>NW_027611733.1:0-600000 GCF_964261635.1 Lissotriton helveticus | reverse complement strand
ACGCCTTCTGAGGAGAATGCTATTATTGATCTCCCGAGCTGAGACCCTAAGCCATGCACGCCTTCTGTGGAGAATGCTGGTATTGATCTCCCGTGCTGAGATCCTAAGCCATGCACGCCTTCTGAGGAGAATGCTGGTATTGATCTCCCGAGCTGAGATCATAAGCCATGCACACCTTCTGAGGAGAATGCTGGTATTGATCCCCCGAGCTGAGACCCTAAGCCATGCACGCCTTCTGAGGAGAATGCTATTATTGATCTCCCGAGCTGAGACCCTAAGCCATGCACGCCTTCTGTGGAGAATGCTGGTATTGATCTCCCGTGCTGAGATCCTAAGCCATGCACGCCTTCTGAGGAGAATGCTGGTATTGATCTCCCGAGCTGAGATCATAAGCCATGCACACCTTCTGAGGAGAATGCTGGTATTGATCTCCGGAGCTGAGATCCTAAGCCATGCACGCCTTCGGAGGAGAATGCTGGTATTGATCTCCGGAACTGAGATCCTAAGCCATGCACGCCTTCTGAGGAGAATTCTGGTATTGATCTCCCGAGCTGAGATCCTAAGCCGTGCATGCCTTCTATGGAAAATTCTGGTATTGATCTCCCGAGCTGAGACCCTAAGCCATGCATGCCTTCTGAGGAGAATGCTGGTATTGATCTCCCGATCTGAGACCCTAAGCCATGCATGCCTTCTAAGGAGAATGCTGGAATTGATCTCCCGAGCTGAGATCCTAAGCCATGCATGCCTTCTGAGGAGAATGCTTGTATTGATCTCCCGAGCTGAGACCCTAAGCCATGCACGCCTTCTGAGGAGAATGCTGTTATTGATCTCCCGAGCTGAGACCCTAAGCCATACACGCCTTCTGAGGGGAATGTTGGAATTGATCTCCCGAGCTGAGACACTAAGCCATACACGCCTTCTGAGGAGAATGCTATTATTGATCTCCCGAGCTGAGACCCTAAGCCATGCACGCCTTCTGAGTAGAATGCTATTATTGATCTCCCGAGCTGAGACCCTAAGCCATGCACGCCTTCTAAGGAGAATTCGGGTATTGATCTCCCGAACTGAGATCCTAAGCCATGCACGCCTTCTGTGGAGAATGCTGGTATTGATCTCCCGAGCTGAGATCCTAAGCCATGCATGCCTTCTAAGGAGAATTCTGGTATTGATCTCCCGAGCTGAGATCCTAAGCCATGCACGCCTTCTGAGGAGAATGCTGGTATTGATCTCCCGAGCTGAGACCCTAAGCCATGCACGCCTTCTGAGGAGAATGCTATTATTGATCTCCCGAGCTGAGACCCTAAGCCATGCACGCCTTCTGTGGAGAATGCTGGTATTGATCTCCCGTGCTGAGATCCTAAGCCATGCACGCCTTCTAAGGAGAATTCGGGTATTGATCTCCCGAACTGAGATCCTAAGCCATGCACGCCTTCTGTGGAGAATGCTGGTATTGATCTCCCGAGCTGAGATCCTAAGCCATGCATGCCTTCTAAGGAGAATTCTGGTATTGATCTCCCGAGCTGAGATCCTAAGCCATGCACGCCTTCTGAGGAGAATGCTGGTATTGATCTCCCGAGCTGAGATCATAAGCCATGCACACCTTCCGAGGAGAATGCTGGTATTGATCTCCGGAGCTGAGATCCTAAGCCATGCACGCCTTCGGAGGAGAATGCTGGTATTGATCTCCGGAACTGAGATCCTAAGCCATGCACGCCTTCTGAGGAGAATGCTGGTATTGATCTCCCGAGCTGAGATCCTAAGCCGTGCATGCCTTCTATGGAAAATTCTGGTATTGATCTCCCGAGCTGAGACCCTAAGCCATCCACGCCTTCTGAGAAGAATGCTGGAATTGATTTCTTGAGCTGAGACCCTAAGCCATGCACGCCTTCTGAGGAGAATGCTGGTATTGATCTCCCGAGCTGAGATCCTAAGCCGTGCATGCCTTCTATGGAGAATTCTGGTATTGATCTCCCGAGCTGAGACCCTAAGCCATCCACGCCTTCTGAGAAGAATGCTGGAATTGATTTCTTGAGCTCAGATCCTAAGCCATGCACGCCTTCTGAGGAGAATGCTGGTATTGATCTCCCGAGCTGAGACCCTAAGCCATGCACGCCTTCTAAGGAGAATGCTGGAATTGATCTCCCAAGCTGAGATCCTAAGCCATGCACGCCTTCTGAGGAGAATGCTGGTATTGATCTCCCGAGCTGAGATCATAAGCCATGCACGCCTTCTGAGGAGAATGCTGGTATTGATCTCCCGAGCTGAGACCCTAAGCCATGCATGCCTTCTGAGGAGAATGCTGGTATTGATCTCCCGAGCTGAGACCCTAAGCCATGCATGCCTTCTAAGGAGAATGCTGGAATTGATCTCCCGAGCTGAGATCCTAAGCCATGCACGCCTTCTGAGGAGAATGCTTGTACTGATCTCCCGAGCTGAGACCCTAAGCCATGCACGCCTTCTGAGGAGAATGCTGTTATTGATCTCCCGAGCTGAGACCCTAAGCCATACACGCCTTCTGAGGGGAATGTTGGAATTGATCTCCCGAGCTGAGACCCTAAGCCATGCACGCCTTCTGTGAGAAGTTGGCCTGGTAGGGGATGTTTCCAATTCTGGAACCACCTACTACCTGACCAAACAATCCCTTATGGTGTCTGGTTGTAAGTCAACCTTATTAGACAAGCTATCCTAGGGGTAGCATGGACTAAGCAGCCTAAAGGCTTAACTTAAGAGGTCGTGTTAAGCGAGCTGTTTTACCACATACAATCCTGTAATACCAAATGAAAGGACACCACACAAGTATATATTATAAAAATATATGTGTTTATTACTAAAAACAATCCCCAGTATTCTTTATGAATAAAGGGGCACAAGCGTTAAATCAAAAAGCACTGTTTAAACATACAAGTTGCACAATTATGGATGAGGGCGGGGGGCCACTCAAACCATATACTAAACAAGTGGTATAAGAGAGGCCACTCGAACAGTGGTTAGGCCTAGGGCCTAGGGAATCGCTGGGAGCAGTCAGGACAAGCAATGCTGAAGTCGGGAATGGCCCTCGGGATTCGGGAGATGTGCGGAAAGCGCACGCATGCACCAATGTTAACCAATGGTGCGTAAAAGTCAAATAGTTAAAGTTTAAGGACACTTCCGCTGAACCTAGAGGAACAAAACTTAACACACAGACCCTAGAGGTGTGCACCAGTGTGGGAACACCGGCGGAGCAAAGTTACCTCACCCACAGGAAGTGGGTGCACAGGGTCGAAGTGGCGTCGGGTTTTGACACGCAGGCTCTTGGTGCTTGAAGCTGAAAGGGCTGCAGGCAGGGTGAAGACGAAGTGTCCGGTGGAGTCCAAGGGTGGACTCAAGTTGTAGAGTACCTGAAAGCAGAGGGGACAGAGTCTGGGTCACTCAGCAGTGACCAGGGTGGAACCAGGACGGAACCAGGCAATGTCGGGCGCAATCAGGTGGTCGTCGAGGCGCTTCTCTTCGCTGTCACGTGGGCTCTGGGGCATCTGCGACGTCCAGGAGCAGGTCACGATCTGTCCCACGCAGGCTCTCACCGTCGGTGCAGTCGGCTTCCGGTTTGGAGCAAACAAGCCTTGGTAAGAGCAATCCACGCGGGATTGGAAGATGGCGTCTCACTCGGACCAGGAAGGTCAGAGTCGGGGCTCCCTTTCAGGGGAGCTGGTGTGGATCTGGAGCAACCAGAATCACGAGTCTTCTTTTGTAGTTCGTCGGCACAGGGACCACAAGCCAGCTGGCAAGTGACCGGGCCAACGCGTTGAGCCAAATCGTGCCAAAGGGCCCCACGCAGCACTCGTCGAGTGTGGAGGGCTGAACTTCGGCTCAGGAGTAGCTCAGGGTGGGGGCTTCTCAAACCCCGGTGTACAGCTTCGAGGGTCACTCGTGGGCTGCACGGTCAGCGTCTCGTGGTCACTTCAAGATGGCGTGCCCCACGCTTCCGGTCGCCTCCACGGGTCTCAGCTTTGCAGGGACTGTGGATCGGGCTGTTAGAAGCTGGGCAGGCTTGATCTCGTCGATCTCAGTCGCTCGAGTTCCGGCGGGAACTGCAACTAAGTAGACGTCGAGGGCTGGATGGTGCCTGCTGCTGCAGGGTGGTCACTCCTTGACCACAAGGGAGATTCTTCGGGCTTCCACGTTGAGATGGAGGGCGAAGGGTCCAGAATATCGTTTCAAATGTTTCTTCCAGGAAATCTGATGTGCATTGGCACTGCTCCCACTCTTATTCGAATCTGGTGGGCGTGATTACCTGCTAGGTCCCCTCCTATGGGTGGGACCCAGGAAGTGGGTGGATACACCCCCTTCCTTTGATCCAGGCCGCCCTGGCACGAGGGCTGGAGTGCCCCAGAACCGGTTTGGCCGGATTATGCAAGGGGCAGCCTTGTGCGCCCCAGGCAGTGTCTGGTTTCTTTCAAACCTCCCTGCTACAATACACTATCTCCTGTCTGGAGGGCGGTGACACCCTCCTGTGACAGGAAACCCTTTGTCCAGGACCCCCTTGACTGGGTTTCGGTCAGCTCCAGGGGTCCAGACATTTGTCTGTGGCAGAGGCATCCATTTTGTGGATCTTAAGGCCTTTGGAGAAATCAACCGCATTAAAGTGAAGTAACATGTCTTACCCCTCTAGAGGGGTGGAATGCCATCCCCGTCGCCAGAACTGGCGAGGGGATGGTATTCCAAAGCGTATGACACCTTACACGACATGTTTTGATAAAGCCAAACCAGAGTTGCTAAATAACCGCGAGGATTATAAGGCACTTAATAGTATATGGTATGGCATTATCCTGAAACAGCTTAGGGATTTGTTCCCGACGGCTGCAGACAGGCTCAGCTCATGCTAGAGCTCCATCTCACATAAAAACCATGCACCCAGCCTCCAGGATTGGTGAGGCCTGTCTATAGGAGTGGCTCACAGGTTTACATGTGTCCAGATATAGGTTTAGACATAGGTATACTATATCTAAGCAAGGGGTGTGTACACCACCTTACCCCAGCTGAGTGATCAGCCAGTTGTGTCAATTTAAGAACCAGCCAGGGGTGGCAAAAGATATGCTGCAGCCCCTGGTAGGCCTTAGTGGCTCCTGTGCCCTGTGCACCTATAGTGCATTCTACAGGGGCTGACAAGGAGTCCATTTCCAATTGGTATGTGCCTATAGCACATGTGTCATTAATTTAGTGAGAGAACAGCAGGCTGGGGGTCTGATCAGCAGGCCCACAGCCTCAGTTGTCGAAAACCAGTGAAGCAAAAAGCAAAAATTTGGGGTGACCATAGGATAGCAGACCCTACTCTCCTACACAACCCCCCCCCCAAACGCAGGGACATTAAACTAACCTTGACCAGATAAGTCTTCATGTTCTAAGTGGAAGTACCTGGAGAGACCATCTGCATTACCATGGTCAGTCCCTGGGCGGTGCTCCACTGTAAAGTCCATCCCCTGTAGGGAAATGGACCACCTGAGCAGTTTGGGATTTTCACCCTTCATCTGATTAAGCCATAAGAGGGGCTTATGGTCTGTTTGCACCAGGAAGTGAGTTCCAAACAAGTAGGACCTCAACTTCTTTAATGCCCAAACCACAGCAAAGGCCTCCCTCTCAATGGCTGACCAACGTTTTTCTCTTGGGGTTAGCCTCCTGCTAATGAAAGCAATTGGCTGGTCTTGACCATCTTGATTAAGTTGTGAGAGTACAGCTCCCACCCCCAACTCAGAAGCATCTGTCTGAACAATGAACTGTTTGGAGTAGTCAGGACTCTTTAGGATAGGTGCAGAGCACATGGCCTTCTTCAGGTCTTCAAATGCCTTCTGACAGCTAACTGTCCACTGAACCTTTTTTGGCATCTTCTTGGATGTCAAGTCATTTAATGGTGTCACTATAGACCCATAGTTTTTCACAAACTTTCTGTAATACCCAGTCAGGCCCAAGAAGGCTCTGACTTGTGTCTGGGTAACTGGAGGAGCCCAGTCCTGTATGGCCTGGATTTTGCTTTCCAGTGGCTGAACCTGGCCTCCACCTACTAGGTGGCCCAGGTATACAACCTTACTCTGCCCTATCTGGCACTTTGTGGCCTTGATAGTTAGGCCTGCCTTTTGCAGGGCCTCCAAAACTTTCTTCAGGTGGATCAGGTGATCCTCCCAGGTGGAGCTAAAGACAGCAATATCATCCAGATAAGCTGCACAAAAGTCATCCAACCCAGTAAGGACTTGGTTCACCAACCTTTGAAAAGTGGCAGGTGCATTCTTCAAACCAAAGGGCATTACCACAAACTGATAATGCCCACTAGGGGTAGAGAATGCTGTCTTGGCCTTTGACTCCTCAGCTAGTCTGATTTGCCAGTAGCCAGCTGTCAGATCAAATGTGCTCAGAAACTTGGCAGAAGCCAATCTGTCAATGAGCTCATCTGCTCTTGGAATGGGGTGAGCATCTGTCCTAGTGACAGCATTGAGACCCCTGTAATCCACGCAAAACCTCATTTCTCTCTTACCATCTTGGGTATGAGGTTTTGGCACCAGGACTACTGGGCTGGCCCATGGGCTCTCTGATGGCTCAATCACTCCAAGCTCCAACATCTTTTGCACCTCAGCCTTGATGCAATCCCTGACATGATCAGGTTGCCTGTAGATCTTATTCTTGACAGGCAGACTGTCACCAGTGTCCACAACATGGGTACACCAGTCAGTTTGGCTGGGTGTGAGTGAAAACATTTGCCTGTGAGCCTGCAAAACTTGTCTGCAGTCCCTCTGTTGCTGGTCAGTGAGGCTGCCTGCCAAGGCTACTCCATCAACTGAACCATCATCAGGGTTCTGGGAAAGCAGGTCTGGGAGAGGGTCACTCTCTTCCTCCTGTTCCCCATCTGTGGCCATGAGCAAGCTCATGTCCTCCCTGTCTACAAATGCTTTCAAGCGATTCACATGGATTACCCTGTGAGGGCTCCTGGGTGTTCCAAAGTCTACCAAGTAGGTGACTTCCCCTTTCTTCTCAATAATAGGATAGGGTCCACTCCATTTGTCTTGGAGTGCTGCTGGAGCCACTGGCTCCAGTACCCATACCTTCTGTCCTGGTTGGAACTCTACCAGTACAGCCTTTTGGTCATGCCAAGCTTTCTGCAATTCTTGGCTGGCCTCCAGGTTTTTGGATGCTCTTTCCATGTACTCAGCCATCCTGGAGCGGAGACCAAGTACATAGTCCACTATGTCTAGTTTGGGCTTTTTGAGAGGTAACTCCCATCCTTCCTTCACCAAACACAATGGACCTCTCACAGGGTGGCCAAACAAAAGTTCAAAAGGGCTGTAGCCAACCCCCTTCTGTGGGACCTCTCTGTAAGCAAAGAGCAGGCAGGGTAAAAGAATGTCCCATTTCCGCCTGAGCTTCTCTGGTAATCCTTTTATCATGCCTTTAAGGGTCTTGTTAAATCTCTCCACAAGCCCATTGCATTGTGGATGATATGGGGTGGTAAACTTATAGTTTACTCCACATTCCTTCCACATTGCTTTTAGATAGCTGGACATAAAATTTGTCCCTCTATCTGATAGTACCTCCTTAGGAAAGCCCACTCTTGAGAAAACTGCAATGAGGGCTTTTGCCACCACAGGTGCTGTGGTGGTCCTTAGGGGAATAGCCTCTGGGTACCTGGTGGCATGATCCACTACCACCAGTATGAATCTGTTCCCAGATGCTGTTTGGGGGTCCATTGGACCCACAATATCAATTCCAACTCTCTCAAAGGGGACCCCCACCACAGGTAGTGGTATTAGGGGGGCCTTTGTTGTGCCACCTGACTTACCACTGGCTTGGCAAGTGACACAGGAGCGACAAAACTCCTTGACATCCTCTGACATGTGAGGCCAGTGAAAGTGTGGAACAAGCCTGTCCCACGTCTTGTTCTGGCCTAAGTGTCCTGCAAGGGGAATATCATGGGCCAAGGTAAGGAGGAATCCCCTAAACTGCAGAGGTATCACCAACCTCCTGGTCATGCCAGGCTTGGGGGCTCTAGCCTCTGAGTAAAGGAGTCCCTCATCCCAATACACAGTATGGGTACCTTGGGCATCCCCAGCAGCCTCAGCAGCAGCCTGCTGTCTGAGGGGTTCAAGGGAAGGGCAATCTAATTGAGCCTGCCTCAGGTCTGCCCTTGAGGGTCCCCCTGTCCCCAGAAACTCAACCTGGTCAGGTTCAAGCTCCTCAGAGACAGTCTCCTCTTGGACTGCAGAATCAGTTTCCTCTGAAACCTGATCCTCAACCTGGGGCAAGGTGGAAGGCGAGGCCTTTCCTCTCTTGCTCCTTCTCTTGGGTTGTGGCTGGTCTATTGTCTCAAGATCCACCACTGGTTCAGGAAGGCACTTCTTAGCCTGAGCCCTTGTCATGGCAAGGACATGCTCTGAAATCCCTAGCATTTCTGCATGAGTCCTGTACTCCACTTCTGACCATGCTGAGCTTTCAAGGTCATTGCCTAACAGACAGTCTACTGGTAGGTCTGCACTCACCACAACTTTCTTTAGGCCATCAACCCCTCCCCAGGAGAAGTTCACAACTGCCACACTATGGGAGGTAGTGGAGTTGCTTGCATTGGTTACTAGGTAGCTCTCTCCTAGTACAATCTGTCCAGGGTCCACAAAGCCAGGGGTCACCATGGTGACACTAGCACATGTGTCCCTGTAAGCTTGAGCCAGTTTCTCATTTATTAAGGGAGTCTGCCTGTATTTGCCCAGGTTAGTGGGGCTTACTGCAGTGGGCAACTCAATGTCCACATCATACAGGAGAACTGCCTGTGTAGGGACTCTGACTAGGCCAGATCCTACTTCAATACCCAGGGTCAACCCAGCTACACCCTTGGACTGTGTTCCACCACTGCTTACTGTACTTGGGGTTGCAGTTGCTTTAGGAGCTGTAGTGGTGGGAACTGGATTTGCCTTGGTGCACTCACTGCCCCAGTGTGAAACTGATTTGCAGGTATTACACCAAGGTGTCTTGGGACCTTTGTTCTTCTTCTTCTTGTTACCATTTTGGGAACCACCCTCCTTACTATTAGTTTGGGGGCCTGAAGACTTCTGGTCTTTTTCTTTATCTTTCTGATTCTGATTACCACCCTTCTGGTCTGTTTTCTTCTGGTCACCACCTTGGTTCTGGGGTTTCTGCTTAATCCTTGTTCTGACCCATTTGTCTGCCTTCTTTCCCAATTCTTGGGGAGAGGTCAGATCAGAGTCAATAAGGTATTGATGCAACAGCTGGTTTGTACAGTTATTAAGGATCTGTTCTCTCATCATAAGATTGTACAATCCTGTATAGTCTGAAACTTTACTTCCCTGTAACCAACCCTCCAAAGCCTTAGTGGCACACTCCACAAAATCAGTCCAGTCTTGAGTCTGTGCTTTCTGGGTGTCTCTGAACAACAACCTGTATTGCTCAGTGGTTAGGCCATACCCTTCAATGAGAGCACTCTTCAAAACAGAGTAGTTTTTGGCATCCTCAGGTCTAACTGTGAGGAGCCTGTCCCTCCCTTTCTCAGAAAAGGAGTACCACAAAATTGCAGCCCACTGATTCTCAGGAACCTGCTGTACCATGCAGGCTCTCTCAAGAGCAGTCATCCATTTGTGGATGTCATCCCCTTCTTTAAAGGGGGGCACAATTTTGGTCAGGTTTCTATTATCATAGGCCCTGTCTTTTTCTCTTGGAAAATTGCTGCCACCAGTGACATCTAAGCCACTTAATTTCTGCTCTCTTGCCAAGGCAAGTTTAGCTTGAGCTAAGGTAAGCTTAGCTTGACTCAGGGCTACCTCCTCTCTCTCTATCTGGAGTCTGACAGCCCTCATTCTAGCCCTATGCTCAGCTTTCTGAGAAGCACTCATGCCTCTCTCTGATTCTCTGGAGGCACTAGAAAGATGAGAGTCCCCTGAGGGAGATCTCACTCTTCTGTTGCCGGGGAGAATCGTATGTTGGGTTCTGGGGAGGTGCTGGCCCTCTCCATTCCCCAGTAGGTCCAAGTTGGCCTGGCTAAGCCTACCAACTGGAACCTGGCTACCCTGATCCTGTACCTCTAAGTCCTCAACCTCTGAGTCCTCATCCAAGTCATCATCATCCTCCTCTTCAGGGGGATCAACTGCAGGGGGGTTCCCTCCAGTTCCTGTATCTAGGGAAGCTGCTTTTGCCTTCTCTAAGTCATCCTGTTCTAGGATTTCTACCAGGATTAGGCAGGTGGGGCTTCTGCCCCTTTTTAACCCTCTTGCTTTGCACAAGGCAATCAAGTCTCTGCGGGTTAGTTTGTCATATCCAAAAGTTGCCTGGGTAGGGTCAACTGTCACAGGACTAGACCCTGAGGCCTTTCCTGTGTCAGACATGGTTACTAGTGAGGTGTAAGTGGTGCACTTACCTACACTAAGTGTTTTCCTACTGGACCTTGCTAGTGAGTTGTAGTCAGGGGTGTGCTACTCCCTTCAACCTACAACTACTAAGTTCAGTAGAACTTAATATGCTAAGCTTTTGATTTTATATGTACCTAGAGGTACTTGATGTGATCTTTCAATTTGATATAAAGATTGCAATGGTAAAACAACAGCAAGCTCAAATCCGCACCGCTGCTCACCAATGTGAGAAGTTGGCCTGGTAGGGGATGTTTCCAATTCTGGAACCACCTACTACCTGACCAAACAATCCCTTATGGTGTCTGGTTGTAAGTCAACCTTATTAGACAAGCTATCCTAGGGGTAGCATGGACTAAGCAGCCTAAAGGCTTAACTTAAGAGGTCGTGTTAAGCGAGCTGTTTTACCACATACAATCCTGTAATACCAAATGAAAGGACACCACACAAGTATATATTATAAAAATATATGTGTTTATTACTAAAAACAATCCCCAGTATTCTTTATGAATAAAGGGGCACAAGCGTTAAATCAAAAAGCACTGTTTAAACATACAAGTTGCACAATTATGGATGAGGGCGGGGGGCCACTCAAACCATATACTAAACAAGTGGTATAAGAGAGGCCACTCGAACAGTGGTTAGGCCTAGGGCCTAGGGAATCGCTGGGAGCAGTCAGGACAAGCAATGCTGAAGTCGGGAATGGCCCTCGGGATTCGGGAGATGTGCGGAAAGCGCACGCATGCACCAATGTTAACCAATGGTGCGTAAAAGTCAAATAGTTAAAGTTTAAGGACACTTCCGCTGAACCTAGAGGAACAAAACTTAACACACAGACCCTAGAGGTGTGCACCAGTGTGGGAACACCGGCGGAGCAAAGTTACCTCACCCACAGGAAGTGGGTGCACAGGGTCGAAGTGGCGTCGGGTTTTGACACGCAGGCTCTTGGTGCTTGAAGCTGAAAGGGCTGCAGGCAGGGTGAAGACGAAGTGTCCGGTGGAGTCCAAGGGTGGACTCAAGTTGTAGAGTACCTGAAAGCAGAGGGGACAGAGTCTGGGTCACTCAGCAGTGACCAGGGTGGAACCAGGACGGAACCAGGCAATGTCGGGCGCAATCAGGTGGTCGTCGAGGCGCTTCTCTTCACTGTCACGTGGGCTCTGGGGCATCTGCGACGTCCAGGAGCAGGTCACGATCTGTCCCACGCAGGCTCTCACCGTCGGTGCAGTCGGCTTCCGGTTTGGAGCAAACAAGCCTTGGTAAGAGCAATCCACGCGGGATTGGAAGATGGCGTCTCACTCGGACCAGGAAGGTCAGAGTCGGGGCTCCCTTTCAGGGGAGCTGGTGTGGATCTGGAGCAACCAGAATCACGAGTCTTCTTTTGTAGTTCGTCGGCACAGGGACCACAAGCCAGCTGGCAAGTGACCGGGCCAACGCGTTGAGCCAAATCGTGCCAAAGGGCCCCACGCAGCACTCGTCGAGTGTGGAGGGCTGAACTTCGGCTCAGGAGTAGCTCAGGGTGGGGGCTTCTCAAACCCCGGTGTACAGCTTCGAGGGTCACTCGTGGGCTGCACGGTCAGCGTCTCGTGGTCACTTCAAGATGGCGTGCCCCACGCTTCCGGTCGCCTCCACGGGTCTCAGCTTTGCAGGGACTGTGGATCGGGCTGTTAGAAGCTGGGCAGGCTTGATCTCGTCGATCTCAGTCGCTCGAGTTCCGGCGGGAACTGCAACTAAGTAGACGTCGAGGGCTGGATGGTGCCTGCTGCTGCAGGGTGGTCACTCCTTGACCACAAGGGAGATTCTTCGGGCTTCCACGTTGAGATGGAGGGCGAAGGGTCCAGAATATCGTTTCAAATGTTTCTTCCAGGAAATCTGATGTGCATTGGCACTGCTCCCACTCTTATTCGAATCTGGTGGGCGTGATTACCTGCTAGGTCCCCTCCTATGGGTGGGACCCAGGAAGTGGGTGGATACACCCCCTTCCTTTGATCCAGGCCGCCCTGGCACGAGGGCTGGAGTGCCCCAGAACCGGTTTGGCCGGATTATGCAAGGGGCAGCCTTGTGCGCCCCAGGCAGTGTCTGGTTTCTTTCAAACCTCCCTGCTACAATACACTATCTCCTGTCTGGAGGGCGGTGACACCCTCCTGTGACAGGAAACCCTTTGTCCAGGACCCCCTTGACTGGGTTTCGGTCAGCTCCAGGGGTCCAGACATTTGTCTGTGGCAGAGGCATCCATTTTGTGGATCTTAAGGCCTTTGGAGAAATCAACCGCATTAAAGTGAAGTAACATGTCTTACCCCTCTAGAGGGGTGGAATGCCATCCCCGTCGCCAGAACTGGCGAGGGGATGGTATTCCAAAGCGTATGACACCTTACACGACATGTTTTGATAAAGCCAAACCAGAGTTGCTAAATAACCGCGAGGATTATAAGGCACTTAATAGTATATGGTATGGCATTATCCTGAAACAGCTTAGGGATTTGTTCCCGACGGCTGCAGACAGGCTCAGCTCATGCTAGAGCTCCATCTCACATAAAAACCATGCACCCAGCCTCCAGGATTGGTGAGGCCTGTCTATAGGAGTGGCTCACAGGTTTACATGTGTCCAGATATAGGTTTAGACATAGGTATACTATATCTAAGCAAGGGGTGTGTACACCACCTTACCCCAGCTGAGTGATCAGCCAGTTGTGTCAATTTAAGAACCAGCCAGGGGTGGCAAAAGATATGCTGCAGCCCCTGGTAGGCCTTAGTGGCTCCTGTGCCCTGTGCACCTATAGTGCATTCTACAGGGGCTGACAAGGAGTCCATTTCCAATTGGTATGTGCCTATAGCACATGTGTCATTAATTTAGTGAGAGAACAGCAGGCTGGGGGTCTGATCAGCAGGCCCACAGCCTCAGTTGTCGAAAACCAGTGAAGCAAAACGCAAAAATTTGGGGTGACCATAGGATAGCAGACCCTACTCTCCTACACCTTCTGAGGAGAATGCTGTTATTGATCTCCCGAGCTGAGACCCTAAGCCATACACGCCTTCTGAGGGGAATGTTGGAATTGATCTCCCGAGCTGAGACCCTAAGCCATACACGCCTTCTGAGGGGAATGCTGGTACTGGTCTCCGGAGCTGAGATCCTAAGTCATGCATGCCTTCTCAGGAGAATTCTGGTATTGATCTCCCGAGCTGAGATCCTAAGCCATGCATGCCTTCTAAGGAGAATGCTGGTATTGATCTCCCGAGCTGAGACCCTAAGCCATGCACGCCTTCTGAGGAGAATGCTGGTATGGATCTCCCGAGCTGAGATCCTAAGCCGTGCATGCCTTCTATGGAGAATTCTGGTATTGATCTCCCGAGCTGAGACCCTAAGCCATGCACACCTTCTGAGGAGAATGCTGGTATGGATCTCCCGAGCTGAGATCCTAAGCCGTGCATGCCTTCTATGGAGAATTCTGGTACTGATCTCCCGAGCTGAGACCCTAAGCCATGCACGCCTTCTAAGGAGAATGCTGGTATTGATCTCCTGAGCTGAGACCCTAAGCTATGCACGCCTTCTAAGGAGAATGCTGGAATTGATTTCTCGAGCTGAGATCCTAAGCCATGCAGGCCTTCTATGGAGAATTCTGGTATTGATCTCCCGAGCTGAGACCCTAAGCCATGCACGCCTTCTGAGGAGAATGCTGGAATTGATTTCTCGAGCTGAGATCCTAAGCCATGCACGCCTTCTAAGGAGAATGCTGGAATTGATTTCTCGAGCTGAGATCATAAGCCATGCACGCCTTCTGAGGAGAATGCTGGTATTGATCTCCCGAGCTGAGACCCTAAGCCATGCATGCCTTCTGAGGAGAATGCTGGTATTGATCTCCCGAGCTGAGACCCTAAGCCATGCATGCCTTCTAAGGAGAATGCTGGAATTGATCTCCCGAGCTGAGATCCTAAGCCATGCACGCCTTCTGAGGAGAATGCTTGTATTGATCTCCCGAGCTGAGACCCTAAGCCATGCACGCCTTCTGAGGAGAATGCTGTTATTGATCTCCCGAGCTGAGACCCTAAGCCATACACGCCTTCTGAGGGGAATGTTGGAATTGATCTCCCGAGCTGAGACACTAAGCCATACACGCCTTCTGAGGAGAATGCTATTATTGATCTCCAGAGCTGAGACCCTAAGCCATGCACACCTTCTGAGGAGAATGCTATTATTGATCTCCCGAGCTGAGACCCTAAGCCATGCACGCCTTCTGTGGAGAATGCTGGTATTGATCTCCCGTGCTGAGATCCTAAGCCATGCATGCCTTCTAAGGAGAATTCTGGTATTGATCTCCCGAGCTGAGATCCTAAGCCATGCACGCCTTCTGAGGAGAATGCTGGTATTGATCTCCCGAGCTGAGACCCTAAGCCATGCACGCCTTCTGAGGAGAATGCTATTATTGATCTCCCGAGCTGAGACCCTAAGCCATGCACGCCTTCTGTGGAGAATGCTGGTATTGATCTCCCGTGCTGAGATCCTAAGCCATGCACGCCTTCTGAGGAGAATGCTGGTATTGATCTCCCGAGCTGAGATCATAAGCCATGCACACCTTCTGAGGAGAATGCTGGTATTGATCCCCCGAGCTGAGACCCTAAGCCATGCACGCCTTCTGAGGAGAATGCTATTATTGATCTCCCGAGCTGAGACCCTAAGCCATGCACGCCTTCTGTGGAGAATGCTGGTATTGATCTCCCGTGCTGAGATCCTAAGCCATGCACGCCTTCTGAGGAGAATGCTGGTATTGATCTTCCGAGCTGAGATCATAAGCCATGCACACCTTCTGAGGAGAATGCTGGTATTGATCTCCGGAGCTGAGATCCTAAGCCATGCACGCCTTCAGAGGAGAATGCTGGTATTGATCTCCGGAACTGAGATCCTAAGCCATGCACGCCTTCTGAGGAGAATTCTGGTATTGATCTCCCGAGCTGAGATCCTAAGCCGTGCATGCCTTCTATGGAAAATTCTGGTATTGATCTCCCGAGCTGAGACCCTAAGCCATGCATGCCTTCTGAGGAGAATGCTGGTATTGATCTCCCGATCTGAGACCCTAAGCCATGCATGCCTTCTAAGGAGAATGCTGGAATTGATCTCCCGAGCTGAGATCCTAAGCCATGCATGCCTTCTGAGGAGAATGCTTGTATTGATCTCCCGAGCTGAGACCCTAAGCCATGCACGCCTTCTGAGGAGAATGCTGTTATTGATCTCCCGAGCTGAGACCCTAAGCCATACACGCCTTCTGAGGGGAATGTTGGAATTGATCTCCCGAGCTGAGACACTAAGCCATACACGCCTTCTGAGGAGAATGCTATTATTGATCTCCCGAGCTGAGACCCTAAGCCATGCACGCCTTCTGAGTAGAATGCTATTATTGATCTCCCGAGCTGAGACCCTAAGCCATGCACGCCTTCTAAAGAGAATTCGGGTATTGATCTCCCGAACTGAGATCCTAAGCCATGCACGCCTTCTGTGGAGAATGCTGGTATTGATCTCCCGAGCTGAGATCCTAAGCCATGCATGCCTTCTAAGGAGAATTCTGGTATTGATCTCCCGAGCTGAGATCCTAAGCCATGCACGCCTTCTGAGGAGAATGCTGGTATTGATCTCCCGAGCTGAGACCCTAAGCCATGCACGCCTTCTGAGGAGAATGCTATTATTGATCTCCCGAGCTGAGACCCTAAGCCATGCACGCCTTCTGTGGAGAATGCTGGTATTGATCTCCCGTGCTGAGATCCTAAGCCATGCACGCCTTCTGAGGAGAATGCTGGTATTGATCTCCCGAGCTGAGATCATAAGCCATGCACACCTTCCGAGGAGAATGCTGGTATTGATCTCCGGAGCTGAGATCCTAAGCCATGCACGCCTTCGGAGGAGAATGCTGGTATTGATCTCCGGAACTGAGATCCTAAGCCATGCACGCCTTCTGAGGAGAATGCTGGTATTGATCTCCCGAGCTGAGATCCTAAGCCGTGCATGCCTTCTATGGAAAATTCTGGTATTGATCTCCCGAGCTGAGACCCTAAGCCATCCACGCCTTCTGAGAAGAATGCTGGAATTGATTTCTTGAGCTGAGACCCTAAGCCATGCACGCCTTCTGAGGAGAATGCTGGTATTGATCTCCCGAGCTGAGATCCTAAGCCGTGCATGCCTTCTATGGAAAATTCTGGTATTGATCTCCCGAGCTGAGACCCTAAGCCATGCATGCCTTCTGAGGAGAATGCTGGTATTGATCTCCCGAGCTGAGACCCTAAGCCATACACGCCTTCTGAGGGGAATGTTGGAATTGATCTCCCGAGCTGAGACACTAAGCCATACACGCCTTCTGAGGAGAATGCTATTATTGATCTCCCGAGCTGAGACCCTAAGCCATGCACGCCTTCTGAGTAGAATGCTATTATTGATCTCCCGAGCTGAGACCCTAAGCCATGCACGCCTTCTAAAGAGAATTCGGGTATTGATCTCCCGAGCTGAGATCCTAAGCCATGCATGCCTTCTAAGGAGAATTCTGGTATTGATCTCCCGAGCTGAGACCCTAAGCCATCCACGCCTTCTGAGAAGAATGCTGGAATTGATTTCTTGAGCTCAGATCCTAAGCCATGCACGCCTTCTGAGGAGAATGCTGGTATTGATCTCCCGAGCTGAGACCCTAAGCCATGCACGCCTTCTAAGGAGAATGCTGGAATTGATCTCCCAAGCTGAGATCCTAAGCCATGCACGCCTTCTGAGGAGAATGCTGGTATTGATCTCCCGAGCTGAGATCATAAGCCATGCACGCCTTCTGAGGAGAATGCTGGTATTGATCTCCCGAGCTGAGACCCTAAGCCATGCATGCCTTCTGAGGAGAATGCTGGTATTGATCTCCCGAGCTGAGACCCTAAGCCATGCATGCCTTCTAAGGAGAATGCTGGAATTGATCTCCCGAGCTGAGATCCTAAGCCATGCACGCCTTCTGAGGAGAATGCTTGTATTGATCTCCCGAGCTGAGACCCTAAGCCATGCACGCCTTCTGAGGAGAATGCTGTTATTGATCTCCCGAGCTGAGACCCTAAGCCATACACGCCTTCTGAGGGGAATGTTGGAATTGATCTCCCGAGCTGAGACACTAAGCCATACACGCCTTCTGAGGAGAATGCTATTATTGATCTCCCGAGCTGAGACCCTAAGCCATGCACGCCTTCTGAGGAGAATGCTGGTATTGATCTCCCGAGCTGAGATCCTAAGCCATGCATGCCTTCTAAGGAGAATTCTGGTATTGATCTCCCGAGCTGAGATCCTAAGCCATGCACGCCTTCTGAGGAGAATGCTGGTATTGATCTCCCGAGCTGAGACCCTAAGCCATGCACGCCTTCTGAGGAGAATGCTATTATTGATCTCCCGAGCTGAGACCCTAAGCCATGCACGCCTTCTGTGGAGAATGCTGGTATTGATCTCCCGTGCTGAGATCCTAAGCCATGCACGCCTTCTGAGGAGAATGCTGGTATTGATCTCCCGAGCTGAGATCATAAGCCATGCACACCTTCTGAGGAGAATGCTGGTATTGATCTCCGGGGCTGAGATCCTAAGCCATGCACGCCTTCGGAGGAGAATGCTGGTATTGATCTCCGGAACTGAGATCCTAAGCCATGCACGCCTTCTGAGGAGAATGCTGTTATTGATCTCCCGAGCTGAGACCCTAAGCCATGCACGCCTTCAGAGGAGAATGCTGTTATTGATCTCCCGAGCTGAGACCCTAAGCCATGCACGCCTTCAGAGGAGAATGCTGGTATTGATCTCCCGAGCTGAGATCCTAAGCCATGCACGCCTTCTGAGGAGAATGCTGGTATTGATCTCCCGAGCTGAGACCCTAAGCCATGCATGCCTTCTGAGGAGAATGCTGGTATTGATCTCCCCTGCTGAGATCCTAAGCCATGCACGCCTTCTGAGGAGAATGCTGGTAGTGATCTCCCGAGCTGAGATCCTAAGCCATGCACGCCTTCTGAGGAGAATGCTGGTATTGATCTCCCGAGCTGAGACCCTAAGCCATGCAGGCCTTCTGAGGAGAATTCTGTTATTGATCTCCCGAGCTGAGACCCTAAGCCATACACGCCTTCTGAGGGGAATGTTGGAATTGATCCCCCGAGCTGAGACCCTAAGCCATGCACGCCTTCTGAGGAGAATGCTGTTATTGATCTCCCGAGCTGAGACCCTAAGCCATACACGCCTTCTGAGGGGAATTTTGGAATTGATCTCCCCAGCTGAGACCCTAAACCATACACGCCTTCTGAGGGGAATGCTGGTACTGATCTCCGGAGCTGAGATCCTAAGTCATGCATGCCTTCTAAGCAGAATTCTGGTATTGATCTCCCGAGCTGAGATCCTAAGCCATGCACGCCTTCAGAGGAGAATGCTGGTATTGATCTCCTGAGCTGAGACCCTAAGCCATACACGCCTTCTGAGGAGAATGCTGGTATTGATCTCCCGAGCTGAGATCCTAAGTAATGCACGCCTTCTGTAAAGAATGCTGGTATTGATCTCCCGTGCTGAGATCCTAAGCCATGCACGCCTTCTGAGGAGAATGCTATTATTGATCTCCCGAGCTGAGACCCTAAGCCATGCACGCCTTCTGAGGAGAATGCTGGTATTGATCTCCCGAGCTGAGACCCTAAGCCATGCATGCTGTGAGAAGTTGGCCTGGTAGGGGATGTTTCCAATTCTGGAAACACCTACTACCTGACCAAACAATCCCCTTATGGTGTCTGGTTGTAAGTCAACCTTATTAGACAAGCTATCCTAGTGGTAGCATGGACTAAGCAGCCTAAAGGCTTAACTTAAGAGGTCGTGTTAAGCGAGCTGTTTTACCACATACAATCCTGTAATACCAAATGAAAGGACACCACACAAGTATATATTATAAAAATATATGTGTTTATTACTAAAAACAATCCCCAGTATTCTTTATGAATAAAGGGGCACAAGCGTTAAATCAAAAGCACTGTTTAAACATACAAAGTTGCACAATTATGGATGAGGGCAGGGGGCCACTCAAACCATATACTAAACAAGTGGTATAAGAGAGGCCACTCGAACAGTGGTTAGGCCTAGGGCCTAGGGAATCGCTGGGAGCAGTCAGGACAAGCAATGCTGAAGTCGGGAATGGCCCTCGGGATTCGGGAGATGTGCGGAAAGCGCACGCATGCACCAATGTTAACCAATGGTGCGTAAAAGTCAAATAGTTAAAGTTTAAGGACACTTCCGCTGAACCTAGAGGAACAAAACTTAACACACAGACCCTAGAGGTGTGCACCAGTGTGGGAACACCGGCGGAGCAAAGTTACCTCACCCACAGGAAGTGGGTGCACAGGGTCGAAGTGGCGTCGGGTTTTGACACGCAGGCTCTTGGTGCTTGAAGCTGAAAGGGCTGCAGGCAGGGTGAAGACAAAGTGTCCGGTGGAGTCCAAGAGTGGACTCAAGTTGTAGAGTACCTGAAAGCAGAGGGGACAGAGTCTGGGTCACTCAGCAGTGACCAGGGTGGAACCAGGACGGAACCAGGCAATGTCGGGCGCAATCAGGTGGTCGTCGAGGCGCTTCTCTTCGCTGTCACGTGGGCTCTGGGGCATCTGCGACGTCCAGGAGCAGGTCACGATCTGTCCCACGCAGGCTCGCACCGTCGGTGCAGTCGGCTTCCGGTTTGGAGCAAACAAGCCTTGGTAAGAGCAATCCACGCGGGATTGGAAGATGGCGTCTCACTCGGACCAGGAAGGTCAGAGTCGGGGCTCCCTTTCAGGGGAGCTGGTGTGGATCTGGAGCAACCAGAATCACGAGTCTTCTTTTGTAGTTCGTCGGCACAGGGACCACAAGCCAGCTGGCAAGTGACCGGGCCAACGCGTTGAGCCAAATCGTGCCAAAGGGCCCCACGCAGCACTCGTCGAGTGTGGAGGGCTGAACTTCGGCTCAGGAGTAGCTCAGGGTGGGGGCTTCTCAAACCCCGGTGTACAGCTTCGAGGGTCACTCGTGGGCTGCACGGTCAGCGTCTCGTGGTCACTTCAAGATGGCGTGCCCCACGCTTCCGGTCGCCTCCACGGGTCTCAGCTTTGCATGGACTGTGGATCGGGCTGTTAGAAGCTGGGCAGGCTTGATCTCGTCGATCTCAGTCGCTCGAGTTCCGGCGGGAACTGCAACTAAGTAGACGTCGAGGGCTGGATGGTGCCTGCTGCTGCAGGGTGGTCACTCCTTGACCACAAGGGAGATTCTTCGGGCTTCCACGTTGAGATGGAGGGCGAAGGGTCCAGAATATCGTTTCAAATGTTTCTTCCAGGAAATCTGATGTGCATTGGCACTGCTCCCACTCTTATTCGAATCTGGTGGGCGTGATTACCTGCTAGGTCCCCTCCTATGGGTGGGACCCAGGAAGTGGGTGGATACACCCCCTTCCTTTGATCCAGGCCGCCCTGGCACGAGGGCTGGAGTGCCCCAGAACCGGTTTGGCCGGATTATGCAAGGGGCAGCCTTGTGCGCCCCAGGCAGTGTCTGGTTTCTTTCAAACCTCCCTGCTACAATACACTATCTCCTGTCTGGAGGGCGGTGACACCCTCCTGTGACAGGAAACCCTTTGTCCAGGACCCCCTTGACTGGGTTTCGGTCAGCTCCAGGGGTCCAGACATTTGTCTGTGGCAGAGGCATCCATTTTGTGGATCTTAAGGCCTTTGGAGAAATCAACCGCATTAAAGTGAAGTAACATGTCTTACCCCTCTAGAGGGGTGGAATGCCATCCCCGTCGCCAGAACTGGCGAGGGGATGGTATTCCAAAGCGTATGACACCTTACACGACATGTTTTGATAAAGCCAAACCAGAGTTGCTAAATAACCGCGAGGATTATAAGGCACTTAATAGTATATGGTATGGCATTATCCTGAAACAGCTTAGGGATTTGTTCCCGACGGCTGCAGACAGGCTCAGCTCATGCTAGAGCTCCATCTCACATAAAAACCATGCACCCAGCCTCCAGGATTGGTGAGGCCTGTCTATAGGAGTGGCTCACAGGTTTACATGTGTCCAGATATAGGTTTAGACATAGGTATACTATATCTAAGCAAGGGGTGTGTTCACCACCTTACCCCAGCTGAGTGATCAGCCAGTTGTGTCAATTTAAGAACCAGCCAGGGGTGGCAAAAGATATGCTGCAGCCCCTGGTAGGCCTTAGTGGCTCCTGTGCCCTGTGCACCTATAGTGCATTCTACAGGGGCTGACAAGGAGTCCATTTCCAATTGGTATGTGCCTATAGCACATGTGTCATTAATTTAGTGAGAGAACAGCAGGCTGGGGGTCTGATCAGCAGGCCCACAGCCTCAGTAGTCGAAAACCAGTGAAGCAAAAAGCAAAAATTTGGGGTGACCATAGGATAGCAGACCCTACTCTCCTACACAACCCCCCCCCCAAACGCAGGGACATTAAACTAACCTTGACCAGATAAGTCTTCATGTTCTAAGTGGAAGTACCTGGAGAGACCATCTGCATTACCATGGTCAGTCCCTGGGCGGTGCTCCACTGTAAAGTCCATCCCCTGTAGGGAAATGGACCACCTGAGCAGTTTGGGATTTTCACCCTTCATCTGATTAAGCCATAAGAGGGGCTTATGGTCTGTTTGCACCAGGAAGTGAGTTCCAAACAAGTAGGACCTCAACTTCTTTAATGCCCAAACCACAGCAAAGGCCTCCCTCTCAATGGCTGACCAACGTTTTTCTCTTGGGGTTAGCCTCCTGCTAATGAAAGCAATTGGCTGGTCTTGACCATCTTGATTAAGTTGTGAGAGTACAGCTCCCACCCCCAACTCAGAAGCATCTGTCTGAACAATGAACTGTTTGGAGTAGTCAGGACTCTTTAGGATAGGTGCAGAGCACATGGCCTTCTTCAGGTCTTCAAATGCCTTCTGACAGCTAACTGTCCACTGAACCTTTTTTGGCATCTTCTTGGATGTCAAGTCATTTAATGGTGTCACTATAGACCCATAGTTTTTCACAAACTTTCTGTAATACCCAGTCAGGCCCAAGAAGGCTCTGACTTGTGTCTGGGTAACTGGAGGAGCCCAGTCCTGTATGGCCTGGATTTTGCTTTCCAGTGGCTGAACCTGGCCTCCACCTACTAGGTGGCCCAGGTATACAACCTTACTCTGCCCTATCTGGCACTTTGTGGCCTTGATAGTTAGGCCTGCCTTTTGCAGGGCCTCCAAAACTTTCTTCAGGTGGATCAGGTGATCCTCCCAGGTGGAGCTAAAGACAGCAATATCATCCAGATAAGCTGCACAAAAGTCATCCAACCCAGTAAGGACTTGGTTCACCAACCTTTGGAAAGTGGCAGGTGCATTCTTCAACCCAAAGGGCATTACCACAAACTGATAATGTCCACTAGGGGTAGAGAATGCTGTTTTGGCTTTTGACTCCTCAGCTAGTCTGATTTGCCAGTAGCCAGCTGTCAGATCAAATGTGCTCAGAAACTTGGCAGAAGCCAATCTGTCAATGAGCTCATCTGCTCTTGGAATGGGGTGAGCATCTGTCCTAGTGACAGCATTGAGACCCCTGTAATCCACGCAAAACCTCATTTCTCTCTTACCATCTTGGGTATGAGGTTTTGTCACCAGGACTACTGGGCTGGCCCATGGGCTCTCTGATGGCTCAATCACTCCAAGCTCCAACATCTTTTGCACCTCAGCCTTGATGCAATCCCTGACATGATCAGGTTGCCTGTAGATCTTATTCTTGACAGGCAGACTGTCACCAGTGTCCACAACATGGGTACACCAGTCAGTTTGGCTGGGTGTGAGTGAAAACATTTGCCTGTGAGCCTGCAAAACTTGTCTGCAGTCCCTCTGTTGCTGGTCAGTGAGGCTGCCTGCCAAGGCTACTCCATCAACTGAACCATCATCAGGGTTCTGAGAAAGCAGGTCTGGGAGAGGGTCACTCTCTTCCTCCTGTTCCCCATCTGTGGCCATGAGCAAGCTCATGTCCTCCCTGTCTACAAATGCTTTCAAGCGATTCACATGGATTACCCTGTGAGGGCTCCTGGGTGTTCCAAAGTCTACCAAGTAGGTGACTTCCCCTTTCTTCTCAATAATAGGATAGGGTCCACTCCATTTGTCTTGGAGTGCTGCTGGAGCCACTGGCTCCAGTACCCATACCTTCTGTCCTGGTTGGAACTCTACCAGCACAGCCTTTTGGTCATGCCAAGCTTTCTGCAATTCTTGGCTGGCCTCCAGGTTTTTGGATGCTCTTTCCATGTACTCAGCCATCCTGGAGCGGAGACCAAGTACATAGTCCACTATGTCTAGTTTGGGCTTTTTGAGAGGTAACTCCCATCCTTCCTTCACCAAACACAATGGACCTCTCACAGGGTGGCCAAACAAAAGTTCAAAAGGGCTGTAGCCAACCCCCTTCTGTGGGACCTCTCTGTAAGCAAAGAGCAGGCAGGGTAAAAGAATGTCCCATTTCCGCCTGAGCTTCTCTGGTAATCCCTTTATCATGCCTTTAAGGGTCTTGTTAAATCTCTCCACAAGCCCATTGCATTGTGGATGATATGGGGTGGTAAACTTATAGTTTACTCCACATTCCTTCCACATTGCTTTTAGATAGCTGGACATAAAATTTGTCCCTCTATCTGATAGTACCTCCTTAGGAAAGCCCACTCTTGAGAAAACTGCAATGAGGGCTTTTGCCACCACAGGTGCTGTGGTGGTCCTTAGGGGAATAGCCTCTGGGCACCTGGTGGCATGATCCACTACCACCAGTATGAATCTGTTCCCAGATGCTGTTTGGGGGTCCATTGGACCCACAATATCAATTCCAACTCTCTCAAAGGGGACCCCCACCACAGGTAGTGGTATTAGGGGGGCCTTTGTTGTGCCACCTGACTTACCACTGGCTTGGCAAGTGACACAGGAGCGACAAAACTCCTTGACATCCTCTGACATGTGAGGCCAGTGAAAGTGTGGAACAAGCCTGTCCCACGTCTTGTTCTGGCCTAAGTGTCCTGCAAGGGGAATATCATGGGCCAAGGTAAGGAGGAATCCCCTAAACTGCAGAGGTATCACCAACCTCCTGGTCATGCCAGGCTTGGGGGCTCTAGCCTCTGAGTAAAGGAGTCCCTCATCCCAATACACAGTATGGGTACCTTGGGCATCCCCAGCAGCCTCAGCAGCAGCCTGCTGTCTGAGGGGTTCAAGGGAAGGGCAATCTAATTGAGCCTGCCTCAGGTCTGCCCTTGAGGGTCCCCCTGTCCCCAGAAACTCAACCTGGTCAGGTTCAAGCTCCTCAGAGACAGTCTCCTCTTGGACTGCAGAATCAGTTTCCTCTGAAACCTGATCCTCAACCTGGGGCAAGGTGGAAGGCGAGGCCTTTCCTCTCTTGCTCCTTCTCTTGGGTTGTGGCTGGTCTATTGTCTCAAGATCCACCACTGGTTCAGGAAGGCACTTCTTAGCCTGAGCCCTTGTCATGGCAAGGACATGCTCTGAAATCCCTAGCATTTCTGCATGAGTCCTGTACTCCACTTCTGACCATGCTGAGCTTTCAAGGTCATTGCCTAACAGACAGTCTACTGGTAGGTCTGCACTCACCACAACTTTCTTTAGGCCATCAACCCCTCCCCAGGAGAAGTTCACAACTGCCACACTATGGGAGGTAGTGGAGTTGCTTGCATTGGTTACTAGGTAGCTCTCTCCTAGTACAATCTGTCCAGGGTCCACAAAGCCAGGGGTCACCATGGTGACACTAGCACATGTGTCCCTGTAAGCTTGAGCCAGTTTCTCATTTATTAAGGGAGTCTGCCTGTATTTGCCCAGGTTAGTGGGGCTTACTGCAGTGGGCAACTCAATGTCCACATCATACAGGAGAACTGCCTGTGTAGGGACTCTGACTAGGCCAGATCCTACTTCAATACCCAGGGTCAACCCAGCTACACCCTTGGACTGTGTTCCACCACTGCTTACTGTACTTGGGGTTGCAGTTGCTTTAGGAGCTGTAGTGGTGGGAACTGGATTTGCCTTGGTGCACTCACTGCCCCAGTGTGAAACTGATTTGCAGGTATTACACCAAGGTGTCTTTGGACCTTTGTTCTTCTTCTTCTTGTTACCATTTTGGGAACCACCCTCCTTACTATTAGTTTGGGGGCCTGAAGTCTTCTGGTCTTTTTCTTTATCTTTCTGATTCTGATTACCACCCTTCTGGTCTGTTTTCTTCTGGTCACCACCTTGGTTCTGGGGTTTCTGCTTAATCCTTGTTCTGACCCATTTGTCTGCCTTCTTTCCCAATTCTTGGGGAGAGGTCAGATCAGAGTCAATAAGGTATTGATGCAACAGCTGGTTTGTACAGTTATTAAGGATCTGTTCTCTCATCATAAGATTGTACAATCCTGTATAGTCTGAAACTTTACTTCCCTGTAACCAACCCTCCAAAGCCTTAGTGGCACACTCCACAAAATCAGTCCAGTCTTGAGTCTGTGCTTTCTGGGTGTCTCTGAACAACAACCTGTATTGCTCAGTGGTTAGGCCATACCCTTCAATGAGAGCACTCTTCAAAACAGAGTAGTTTTTGGCATCCTCAGGTCTAACTGTGAGGAGCCTGTCCCTCCCTTTCTCAGAAAAGGAGTACCACAAAATTGCAGCCCACTGATTCTCAGGAACCTGCTGTACCATGCAGGCTCTCTCAAGAGCAGTCATCCATTTGTGGATGTCATCCCCTTCTTTAAAGGGGGGCACAATTTTGGTCAGGTTTCTATTATCATAGGCCCTGTCTTTTTCTCTTGGAAAATTGCTGCCACCAGTGACATCTAAGCCACTTAATTTCTGCTCTCTTGCCAAGGCAAGTTTAGCTTGAGCTAAGGTAAGCTTAGCTTGACTCAGGGCTACCTCCTCTCTCTCTATCTGGAGTCTGACAGCCCTCATTCTAGCCCTATGCTCAGCTTTCTGAGAAGCACTCATGCCTCTCTCTGATTCTCTGGAGGCACTAGAAAGATGAGAGTCCCCTGAGGGAGATCTCACTCTTCTGTTGCCTGGGAGAATCACATGTTGGGTTCTGGGGAGGTGCTGGCCCTCTCCATTCCCCAGTAGGTCCAAGTTGGCCTGGCTAAGCCTACCAACTGGAACCTGGCTACCCTGATCCTGTACTTCTAAGTCCCCAGCATCTGAGTCCTCATCCAAGTCATCATCATCCTCCTCTTCAGGGGGATCAACTACAGGGGGGTTCTCTCCATTTCCTGTGTCTAGGGAAGCTGTTTTAGCCTTCTCTAAGTCATCCTGTTCTAGGATTTCTACCAGGGTTAGGCAGGTGGGGTTTCTGCCCCTTTTTAACCCTCTTGCTTTGCACAAGGCAATCAAGTCTCTGCGGGTTAGTTTGTCATATCCAAAAGTTGCCTGGGTAGGGTCAACTGTCACAGGACTAGACCCTGAGGCCTTTCCTGTGTCAGACATGGTTACTAGTGAGGTGTAAGTGGTGCACTTACCTACACTAAGTGTTTTCCTACTGGACCTTGCTAGTGAGTTGTAGTCAGGGGTGTGCTACTCCCTTCAACCTACAACTACTAAGTTCAGTAGAACTTAATATGCTAAGCTTTTGATTTTATATGTACCTAGAGGTACTTGATGTGATCTTTCAATTTGATATAAAGATTGCAATGGTAAAACAACAGCAAGCTCAAATCCGCACCGCTGCTCACCAATGTGAGAAGTTGGCCTGGTAGGGGATGTTTCCAATTCTGGAAACACCTACTACCTGACCAAACAATCCCCTTATGGTGTCTGGTTGTAAGTCAACCTTATTAGACAAGCTATCCTAGTGGTAGCATGGACTAAGCAGCCTAAAGGCTTAACTTAAGAGGTCGTGTTAAGCGAGCTGTTTTACCACATACAATCCTGTAATACCAAATGAAAGGACACCACACAAGTATATATTATAAAAATATATGTGTTTATTACTAAAAACAATCCCCAGTATTCTTTATGAATAAAGGGGCACAAGCGTTAAATCAAAAGCACTGTTTAAACATACAAAGTTGCACAATTATGGATGAGGGCAGGGGGCCACTCAAACCATATACTAAACAAGTGGTATAAGAGAGGCCACTCGAACAGTGGTTAGGCCTAGGGCCTAGGGAATCGCTGGGAGCAGTCAGGACAAGCAATGCTGAAGTCGGGAATGGCCCTCGGGATTCGGGAGATGTGCGGAAAGCGCACGCATGCACCAATGTTAACCAATGGTGCGTAAAAGTCAAATAGTTAAAGTTTAAGGACACTTCCGCTGAACCTAGAGGAACAAAACTTAACACACAGACCCTAGAGGTGTGCACCAGTGTGGGAACACCGGCGGAGCAAAGTTACCTCACCCACAGGAAGTGGGTGCACAGGGTCGAAGTGGCGTCGGGTTTTGACACGCAGGCTCTTGGTGCTTGAAGCTGAAAGGGCTGCAGGCAGGGTGAAGACGAAGTGTCCGGTGGAGTCCAAGAGTGGACTCAAGTTGTAGAGTACCTGAAAGCAGAGGGGACAGAGTCTGGGTCACTCAGCAGTGACCAGGGTGGAACCAGGACGGAACCAGGCAATGTCGGGCGCAATCAGGTGGTCGTCGAGGCGCTTCTCTTCGCTGTCACGTGGGCTCTGGGGCATCTGCGACGTCCAGGAGCAGGTCACGATCTGTCCCACGCAGGCTCTCACCGTCGGTGCAGTCGGCTTCCGGTTTGGAGCAAACAAGCCTTGGTAAGAGCAATCCACGCGGGATTGGAAGATGGCGTCTCACTCGGACCAGGAAGGTCAGAGTCGGGGCTCCCTTTCAGGGGAGCTGGTGTGGATCTGGAGCAACCAGAATCACGAGTCTTCTTTTGTAGTTCGTCGGCACAGGGACCACAAGCCAGCTGGCAAGTGACCGGGCCAACGCGTTGAGCCAAATCGTGCCAAAGGGCCCCACGCAGCACTCGTCGAGTGTGGAGGGCTGAACTTCGGCTCAGGAGTAGCTCAGGGTGGGGGCTTCTCAAACCCCGGTGTACAGCTTCGAGGGTCACTCGTGGGCTGCACGGTCAGCGTCTCGTGGTCACTTCAAGATGGCGTGCCCCACGCTTCCGGTCGCCTCCACGGGTCTCAGCTTTGCATGGACTGTGGATCGGGCTGTTAGAAGCTGGGCAGGCTTGATCTCGTCGATCTCAGTCGCTCGAGTTCCGGCGGGAACTGCAACTAAGTAGACGTCGAGGGCTGGATGGTGCCTGCTGCTGCAGGGTGGTCACTCCTTGACCACAAGGGAGATTCTTCGGGCTTCCACGTTGAGATGGAGGGCGAAGGGTCCAGAATATCATTTCAAATGTTTCTTCCAGGAAATCTGATGTGCATTGGCACTGCTCCCACTCTTATTCGAATCTGGTGGGCGTGATTACCTGCTAGGTCCCCTCCTATGGGTGGGACCCAGGAAGTGGGTGGATACACCCCCTTCCTTTGATCCAGGCCGCCCTGGCACGAGGGCTGGAGTGCCCCAGAACCGGTTTGGCCGGATTATGCAAGGGGCAGCCTTGTGCGCCCCAGGCAGTGTCTGGTTTCTTTCAAACCTCCCTGCTACAATACACTATCTCCTGTCTGGAGGGCGGTGACACCCTCCTGTGACAGGAAACCCTTTGTCCAGGACCCCCTTGACTGGGTTTCGGTCAGCTCCAGGGGTCCAGACATTTGTCTGTGGCAGAGGCATCCATTTTGTGGATCTTAAGGCCTTTGGAGAAATCAACCGCATTAAAGTGAAGTAACATGTCTTACCCCTCTAGAGGGGTGGAATGCCATCCCCGTCGCCAGAACTGGCGAGGGGATGGTATTCCAAAGCGTATGACACCTTACACGACATGTTTTGATAAAGCCAAACCAGAGTTGCTAAATAACCGCGAGGATTATAAGGCACTTAATAGTATATGGTATGGCATTATCCTGAAACAGCTTAGGGATTTGTTCCCGACGGCTGCAGACAGGCTCAGCTCATGCTAGAGCTCCATCTCACATAAAAACCATGCACCCAGCCTCCAGGATTGGTGAGGCCTGTCTATAGGAGTGGCTCACAGGTTTACATGTGTCCAGATATAGGTTTAGACATAGGTATACTATATCTAAGCAAGGGGTGTGTACACCACCTTACCCCAGCTGAGTGATCAGCCAGTTGTGTCAATTTAAGAACCAGCCAGGGGTGGCAAAAGATATGCTGCAGCCCCTGGTAGGCCTTAGTGGCTCCTGTGCCCTGTGCACCTATAGTGCATTCTACAGGGGCTGACAAGGAGTCCATTTCCAATTGGTATGTGCCTATAGCACATGTGTCATTAATTTAGTGAGAGAACAGCAGGCTGGGGGTCTGATCAGCAGGCCCACAGCCTCAGTAGTCGAAAACCAGTGAAGCAAAAAGCAAAAATTTGGGGTGACCATAGGATAGCAGACCCTACTCTCCTACACATGCCTTCTGAGGAGAATGCTGGTATTGATCTCCGGAGCTGAGATCCTAAGCCATGCACACCTTCTAAGGAGAATGCTGGTATTGATCTCCCGAGCTGAGACCCTAAGCCATACACGCCTTCTGAGGGGAATGTTGGAATTGATCTCCTGAGCTGAGATCCTAAGCCAAGCACGCCTTCTGAGGAGAATGCTGGTATTGATCTCCTGAGCTGAGACCCTAAGCCATGCATGCCTTCTGAGGAGAATGCTGGTATTGATCTCCCGAGCTGAGATCCCAAGCCATGCACGCCTTCTGAGGAGAATGCTGGTATTGATCTCCCGAGCTGAGACCCTAAGCCATGCACGCCTTCTGAGGAGAATGCTGTTATTGATCTCCCGAGCTGAGACCCTAAGCCATACACGCCTTCTGAGGGGAATGTTGGAATTGATCTCCAGAGCTGAGACACTAAGCCATACACGCCTTCTGAGGAGAATGCTATTATTGATCTCCCGAGCTGAGACCCTAAGCCATGCACCCCTTCTTAGAAAAATGCTGGTATTGATCTCCCGAGCTGAGATCCTAAGCCATGCATGCCTTCTAAGGAGAATTCTGGTATTGATCTCCCGAGCTGAGATCCTAAGCCATGCAAACCTTCTGAGGAGAATGCTGGTATTGATCTCCCGAGCTGAGACCCTAAGCCATGCACGCCTTCTGAGGAGAATGCTATTATAGATCTCCCGAGCTGAGACCCTAAGCCATGCACGCCTTCTGTGGAGAATGCTGGTATTGATCTCCCGTGCTGAGATCCTAAGCCATGCACGCCTTCTGAGGAGAATGCTGGTATTGATCTCCCGAGCTGAGATCATAAGCCATGCACACCTGAGGAGAATGCTGGTATTGATCTCCGGAGCTGAGATCCTAAGCCATGCACACCTTCTAAGGAGAATGCTGGTATTGATCTCCCGAGCTGAGACCCTAAGCGATACACGCCTTCTGAGGGGAATGTTGGAATTGATCTCCCGAGCTGAGATCCTAAGCCAAGCACGCCTTCTGAGGAGAATGCTGGTATTGATCTCCTGAGCTGAGACCCTAAGCCATGCATGCCTTCTGAGGAGAATGCTGGTATTGATCTCCCGAGCCTCGATCCCAAGCCATGCACGCCTTCTGAGGAGAATGCTGGTATTGATCTCCCGAGCTGAGACCCTAAGCCATGCATGCCTTCTGAGGGGAATGTTGGAATTGATCTCCCGAGCTGAGACCCTAAGCCATGCACGCCTTCTGAGGAGAATGCTGTTATTGATCTCCCGAGCTGAGACCCTAAGCCATACACGCCTTCTGAGGGGAATGTTGGAATTGATCTCCCGAGCTGAGACCCTAAGCCATACACGCCTTCTGAGGGGAATGCTGGTACTGATCTCCGGAGCTGAGATCCTAAGTCATGCATGCCTTCTAAGGAGAATTCTGGTATTGATCTCCCGAGCTGAGATCCTAAGCCATGCATGCCTTCTAAGGAGAATGCTGGTATTGATCTCCCGAGCTGAGATCCTAAGCCATGCACGCCTTCTGAGGAGAATGCTGGTATGGATCTCCCGAGCTGAGATCCTAAGCCGTGCATGCCTTCTATGGAGAATTCTGGTATTGATCTCCCGAGCTGAGACCCTAAGCCATGCACGCCTTCTGAGGAAAATGCTGGTATGGATCTCCCGAGCTGAGATCCTAAGCCGTGCATGCCTTCTATGGAGAATTCTGGTATTGATCTCCCGAGCTGAGACCCTAAGCCATGCACGCCTTCTGAGGAGAATGCTGGTATGGATCTCCCGAGCTGAGATCCTAAGCCGTGCATGCCTTCTATGGAGAATTCTGGTATTGATCTCCCGAGCTGAGACCCTAAGCCATGCACGCCTTCTGAGGAAAATGCTGGTATGGATCTCCCGAGCTGAGATCCTAAGCCGTGCATGCCTTCTATGGAGAATTCTGGTATTGATCTCCCGAGCTGAGATCCTAAGCCATACACGCCTTCTGAGGGGAATGTTGGAATTGATCTCCCGAGCTGAGATCCTAAGCCATGCACGCCTTCTGAGGAGAATGCTGGTATTGATCTCCCGAGCTGAGACCCTAAGCCATGCAGGCCTTCCGAGGAGAATTCTGTTATTGATCTCCCGAGCTGAGACCCTAAGCCATACACGCCTTCTGAGGGGAATGTTGGAATTGATCCCCCGAGCTGAGACCCTAAGCCATGCACGCCTTCTGAGGGGAATGTTGGAATTGATCTCCCGAGCTGAGATCCTAAGCCATGCACGCCTTCTGAGGAGAATGCTGGTATTGATCTCCCGAGCTGAGACCCTAAGCCATGCATGCCTTCTGAGGAGAATGCTGGTATTGATCTCCCCTGCTGAGATCCTAAGCCATGCACGCCTTCTGAGGAGAATGCTGGTAGTGATCTCCCGAGCTGAGATCCTAAGCCATGCACGCCTTCTGAGGAGAATGCTGGTATTGATCTCCCGAGCTGAGACCCTAAGCCATGCACGCCTTCTGAGGAGAATGCTGGTATTGATCTCCCGAGCTGAGACCCTAAGCCATGCATGCCTTCTGAGGAGAATGCTGGTATTGATCTCCCCTGCTGAGATCCTAAGCCATACACGCCTTCTGAGGGGAATGTTGGAATTGATCCCCCGAGCTGAGACCCTAAGCCATGCACGCCTTCTGAGGAGAATGCTGTTATTGATCTCCCGAGCTGAGACCCTAAGCCATACACGCCTTCTGAGGGGAATGTTGGAATTGATCTCCCGAGCTGAGACCCTAAACCATACACGCCTTCTGAGGGGAATGCTGGTACTGATCTCCGGAGCTGAGATCCTAAGTCATGCATGCCTTCTAAGCAGAATTCTGGTATTGATCTCCCGAGCTGAGATCCTAAGCCATGCACGCCTTCAGAGGAGAATGCTGGTATTGATCTCCTGAGCCAAGACCCTAAGCCATGCACGCCTTCTGAGGAGAATGCTGGAATTGATCTCCTGAGCTGAGATCCTAAGTAATGCACGCCTTCTGTGAAGAATGCTGGTATTGATCTCCCGTGCTGAGATCCTAAGCCATGCACGCCTTCTGAGGAGAATGCTATTATTGATCTCCCGAGCTGAGACCCTAAGCCATACACGCCTTCTGAGGGGAATGCTGGTATTGATCTCCGGAGCTGAGATCCTAAGCCATGCACGCCTTCTACGGAGAATGCTGGAATTGATCTCCCGAGCTGAGACCCTAAGCCATGCACGCCTTCTGAGGAGAATGCTGGTATTGATCTCCCGAGCTGAGACCCTAAGCCATGCATGCCTTCTGAGGAGAAGGCTGGTATTGATCTCCCGAGCTGAGACCCTAAGCCATGCATGCCTTAGGAGGAGAATGCTGGTATTGATCTCCCGAGCTGAGATCCTAAGCCATGCACGCCTTCTAAGGAGAATGCTGGTATTGATCTCCCGAGCTGAGATCCTAAGCCATGCACGCCTTCTGAGGAGAATGCTGGTATTGATCTCCCGAGCTGAGACCCTAAGCCATGCAGGCCTTCTGAGGAGAATGCTGTTATTGATCTCCCGAGCTGAGACCCTAAGCCATACACGCCTTCTGAGGGGAATGTTGGAATTGATCTCCCGAGCTGAGACCCTAAGCCATGCACGCTGTAGGAGAGTAGGGTCTGCTATCCTATGGTCACCCCAAATTTTTGCTTTTTGCTTCACTGGTTTTCGACTACTGAGGCTGTGGGCCTGCTGATCAGACCCCCAGCCTGCTGTTCTCTCACTAAATTAATGACACATGTGCTATAGGCACATACCAATTGGAAATGGACTCCTTGTCAGCCCCTGTAGAATGCACTATAGGTGCACAGGGCACAGGAGCCACTAAGGCCTACCAGGGGCTGCAGCATATCTTTTGCCACCCCTGGCTGGTTCTTAAATTGACACAACTGGCTGATCACTCAGCTGGGGTAAGGTGGTGTACACACCCCTTGCTTAGATATAGTATACCTATGTCTAAACCTATATCTGGACACATGTAAACCTGTGAGCCACTCCTATAGACAGGCCTCACCAATCCTGGAGGCTGGGTGCATGGTTTTTATGTGAGATGGAGCTCTAGCATGAGCTGAGCCTGTCTGCAGCCGTCGGGAACAAATCCCTAAGCTGTTTCAGGATAATGCCATACCATATACTATTAAGTGCCTTATAATCCTCGCGGTTATTTAGCAACTCTGGTTTGGCTTTATCAAAACATGTCGTGTAAGGTGTCATACGCTTTGGAATACCATCCCCTCGCCAGTTCTGGCGACGGGGATGGCATTCCACCCCTCTAGAGGGGTAAGACATGTTACTTCACTTTAATGCGGTTGATTTCTCCAAAGGCCTTAAGATCCACAAAATGGATGCCTCTGCCACAGACAAATGTCTGGACCCCTGGAGCTGACCGAAACCCAGTCAAGGGGGTCCTGGACAAAGGGTTTCCTGTCACAGGAGGGTGTCACCGCCCTCCAGACAGGAGATAGTGTATTGTAGCAGGGAGGTTTGAAAGAAACCAGACACTGCCTGGGGCGCACAAGGCTGCCCCTTGCATAATCCGGCCAAACCGGTTCTGGGGCACTCCAGCCCTCGTGCCAGGGCGGCCTGGATCAAAGGAAGGGGGTGTATCCACCCACTTCCTGGGTCCCACCCATAGGAGGGGACCTAGCAGGTAATCACGCCCACCAGATTCGAATAAGAGTGGGAGCAGTGCCAATGCACATCAGATTTCCTGGAAGAAACATTTGAAACGATATTCTGGACCCTTCGCCCTCCATCTCAACGTGGAAGCCCGAAGAATCTCCCTTGTGGTCAAGGAGTGACCACCCTGCAGCAGCAGGCACCATCCAGCCCTCGACGCCTACTTAGTTGCAGTTCCCGCCGGAACTCGAGCGACTGAGATCGACGAGATCAAGCCTGCCCAGCTTCTAACAGCCCGATCCACAGTCCATGCAAAGCTGAGACCCGTGGAGGCGACCGGAAGCGTGGGGCACGCCATCTTGAAGTGACCACGAGACGCTGACCGTGCAGCCCACGAGTGACCCTCGAAGCTGTACACCGGGGTTTGAGAAGCCCCCACCCTGAGCTACTCCTGAGCCGAAGTTCAGCCCTCCACACTCGACGAGTGCTGCGTGGGGCCCTTTGGCACGATTTGGCTCAACGCGTTGGCCCGGTCACTTGCCAGCTGGCTTGTGGTCCCTGTGCCGACGAACTACAAAAGAAGACTCGTGATTCTGGTTGCTCCAGATCCACACCAGCTCCCCTGAAAGGGAGCCCCGACTCTGACCTTCCTGGTCCGAGTGAGACGCCATCTTCCAATCCCGCGTGGATTGCTCTTACCAAGGCTTGTTTGCTCCAAACCGGAAGCCGACTGCACCGACGGTGAGAGCCTACGTGGGACAGACCGTGACCTGCTCCTGGACGTCGCAGATGCCCCAGAGCCCACGTGACAGCGAAGAGAAGCGCCTCGACGACCACCTGATTGCGCCCGACATTGCCTGGTTCCGTCCTGGTTCCACCCTGGTCACTGCTGAGTGACCCAGACTCTGTCCCCTCTGCTTTCAGGTACTCTACAACTTGAGTCCACCCTTGGACTCCACCGGACACTTCGTCTTCACCCTGCCTGCAGCCCTTTCAGCTTCAAGCACCAAGAGCCTGCGTGTCAAAACCCGACGCCACTTCGACCCTGTGCACCCACTTCCTGTGGGTGAGGTAACTTTGCTCCGCCGGTGTTCCCACACTGGTGCACACCTCTAGGGTCTGTGTGTTAAGTTTGGTTCCTCTAGGTTCAGCGGAAGTGTCCTTAAACTTTAACTATTTGACTTTTACGCACCATTGGTTAACATTGGTGCATGCGTGCGCTTTCCGCACATCTCCCGAATCCCGAGGGCCATTCCCGACTTCAGCATTGCTTGTCCTGACTGCTCCCAGCGATTCCCTAGGCCCTAGGCCTAACCACTGTTCGAGTGGCCTCTCTTATACCACTTGTTTAGTATATGGTTTGAGTGGCCCCCCGCCCTCATCCATAATTGTGCAACTTTGTATGTTTAAACAGTGCTTTTGATTTAACGCTTGTGCCCCTTTATTCATAAAGAATACTGGGGATTGTTTTTAGTAATAAACACATATATTTTTATAATATATACTTGTGTGGTGTCCTTTCATTTGGTATTACAGGATTGTATGTGGTAAAACAGCTCGCTTAACACGACCTCTTAAGTTAAGCCTTTAGGCTGCTTAGTCCATGCTACCCCTAGGATAGCTTGTCTAATAAGGTTGACTTACAACCAGACACCATAAGGGGATTGTTTGGTCAGGTAGTAGGTGGTTCCAGAATTGGAAACATCCCCTACCAGGCCAACTTCTCACATTGGTGAGCAGCGGTGCGGATTTGAGCTTGCTGTTGTTTTACCATTGCAATCTTTAGATCAAGATGGTCAAGACCAGCCAATTGCTTTCATTAGCAGGAGGCTAACCCCAAGAGAAAAACGTTGGTCAGCCATTGAGAGGGAGGCCTTTGCTGTGGTTTGGGCATTAAAGAAGTTGAGGTCCTACTTGTTTGGAACTCACTTCCTGGTGCAAACAGACCATAAGCCCCTCTTATGGCTTAATCAGATGAAGGGTGAAAATCCCAAACTGCTCAGGTGGTCCATTTCCCTACAGGGGATGGACTTTACAGTGGAGCACCGCCCAGGGACTGACCATGGTAATGCAGATGGTCTCTCCAGGTACTTCCACTTAGAACATGAAGACTTATCTGGTCAAGGTTAGTTTAATGTCCCTGCGTTTGGGGGGGGGTTGTGTAGGAGAGTAGGGTCTGCTATCCTATGGTCACCCCAAATTTTTGCTTTTTGCTTCACTGGTTTTCGACTACTGAGGCTGTGGGCCTGCTGATCAGACCCCCAGCCTGCTGTTCTCTCACTAAATTAATGACACATGTGCTATAGGCACATACCAATTGGAAATGGACTCCTTGTCAGCCCCTGTAGAATGCACTATAGGTGCACAGGGCACAGGAGCCACTAAGGCCTACCAGGGGCTGCAGCATATCTTTTGCCACCCCTGGCTGGTTCTTAAATTGACACAACTGGCTGATCACTCAGCTGGGGTAAGGTGGTGTACACACCCCTTGCTTAGATATAGTATACCTATGTCTAAACCTATATCTGGACACATGTAAACCTGTGAGCCACTCCTATAGACAGGCCTCACCAATCCTGGAGGCTGGGTGCATGGTTTTTATGTGAGATGGAGCTCTAGCATGAGCTGAGCCTGTCTGCAGCCGTCGGGAACAAATCCCTAAGCTGTTTCAGGATAATGCCATACCATATACTATTAAGTGCCTTATAATCCTCGCGGTTATTTAGCAACTCTGTTTTGGCTTTATCAAAACATGTCGTGTAAGGTGTCATACGCTTTGGAATACCATCCCCTCGCCAGTTCTGGCGACGGGGATGGCATTCCACCCCTCTAGAGGGGTAAGACATGTTACTTCACTTTAATGCGGTTGATTTCTCCAAAGGCCTTAAGATCCACAAAATGGATGCCTCTGCCACAGACAAATGTCTGGACCCCTGGAGCTGACCGAAACCCAGTCAAGGGGGTCCTGGACAAAGGGTTTCCTGTCACAGGAGGGTGTCACCGCCCTCCAGACAGGAGATAGTGTATTGTAGCAGGGAGGTTTGAAAGAAACCAGACACTGCCTGGGGCGCACAAGGCTGCCCCTTGCATAATCCGGCCAAACCGGTTCTGGGGCACTCCAGCCCTCGTGCCAGGGCGGCCTGGATCAAAGGAAGGGGGTGTATCCACCCACTTCCTGGGTCCCACCCATAGGAGGGGACCTAGCAGGTAATCACGCCCACCAGATTCGAATAAGAGTGGGAGCAGTGCCAATGCACATCAGATTTCCTGGAAGAAACATTTGAAACGATATTCTGGACCCTTCGCCCTCCATCTCAACGTGGAAGCCCGAAGAATCTCCCTTGTGGTCAAGGAGTGACCACCCTGCAGCAGCAGGCACCATCCAGCCCTCGACGCCTACTTAGTTGCAGTTCCCGCCGGAACTCGAGCGACTGAGATCGACGAGATCAAGCCTGCCCAGCTTCTAACAGCCCGATCCACAGTCCATGCAAAGCTGAGACCCGTGGAGGCGACCGGAAGCGTGGGGCACGCCATCTTGAAGTGACCACGAGACGCTGACCGTGCAGCCCACGAGTGACCCTCGAAGCTGTACACCGGGGTTTGAGAAGCCCCCACCCTGAGCTACTCCTGAGCCGAAGTTCAGCCCTCCACACTCGACGAGTGCTGCGTGGGGCCCTTTGGCACGATTTGGCTCAACGCGTTGGCCCGGTCACTTGCCAGCTGGCTTGTGGTCCCTGTGCCGACGAACTACAAAAGAAGACTCGTGATTCTGGTTGCTCCAGATCCACACCAGCTCCCCTGAAAGGGAGCCCCGACTCTGACCTTCCTGGTCCGAGTGAGACGCCATCTTCCAATCCCGCGTGGATTGCTCTTACCAAGGCTTGTTTGCTCCAAACCGGAAGCCGACTGCACCGACGGTGAGAGCCTACGTGGGACAGACCGTGACCTGCTCCTGGACGTCGCAGATGCCCCAGAGCCCACGTGACAGCGAAGAGAAGCGCCTCGACGACCACCTGATTGCGCCCGACATTGCCTGGTTCCGTCCTGGTTCCACCCTGGTCACTGCTGAGTGACCCAGACTCTGTCCCCTCTGCTTTCAGGTACTCTACAACTTGAGTCCACCCTTGGACTCCACCGGACACTTCGTCTTCACCCTGCCTGCAGCCCTTTCAGCTTCAAGCACCAAGAGCCTGCGTGTCAAAACCCGACGCCACTTCGACCCTGTGCACCCACTTCCTGTGGGTGAGGTAACTTTGCTCCGCCGGTGTTCCCACACTGGTGCACACCTCTAGGGTCTGTGTGTTAAGTTTGGTTCCTCTAGGTTCAGCGGAAGTGTCCTTAAACTTTAACTATTTGACTTTTACGCACCATTGGTTAACATTGGTGCATGCGTGCGCTTTCCGCACATCTCCCGAATCCCGAGGGCCATTCCCGACTTCAGCATTGCTTGTCCTGACTGCTCCCAGCGATTCCCTAGGCCCTAGGCCTAACCACTGTTCGAGTGGCCTCTCTTATACCACTTGTTTAGTATATGGTTTGAGTGGCCCCCCGCCCTCATCCATAATTGTGCAACTTTGTATGTTTAAACAGTGCTTTTGATTTAACGCTTGTGCCCCTTTATTCATAAAGAATACTGGGGATTGTTTTTAGTAATAAACACATATATTTTTATAATATATACTTGTGTGGTGTCCTTTCATTTGGTATTACAGGATTGTATGTGGTAAAACAGCTCGCTTAACACGACCTCTTAAGTTAAGCCTTTAGGCTGCTTAGTCCATGCTACCCCTAGGATAGCTTGTCTAATAAGGTTGACTTACAACCAGACACCATAAGGGGATTGTTTGGTCAGGTAGTAGGTGGTTCCAGAATTGGAAACATCCCCTACCAGGCCAACTTCTCACACACGCCTTATGAGGAGAATGCTGTTATTGATCTCCCGAGCTGAGACCCTAAGCCTAACACGCCTTCTGAGGGGAATGTTGGAATTGATCCCCCGAGCTGAGACCCTAAGCCATGCACGCCTTCTGAGGGGAATGTTGGAATTGATCTCCCGAGCTGAGATCCTAAGCCATGCACGCCTTCTGAGGAGAATGCTGGTATTGATCTCCCGAGCTGAGACCCTAAGCCATGCATGCCTTCTGAGGAGAATGCTGGTATTGATCTCCCCTGCTGAGATCCTAAGCCATGCACGCCTTCTGAGGAGAATGCTGGTAGTGATCTCCCGAGCTGAGATCCTAAGCCATGCACGCCTTCTGAGGAGAATGCTGGTATTGATCTCCCGAGCTGAGACCCTAAGCCATGCACGCCTTCTGAGGAGAATGCTGGTATTGATCTCCCGAGCTGAGACCCTAAGCCATGCATGCCTTCTGAGGAGAATGCTGGTATTGATCTCCCCTGCTGAGATCCTAAGCCATACACGCCTTCTGAGGGGAATGTTGGAATTGATCCCCCGAGCTGAGACCCTAAGCCATGCACGCCTTCTGAGGAGAATGCTGTTATTGATCTCCCGAGCTGAGACCCTAAGCCATACACGCCTTCTGAGGGGAATGTTGGAATTGATCTCCCGAGCTGAGACCCTAAACCATACACGCCTTCTGAGGGGAATGCTGGTACTGATCTCCGGAGCTGAGATCCTAAGTCATGCATGCCTTCTAAGCAGAATTCTGGTATTGATCTCCCGAGCTGCGATCCTAAGCCATGCACGCCTTCAGAGGAGAATGCTGGTATTGATCTCCTGAGCCAAGACCCTAAGCCATGCACGCCTTCTGAGGAGAATGCTGGAATTGATCTCCTGAGCTGAGATCCTAAGTAATGCACGCCTTCTGTGAAGAATGCTGGTATTGATCTCCCGTGCTGAGATCCTAAGCCATGCACGCCTTCTGAGGAGAATGCTATTATTGATCTCCCGAGCTGAGACCCTAAGCCATACACGCCTTCTGAGGGGAATGCTGGTATTGATCTCCGGAGCTGAGATCCTAAGCCATGCACGCCTTCTACGGAGAATGCTGGAATTGATCTCCCGAGCTGAGACCCTAAGCCATGCACGCCTTCTGAGGAGAATGCTGGTATTGATCTCCCGAGCTGAGACCCTAAGCCATGCACGCCTTCTGTGGAGAATGCTGGTATTGATCTCCCGTGCTGAGATCCTAAGCCATGCACGCCTTCTGAGGAGAATGCTGGTATTGATCTCCCGAGCTGAGATCATAAGCCATGCACACCTTCTGAGGAGAATGCTGGTATTGATCTCCGGAGCTGAGATCCTAAGCCATGCACGCCTTCGGAGGAGAATGCTGGTATTGATCTCCGGAACTGAGATCCTAAGCCATGCACGCCTTCTGAGGAGAATGCTGGTATTGATCTCCCGAGCTGAGATCCTAAGCCGTGCATGCCTTCTATGGAAAATTCTGGTATTGATCTCCCGAGCTGAGACCCTAAGCCATCCACGCCTTCTGAGAAGAATGCTGGAATTGATTTCTTGAGCTCAGATCCTAAGCCATGCACGCCTTCGGTGGAGAATGCTGGTATTGATCTCCCGAGCTGAGATCCTAAGCCGTGCATGCCTTCTATGGAGAATTCTGGTATTGATCTCCCGAGCTGAGACCCTAAGCCATCCACGCCTTCTGAGAAGAATGCTGGAATTGATTTCTTGAGCTCAGATCCTAAGCCATGCACGCCTTCTGAGGAGAATGCTGGTATTGATCTCCCGAGCTGAGACCCTAAGCCATGCACGCCTTCTAAGGAGAATGCTGGAATTGATCTCCCGAGCTGAGATCCTAAGCCATGCACGCCTTCTGAGGAGAATGCTGGTATTGATCTCCCGAGCTGAGATCATAAGCCATGCACGCCTTCTGAGGAGAATGCTGGTATTGATCTCCCGAGCTGAGACCCTAAGCCATGCATACCTTCTGAGGAGAATGCTGGTATTGATCTCCCGAGCTGAGACCCTAAGCCATGCATGCCTTCTAAGGAGAATGCTGGAATTGATCTCCCGAGCTGAGATCCTAAGCCATGCACGCCTTCTGAGGAGAATGCTTGTATTGATCTCCCGAGCTGAGACCCTAAGCCATGCACGCCTTCTGAGGAGAATGCTGTTATTGATCTCCCGAGCTGAGACCCTAAGCCATACACGCCTTCTGAGGGGAATGTTGGAATTGATCTCCCGAGCTGAGACACTAAGCCATACACGCCTTCTGAGGAGAATGCTATTATTGATCTCCCGAGCTGAGACCCTAAGCCATGCACGCCTTCTGAGGAGAATGCTGGTATTGATCTCCCGAGCTGAGATCCTAAGCCATGCATGCCTTCTAAGGAGAATTCTGGTATTGATCTCCCGAGCTGAGATCCTAAGCCATGCACGCCTTCTGAGGAGAATGCTGGAATTGATCTCCCGAGCTGAGATCCTAAGCCATGCACGCCTTCTGAGGAGAATGCAATTATTGATCTCCCGAGCTGAGACCCTAAGCCATGCACGCCTTCTGTGGAGAATGCTGGTATTGATCTCCCGTGCTGAGATCCTAAGCCATGCACGCCTTCTGAGGAGAATGCTGGTATTGATCTCCCGAGCTGAGATCATAAGCCATGCACACCTTCTGAGGAGAATGCTGGTATTGATCTCCGGAGCTGAGATCCTAAGCCATGCACGCCTTCGGAGGAGAATGCTGGTATTGATCTCCGGAACTGAGATCCTAAGCCATGCACGCCTTCTGAGGAGAATGCTGGTATTGATCTCCCGAGCTGAGACCCTAAGCCATGCATGCCTTCTGAGGAGAATGCTGGTATTGATCTCCCTGCTGAGATCCTAAGCCATGCACGCCTTCTGAGGAGAATGCTGGTAGTGATCTCCCGTGCTGAGATCCTAAGCCATGCACGCCTTCTGAGGAGAATGCTTGTATTGATCTCCCGAGCTGAGACCCTAAGCCATGCACGCCTTCTGAGGAGAATGCTGTTATTGATCTCCCGAGCTGAGACCCTAAGCCATACACGCCTTCTGAGGGGAATGTTGGAATTGATCTTCCGAGCTGAGACACTAAGCCATACACGCCTTCTGAGGAGAATGCTATTATTGATCTCCCGAGCTGAGACCCTAAGCCATGCACGCCTTCTGAGGAGAATGCTGGTATTGATCTCCCGAGCTGAGATCCTAAGCCATGCATGCCTTCTAAGGAGAATTCTGGTATTGATCTCCCGAGCTGAGATCCTAAGCCATGCACGCCTTCTGAGGAGAATGCTGGAATTGATCTCCCGTGCTGAGATCCTAAGCCATGCATGCCTTCTAAGGAGAATTCTGGTATTGATCTCCCGAGCTGAGACCCTGAGCCATGCACGCCTTCTGTGGAGAATGCTGGTATTGATCTCCCGTGCTGAGATCCTAAGCCATGCACGCCTTCTGAGGAGAATGCTGGAATTGATCTCCCGAGCTGAGACCCTAAGCCATGCACGCCTTCTGAGGAGAATGCTGGTATTGATCTCCCGAGCTGAGACCCTAAGCCATGCACGCCTTCTGTGGAGAATGCTGGTATTGATCTCCGGAACTGAGATCCTAAGCCATGCACGCCTTCTGAGGAGAATGCTGGAATTGATCTCCCGTGCTGAGATCCTAAGCCATGCATGCCTTCTAAGGAGAATTCTGGTATTGATCTCCCGAGCTGAGACCCTGAGCCATGCACGCCTTCTGTGGAGAATGCTGGTATTGATCTCCCGTGCTGAGATCCTAAGCCATGCACGCCTTCTGAGGAGAATGCTGGTATTGATCTCCCGAGCTGAGATCATAAGCCATGCACACCTTCTGAGGAGAATGCTGGTATTGATCTCCGGAGCTGAGATCCTAAGCCATGCACGCCTTCGGAGGAGAATGCTGGTATTGATCTCCGGAACTGAGATCCTAAGCCATGCACGCCTTCTGAGGAGAATGCTGGAATTGATCTCCCGTGCTGAGATCCTAAGCCATGCATGCCTTCTAAGGAGAATTCTGGTATTGATCTCCCGAGCTGAGACCCTGAGCCATGCACGCCTTCTGTGGAGAATGCTGGTATTGATCTCCCGTGCTGAGATCCTAAGCCATGCATGCCTTCTGAGGAGAAATCTGGTATTGATCTCCCGTGCTGAGATCCTAAGCCATGCACGCCTTCTGAGGAGAATGCTGGTATTGATCTCCCGAGCTGAGACCCTAAGCCATGCAGGCCTTCTGAGGAGAATTCTGTTATTGATCTCCCGAGCTGAGACCCTAAGCCATACACGCCTTCTGAGGGGAATGTTGGAATTGATCCCCCGAGCTGGGACCCTAAGCCATGCACGCCTTCTGAGGAGAATGCTGTTATTTATCTCCCGAGCTGAGACCCTAAGCCATACACGCCTTCTGAGGGGAATGTTGGAATTGATCTCCCGAGCTGAGACCCTAAACCATACACGCCTTCTGAGGGGAATGCTGGTACTGATCTCCGGAGCTGAGATCCTAAGTCATGCATGCCTTCTAAGCAGAATTCTGGTATTGATCTCCCGAGCTGAGATCCTAAGCCATGCACGCCTTCAGAGGAGAATGCTGGTATTGATCTCCTGAGCTGAGACCCTAAGCCATGCACGCCTTCTGAGGAGAATGCTGGTATTGATCTCCCGAGCTGAGATCCTAAGTAATGCACGCCTTCTGTGAAGAATGCTGGTATTGATCTCCCGTGCTGAGATCCTAAGCCATGCACGCCTTCTGAGGAGAATGCTATTATTGATCTCCCGAGCTGAGACCCTAAGCCATGCACGCCTTCTGAGGAGAATGCTGGTATTGATCTACCGAGCTGAGACCCTAAGCCATGCATGCCTTCTGAGGGGAATGCTGGTATTGATCTCCCGAGCTGAGATCCTAAGCCATGCACGCCTTCTGAGGAGAATGCTGGTATTGATCTCCCGAGCTGAGATCATAAGCCATGCACGCCTTCTGAGGAGAATGCTGGTATTGATCTCCCGAGCTGAGACCCTAAGCCATGCATACCTTCTGAGGAGAATGCTGGTATTGATCTCCCGAGCTGAGACCCTAAGCCATGCATGCCTTCTAAGGAGAATGCTGGAATTGATCTCCCGAGCTGAGATCCTAAGCCATGCACGCCTTCTGAGGAGAATGCTTGTATTGATCTCCCGAGCTGAGACCCTAAGCCATGCACGCCTTCTGAGGAGAATGCTGTTATTGATCTCCCGAGCTGAGACCCTAAGCCATACACGCCTTCTGAGGGGAATGTTGGAATTGATCTCCCGAGCTGAGACACTAAGCCATACACGCCTTCTGAGGAGAATGCTATTATTGATCTCCCGAGCTGAGACCCTAAGCCATGCACGCCTTCTGAGGAGAATGCTGGTATTGATCTCCCGAGCTGAGATCCTAAGCCATGCATGCCTTCTAAGGAGAATTCTGGTATTGATCTCCCGAGCTGAGATCCTAAGCCATGCACGCCTTCTGAGGAGAATGCTGGAATTGATCTCCCGAGCTGAGATCCTAAGCCATGCACGCCTTCTGAGGAGAATGCAATTATTGATCTCCCGAGCTGAGACCCTAAGCCATGCACGCCTTCTGTGGAGAATGCTGGTATTGATCTCCCGTGCTGAGATCCTAAGCCATGCACGCCTTCTGAGGAGAATGCTGGTATTGATCTCCCGAGCTGAGATCATAAGCCATGCACACCTTCTGAGGAGAATGCTGGTATTGATCTCCGGAGCTGAGATCCTAAGCCATGCACGCCTTCGGAGGAGAATGCTGGTATTGATCTCCGGAACTGAGATCCTAAGCCATGCACGCCTTCTGAGGAGAATGCTGGTATTGATCTCCCGAGCTGAGACCCTAAGCCATGCATGCCTTCTGAGGAGAATGCTGGTATTGATCTCCCTGCTGAGATCCTAAGCCATGCACGCCTTCTGAGGAGAATGCTGGTAGTGATCTCCCGTGCTGAGATCCTAAGCCATGCACGCCTTCTGAGGAGAATGCTTGTATTGATCTCCCGAGCTGAGACCCTAAGCCATGCACGCCTTCTGAGGAGAATGCTGTTATTGATCTCCCGAGCTGAGACCCTAAGCCATACACGCCTTCTGAGGGGAATGTTGGAATTGATCTTCCGAGCTGAGACACTAAGCCATACACGCCTTCTGAGGAGAATGCTATTATTGATCTCCCGAGCTGAGACCCTAAGCCATGCACGCCTTCTGAGGAGAATGCTGGTATTGATCTCCCGAGCTGAGATCCTAAGCCATGCATGCCTTCTAAGGAGAATTCTGGTATTGATCTCCCGAGCTGAGATCCTAAGCCATGCACGCCTTCTGAGGAGAATGCTGGAATTGATCTCCCGTGCTGAGATCCTAAGCCATGCATGCCTTCTAAGGAGAATTCTGGTATTGATCTCCCGAGCTGAGACCCTGAGCCATGCACGCCTTCTGTGGAGAATGCTGGTATTGATCTCCCGTGCTGAGATCCTAAGCCATGCACGCCTTCTGAGGAGAATGCTGGTATTGATCTCCCGAGCTGAGATCATAAGCCATGCACACCTTCTGAGGAGAATGCTGGTATTGATCTCCGGAGCTGAGATCCTAAGCCATGCACGCCTTCGGAGGAGAATGCTGGTATTGATCTCCGGAACTGAGATCCTAAGCCATGCACGCCTTCTGAGGAGAATGCTGGTATTGATCTCCCGAGCTGAGATCCTAAGCCGTGCATGCCTTCTATGGAAAATTCTGGTATTGATCTCCGAGCTGAGACCCTAAGCCATCCACGCCTTCTGAGAAGAATGCTGGAATTGATTTCTTGAGCTGAGACCCTAAGCCATGCACGCCTTCTGAGGAGAATGCTGGTATTGATCTCCCGAGCTGAGACCCTAAGCCATCCACGCCTTCTGAGAAGAATGCTGGAATTGATTTCTTGAGCTCAGATCCTAAGCCATGCACGCCTTCTGAGGAGAATGCTGGTATTGATCTCCCGAGCTGAGACCCTAAGCCATGCACGCCTTCTGAGGAGAATGCTATTATAGATCTCCCGAGCTGAGACCCTAAGCATTGCACGCCTTCTGTGGAGAATGCTGGTATTGATCTCTCGTGCTGAGATCCTAAGCCATGCACGCCTTCTGAGGAGAATGCTGGTATTGATCTCCCGAGCTGAGATCATAAGCCATGCACACCTTCTGAGGAGAATGCTGGTACTGATCTCCGGAGCTGAGATCCTAAGCCATGCACGCCTTCGGAGGAGAATGCTGGTATTGATCTCCGGAGCTGAGAACCTAAGCCATGCACACCTTCTAAGGAGAATGCTGGTATTGATCTCCCGAGCTGAGACCCTAAGCCATACACGCCTTCTGAGGGGAATGTTGGAATTGATCTCCCGAGCTGAGATCCTAAGCCAAGCATGCCTTCTGAGGAGAATGCTGGTATTGATCTCCCGAGCCTCGATCCCAAGCCATGCACGCCTTCTGAGGAGAATGCTGGTATTGATCTCCCGAGCTGAGACCCTAAGCCATGCATGCCTTCTGAGGAGAATGCTGGTATTGATCTCCCGAGCTGAGACCCTAAGCCATGCACGCCTTCTGAGGAGAATGCTATTATTGATCTCCCGAGCTGAGACCCTAAGCCATGCACGCCTTCTGAGGAGCATGCTGGTATTGATCTCCCGAGCTGAGACCCTAAGCCATGCATGCCTTCTGAGGAGAATGCTGGTATTGATCTCCCGTGCTGAGATCCTAAGCCATGCACGCCTTCTGAGGAGAATGCTGGTATTGATCTCCCGAGCTGAGACCCTAAGCCATACACGCCTTCTGAGGGGAATGTTGGAATTGATCCCCCGAGCTGAGACCCTAAGCCATGCACGCCTTCTGAGGAGAATGCTGTTATTTATCTCCCAAGCTGAGACCCTAAGCCATACACGCCTTCTGAGGGGAATGCTGGAATTTATCTCCCGAGCTGAGACCCTAAACCATACACGCCTTCTGAGGGGAATGCTGGTACTGATCTCCGGAGCTGAGATCCTAAGTCATGCATGCCTTCTAAGCAGAATTCTGGTATTGATCTCCCGAGCTGAGATCCTAAGCCATGCACGCCTTCAGAGGACAATGCTGGTATTAATCTCCTGAGCTGAGACCCTAAGCCATGCACGCCTTCTGAGGAGAATGCTGGTATTGATCTCCCGAGCTGAGATTCTAAGTAATGCACGCCTTCTGTGAAGAATGCTGGTATTGATCTCCCGTGCTGAGATCCTAAGCCATGCACGCCTTCTGAGGAGAATGCTATTATTGATCTCCCGAGCTGAGACCCTAAGCCATGCACGCCTTCTGAGGAGAATGCTGGTATTGATCTCCCGAGCTGAGACCCTAAGCCATGCATGCCTTCTGAGGAGAATGCTGGTATTGATCTCCCGAGCTGAGATCCTAAGCCATGCACGCCTTCTGAGGAAAATGCTGGTATTGATCTCCCGAGCTGAGATCCTAAGCCATGCACGCCTTCTGAGGAGAATGCTGGTATTGATCTCCCGAGCTGAGACCCTAAGCCATGCAGGCCTTCTGAGGAGAATGCTGGTATTGATCTCCCGAGCTGAGACCCTAAGCCATGCACGCCTTCTGTGGAGAATGCTGGTATTGATCTCCCGTGCTGAGATCCTAAGCCATGCACGCCTTCTGAGGAGAATGCTGGTATTGATCTCCCGAGCTGAGATCATAAGCCATGCACACCTTCTGAGGAGAATGCTGGTATTGATCTTCGGAGCTGAGATCCTAAGCCATGCACGCCTTCGGAGGAGAATGCTGGTATTGATCTCCGGAACTGAGATCCTAAGCCATGCACGCCTTCTGAGGAGAATGCTGGTATTGATCTCCCGAGCTGAGATCCTAAGCCGTGCATGCCTTCTATGGAAAATTCTGGTATTGATCTCCCAAGCTGAGACCCTAAGCCATCCACGCCTTCTGAGAAGAATGCTGGAATTGATTTCTTGAGCTGAGACCCTAAGCCATGCACGCCTTCTGAGGAGAATGCTGGTATTGATCTCCCGAGCTGAGATCCTAAGCCGTGCATGCCTTCTATGGAGAATTCTGGTATTGATCTCCCGAGCTGAGACCCTAAGCCATCCACGCCTTCTGAGAAGAATGCTGGAATTGATTTCTTGAGCTCAGATCCTAAGCCATGCACGCCTTCTGAGGGGAATGTTGGAATTGATCTCCCGAGCTGAGATCCTAAGCCTTCTGAGGAGAATGCTGGTATTGATCTCCTGAGCTGAGACCCTAAGCCATGCATGCCTTCTGAGGAGAATGCTGGTATTGATCTCCCGAGCTGAGATCCCAAGCCATGCACGCCTTCTGAGGAGAATGCTGGTATTGATCTCCCGAGCTGAGACCCTAAGCCATGCATGCCTTCTGAGGAGAATGCTGGTATTGATCTCCCGAGCTGAGACCCTAAGCCATGCACGCCTTCTGAGGAGAATGCTATTATAGATCTCTCGAGCTGAGACCCTAAGCCATGCACGCCTTCTGTGGAGAATGCTGGTATTGATCTCCCGTGCTGAGATCCTAAGCCATGCACGCCTTCTGAGGAGAATGCTGGTATTGATCTCCCGAGCTGAGATCATAAGCCATGCACACCTTCTGAGGAGAATGCTGGTATTGATCTTCGGAGCTGAGATCCTAAGCCATGCACGCCTTCGGAGGAGAATGCTGGTATTGATCTCCGGAACTGAGATCCTAAGCCATGCACGCCTTCTGAGGAGAATGCTGGTATTGATCTCCCGAGCTGAGATCCTAAGCCGTGCATGCCTTCTATGGAAAATTCTGGTATTGATCTCCCAAGCTGAGACCCTAAGCCATCCACGCCTTCTGAGAAGAATGCTGGAATTGATTTCTTGAGCTGAGACCCTAAGCCATGCACGCCTTCTGAGGAGAATGCTGGTATTGATCTCCCGAGCTGAGATCCTAAGCCGTGCATGCCTTCTATGGAGAATTCTGGTATTGATCTCCCGAGCTGAGACCCTAAGCCATCCACGCCTTCTGAGAAGAATGCTGGAATTGATTTCTTGAGCTGAGACCCTAAGCCATGCACGCCTTCGGAGGAGAATGCTGGTATTGATCTCCCGAGCTGAGATCCTAAGCCATACACGCCTTCTGAGGGGAATGTTGGAATTGATCTCCCGAGCTGAGATCCTAAGCCTTCTGAGGAGAATGCTGGTATTGATCTCCTGAGCTGAGACCCTAAGCCATGCATGCCTTCTGAGGAGCATGCTGGTATTGATCTCCCGAGCTGAGATCCCAAGCCATGCACGCCTTCTGAGGAGAATGCTGGTATTGATCTCCCGAGCTGAGACCCTAAGCCATGCATGCCTTCTGAGGAGAATGCTGGTATTGATCTCCCGAGCTGAGACCCTAAGCCATGCACGCCTTCTGAGGAGAATGCTATTATAGATCTCCCGAGCTGAGACCCTAAGCCATGCACGCCTTCTGTGGAGAATGCTGGTATTGATCTCCCGTGCTGAGATCCTAAGCCATGCATGCCTTCTGAGGAGAAATCTGGTATTGATCTCCCGTGCTGAGATCCTAAGCCATGCACGCCTTCTGAGGAGAATGCTGGTATTGATCTCCCGAGCTGAGACCCTAAGCCATGCAGGCCTTCTGAGGAGAATTCTGTTATTGATCTCCCGAGCTGAGACCCTAAGCCATACACGCCTTCTGAGGGGAATGTTGGAATTGATCCCCCGAGCTGAGACCCTAAGCCATGCACACCTTCTGAGGAGAATGCTGTTATTTATCTCCCGAGCTGAGACCCTAAGCCATACACGCCTTCTGAGGGGAATGTTGGAATTGATCTCCCGAGCTGAGACCCTAAACCATACACGCCTTCTGAGGGGAATGCTGGTACTGATCTCCGGAGCTGAGATCCTAAGTCATGCATGCCTTCTAAGCAGAATTCTGGTATTGATCTCCCGAGCTGAGATCCTAAGCCATGCACGCCTTCAGAGGAGAATGCTGGTATTGATCTCCTGAGCTGAGACCCTAAGCCATGCACGCCTTCTGAGGAGAATGCTGGTATTGATCTCCCGAGCTGAGATCCTAAGTAATACACGCCTTCTGTGAAGAATGCTGGTATTGATCTCCCGTGCTGAGATCCTAAGCCATGCACGCCTTCTGAGGAGAATGCTATTATTGATCTCCCGAGCTGAGACCCTAAGCCATGCACGCCTTCTGAGGAGAATGCTGGTATTGATCTCCCGAGCTGAGACCCTAAGCCATGCATGCCTTCTGAGGAGAATGCTGGTATTGATCTCCCGAGCTGAGACCCTAAGCCATGCAGGCCTTCTGAGGAGAATTCTGTTATTGATCTCCCGAGCTGAGACCCTAAGCCATACACGCCTTCTGAGGGGAATGTTGGAATTGATCCCCCGAGCTGAGACCATAAGCCATGCATGCCTTCTGAGGAGAATGCTGTTATTTATCTCCCGAGCTGAGACCCTAAGCCATACACGCCTTCTGAGGGGAATGCTGGAATTGATCTCCCGAGCTGAGACCCTAAACCATACACGCCTTCTGAGGGGAATGCTGGTACTGATCTCCGGAGCTGAGATCCTAAGTCATGCATGCCTTCTAAGCAGAATTCTGGTATTGATCTCCCGAGCTGAGATCCTAAGCCATGCACGCCTTCAGAGGAGAATGCTGGTATTGGTCTCCTGAGCTGAGACCCTAAGCCATGCACGCCTTCTGAGGAGAATGCTGGTATTGATCTCCCGAGCTGAGATCCTAAGTAATGCACGCCTTCTGTGAAGAATGCTGGTATTGATCTCCCGTGCTGAGATCCTAAGCAATGCACGCCTTCTGAGGAGAATGCTATTATTGATCTCCCGAGCTGAGACCCTAAGCCATGCACGCCTTCTGAGGAGAATGCTGGTATTGATCTCCCGAGCTGAGACCCTAAGCCATGCATGCCTTCTGAGGAGAATGCTGGTATTGATCTCCCGAGCTGAGATCCTAAGCCATGCACGCCTTCTGAGGAAAATGCTGGTATTGATCTCCCGAGCTGAGATCCTAAGCCATGCACGCCTTCTGAGGAGAATGCTGGTATTGATCTCCCGAGCTGAGACCCTAAGCCATGCAGGCCTTCTGAGGAGAATGCTAGTATTGATCTCCCGAGCTGAGACCCTAAGCCATGCACGCCTTCTGTGGAGAATGCTGGTATTGATCTCCCGTGCTGAGATCCTAAGCCATGCACGCCTTCTGAGGAGAATGCTGGTATTGATCTCCCGAGCTGAGATCATAAGCCATGCACACCTTCTGAGGAGAATGCTGGTATCGATCTCCGGAGCTGAGATCCTAAGCCATGCACGCCTTCGGAGGAGAATGCTGGTATTGATCTCCGGACCTGAGATCCTAAGCCATGCACGCCTTCTGAGGAGAATGCTGGTATTGATCTCCCGAGCTGAGATCCTAAGCCGTGCATGCCTTCTATGGAAAATTCTGGTATTGATCTCCCAAGCTGAGACCCTAAGCCATCCACGCCTTCCGAGAAGAATGCTGGAATTGATTTCTTGAGCTGAGACCCTAAGCCATGCACGCCTTCTGAGGATAATGCTGGTATTGATCTCCCGAGCTGAGATCCTAAGCCGTGCATGCCTTCTATGGAGAATTCTGGTATTGATCTCCCGAGCTGAGACCCTAAGCCATCCACGCCTTCTGAGAAGAATGCTGGAATTGATTTCTTGAGCTCAGATCCTAAGCCATGCACGCCTTCGGAGGAGAATGCTGGTATTGATCTCCGGAGTTGAGATCCTAAGCCATGCACGCCTTCTAAGGAGAATGCTGGTATTGATCTCCCGAGCTGAGATCCTAAGCCATACACGCCTTCTGAGGGGAATGTTGGAATTGATCTCCAGAGCTGAGATCCTAAGCCTTCTGAGGAGAATGCTGGTATTGATCTCCTGAGCTGAGACCCTAAGCCATGCATGCCTTCTGAGGAGAATGCTGGTATTGATCTCCCGAGCTGAGATCCCAAGCCATGCACGCCTTCTGAGGAGAATGCTGGTATTGATCTCCCGAGCTGTGAGAAGTTGGCCTGGTAGGGGATGTTTCCAATTCTGGAACCACCTACTACCTGACCAAACAATCCCCTTATGGTGTCTGGTTGTAAGTCAACCTTATTAGACAAGCTATCCTAGTGGTAGCATGGACTAAGCAGCCTAAAGGCTTAACTTAAGAGGTCGTGTTAAGCGAGCTGTTTTACCACATACAATCCTGTAATACCAAATGAAAGGACACCACACAAGTATATATTATAAAAATATATGTGTTTATTACTAAAAACAATCCCCAGTATTCTTTATGAATAAAGGGGCACAAGCGTTAAATCAAAAGCACTGTTTAAACATACAAAGTTGCACAATTATGGATGAGGGCAGGGGGCCACTCAAACCATATACTAAACAAGTGGTATAAGAAAGGCCACTCGAGCAGTGGTTAGGCCTAGGGCCTAGGGAATCGCTGGGAGCAGTCAGGACAAGCAATGCTGAAGTCGGGAATGGCCCTCGGGATTCGGGAGATGTGCGGAAAGCGCACGCATGCACCAATGTTAACCAATGGTGCGTAAAAGTCAAATAGTTAAAGTTTAAGGACACTTCCGCTGAACCTAGAGGAACAAAACTTAACACACAGACCCTAGAGGTGTGCACCAGTGTGGGAACACCGGCGGAGCAAAGTTACCTCACCCACAGGAAGTGGGTGCACAGGGTCGAAGTGGCGTCGGGTTTTGACACGCAGGCTCTTGGTGCTTGAAGCTGAAAGGGCTGCAGGCAGGGTGAAGACGAAGTGTCCGGTGGAGTCCAAGGGTGGACTCAAGTTGTAGAGTACCTGAAAGCAGAGGGGACAGAGTCTGGGTCACTCAGCAGTGACCAGGGTGGAACCAGGACGGAACCAGGCAATGTCGGGCGCAATCAGGTGGTCGTCGAGGCGCTTCTCTTCGCTGTCACGTGGGCTCTGGGGCATCTGCGACGTCCAGGAGCAGGTCACGATCTGTCCCACGCAGGCTCTCACCGTCGGTGCAGTCGGCTTCCGGTTTGGAGCAAACAAGCCTTGGTAAGAGCAATCCACGCGGGATTGGAAGATGGCGTCTCACTCGGACCAGGAAGGTCAGAGTCGGGGCTCCCTTTCAGGGGAGCTGGTGTGGATCTGGAGCAACCAGAATCACGAGTCTTTCTTTGTAGTTCGTCGGCACAGGGACCACAAGCCAGCTGGCAAGTGACCGGGCCAACGCGTTGAGCCAAATCGTGCCAAAGGGCCCCACGCAGCACTCGTCGAGTGTGGAGGGCTGAACTTCGGCTCAGGAGTAGCTCAGGGTGGGGGCTTCTCAAACCCCGGTGTACAGCTTCGAGGGTCACTCGTGGGCTGCACGGTCAGCGTCTCGTGGTCACTTCAAGATGGCGTGCCCCACGCTTCCGGTCGCCTCCACGGGTCTCAGCTTTGCAGGGACTGTGGATCGGGCTGTTAGAAGCTGGGCAGGCTTGATCTCGTCGATCTCAGTCGCTCGAGTTCCGGCGGGAACTGCAACTAAGTAGACGTCGAGGGCTGGATGGTGCCTGCTGCTGCAGGGTGGTCACTCCTTGACCACAAGGGAGATTCTTCGGGCTTCCACGTTGAGATGGAGGGCGAAGGGTCCAGAATATCGTTTCAAAATGTTTCTTCCAGGAAAATCTGATGTGCATTGGCACTGCTCCCACTCTTATTCGAATCTGGTGGGCGTGATTACCTGCTAGGTCCCCTCCTATGGGTGGGACCCAGGAAGTGGGTGGATACACCCCCTTCCTTTGATCCAGGCCGCCCTGGCACGAGGGCTGGAGTGCCCCAGAACCGGTTTGGCCGGATTATGCAAGGGGCAGCCTTGTGCGCCCCAGGCAGTGTCTGGTTTCTTTCAAACCTCCCTGCTACAATACACTATCTCCTGTCTGGAGGGCGGTGACACCCTCCTGTGACAGGAAACCCTTTGTCCAGGACCCCCTTGACTGGGTTTCGGTCAGCTCCAGGGGTCCAGACATTTGTCTGTGGCAGAGGCATCCATTTTGGGGATCTTAAGGCCTTTGGAGAAATCAACCGCATTAAAGTGAAGTAACATGTCTTACCCCTCTAGAGGGGTGGAATGCCATCCCCGTCGCCAGAACTGGCGAGGGGATGGTATTCCAAAGCGTATGACACCTTACACGACATGTTTTGATAAAGCCAAACCAGAGTTGCTAAATAACCGCGAGGATTATAAGGCACTTAATAGTATATGGTATGGCATTATCCTGAAACAGCTTAGGGATTTGTTCCCGACGGCTGCAGACAGGCTCAGCTCATGCTAGAGCTCCATCTCACATAAAAACCATGCACCCAGCCTCCAGGATTGGTGAGGCCTGTCTATAGGAGTGGCTCACAGGTTTACATGTGTCCAGATATAGGTTTAGACATAGGTATACTATATCTAAGCAAGGGGTGTGTACACCACCTTACCCCAGCTGAGTGATCAGCCAGTTGTGTCAATTTAAGAACCAGCCAGGGGTGGCAAAAGATATGCTGCAGCCCCTGGTAGGCCTTAGTGGCTCCTGTGCCCTGTGCACCTATAGTGCATTCTACAGGGGCTGACAAGGAGTCCATTTCCAATTGGTATGTGCCTATAGCACATGTGTCATTAATTTAGTGAGAGAACAGCAGGCTGGGGGTCTGATCAGCAGGCCCACAGCCTCAGTAGTCGAAAACCAGTGAAGCAAAAAGCAAAAATTTGGGGTGACCATAGGATAGCAGACCCTACTCTCCTACACAACCCCCCCCCAAACGCAGGGACATTAAACTAACCTTGACCAGATAAGTCTTCATGTTCTAAGTGGAAGTACCTGGAGAGACCATCTGCATTACCATGGTCAGTCCCTGGGCGGTGCTCCACTGTAAAGTCCATCCCCTGTAGGGAAATGGACCACCTGAGCAGTTTGGGATTTTCACCCTTCATCTGATTAAGCCATAAGAGGGGCTTATGGTCTGTTTGCACCAGGAAGTGAGTTCCAAACAAGTAGGACCTCAACTTCTTTAATGCCCAAACCACAGCAAAGGCCTCCCTCTCAATGGCTGACCAACGTTTTTCTCTTGGGGTTAGCCTCCTGCTAATGAAAGCAATTGGCTGGTCTTGACCATCTTGATTAAGTTGTGAGAGTACAGCTCCCACCCCCAACTCAGAAGCATCTGTCTGAACAATGAACTGTTTGGAGTAGTCAGGACTCTTTAGGATAGGTGCAGAGCACATGGCCTTCTTCAGGTCTTCAAATGCCTTCTGACAGCTAACTGTCCACTGAACCTTTTTTGGCATCTTCTTGGATGTCAAGTCATTTAATGGTGTCACTATAGACCCATAGTTTTTCACAAACTTTCTGTAATACCCAGTCAGGCCCAAGAAGGCTCTGACTTGTGTCTGGGTAACTGGAGGAGCCCAGTCCTGTATGGCCTGGATTTTGCTTTCCAGTGGCTGAACCTGGCCTCCACCTACTAGGTGGCCCAGGTATACAACCTTACTCTGCCCTATCTGGCACTTTGTGGCCTTGATAGTTAGGCCTGCCTTTTGCAGGGCCTCCAAAACTTTCTTCAGGTGGATCAGGTGATCCTCCCAGGTGGAGCTAAAGACAGCAATATCATCCAGATAAGCTGCACAAAAGTCATCCAACCCAGTAAGGACTTGGTTCACCAACCTTTGAAAAGTGGCAGGTGCATTCTTCAAACCAAAGGGCATTACCACAAACTGATAATGTCCACTAGGGGTAGAGAATGCTGTTTTGGCTTTTGACTCCTCAGCTAGTCTGATTTGCCAGTAGCCAGCTGTCAGATCAAATGTGCTCAGAAACTTGGCAGAAGCCAATCTGTCAATGAGCTCATCTGCTCTTGGAATGGGGTGAGCATCTGTCCTAGTGACAGCATTGAGACCCCTGTAATCCACGCAAAACCTCATTTCTCTCTTACCATCTTGGGTATGAGGTTTTGGCACCAGGACTACTGGGCTGGCCCATGGGCTCTCTGATGGCTCAATCACTCCAAGCTCCAACATCTTTTGCACCTCAGCCTTGATGCAATCCCTGACATGATCAGGTTGCCTGTAGATCTTATTCTTGACAGGCAGACTGTCACCAGTGTCCACAACATGGGTACACCAGTCAGTTTGGCTGGGTGTGAGTGAAAACATTTGCCTGTGAGCCTGCAAAACTTGTCTGCAGTCCCTCTGTTGCTGGTCAGTGAGGCTGCCTGCCAAGGCTACTCCATCAACTGAACCATCATCAGGGTTCTGGGAAAGCAGGTCTGGGAGAGGGTCACTCTCTTCCTCCTGTTCCCCATCTGTGGCCATGAGCAAGCTCATGTCCTCCCTGTCTACAAATGCTTTCAAGCGATTCACATGGATTACCCTGTGGGGGCTCCTGGGTGTTCCAAAGTCTACCAAGTAGGTGACTTCCCCTTTCTTCTCAATAATAGGATAGGGTCCACTCCATTTGTCTTGGAGTGCTGCTGGAGCCACTGGCTCCAGTACCCATACCTTCTGTCCTGGTTGGAACTCTACCAGCACAGCCTTTTGGTCATGCCAAGCTTTCTGCAATTCTTGGCTGGCCTCCAGGTTTTTGGATGCTCTTTCCATGTACTCAGCCATCCTGGAGCGGAGACCAAGTACATAGTCCACTATGTCTAGTTTGGGCTTTTTGAGAGGTAACTCCCATCCTTCCTTTACCAAACACAATGGACCTCTCACAGGGTGGCCAAACAAAAGTTCAAAAGGGCTGTAGCCAACCCCCTTCTGTGGGACCTCTCTGTAAGCAAAGAGCAGGCAGGGTAAAAGAATGTCCCATTTCCGCCTGAGCTTCTCTGGTAATCCTTTTATCATGCCTTTAAGGGTCTTGTTAAATCTCTCCACAAGCCCATTGCATTGTGGATGATATGGGGTGGTAAACTTGTAGTTTACTCCACATTCCTTCCACATTGCTTTTAGATAGCTGGACATAAAATTTGTCCCTCTATCTGATAGTACCTCCTTAGGAAAGCCCACTCTTGAGAAAACTGCAATGAGGGCTTTTGCCACCACAGGTGCTGTGGTGGTCCTTAGGGGAATAGCCTCTGGGTACCTGGTGGCATGATCCACTACCACCAGTATGAATCTGTTCCCAGATGCTGTTTGGGGGTCCATTGGACCCACAATATCAATTCCAACTCTCTCAAAGGGGACCCCCACCACAGGTAGTGGTATTAGGGGGGCCTTTGTTGTGCCACCTGACTTACCACTGGCTTGGCAAGTGACACAGGAGCGACAAAACTCCTTGACATCCTCTGACATGTGAGGCCAGTGAAAGTGTGGAACAAGCCTGTCCCACGTCTTGTTCTGGCCTAAGTGTCCTGCAAGGGGAATATCATGGGCCAAGGTAAGGAGGAATCCCCTAAACTGCAGAGGTATCACCAACCTCCTGGTCATGCCAGGCTTGGGGGCTCTAGCCTCTGAGTAAAGGAGTCCCTCATCCCAATACACAGTATGGGTACCTTGGGCATCCCCAGCAGCCTCAGCAGCAGCCTGCTGTCTGAGGGGTTCAAGGGAAGGGCAATCTAATTGAGCCTGCCTCAGGTCTGCCCTTGAGGGTCCCCCTGTCCCCAGAAACTCAACCTGGTCAGGTTCAAGCTCCTCAGAGACAGTCTCCTCTTGGACTGCAGAATCAGTTTCCTCTGAAACCTGATCCTCAACCTGGGGCAAGGTGGAAGGCGAGGCCTTTCCTCTCTTGCTCCTTCTCTTGGGTTGTGGCTGGTCTATTGTCTCAAGATCCACCACTGGTTCAGGAAGGCACTTCTTAGCCTGAGCCCTTGTCATGGCAAGGACATGCTCTGAAATCCCTAGCATTTCTGCATGAGTCCTGTACTCCACTTCTGACCATGCTGAGCTTTCAAGGTCATTGCCTAACAGACAGTCTACTGGTAGGTCTGCACTCACCACAACTTTCTTTAGGCCATCAACCCCTCCCCAGGAGAAGTTCACAACTGCCACACTATGGGAGGTAGTGGAGTTGCTTGCATTGGTTACTAGGTAGCTCTCTCCTAGTACAATCTGTCCAGGGTCCACAAAGCCAGGGGTCACCATGGTGACACTAGCACATGTGTCCCTGTAAGCTTGAGCCAGTTTCTCATTTATTAAGGGAGTCTGCCTGTATTTGCCCAGGTTAGTGGGGCTTACTGCAGTGGGCAACTCAATGTCCACATCATACAGGAGAACTGCCTGTGTAGGGACTCTGACTAGGCCAGATCCTACTTCAATACCCAGGGTCAACCCAGCTACACCCTTGGACTGTGTTCCACCACTGCTTACTGTACTTGGGGTTGCAGTTGCTTTAGGAGCTGTAGTGGTGGGAACTGGATTTGCCTTGGTGCACTCACTGCCCCAGTGTGAAACTGATTTGCAGGTATTACACCAAGGTGTCTTTGGACCTTTGTTCTTCTTCTTCTTGTTACCATTTTGGGAACCACCCTCCTTACTATTAGTTTGGGGGCCTGAAGACTTCTGGTCTTTTTCTTTATCTTTCTGATTCTGATTACCACCCTTCTGGTCTGTTTTCTTCTGGTCACCACCTTGGTTCTGGGGTTTCTGCTTAATCCTTGTTCTGACCCATTTGTCTGCCTTCTTTCCCAATTCTTGGGGAGAGGTCAGATCAGAGTCAATAAGGTATTGATGCAACAGCTGGTTTGTACAGTTATTAAGGATCTGTTCTCTCATCATAAGATTGTACAATCCTGTATAGTCTGAAACTTTACTTCCCTGTAACCAACCCTCCAAAGCCTTAGTGGCACACTCCACAAAATCAGTCCAGTCTTGAGTCTGTGCTTTCTGGGTGTCTCTGAACAACAACCTGTATTGCTCAGTGGTTAGGCCATACCCTTCAATGAGAGCACTCTTCAAAACAGAGTAGTTTTTGGCATCCTCAGGTCTAACTGTGAGGAGCCTGTCTCTCCCTTTCTCAGAAAAGGAGTACCACAAAATTGCAGCCCACTGATTCTCAGGAACCTGCTGTACCATGCAGGCTCTCTCAAGAGCAGTCATCCATTTGTGGATGTCATCCCCTTCTTTAAAGGGGGGCACAATTTTGGTCAGGTTTCTATTATCATAGGCCCTGTCTTTTTCTCTTGGAAAATTGCTGCCACCAGTGACATCTAAGCCACTTAATTTCTGCTCTCTTGCCAAGGCAAGTTTAGCTTGAGCTAAGGTAAGCTTAGCTTGACTCAGGGCTACCTCCTCTCTCTCTATCTGGAGTCTGACAGCCCTCATTCTAGCCCTATGCTCAGCTTTCTGAGAAGCACTCATGCCTCTCTCTGATTCTCTGGAGGCACTAGAAAGATGAGAGTCCCCTGAGGGAGATCTCACTCTTCTGTTGCCTGGGAGAATCATTTGTTGGGATCTGGGGAGGTGCTGGCCCTCTCCATTTCCCAGTAGGTCCAAGTTGGCCTGGCTAAGCCTACCAACTGGAACCTGGCTACCCTGATCCTGTACTTCTAAGTCCCCAGCATCTGAGTCCTCATCCAAGTCATCATCATCCTCCTCTTCAGGGGGATCAACTGCAGGGGGGTTCCCTCCAGTTCCTGTATCTAGGGAAGCTGCTTTTGCCTTCTCTAAGTCATCCTGTTCTAGGAGTTCTACCAGAATTAGGCAGGTGGGGCTTCTGCCCCTTTTTAACCCTCTTGCTTTGCACAAGACAATCAAGTCTCTGCGGGTTAGTTTGTCATATCCAGAAGTTGCCTGGGTAGGGTCAACTGTCACAGGACTAGACCCTGAGGCCTTTCCTGTGTCGGACATGGTTACTAGTGAGGTGTAAGTGGTGCACTTACCTACACTAAGTGTTTTCCTACTGGACCTTGCTAGTGAGTTGTAGTCAGGGGTGTGCTACTCCCTTCAACCTACAACTACTAAGTTCAGTAGAACTTAATATGCTAAGCTTTTGATTTTATATGTACCTAGAGGTACTTGATGTGATCTTTCAATTTGATATAAAGATTGCAATGGTAAAACAACAGCAAGCTCAAATCCGCACCGCTGCTCACCAATGTGAGAAGTTGGCCTGGTAGGGGATGTTTCCAATTCTGGAACCACCTACTACCTGACCAAACAATCCCCTTATGGTGTCTGGTTGTAAGTCAACCTTATTAGACAAGCTATCCTAGTGGTAGCATGGACTAAGCAGCCTAAAGGCTTAACTTAAGAGGTCGTGTTAAGCGAGCTGTTTTACCACATACAATCCTGTAATACCAAATGAAAGGACACCACACAAGTATATATTATAAAAATATATGTGTTTATTACTAAAAACAATCCCCAGTATTCTTTATGAATAAAGGGGCACAAGCGTTAAATCAAAAGCACTGTTTAAACATACAAAGTTGCACAATTATGGATGAGGGCAGGGGGCCACTCAAACCATATACTAAACAAGTGGTATAAGAAAGGCCACTCGAGCAGTGGTTAGGCCTAGGGCCTAGGGAATCGCTGGGAGCAGTCAGGACAAGCAATGCTGAAGTCGGGAATGGCCCTCGGGATTCGGGAGATGTGCGGAAAGCGCACGCATGCACCAATGTTAACCAATGGTGCGTAAAAGTCAAATAGTTAAAGTTTAAGGACACTTCCGCTGAACCTAGAGGAACAAAACTTAACACACAGACCCTAGAGGTGTGCACCAGTGTGGGAACACCGGCGGAGCAAAGTTACCTCACCCACAGGAAGTGGGTGCACAGGGTCGAAGTGGCGTCGGGTTTTGACACGCAGGCTCTTGGTGCTTGAAGCTGAAAGGGCTGCAGGCAGGGTGAAGACGAAGTGTCCGGTGGAGTCCAAGGGTGGACTCAAGTTGTAGAGTACCTGAAAGCAGAGGGGACAGAGTCTGGGTCACTCAGCAGTGACCAGGGTGGAACCAGGACGGAACCAGGCAATGTCGGGCGCAATCAGGTGGTCGTCGAGGCGCTTCTCTTCGCTGTCACGTGGGCTCTGGGGCATCTGCGACGTCCAGGAGCAGGTCACGATCTGTCCCACGCAGGCTCTCACCGTCGGTGCAGTCGGCTTCCGGTTTGGAGCAAACAAGCCTTGGTAAGAGCAATCCACGCGGGATTGGAAGATGGCGTCTCACTCGGACCAGGAAGGTCAGAGTCGGGGCTCCCTTTCAGGGGAGCTGGTGTGGATCTGGAGCAACCAGAATCACGAGTCTTTCTTTGTAGTTCGTCGGCACAGGGACCACAAGCCAGCTGGCAAGTGACCGGGCCAACGCGTTGAGCCAAATCGTGCCAAAGGGCCCCACGCAGCACTCGTCGAGTGTGGAGGGCTGAACTTCGGCTCAGGAGTAGCTCAGGGTGGGGGCTTCTCAAACCCCGGTGTACAGCTTCGAGGGTCACTCGTGGGCTGCACGGTCAGCGTCTCGTGGTCACTTCAAGATGGCGTGCCCCACGCTTCCGGTCGCCTCCACGGGTCTCAGCTTTGCAGGGACTGTGGATCGGGCTGTTAGAAGCTGGGCAGGCTTGATCTCGTCGATCTCAGTCGCTCGAGTTCCGGCGGGAACTGCAACTAAGTAGACGTCGAGGGCTGGATGGTGCCTGCTGCTGCAGGGTGGTCACTCCTTGACCACAAGGGAGATTCTTCGGGCTTCCACGTTGAGATGGAGGGCGAAGGGTCCAGAATATCGTTTCAAAATGTTTCTTCCAGGAAAATCTGATGTGCATTGGCACTGCTCCCACTCTTATTCGAATCTGGTGGGCGTGATTACCTGCTAGGTCCCCTCCTATGGGTGGGACCCAGGAAGTGGGTGGATACACCCCCTTCCTTTGATCCAGGCCGCCCTGGCACGAGGGCTGGAGTGCCCCAGAACCGGTTTGGCCGGATTATGCAAGGGGCAGCCTTGTGCGCCCCAGGCAGTGTCTGGTTTCTTTCAAACCTCCCTGCTACAATACACTATCTCCTGTCTGGAGGGCGGTGACACCCTCCTGTGACAGGAAACCCTTTGTCCAGGACCCCCTTGACTGGGTTTCGGTCAGCTCCAGGGGTCCAGACATTTGTCTGTGGCAGAGGCATCCATTTTGGGGATCTTAAGGCCTTTGGAGAAATCAACCGCATTAAAGTGAAGTAACATGTCTTACCCCTCTAGAGGGGTGGAATGCCATCCCCGTCGCCAGAACTGGCGAGGGGATGGTATTCCAAAGCGTATGACACCTTACACGACATGTTTTGATAAAGCCAAACCAGAGTTGCTAAATAACCGCGAGGATTATAAGGCACTTAATAGTATATGGTATGGCATTATCCTGAAACAGCTTAGGGATTTGTTCCCGACGGCTGCAGACAGGCTCAGCTCATGCTAGAGCTCCATCTCACATAAAAACCATGCACCCAGCCTCCAGGATTGGTGAGGCCTGTCTATAGGAGTGGCTCACAGGTTTACATGTGTCCAGATATAGGTTTAGACATAGGTATACTATATCTAAGCAAGGGGTGTGTACACCACCTTACCCCAGCTGAGTGATCAGCCAGTTGTGTCAATTTAAGAACCAGCCAGGGGTGGCAAAAGATATGCTGCAGCCCCTGGTAGGCCTTAGTGGCTCCTGTGCCCTGTGCACCTATAGTGCATTCTACAGGGGCTGACAAGGAGTCCATTTCCAATTGGTATGTGCCTATAGCACATGTGTCATTAATTTAGTGAGAGAACAGCAGGCTGGGGGTCTGATCAGCAGGCCCACAGCCTCAGTAGTCGAAAACCAGTGAAGCAAAAAGCAAAAATTTGGGGTGACCATAGGATAGCAGACCCTACTCTCCTACACGAGCTGAGACCCTAAGCCATGCATGCCTTCTGAGGAGAATGCTGGTATTGATCTCCCGAGCTGAGACCCTAAGCCATGCACGCCTTCTGAGGAGAATGCTATTATAGATCTCCCGAGCTGAGACCCTAAGCCATGCACGCCTTCTGTGGAGAATGCTGGTATTGATCTCCCGTGCTGAGATCCTAAGCCATGCATGCCTTCTGAGGAGAAATCTGGTATTGATCTCCCGTGCTGAGATCCTAAGCCATGCACGCCTTCTGAGGAGAATGCTGGTATTGATCTCCCGAGCTGAGACCCTAAGCCATGCAGGCCTTCTGAGGAGAATTCTGTTATTGATCTCCCGAGCTGAGACCCTAAGCCATACACGCCTTCTGAGGGGAATGTTGGAATTGATCCCCCGAGCTGAGACCCTAAGCCATGCACGCCTTCTGAGGAGAATGCTGTTATTTATCTCCCGAGCTGAGACCCTAAGCCACACACGCCTTCTGAGGGGAATGTTGGAATTGATCTCCCGAGCTGAGACCCTAAACCATACACGCCTTCTGAGGGGAATGCTGGTACTGATCTCCGGAGCTGAGATCCTAAGTCATGCATGCCTTCTAAGCAGAATTCTGGTATTGATCTCCCGAGCTGAGATCCTAAGCCATGCACGCCTTCAGAGGAGAATGCTGGTATTGATCTCCTGAGCTGAGACCCTAAGCCATGCACGCCTTCTGAGGAGAATGCTGGTATTGATCTCCCGAGCTGAGATCCTAAGTAATGCACGCCTTCTGTGAAGAATGCTGGTATTGATCTCCCGTGCTGAGATCCTAAGCCATGCACGCCTTCTGAGGAGAATGCTATTATTGATCTCCCGAGCTGAGACCCTAAGCCATGCACGCCTTCTGAGGAGAATGCTGGTATTGATCTCCCGAGCTGAGACCATAAGCCATGCATGCCTTCTGAGGGGAATGCTGGTATTGATCTCCCGAGCTGAGATCCTAAGCCATGCACGCCTTCTGAGGAGAATGCTGGTATTGATCTCCCGAGCTGAGACCCTAAGCCATGCATGCCTTCTGAGGAGAATGCTGGTATTGATCTCCCGAGCTGAGACCCTAAGCCATGCAGGCCTTCTGAGGAGAATTCTGTTATTGATCTCCCGAGCTGAGACCCTAAGCCATACACGCCTTCTGAGGGGAATGTTGGAATTGGTCCCCCGAGCTGAGACCATAAGCCATGCACGCCTTCTGAGGAGAATGCTGTTATTGATCTCCCGAGCTGAGACCCTAAACCATACACGCCTTCTGAGGGGAATGCTGGTACTGATCTCCGGAGCTGAGATCCTAAGTCATGCATGCCTTCTAAGCAGAATTCTGGTATTGATCTCCCGAGCTGAGATCCTAAGCCATGCACGCCTTCAGAGGAGAATGCTGGTATTGATCTCCTGAGCTGAGACCCTAAGCCATGCACGCCTTCTGAGGAGAATGCTGGTATTGATCTCCCGAGCTGAGATCCTAAGTAATGCACGCCTTCTGTGAAGAATGCTGGTATTGATCTCCCGTGCTGAGATCCTAAGCCATGCACGCCTTCTGAGGAGAATGCTATTATTGATCTCCCGAGCTGAGACCCTAAGCCATGCACGCCTTCTGAGGAGAATGCTGGTATTGATCTCCCGAGCTGAGACCCTAAGCCATGCATGCCTTCTGAGGAGAATGCTGGTATTGATCTCCCGAGCTGAGACCCTAAGCCATGCAGGCCTTCTGAGGAGAATGCTGGTATTGATCTCCCGAGCTGAGACCCTAAGCCATGCACGCCTTCTGTGGAGAATGCTGGTATTGATCTCCCGTGCTGAGATCCTAAGCCATGCACGCCTTCTGAGGAGAATGCTGGTATTGATCTCCCGAGCTGAGATCATAAGCCATGCACACCTTCTGAGGAGAATGCTGGTATCGATCTCCGGAGCTGAGATCCTAAGCCATGCACGCCTTCGGAGGAGAATGCTGGTATTGATCTCCGGACCTGAGATCCTAAGCCATGCACGCCTTCTGAGGAGAATGCTGGTATTGATCTCCCGAGCTGAGATCCTAAGCCGTGCATGCCTTCTATGGAAAATTCTGGTATTGATCTCCCAAGCTGAGACCCTAAGCCATCCACGCCTTCTGAGAAGAATGCTGGAATTGATTTCTTGAGCTGAGACCCTAAGCCATGCACGCCTTCTGAGGAGAATGCTGGTATTGATCTCCCGAGCTGAGATCCTAAGCCGTGCATGCCTTCTATGGAGAATTCTGGTATTGATCTCCCGAGCTGAGACCCTAAGCCATCCACGCCTTCTGAGAAGAATGCTGGAATTGATTTCTTGAGCTCAGATCCTAAGCCATGCACGCCTTCGGAGGAGAATGCTGGTATTGATCTCCGGAGCTGAGATCCTAAGCCATGCACGCCTTCTAAGGAGAATGCTGGTATTGATCTCCCGAGCTGAGATCCTAAGCCATTCACGCCTTCTGAGGGGAATGTTGGAATTGATCTCCCGAGCTGAGATCCTAAGCCTTCTGAGGAGAATGCTGGTATTGATCTCCTGAGCTGAGACCCTAAGCCATGCATGCCTTCTGAGGAGAATGCTGGTATTGATCTCCCGAGCTGAGATCCCAAGCCATGCACGCCTTCTGAGGAGAATGCTGGTATTGATCTCCCGAGCTGAGACCCTAAGCCATGCATGCCTTCTGAGGAGAATGCTGGTATTGATCTCCCGAGCTGAGACCCTAAGCCATGCACGCCTTCTGAGGAGAATGCTATTATAGATCTCCCGAGCTGAGACCCTAAGCCATGCACGCCTTCTGTGGAGAATGCTGGTATTGATCTCCCGTGCTGAGATCCTAAGCCATGCACGCCTTCTGAGGAGAATGCTGGTATTGATCTCCCGAGCTGAGATCCTAAGCCATGCACGCCTTCTGAGGAGAATGCTGGTATTGATCTCCCGAGCTGAGACCCTAAGCCATGCAGGCCTTCTGAGGAGAATGCTGTTATTGATCTCCCGAGCTGAGACCCTAAGCCATACACGCCTTCTGAGGGGAATGTTGGAATTGATCTCCCGAGATGAGACCCTAAGCCATGCACGCCTTCTGAGGAGAATGCTGTTATTGATCTCCCGAGCTGAGACCCTAAGCCATACACGCCTTCTGAGGGGAATGTTGGAATTGATCTCCCGAGCTGAGACCCTAAGCCATGCATGCCTTCTGAGGAGAAATCTGGTATTGATCTCCCGTGCTGAGATCCTAAGCCATACACGCCTTCTGAGGGGAATGCTGGCACTGATCTCCGGAGCTGAGATCCTAAGTCATGCATGCCTTCTAAGGAGAATTCTGGTATTGATCTCCCGAGCTGAGATCCTAAGCCATGCATGCCTTCTAAGGAGAATGCTGGTATTGATCTCCCGAGCTGAGACCCTAAGCCATGCACGCCTTCTGAGGAGAATGCTGGTATGGATCTCCCGAGCTGAGATCCTAAGCCGTGCATGCCTTCTATGGAGAATTCTGGTATTGATCTCCCGAGCTGAGACCCTAAGCCATCCACGCCTTCTGAGGAGAATGCTGGAATTGATTTCTCGAGCTGAGATCCTAAGCCATGCACGCCTTCTATGGAGAATGCTGGTATTGATCTCCCTAGCTGAGACCCTAAGCCATGCACGCCTTCTGAGGGGAATGTTGGAATTGATCCCCCGAGCTGAGACCCTAAGCCATGCACGCCTTCTGAGGGGAATGTTGGAATTGATCTCCCGAGCTGAGATCCTAAGCCATGCACGCCTTCTGAGGAGAATGCTGGTATTGATCTCCCGAGCTGAGACCCTAAGCCATGCATGCCTTCTGAGGAGAATGCTGGTATTGATCTCCCCTGCTGAGATCCTAAGCCATGCACGCCTTCTGAGGAGAATGCTGGTAGTGATCTCCCGAGCTGAGATCCTAAGCCATGCACGCCTTCTGAGGAGAATGCTGGTATTGATCTCCCGAGCTGAGACCCTAAGCCATGCAGGCCTTCTGAGGAGAATTCTGTTATTGATCTCCCGAGCTGAGACCCTAAGCCATACACGCCTTCTGAGGGGAATGTTGGAATTGATCCCCCGAGCTGAGACCCTAAGCCATGCACGCCTTCTGAGGAGAATGCTGTTATTGATCTCCCGAGCTGAGACCCTAAGCCATACACGCCTTCTGAGGGGAATGTTGGAATTGATCTCCCGAGCTGAGACCCTAAACCATACACGCTTTCTGAGGGGAATGCTGGTACTGATCTCCGGAGCTGAGATCCTAAGTCATGCATGCCTTCTAAGCAGAATTCTGGTATTGATCTCCCGAGCTGAGATCCTCAGCCATGCACGCCTTCAGAGGAAAATGCTGGTATTGATCTCCTGAGCCGAGACCCTAAGCCATGCACGCCTTCTGAGGAGAATGCTGGAATTGATCTCCTGAGCTGAGAGCCTAAGTAATGCACCACTTCTGTGAAGAATGCTGGTATTGATCTCCCGTGCTGAGATCCTAAGCCATGCACGCCTTCTGAGGAGAATGCTATTATTGATCTCCCGAGCTGAGACCCTAAGCCATACACGCCTTCTGAGGGGAATGCTGGTATTGATCTCCGGAGCTGAGATCCTAAGCCATGCACGCCTTCTACGGAGAATGCTGGAATTGATCTCCCGAGCTGAGACCCTAAGCCATGCATGCCTTCTGAGGAGAATGCTGGTATTGATCTCCCGAGCTGAGACCCTAAGCCATGCAGGCCTTCTGAGGAGAATGCTGTTATTGATCTCCCGAGCTGAGACCCTAAGCCATACACGCCTTCTGAGGGGAATGTTAGAATTGATCTCCCGAGCTGAGACCCTAAGCCATGCACGCCTTCTGAGGAGAATGCTGTTATTGATCTCCCGAGCTGAGACCCTAAGCCATACACGCCTTCTGAGGGGAATGTTGGAATTGATCTCCCGAGCTGAGACCCTAAGCCATACACGCCTTCTGAGGGGAATGCTGGTACTGATCCCCGGAGCTGAGATCCTAAGTCATGCATGCCTTCTAAGGAGAATTCTGGTATTGATCTCCCGAGCTGAGATCCTAAGCCATGCATGCCTTCTAAGGAGAATGCTGGTATTGATCTCCCGAGCTGAGACCCTAAGCCATGCACGCCATATGAGGAGAATGCTGGTATGGATCTCCCGAGCTGAGATCCTAAGCCGTGCATGCCTTCTATGGAGAATTCTGGTATTGATCTCCCAAGCTGAGACCCTAAGCCATGCACGCCTTCTAAGGAGAATTGCTGGTATTGATCTCCTGAGCTGAGACCCTAAGCTATGCATGCCTTCTAAGGAGAATGCTGGAATTGATTTCTCGAGCTGAGATCCTAAGCCATGCAAGCCTTCTATGGAGAATTCTGGTATTGATCTCCCGAGCTGAGACCCTAAGCCATCCACGCCTTCTAAGGAGAATGCTGGAATTGATTTCTCGAGCTGAGATCCTAAGCCATGCACGCCTTCTATGGAGAATACTGGTATTGATCTCCCTAGCTGAGACCCTAAGCCATGCACGCCTTCTGAGGAGAATGATGGAATTGATCTCCCGAGCTGAGATCCTAAGCCATACACGCCTTCTGAGGGGAATGTTGGAATTGATCTCCCGAGCTGAGATCCTAAGCCATGCACGCCTTCTGAGGAGAATGCTGGTATTGATCTCCCGAGCTGAGACCCTAAGCCATGCAGGCCTTCCGAGGAGAATTCTGTTATTGATCTCCCGAGCTGAGACCCTAAGCCATACACGCCTTCTGAGGGGAATGTTGGAATTGATCCCCCGAGCTGAGACCCTAAGCCATGCACGCCTTCTGAGGGGAATGTTGGAATTGATCTCCCGAGCTGAGATCCTAAGCCATGCACGCCTTCTGAGGAGAATGCTGGTATTGATCTCCCGAGCTGAGACCCTAAGCCATGCATGCCTTCTGAGGAGAATGCTGGTATTGATCTCCCCTGCTGAGATCCTAAGCCATGCAGGCCTTCTGAGGAGAATTCTGTTATTGATCTCCCGAGCTGAGACCCTAAGCCATACACGCCTTCTGAGGGGAATGTTGGAATTGATCCCCCGAGCTGAGACCCTAAGCCATGCACGCCTTCTGAGGAGAATGCTGTTATTGATCTCCCGAGCTGAGACCCTAAGCCATACAGGCCTTCTGAGGGGAATGTTGGAATTGATCTCCCGAGCTGAGACCCTAAACCATACACGCCTTCTGAGGGGAATGCTGGTACTGATCTCCGGAGCTGAGATCCTAAGTCATGCATGCCGTCTAAGCAGAATTCTGGTATTGATCTCCCGAGCTGAAATCCTAAGCCATGCACGCCTTCAGAGGAGAATGCTGGTATTGATCTCCTGAGCCGAGACCCTAAGCCATGCACGCCTTCTGAGGAGAATGCTGGAATTGATCTCCTGAGCTGAGATCCTAAGTAATGCACGCCTTCTGTGAAGAATGCTGGTATTGATCTCCCGTGCTGAGATCCTAAGCCATGCACGCCTTCTGAGGAGAATGCTATTATTGATCTCCCGAGCTGAGACCCTAAGCCATACACGCCTTCTGAGGGGAATGCTGGTATTGATCTCCGGAGCGGAGATCCTAAGCCATGCACGCCTTCTACGGAGAATGCTGGTATTGATCTCCCGAGCTGAGATCATAAGCCATGCACACCTTCTGAGGAGAATGCTGGTATTGATCTTCGGAGCTGAGATCCTAAGCCATGCACGCCTTCGGAGGAGAATGCTGGTATTGATCTCCGGAACTGAGATCCTAAGCCATGCACGCCTTCTGAGGAGAATGCTGGTATTGATCTCCCGAGCTGAGATCCTAAGCCGTGCATGCCTTCTATGGAAAATTCTGGTATTGATCTCCCAAGCTGAGACCCTAAGCCATCCACGCCTTCTGAGAAGAATGCTGGAATTGATTTCTTGAGCTGAGACCCTAAGCCATGCACGCCTTCTGAGGAGAATGCTGGTATTGATCTCCCGAGCTGAGATCCTAAGCCGTGCATGCCTTCTATGGAGAATTCTGGTATTGATCTCCCGAGCTGAGACCCTAAGCCATCCACGCCTTCTGAGAAGAATGCTGGAATTGATTTCTTGAGCTGAGACCCTAAGCCATGCACGCCTTCGGAGGAGAATGCTGGTATTGATCTCCCGAGCTGAGATCCTAAGCCATACACGCCTTCTGAGGGGAATGTTGGAATTGATCTCCCGAGCTGAGATCCTAAGCCTTCTGAGGAGAATGCTGGTATTGATCTCCTGAGCTGAGACCCTAAGCCATGCATGCCTTCTGAGGAGCATGCTGGTATTGATCTCCCGAGCTGAGATCCCAAGCCATGCACGCCTTCTGAGGAGAATGCTGGTATTGATCTCCCGAGCTGAGACCCTAAGCCATGCATGCCTTCTGAGGAGAATGCTGGTATTGATCTCCCGAGCTGAGACCCTAAGCCATGCACGCCTTCTGAGGAGAATGCTATTATAGATCTCCCGAGCTGAGACCCTAAGCCATGCACGCCTTCTGTGGAGAATGCTGGTATTGATCTCCCGTGCTGAGATCCTAAGCCATGCATGCCTTCTGAGGAGAAATCTGGTATTGATCTCCCGTGCTGAGATCCTAAGCCATGCACGCCTTCTGAGGAGAATGCTGGTATTGATCTCCCGAGCTGAGACCCTAAGCCATGCAGGCCTTCTGAGGAGAATTCTGTTATTGATCTCCCGAGCTGAGACCCTAAGCCATACACGCCTTCTGAGGGGAATGTTGGAATTGATCCCCCGAGCTGAGACCCTAAGCCATGCACACCTTCTGAGGAGAATGCTGTTATTTATCTCCCGAGCTGAGACCCTAAGCCATACACGCCTTCTGAGGGGAATGTTGGAATTGATCTCCCGAGCTGAGACCCTAAACCATACACGCCTTCTGAGGGGAATGCTGGTACTGATCTCCGGAGCTGAGATCCTAAGTCATGCATGCCTTCTAAGCAGAATTCTGGTATTGATCTCCCGAGCTGAGATCCTAAGTAATACACGCCTTCTGTGAAGAATGCTGGTATTGATCTCCCGTGCTGAGATCCTAAGCCATGCACGCCTTCTGAGGAGAATGCTATTATTGATCTCCCGAGCTGAGACCCTAAGCCATGCACGCCTTCTGAGGAGAATGCTGGTATTGATCTCCCGAGCTGAGACCCTAAGCCATGCATGCCTTCTGAGGAGAATGCTGGTATTGATCTCCCGAGCTGAGACCCTAAGCCATGCAGGCCTTCTGAGGAGAATTCTGTTATTGATCTCCCGAGCTGAGACCCTAAGCCATACACGCCTTCTGAGGGGAATGTTGGAATTGATCCCCCGAGCTGAGACCATAAGCCATGCATGCCTTCTGAGGAGAATGCTGTTATTTATCTCCCGAGCTGAGACCCTAAGCCATACACGCCTTCTGAGGGGAATGCTGGAATTGATCTCCCGAGCTGAGACCCTAAACCATACACGCCTTCTGAGGGGAATGCTGGTACTGATCTCCGGAGCTGAGATCCTAAGTCATGCATGCCTTCTAAGCAGAATTCTGGTATTGATCTCCCGAGCTGAGATCCTAAGCCATGCACGCCTTCAGAGGAGAATGCTGGTATTGGTCTCCTGAGCTGAGACCCTAAGCCATGCACGCCTTCTGAGGAGAATGCTGGTATTGATCTCCCGAGCTGAGATCCTAAGTAATGCACGCCTTCTGTGAAGAATGCTGGTATTGATCTCCCGTGCTGAGATCCTAAGCAATGCACGCCTTCTGAGGAGAATGCTATTATTGATCTCCCGAGCTGAGACCCTAAGCCATGCACGCCTTCTGAGGAGAATGCTGGTATTGATCTCCCGAGCTGAGACCCTAAGCCATGCATGCCTTCTGAGGAGAATGCTGGTATTGATCTCCCGAGCTGAGATCCTAAGCCATGCACGCCTTCTGAGGAAAATGCTGGTATTGATCTCCCGAGCTGAGATCCTAAGCCATGCACGCCTTCTGAGGAGAATGCTGGTATTGATCTCCCGAGCTGAGACCCTAAGCCATGCAGGCCTTCTGAGGAGAATGCTAGTATTGATCTCCCGAGCTGAGACCCTAAGCCATGCACGCCTTCTGTGGAGAATGCTGGTATTGATCTCCCGTGCTGAGATCCTAAGCCATGCACGCCTTCTGAGGAGAATGCTGGTATTGATCTCCCGAGCTGAGATCATAAGCCATGCACACCTTCTGAGGAGAATGCTGGTATCGATCTCCGGAGCTGAGATCCTAAGCCATGCACGCCTTCGGAGGAGAATGCTGGTATTGATCTCCGGACCTGAGATCCTAAGCCATGCACGCCTTCTGAGGAGAATGCTGGTATTGTCTCCCGAGCTGAGATCCTAAGCCGTGCATGCCTTCTATGGAAAATTCTGGTATTGATCTCCCAAGCTGAGACCCTAAGCCATCCACGCCTTCCGAGAAGAATGCTGGAATTGATTTCTTGAGCTGAGACCCTAAGCCATGCACGCCTTCTGAGGATAATGCTGGTATTGATCTCCCGAGCCGAGATCCTAAGCCGTGCATGCCTTCTATGGAGAATTCTGGTATTGATCTCCCGAGCTGAGACCCTAAGCCATCCACGCCTTCTGAGAAGAATGCTGGAATTGATTTCTTGAGCTCAGATCCTAAGCCATGCACGCCTTCGGAGGAGAATGCTGGTATTGATCTCCGGAGTTGAGATCCTAAGCCATGCACGCCTTCTAAGGAGAATGCTGGTATTGATCTCCCGAGCTGAGATCCTAAGCCATACACGCCTTCTGAGGGGAATGTTGGAATTGATCTCCCGAGCTGAGATCCTAAGCCTTCTGAGGAGAATGCTGGTATTGATCTCCTGAGCTGAGACCCTAAGCCATGCATGCCTTCTGAGGAGAATGCTGGTATTGATCTCCCGAGCTGAGATCCCAAGCCATGCACGCCTTCTGAGGAGAATGCTGGTATTGATCTCCCGAGCTGAGACCCTAAGCCATGCATGCCTTCTGAGGAGAATGCTGGTATTGATCTCCCGAGCTGAGACCCTAAGCCATGCACGCCTTCTGAGGAGAATGCTATTATAGATCTCCCGAGCTGAGACCCTAAGCCATGCACGCCTTCTGTGGAGAATGCTGGTATTGATCTCCCGTGCTGAGATCCTAAGCCATGCATGCCTTCTGAGGAGAAATCTGGTATTGATCTCCCGTGCTGAGATCCTAAGCCATGCACGCCTTCTGAGGAGAATGCTGGTATTGATCTCCCGAGCTGAGACCCTAAGCCATGCAGGCCTTCTGAGGAGAATTCTGTTATTGATCTCCCGAGCTGAGACCCTAAGCCATACACGCCTTCTGAGGGGAATGTTGGAATTGATCCCCCGAGCTGAGACCCTAAGCCATGCACGCCTTCTGAGGAGAATGCTGTTATTTATCTCCCGAGCTGAGACCCTAAGCCACACACGCCTTCTGAGGGGAATGTTGGAATTGATCTCCCGAGCTGAGACCCTAAACCATACACGCCTTCTGAGGGGAATGCTGGTACTGATCTCCGGAGCTGAGATCCTAAGTCATGCATGCCTTCTAAGCAGAATTCTGGTATTGATCTCCCGAGCTGAGATCCTAAGCCATGCACGCCTTCAGAGGAGAATGCTGGTATTGATCTCCTGAGCTGAGACCCTAAGCCATGCACGCCTTCTGAGGAGAATGCTGGTATTGATCTCCCGAGCTGAGATCCTAAGTAATGCACGCCTTCTGTGAAGAATGCTGGTATTGATCTCCCGTGCTGAGATCCTAAGCCATGCACGCCTTCTGAGGAGAATGCTATTATTGATCTCCCGAGCTGAGACCCTAAGCCATGCACGCCTTCTGAGGAGAATGCTGGTATTGATCTCCCGAGCTGAGACCATAAGCCATGCATGCCTTATGAGGGGAATGCTGGTATTGATCTCCCGAGCTGAGATCCTAAGCCATGCACGCCTTCTGAGGAGAATGCTGGTATTGATCTCCCGAGCTGAGACCCTAAGCCATGCATGCCTTCTGAGGAGAATGCTGGTATTGATCTCCCGAGCTGAGACCCTAAGCCATGCAGGCCTTCTGAGGAGAATTCTGTTATTGATCTCCCGAGCTGAGACCCTAAGCCATACACGCCTTCTGAGGGGAATGTTGGAATTGGTCCCCCGAGCTGAGACCATAAGCCATGCACGCCTTCTGAGGAGAATGCTGTTATTGATCTCCCGAGCTGAGACCCTAAACCATACACGCCTTCTGAGGGGAATGCTGGTACTGATCTCCGGAGCTGAGATCCTAAGTCATGCATGCCTTCTAAGCAGAATTCTGGTATTGATCTCCCGAGCTGAGACCCTAAGCCATGCATGCCTTCTGAGGAGAATGCTGGTATTGATCTCCCGAGCTGAGACCCTAAGCCATGCAGGCCTTCTGAGGAGAATGCTGGTATTGATCTCCCGAGCTGAGACCCTAAGCCATGCACGCCTTCTGTGGAGAATGCTGGTATTGATCTCCCGTGCTGAGATCCTAAGCCATGCACGCCTTCTGAGGAGAATGCTGGTATTGATCTCCCGAGCTGAGATCATAAGCCATGCACACCTTCTGAGGAGAATGCTGGTATCGATCTCCGGAGCTGAGATCCTAAGCCATGCACGCCTTCGGAGGAGAATGCTGGTATTGATCTCCGGACCTGAGATCCTAAGCCATGCACGCCTTCTGAGGAGAATGCTGGTATTGATCTCCCGAGCTGAGATCCTAAGCCGTGCATGCCTTCTATGGAAAATTCTGGTATTGATCTCCCAAGCTGAGACCCTAAGCCATCCACGCCTTCTGAGAAGAATGCTGGAATTGATTTCTTGAGCTGAGACCCTAAGCCATGCACGCCTTCTGAGGAGAATGCTGGTATTGATCTCCCGAGCTGAGATCCTAAGCCGTGCATGCCTTCTATGGAGAATTCTGGTATTGATCTCCCGAGCTGAGACCCTAAGCCATCCACGCCTTCTGAGAAGAATGCTGGAATTGATTTCTTGAGCTCAGATCCTAAGCCATGCACGCCTTCGGAGGAGAATGCTGGTATTGATCTCCGGAGCTGAGATCCTAAGCCATGCACGCCTTCTAAGGAGAATGCTGGTATTGATCTCCCGAGCTGAGATCCTAAGCCATACACGCCTTCTGAGGGGAATGTTGGAATTGATCTCCCGAGCTGAGATCCTAAGCCTTCTGAGGAGAATGCTGGTATTGATCTCCTGAGCTGAGACCCTAAGCCATGCATGCCTTCTGAGGAGAATGCTGGTATTGATCTCCCGAGCTGAGATCCCAAGCCATGCACGCCTTCTGAGGAGAATGCTGGTATTGATCTCCCGAGCTGAGACCCTAAGCCATGCATGCCTTCTGAGGAGAATGCTGGTATTGATCTCCCGAGCTGAGACCCTAAGCCATGCACGCCTTCTGAGGAGAATGCTATTATAGATCTCCCGAGCTGAGACCCTAAGCCATGCACGCCTTCTGTGGAGAATGCTGGTATTGATCTCCCGTGCTGAGATCCTAAGCCATGCATGCCTTCTGAGGAGAAATCTGGTATTGATCTCCCGTGCTGAGATCCTAAGCCATGCACGCCTTCTGAGGAGAATGCTGGTATTGATCTCCCGAGCTGAGACCCTAAGCCATGCAGGCCTTCTGAGGAGAATTCTGTTATTGATCTCCCGAGCTGAGACCCTACGCCATACACGCCTTCTGAGGGGAATGTTGGAATTGATCCCCCGAGCTGGGACCCTAAGCCATGCACGCCTTCTGAGGAGAATGCTGTTATTTATCTCCCGAGCTGAGACCCTAAGCCATACACGCCTTCTGAGGGGAATGTTGGAATTGATCTCCCGAGCTGAGACCCTAAACCATACACGCCTTCTGAGGGGAATGCTGGTACTGATCTCCGGAGCTGAGATCCTAAGTCATGCATGCCTTCTAAGCAGAATTCTGGTATTGATCTCCCGAGCTGAGATCCTAAGCCATGCACGCCTTCAGAGGAGAATGCTGGTATTGATCTCCTGAGCTGAGACCCTAAGCCATGCACGCCTTCTGAGGAGAATGCTGGTATTGATCTCCCGAGCTGAGATCCTAAGTAATGCACGCCTTCTGTGAAGAATGCTGGTATTGATCTCCCGTGCTGAGATCCTAAGCCATGCACGCCTTCTGAGGAGAATGCTATTATTGATCTCCCGAGCTGAGACCCTAAGCCATGCACGCCTTCTGAGGAGAATGCTGGTATTGATCTACCGAGCTGAGACCCTAAGCCATGCATGCCTTCTGAGGGGAATGCTGGTATTGATCTCCCGAGCTGAGATCCTAAGCCATGCACGCCTTCTGAGGAGAATGCTGGTATTGATCTCCCGAGCTGAGATCCTAAGCCATGCACGCCTTCTGAGGAGAATGCTGGTATTGATCTCCCGAGCTGAGACCCTAAGCCATGCAGGCCTTCTGAGGAGAATGCTGTTATTGATCTCCCGAGCTGAGACCCTAAGCCATACACGCCTTCTGAGGGGAATGTTGGAATTGATCTCCCGAGATGAGACCCTAAGCCATGCACGCCTTCTGAGGAGAATGCTGTTATTGATCTCCCGAGCTGAGACCCTAAGCCATACACGCCTTCTGAGGGGAATGTTGGAATTGATCTCCCGAGCTGAGACCCTAAGCCATACACGCCTTCTGAGGGGAATGCTGGCACTGATCTCCGGAGCTGAGATCCTAAGTCATGCATGCCTTCTAAGGAGAATTCTGGTATTGATCTCCCGAGCTGAGATCCTAAGCCATGCATGCCTTCTAAGGAGAATGCTGGTATTGATCTCCCGAGCTGAGACCCTAAGCCATGCACGCCTTCTGAGGAGAATGCTGGTATGGATCTCCCGAGCTGAGATCCTAAGCCGTGCATGCCTTCTATGGAGAATTCTGGTATTGATCTCCCGAGCTGAGACCCTAAGCCATCCACGCCTTCTGAGGAGAATGCTGGAATTGATTTCTCGAGCTGAGATCCTAAGCCATGCACGCCTTCTATGGAGAATGCTGGTATTGATCTCCCTAGCTGAGACCCTAAGCCATGCACGCCTTCTGAGGGGAATGTTGGAATTGATCCCCCGAGCTGAGACCCTAAGCCATGCACGCCTTCTGAGGGGAATGTTGGAATTGATCTCCCGAGCTGAGATCCTAAGCCATGCACGCCTTCTGAGGAGAATGCTGGTATTGATCTCCCGAGCTGAGACCCTAAGCCATGCATGCCTTCTGAGGAGAATGCTGGTATTGATCTCCCCTGCTGAGATCCTAAGCCATGCACGCCTTCTGAGGAGAATGCTGGTAGTGATCTCCCGAGCTGAGATCCTAAGCCATGCACGCCTTCTGAGGAGAATGCTGGTATTGATCTCCCGAGCTGAGACCCTAAGCCATGCAGGCCTTCTGAGGAGAATTCTGTTATTGATCTCCCGAGCTGAGACCCTAAGCCATACACGCCTTCTGAGGGGAATGTTGGAATTGATCCCCCGAGCTGAGACCCTAAGCCATGCACGCCTTCTGAGGAGAATGCTGTTATTGATCTCCCGAGCTGAGACCCTAAGCCATACACGCCTTCTGAGGGGAATGTTGGAATTGATCTCCCGAGCTGAGACCCTAAACCATACACGCTTTCTGAGGGGAATGCTGGTACTGATCTCCGGAGCTGAGATCCTAAGTCATGCATGCCTTCTAAGCAGAATTCTGGTATTGATCTCCCGAGCTGAGATCCTAAGCCATGCACGCCTTCAGAGGAGAATGCTGGTATTGATCTCTTGAGCCGAGACCCTAAGCCATGCACGCCTTCTGAGGAGAATGCTGGAATTGATCTCCTGAGCTGAGAGCCTAAGTAATGCACCACTTCTGTGAAGAATGCTGGTATTGATCTCCCGTGCTGAGATCCTAAGCCATGCACGCCTTCTGAGGAGAATGCTAATATTGATCTCCCGAGCTGAGACCATAAGTGTAGGAAGGTGGCTACCTGACTATGGTTACCCCAGATTTTTTGCCTGTGTTTAGCTGGTTTTTTTGACTTAGTTGACCTGGTTCCCTGCTAATCAGGGCCCCAGGCCATCTGCTCTCTCTGTAAAATGGATTCCATGTACCCTAGGTACATACCAATTGGAAATGGACTCCTTGTCAGCCCCTGTAGAATGCACTATAGGTGCACAGGGCACAGGAGCCACTAAGGCCTACCAGGGGCTGCAGCATATCTTTTGCCACCCCTGGCTGGTTCTTAAATTGACACAACTGGCTGATCACTCAGCTGGGGTAAGGTGGTGTACACACCCCTTGCTTAGATATAGTATACCTATGTCTAAACCTATATCTGGACACATGTAAACCTGTGAGCCACTCCTATAGACAGGCCTCACCAATCCTGGAGGCTGGGTGCATGGTTTTTATGTGAGATGGAGCTCTAGCATGAGCTGAGCCTGTCTGCAGCCGTCGGGAACAAATCCCTAAGCTGTTTCAGGATAATGCCATACCATATACTATTAAGTGCCTTATAATCCTCGCGGTTATTTAGCAACTCTGGTTTGGCTTTATCAAAACATGTCGTGTAAGGTGTCATACGCTTTGGAATACCATCCCCTCGCCAGTTCTGGCGACGGGGATGGCATTCCACCCCTCTAGAGGGGTAAGACATGTTACTTTACTTTAATGCGGTTGATTTCTCCAAGGGCCTTAAGATCCACAAAATGGATGCCTCTGCCACAGACAAATGTCTGGACCCCTGGAGCTGACCGAAACCCAGTCAAGGGGGTCCTGGACAAAGGGTTTCCTGTCACAGGAGGGTGTCACCGCCCTCCAGACAGGAGATAGTGTATTGTAGCAGGGAGGTTTGAAAGAAACCAGACACTGCCTGGGGCGCACAAGGCTGCCCCTTGCATAATCCGGCCAAACCGGTTCTGGGGCACTCCAGCCCTCGTGCCAGGGCGGCCTGGATCAAAGGAAGGGGGTGTATCCACCCACTTCCTGGGTCCCACCCATAGGAGGGGACCTAGCAGGTAATCACGCCCACCAGATTCGAATAAGAGTGGGAGCAGTGCCAATGCACATCAGATTTCCTGGAAGAAACATTTGAAACGATATTCTGGACCCTTCGCCCTCCATCTCAACGTGGAAGCCCGAAGAATCTCCCTTGTGGTCAAGGAGTGACCACCCTGCAGCAGCAGGCACCATCCAGCCCTCGACGTCTACTTGGTTGCAGTTCCCGCCGGAACTCGAGCGACTGAGATCGACGAGATCAAGCCTGCCCAGCTTCTAACAGCCCGATCCACAGTCCCTGCAAAGCTGAGACCCGTGGAGGCGACCGGAAGCGTGGGGCACGCCATCTTGAAGTGACCACGAGACGCTGACCGTGCAGCCCACGAGTGACCCTCGAAGCTGTACACCGGGGTTTGAGAAGCCCCCACCCTGAGCTACTCCTGAGCCGAAGTTCAGCCCTCCACACTCGACGAGTGCTGCGTGGGGCCCTTTGGCACGATTTGGCTCAACGCGTTGGCCCGGTCACTTGCCAGCTGGCTTGTGGTCCCTGTGCCGACGAACTACAAAAGAAGACTCGTGATTCTGGTTGCTCCAGATCCACACCAGCTCCCCTGAAAGGGAGCCCCGACTCTGACCTTCCTGGTCCGAGTGAGACGCCATCTTCCAATCCCGCGTGGATTGCTCTTACCAAGGCTTGTTTGCTCCAAACCGGAAGCCGACTGCACCGACGGTGAGAGCCTGCGTGGGACAGATCGTGACCTGCTCCTGGACGTCGCAGATGCCCCAGAGCCCACGTGACAGCGAAGAGAAGCGCCTCGACGACCACCTGATTGCGCCCGACATTGCCTGGTTCCGTCCTGGTTCCACCCTGGTCACTGCTGAGTGACCCAGACTCTGTCCCCTCTGCTTTCAGGTACTCTACAACTTGAGTCCACCCTTGGACTCCACCGGACACTTCGTCTTCACCCTGCCTGCAGCCCTTTCAGCTTCAAGCACCAAGAGCCTGCGTGTCAAAACCCGACGCCACTTCGACCCTGTGCACCCACTTCCTGTGGGTGAGGTAACTTTGCTCCGCCGGTGTTCCCACACTGGTGCACACCTCTAGGGTCTGTGTGTTAAGTTTTGTTCCTCTAGGTTCAGCGGAAGTGTCCTTAAACTTTAACTATTTGACTTTTACGCACCATTGGTTAACATTGGTGCATGCGTGCGCTTTCCGCACATCTCCCGAATCCCGAGGGCCATTCCCGACTTCAGCATTGCTTGTCCTGACTGCTCCCAGCGATTCCCTAGGCCCTAGGCCTAACCACTGTTCGAGTGGCCTCTCTTATACCACTTGTTTAGTATATGGTTTGAGTGGCCCCCTGCCCTCATCCATAATTGTGCAACTTTGTATGTTTAAACAGTGCTTTTGATTTAACGCTTGTGCCCCTTTATTCATAAAGAATACTGGGGATTGTTTTTAGTAATAAACACATATATTTTTATAATATATACTTGTGTGGTGTCCTTTCATTTGGTATTACAGGATTGTATGTGGTAAAACAGCTCGCTTAACACGACCTCTTAAGTTAAGCCTTTAGGCTGCTTAGTCCATGCTACCACTAGGATAGCTTGTCTAATAAGGTTGACTTACAACCAGACACCATAAGGGGATTGTTTGGTCAGGTAGTAGGTGGTTCCAGAATTGGAAACATCCCCTACCAGGCCAACTTCTCACATTGGTGAGCAGCGGTGCGGATTTGAGCTTGCTGTTGTTTTACCATTGCAATCTTTATATCAAATTGAAAGATCACATCAAGTACCTCTAGGTACATATAAAATCAAAAGCTTAGCATATTAAGTTCTACTGAACTTAGTAGTTGTAGGTTGAAGGGAGTAGCACACCCCTGACTACAACTCACTAGCAAGGTCCAGTAGGAAAACACTTAGTGTAGGTAAGTGCACCACTTACACCTCACTAGTAACCATGTCCGACACAGGAAAGGCCTCAGGGTCTAGTCCTGTGACAGTTGACCCTACCCAGGCAACTTCTGGATATGACAAACTAACCCGCAGAGACTTGATTGTCTTGTGCAAAGCAAGAGGGTTAAAAAGGGGCAGAAGCCCCACCTGCCTGACCCTGATAGAACTCCTAGAACAGGATGACTTAGAGAGGGCAAAAGCAGCTTCCCTAGATACAGGAACTGGAGGGAACCCCCCTGCAGTTGATCCCCCTGAAGAGGAGGATGATGATGACTTGGATGAGGACTCAGATGCTGGGGACTTAGAAGTACAGGATCAGGGTAGCCAGGTTCCAGTTGGTAGGCTTAGCCAGGCCAACTTGGACCTACTGGGAAATGGAGAGGGCCAGCACCTCCCCAGATCCCAACAAATGATTCTCCCAGGCAACAGAAGAGTGAGATCTCCCTCAGGGGACTCTCATCTTTCTAGTGCCTCCAGAGAATCAGGGAGAGGCATGAGTGCTTCTCAGAAAGCTGAGCATAGGGCTAGAATGAGGGCTGTCAGACTCCAGATAGAGAGAGAGGAGGTAGCCCTGAGTCAAGCTAAGCTTACCTTAGCTCAAGCTAAACTTGCCTTGGCAAGAGAGCAGAAATTGTGTGGCTTAGATGCCACTGGTGGCAGCAATATTCCTAAAGAGAAACCCAGGTCCTATGATAGTAGAAACCTGACAAAGATTGTGCCCCCCTTCAAAGAAGGGGATGACATCCACAAATGGATGACTGCTCTTGAGAGAGCCTGCATGGTACAGCAGGTTCCTGAGGAACAGTGGGCAGCAATCTTATGGTACTCCTTTTCAGAGAAAGGGAGGGACAAGCTCCTCACTGTCAGACATGAGGATGCAAACAATTACAAAGTCCTGAAGAGTGTTCTGATAGATGGGTTTGGCTTAACCACTGAACAGTACAGGTTCAAGTTCAGAGACACCCAGAAGACACAGACTCAGGACTGGACTGATTTTGTAGATTGTGCTACTAAGGCTCTGGAGGGTTGGCTACATGGCAGCAAAGTACATGACTTTACAGGATTGTATAATTTGATTATGAGGGAGCAGATCCTAAGTAATTGTCAGAACCAGCTCTTACACCAGCACCTGGTAGACTCTGATCTGACCTCTCCCCAAGAATTGGGAAAGAAGGCAGACAAATGGGTCAGAACCAGGATTAGGCCTAAGAATCAGGACAGTAACCAGAAGAAGGAGTCTACCAAGCCTCAAGATAAGGGTGGGGATAAAAGTAAAGAAAAGACTTCCCCAGGGCCCCAAAACTCCAAGGATGGGGGTGGGTCCCAAGACACTTCTTCAACTGAGAAAAAACCCTATTGTTATCCCTGTAAACAGGTGGGGCATTACAAAACAGACAGCTGTTGTCCCAAGACTAACAATAAAGAAAATATACCTCCAAAGCCAGCTTCAACACCTCCTGTTACTGTCAGCAGTAATCCCCCAGGAAGTGGAAGCACACCCAGGAATCTGGGTGGGTTTACTTTTGGAAATCAGGTGGACCCTGGCCTATCCAGGTCCCCATCACCCAATGATCTTGTTTATGAGGTTGGCATGGGGTTTGCCAACTTCTCTGCTTGCCCAAATACTTTGAGCAAGTATAGACAAGAACCCATCATCAATGGTTTGAAAGTTGAGGCTTTTAGAGACACAGGGGCTAGCATCACCATGGTGGCTGATGGCATAGTCCCCTCTAAGCAACTTTTACCTGGTGCCACATACCAGGTTACAAACATTGATGGAGTCCAAACAAATCATCCCATGGCAGTAGTAAGTCTCAGCTGGGGAGGTGTCATTGGCCCAAAGAGAGTGGCAGTGTCACCAAACTTGCCTGTAGACTGCCTACTTGGTAATGATTTGGAGATCTCAGCCTGGGCTGAGGTTGAACAGGAAACCCATTCTAGAATGGTGAATTCCAATGGAAAGGTTAGTGGGGCTGTAATGGCTACAGCCCCAATTCAAGATGTCCTTCCTGAAAAGGTTGGTAGGGCTGAGAAGCTCTCTGCCCCATCTTTAGCAAAAGCTCTTCCTGAACAGAATAGCAAAGCTGTTATGATAACAGCAGAAACCCAAACTGAGTCTCCTCCTGAAAAGGTTGGTGGGGCTGTGATGGCCACAGCCCAAACTCAAACTGACAGGTGTGTTGTGAAGCCTGAAATGATGGATAACTCCACACAAACTGAGAGCATGGAGGAGGAAGAGAAATCTCCCCCTCACCAGACTTTAGGACAGGATCAGCCTCCTCAGGGAACTGATCTTACCCCTGATGAAGGAACTGCCCCAGAGGTTGTTAGGCCTGGCCTGACAGAGCCTCTGATGGCGGTGGACCCTTCTCAGGTGGAACCCAGTCTGGAGCAGGTAACCTGCCCCTCTCTACCTTGCCTTAGCCAGCCCAGGGCTGCAGAGGACAAGAAGGACAGTGAGACCCAGAGGGCCCCCTGTCAAATAAAGCACCCCCATCAAAAGATTAGGTGCACCAAAACTAGTAGCCCTAGTAAGGTGAAAACTTTAAAAACTCCTGAGGGAGCCCCCTTAAAAGTAGTTAGGGACCTCCCACAGATGGATTCTGTTGGGCACAGCCAAACCTGGGACCCAAGGGGCCCAAACCTGAACTGTCCCTCCAGCAAGCCAAACAGAGGGACCCAGCCTCCAGCTTTAGGTAGCCAGAGGCTGACCCTGAGAGCACAGTGCAACTCAGTTAAAGAAAGAAAGGCACACCTGGTGGAAGATAATTGGAGGAAGCCAAGCCCTAACTTAGTAGAGCCTAACTTCAATACTCCATATCCAAACCAGCCTTTAACTTTGCGTAAACACACCCAAGGTAGTGATTCCCTATGGTGGAGACCCTCTAATACCCAAGGGGTGAGGGACTGCTTAGTGGACCATGAGACAGGGGGTACCCATGCTAGTGCAGGTACTTCCTTATATGGCCACTCAGGCAATATAGGCTTACCTGGCCAAGGATAGCCTTATCTCCTTTCGTTTGGGGGGGGGTTATGTAGGAAGGTGGCTACCTGACTATGGTTACCCCAGATTTTTTGCCTGTGTTTAGCTGGTTTTTTGACTTAGTTGACCTGGTTCCCTGCTAATCAGGGCCCCAGGCCATCTGCTCTCTCTGTAAAATGGATTCCATGTACCCTAGGTACATACCAATTGGAAATGGACTCCTTGTCAGCCCCTGTAGAATGCACTATAGGTGCACAGGGCACAGGAGCCACTAAGGCCTACCAGGGGCTGCAGCATATCTTTTGCCACCCCTGGCTGGTTCTTAAATTGACACAACTGGCTGATCACTCAGCTGGGGTAAGGTGGTGTACACACCCCTTGCTTAGATATAGTATACCTATGTCTAAACCTATATCTGGACACATGTAAACCTGTGAGCCACTCCTATAGACAGGCCTCACCAATCCTGGAGGCTGGGTGCATGGTTTTTATGTGAGATGGAGCTCTAGCATGAGCTGAGCCTGTCTGCAGCCGTCGGGAACAAATCCCTAAGCTGTTTCAGGATAATGCCATACCATATACTATTAAGTGCCTTATAATCCTCGCGGTTATTTAGCAACTCTGGTTTGGCTTTATCAAAACATGTCGTGTAAGGTGTCATACGCTTTGGAATACCATCCCCTCGCCAGTTCTGGCGACGGGGATGGCATTCCACCCCTCTAGAGGGGTAAGACATGTTACTTTACTTTAATGCGGTTGATTTCTCCAAGGGCCTTAAGATCCACAAAATGGATGCCTCTGCCACAGACAAATGTCTGGACCCCTGGAGCTGACCGAAACCCAGTCAAGGGGGTCCTGGACAAAGGGTTTCCTGTCACAGGAGGGTGTCACCGCCCTCCAGACAGGAGATAGTGTATTGTAGCAGGGAGGTTTGAAAGAAACCAGACACTGCCTGGGGCGCACAAGGCTGCCCCTTGCATAATCCGGCCAAACCGGTTCTGGGGCACTCCAGCCCTCGTGCCAGGGCGGCCTGGATCAAAGGAAGGGGGTGTATCCACCCACTTCCTGGGTCCCACCCATAGGAGGGGACCTAGCAGGTAATCACGCCCACCAGATTCGAATAAGAGTGGGAGCAGTGCCAATGCACATCAGATTTCCTGGAAGAAACATTTGAAACGATATTCTGGACCCTTCGCCCTCCATCTCAACGTGGAAGCCCGAAGAATCTCCCTTGTGGTCAAGGAGTGACCACCCTGCAGCAGCAGGCACCATCCAGCCCTCGACGTCTACTTGGTTGCAGTTCCCGCCGGAACTCGAGCGACTGAGATCGACGAGATCAAGCCTGCCCAGCTTCTAACAGCCCGATCCACAGTCCCTGCAAAGCTGAGACCCGTGGAGGCGACCGGAAGCGTGGGGCACGCCATCTTGAAGTGACCACGAGACGCTGACCGTGCAGCCCACGAGTGACCCTCGAAGCTGTACACCGGGGTTTGAGAAGCCCCCACCCTGAGCTACTCCTGAGCCGAAGTTCAGCCCTCCACACTCGACGAGTGCTGCGTGGGGCCCTTTGGCACGATTTGGCTCAACGCGTTGGCCCGGTCACTTGCCAGCTGGCTTGTGGTCCCTGTGCCGACGAACTACAAAAGAAGACTCGTGATTCTGGTTGCTCCAGATCCACACCAGCTCCCCTGAAAGGGAGCCCCGACTCTGACCTTCCTGGTCCGAGTGAGACGCCATCTTCCAATCCCGCGTGGATTGCTCTTACCAAGGCTTGTTTGCTCCAAACCGGAAGCCGACTGCACCGACGGTGAGAGCCTGCGTGGGACAGATCGTGACCTGCTCCTGGACGTCGCAGATGCCCCAGAGCCCACGTGACAGCGAAGAGAAGCGCCTCGACGACCACCTGATTGCGCCCGACATTGCCTGGTTCCGTCCTGGTTCCACCCTGGTCACTGCTGAGTGACCCAGACTCTGTCCCCTCTGCTTTCAGGTACTCTACAACTTGAGTCCACCCTTGGACTCCACCGGACACTTCGTCTTCACCCTGCCTGCAGCCCTTTCAGCTTCAAGCACCAAGAGCCTGCGTGTCAAAACCCGACGCCACTTCGACCCTGTGCACCCACTTCCTGTGGGTGAGGTAACTTTGCTCCGCCGGTGTTCCCACACTGGTGCACACCTCTAGGGTCTGTGTGTTAAGTTTTGTTCCTCTAGGTTCAGCGGAAGTGTCCTTAAACTTTAACTATTTGACTTTTACGCACCATTGGTTAACATTGGTGCATGCGTGCGCTTTCCGCACATCTCCCGAATCCCGAGGGCCATTCCCGACTTCAGCATTGCTTGTCCTGACTGCTCCCAGCGATTCCCTAGGCCCTAGGCCTAACCACTGTTCGAGTGGCCTCTCTTATACCACTTGTTTAGTATATGGTTTGAGTGGCCCCCTGCCCTCATCCATAATTGTGCAACTTTGTATGTTTAAACAGTGCTTTTGATTTAACGCTTGTGCCCCTTTATTCATAAAGAATACTGGGGATTGTTTTTAGTAATAAACACATATATTTTTATAATATATACTTGTGTGGTGTCCTTTCATTTGGTATTACAGGATTGTATGTGGTAAAACAGCTCGCTTAACACGACCTCTTAAGTTAAGCCTTTAGGCTGCTTAGTCCATGCTACCACTAGGATAGCTTGTCTAATAAGGTTGACTTACAACCAGACACCATAAGGGGATTGTTTGGTCAGGTAGTAGGTGGTTCCAGAATTGGAAACATCCCCTACCAGGCCAACTTCTCACAATAAGCCATACACGCCTTCTGAGGGGAATGTTGGAATTGATCCCCCGAGCTGAGACCATAAGCCATGCATGCCTTCTGAGGAGAATGCTGTTATTTATCTCCCGAGCTGAGACCCTAAGCCATACACGCCTTCTGAGGGGAATGCTGGAATTGATCTCCCGAGCTGAGACCCTAAACCATACACGCCTTCTGAGGGGAATGCTGGTACTGATCTCCGGAGCTGAGATCCTAAGTCATGCATGCCTTCTAAGCAGAATTCTGGTATTGATCTCCCGAGCTGAGATCCTAAGCCATGCACGCCTTCAGAGGAGAATGCTGGTATTGGTCTCCTGAGCTGAGACCCTAAGCCATGCACGCCTTCTGAGGAGAATGCTGGTATTGATCTCCCGAGCTGAGATCCTAAGTAATGCACGCCTTCTGTGAAGAATGCTGGTATTGATCTCCCGTGCTGAGATCCTAAGCAATGCACGCCTTCTGAGGAGAATGCTATTATTGATCTCCCGAGCTGAGACCCTAAGCCATGCACGCCTTCTGAGGAGAATGCTGGTATTGATCTCCCGAGCTGAGACCCTAAGCCATGCATGCCTTCTGAGGAGAATGCTGGTATTGATCTCCCGAGCTGAGATCCTAAGCCATGCACGCCTTCTGAGGAAAATGCTGGTATTTATCTCCCGAGCTGAGATCCTAAGCCATGCACGCCTTCTGAGGAGAATGCTGGTATTGATCTCCCGAGCTGAGACCCTAAGCCATGCAGGCCTTCTGAGGAGAATGCTAGTATTGATCTCCCGAGCTGAGACCCTAAGCCATGCACGCCTTCTGTGGAGAATGCTGGTATTGATCTCCCGTGCTGAGATCCTAAGCCATGCACGCCTTCTGAGGAGAATGCTGGTATTGATCTCCCGAGCTGAGGTCATAAGCCATGCACACCTTCTGAGGAGAATGCTGGTATCGATCTCCGGAGCTGAGATCCTAAGCCATGCACGCCTTCGGAGGAGAATGCTGGTATTGATCTCCGGACCTGAGATCCTAAGCCATGCACGCCTTCTGAGGAGAATGCTGGTATTGTCTCCCGAGCTGAGATCCTAAGCCGTGCATGCCTTCTATGGAAAATTCTGGTATTGATCTCCCAAGCTGAGACCCTAAGCCATCCACGCCTTCCGAGAAGAATGCTGGAATTGATTTCTTGAGCTGAGACCCTAAGCCATGCACGCCTTCTGAGGATAATGCTGGTATTGATCTCCCGAGCTGAGATCCTAAGCCGTGCATGCCTTCTATGGAGAATTCTGGTATTGATCTCCCGAGCTGAGACCCTAAGCCATCCACGCCTTCTGAGAAGAATGCTGGAATTGATTTCTTGAGCTCAGATCCTAAGCCATGCACGCCTTCGGAGGAGAATGCTGGTATTGATCTCCGGAGTTGAGATCCTAAGCCATGCACGCCTTCTAAGGAGAATGCTGGTATTGATCTCCCGAGCTGAGATCCTAAGCCATACACGCCTTCTGAGGGGAATGTTGGAATTGATCTCCCGAGCTGAGATCCTAAGCCTTCTGAGGAGAATGCTGGTATTGATCTCCTGAGCTGACACCCTAAGCCATGCATGCCTTCTGAGGAGAATGCTGGTATTGATCTCCCGAGCTGAGATCCCAAGCCATGCACGCCTTCTGAGGAGAATGCTGGTATTGATCTCCCGAGCTGAGACCCTAAGCCATGCATGCCTTCTGAGGAGAATGCTGGTATTGATCTCCCGAGCTGAGACCCTAAGCCATGCACGCCTTCTGAGGAGAATGCTATTATAGATCTCCCGAGCTGAGACCCTAAGCCATGCACGCCTTCTGTGGAGAATGCTGGTATTGATCTCCCGTGCTGAGATCCTAAGCCATGCATGCCTTCTGAGGAGAAATCTGGTATTGATCTCCCGTGCTGAGATCCTAAGCCATGCACGCCTTCTGAGGAGAATGCTGGTATTGATCTCCCGAGCTGAGACCCTAAGCCATGCAGGCCTTCTGAGGAGAATTCTGTTATTGATCTCCCGAGCTGAGACCCTAAGCCATACACGCCTTCTGAGGGGAATGTTGGAATTGATCCCCCGAGCTGAGACCCTAAGCCATGCACGCCTTCTGAGGAGAATGCTGTTATTTATCTCCCGAGCTGAGACCCTAAGCCACACACGCCTTCTGAGGGGAATGTTGGAATTGATCTCCCGAGCTGAGACCCTAAACCATACACGCCTTCTGAGGGGAATGCTGGTACTGATCTCCGGAGCTGAGATCCTAAGTCATGCATGCCTTCTAAGCAGAATTCTGGTATTGATCTCCCGAGCTGAGATCCTAAGCCATGCACGCCTTCAGAGGAGAATGCTGGTATTGATCTCCTGAGCTGAGACCCTAAGCCATGCACGCCTTCTGAGGAGAATGCTGGTATTGATCTCCCGAGCTGAGATCCTAAGTAATGCACGCCTTCTGTGAAGAATGCTGGTATTGATCTCCCGTGCTGAGATCCTAAGCCATGCACGCCTTCTGAGGAGAATGCTATTATTGATCTCCCGAGCTGAGACCCTAAGCCATGCACGCCTTCTGAGGAGAATGCTGGTATTGATCTCCCGAGCTGAGACCATAAGCCATGCATGCCTTCTGAGGGGAATGCTGGTATTGATCTCCCGAGCTGAGATCCTAAGCCATGCACGCCTTCTGAGGAGAATGCTGGTATTGATCTCCCGAGCTGAGACCCTAAGCCATGCATGCCTTCTGAGGAGAATGCTGGTATTGATCTCCCGAGCTGAGACCCTAAGCCATGCAGGCCTTCTGAGGAGAATTCTGTTATTGATCTCCCGAGCTGAGACCCTAAGCCATACACGCCTTCTGAGGGGAATGTTGGAATTGGTCCCCCGAGCTGAGACCATAAGCCATGCACTCCTTCTGAGGAGAATGCTGTTATTGATCTCCCGAGCTGAGACCCTAAACCATACACGCCTTCTGAGGGGAATGCTGGTACTGATCTCCGGAGCTGAGATCCTAAGTCATGCATGCCTTCTAAGCAGAATTCTGGTATTGATCTCCCGAGCTGAGATCCTAAGCCATGCACGCCTTCAGAGGAGAATGCTGGTATTGATCTCCTGAGCTGAGACCCTAAGCCATGCACGCCTTCTGAGGAGAATGCTGGTATTGATCTCCCGAGCTGAGATCCTAAGTAATGCACGCCTTCTGTGAAGAATGCTGGTATTGATCTCCCGTGCTGAGATCCTAAGCCATGCACGCCTTCTGAGGAGAATGCTATTATTGATCTCCCGAGCTGAGACCCTAAGCCATGCACGCCTTCTGAGGAGAATGCTGGTATTGATCTCCCGAGCTGAGACCCTAAGCCATGCATGCCTTCTGAGGAGAATGCTGGTATTGATCTCCCGAGCTGAGACCCTAAGCCATGCAGGCCTTCTGAGGAGAATGCTGGTATTGATCTCCCGAGCTGAGACCCTAAGCCATGCACGCCTTCTGTGGAGAATGCTGGTATTGATCTCCCGTGCTGAGATCCTAAGCCATGCACGCCTTCTGAGGAGAATGCTGGTATTGATCTCCCGAGCTGAGATCATAAGCCATGCACACCTTCTGAGGAGAATGCTGGTATCGATCTCCGGAGCTGAGATCCTAAGCCATGCACGCCTTCGGAGGAGAATGCTGGTATTGATCTCCGGACCTGAGATCCTAAGCCATGCACGCCTTCTGAGGAGAATGCTGGTATTGATCTCCCGAGCTGAGATCCTAAGCCGTGCATGCCTTCTATGGAAAATTCTGGTATTGATCTCCCAAGCTGAGACCCTAAGCCATCCACGCCTTCTGAGAAGAATGCTGGAATTGATTTCTTGAGCTGAGACCCTAAGCCATGCACGCCTTCTGAGGAGAATGCTGGTATTGATCTCCCGAGCTGAGATCCTAAGCCGTGCATGCCTTCTATGGAGAATTCTGGTATTGATCTCCCGAGCTGAGACCCTAAGCCATCCACGCCTTCTGAGAAGAATGCTGGAATTGATTTCTTGAGCTCAGATCCTAAGCCATGCACGCCTTCGGAGGAGAATGCTGGTATTGATCTCCGGAGCTGAGATCCTAAGCCATGCACGCCTTCTAAGGAGAATGCTGGTATTGATCTCCCGAGCTGAGATCCTAAGCCATACACGCCTTCTGAGGGGAATGTTGGAATTGATCTCCCGAGCTGAGATCCTAAGCCTTCTGAGGAGAATGCTGGTATTGATCTCCTGAGCTGAGACCCTTAGCCATGCATGCCTTCTGAGGAGAATGCTGGTATTGATCTCCCGAGCTGAGATCCCAAGCCATGCACGCCTTCTGAGGAGAATGCTGGTATTGATCTCCCGAGCTGAGACCCTAAGCCATGCATGCCTTCTGAGGAGAATGCTGGTATTGATCTCCCGAGCTGAGACCCTAAGCCATGCACGCCTTCTGAGGAGAATGCTATTATAGATCTCCCGAGCTGAGACCCTAAGCCATGCACGCCTTCTGTGGAGAATGCTGGTATTGATCTCCCGTGCTGAGATCCTAAGCCATGCATGCCTTCTGAGGAGAAATCTGGTATTGATCTCCCGTGCTGAGATCCTAAGCCATGCACGCCTTCTGAGGAGAATGCTGGTATTGATCTCCCGAGCTGAGACCCTAAGCCATGCAGGCCTTCTGAGGAGAATTCTGTTATTGATCTCCCGAGCTGAGACCCTAAGCCATACACGCCTTCTGAGGGGAATGTTGGAATTGATCCCCCGAGCTGGGACCCTAAGCCATGCACGCCTTCTGAGGAGAATGCTGTTATTTATCTCCCGAGCTGAGACCCTAAGCCATACACGCCTTCTGAGGGGAATGTTGGAATTGATCTCCCGAGCTGAGACCCTAAACCATACACGCCTTCTGAGGGGAATGCTGGTACTGATCTCCGGAGCTGAGATCCTAAGTCATGCATGCCTTCTAAGCAGAATTCTGGTATTGATCTCCCGAGCTGAGATCCTAAGCCATGCACGCCTTCAGAGGAGAATGCTGGTATTGATCTCCTGAGCTGAGACCCTAAGCCATGCACGCCTTCTGAGGAGAATGCTGGTATTGATCTCCCGAGCTGAGATCCTAAGTAATGCACGCCTTCTGTGAAGAATGCTGGTATTGATCTCCCGTGCTGAGATCCTAAGCCATGCACGCCTTCTGAGGAGAATGCTATTATTGATCTCCCGAGCTGAGACCCTAAGCCATGCACGCCTTCTGAGGAGAATGCTGGTATTGATCTACCGAGCTGAGACCCTAAGCCATGCATGCCTTCTGAGGGGAATGCTGGTATTGATCTCCCGAGCTGAGATCCTAAGCCATGCACGCCTTCTGAGGAGAATGCTGGTATTGATCTCCCGAGCTGAGATCCTAAGCCATGCACGCCTTCTGAGGAGAATGCTGGTATTGATCTCCCGAGCTGAGACCCTAAGCCATGCAGGCCTTCTGAGGAGAATGCTGTTATTGATCTCCCGAGCTGAGACCCTAAGCCATACACGCCTTCTGAGGGGAATGTTGGAATTGATCTCCCGAGATGAGACCCTAAGCCATGCACGCCTTCTGAGGAGAATGCTGTTATTGATCTCCCGAGCTGAGACCCTAAGCCATACACGCCTTCTGAGGGGAATGTTGGAATTGATCTCCCGAGCTGAGACCCTAAGCCATACACGCCTTCTGAGGGGAATGCTGGCACTGATCTCCGGAGCTGAGATCCTAAGTCATGCATGCCTTCTAAGGAGAATTCTGGTATTGATCTCCCGAGCTGAGATCCTAAGCCATGCATGCCTTCTAAGGAGAATGCTGGTATTGATCTCCCGAGCTGAGACCCTAAGCCATGCACGCCTTCTGAGGAGAATGCTGGTATGGATCTCCCGAGCTGAGATCCTAAGCCGTGCATGCCTTCTATGGAGAATTCTGGTATTGATCTCCCGAGCTGAGACCCTAAGCCATCCACGCCTTCTGAGGAGAATGCTGGAATTGATTTCTCGAGCTGAGATCCTAAGCCATGCACGCCTTCTATGGAGAATGCTGGTATTGATCTCCCTAGCTGAGACCCTAAGCCATGCACGCCTTCTGAGGGGAATGTTGGAATTGATCCCCCGAGCTGAGACCCTAAGCCATGCACGCCTTCTGAGGGGAATGTTGGAATTGATCTCCCGAACTGAGATCCTAAGCCATGCACGCCTTCTGAGGAGAATGCTGGTATTGATCTCCCGAGCTGAGACCCTAAGCCATGCATGCCTTCTGAGGAGAATGCTGGTATTGATCTCCCCTGCTGAGATCCTAAGCCATGCACGCCTTCTGAGGAGAATGCTGGTAGTGATCTCCCGAGCTGAGATCCTAAGCCATGCACGCCTTCTGAGGAGAATGCTGGTATTGATCTCCCGAGCTGAGACCCTAAGCCATGCAGGCCTTCTGAGGAGAATTCTGTTATTAATCTCCCGAGCTGAGACCCTAAGCCATACACGCCTTCTGAGGGGAATGTTGGAATTGATCCCCCGAGCTGAGACCCTAAGCCATGCACGCCTTCTGAGGAGAATGCTGTTATTGATCTCCCGAGCTGAGACCCTAAGCCATACACGCCTTCTGAGGGGAATGTTGGAATTGATCTCCCGAGCTGAGACCCTAAACCATGCACGCTTTCTGAGGGGAATGCTGGTACTGATCTCCGGAGCTGAGATCCTAAGTCATGCATGCCTTCTAAGCAGAATTCTGGTATTGATCTCCCGAGCTGAGATCCTAAGCCATGCACGCCTTCAGAGGAGAATGCTGGTATTGATCTCTTGAGCCGAGACCCTAAGCCATGCACGCCTTCTGAGGAGAATGCTGGAATTGATCTCCTGAGCTGAGAGCCTAAGTAATGCACCACTTCTGTGAAGAATGCTGGTATTGATCTCCCGTGCTGAGATCCTAAGCCATGCACGCCTTCTGAGGAGAATGCTATTATTGATCTCCCGAGCTGAGACCCTAAGCCATACACGCCTTCTGAGGGGAATGCTGGTATTGATCTCCGGAGCTGAGATCCTAAGCCATGCACGCCTTCTACGGAGAATGCTGGAATTGATCTCCCGAGCTGAGACCCTAAGCCATGCATGCCTTCTGAGGAGAATGCTGGTATTGATCTCCCGAGCTGAGACCCTAAGCCATGCAGGCCTTCTGAGGAGAATGCTGTTATTGATCTCCCGAGCTGAGACCCTAAGCCATACACGCCTTCTGAGGGGAATGTTAGAATTGATCTCCCGAGCTGAGACCCTAAGCCATGCACGCCTTCTGAGGAGAATGCGGTTATTGATCTCCCGAGCTGAGACCCTAAGCCATACACGCCTTCTGAGGGGAATGTTGGAATTGATCTCCCGAGCTGAGACCCTAAGCCATACACGCCTTCTGAGGGGAATGCTGGTACTGATCCCCGGAGCTGAGATCCTAAGTCATGCATGCCTTCTAAGGAGAATTCTGGTATTGATCTCCCGAGCTGAGATCCTAAGCCATGCATGCCTTCTAAGGAGAATGCTGGTATTGATCTCCCGAGCTGAGACCCTAAGCCATGCACGCCATATGAGGAGAATGCTGGTATGGATCTCCCGAGCTGAGATCCTAAGCCGTGCATGCCTTCTATGGAGAATTCTGGTATTGATCTCCCAAGCTGAGACCCTAAGCCATGCACGCCTTCTAAGGAGAATTGCTGGTATTGATCTCCTGAGCTGAGACCCTAAGCTATGCATGCCTTCTAAGGAGAATGCTGGAATTGATTTCTCGAGCTGAGATCCTAAGCCATGCAAGCCTTCTATGGAGAATTCTGGTATTGATCTCCCGAGCTGAGACCCTAAGCCATCCACGCCTTCTAAGGAGAATGCTGGAATTGATTTCTCGAGCTGAGATCCTAAGCCATGCACGCCTTCTATGGAGAATACTGGTATTGATCTCCCTAGCTGAGACCCTAAGCCATGCACGCCTTCTGAGGAGAATGATGGAATTGATCTCCCGAGCTGAGATCCTAAGCCATACACGCCTTCTGAGGGGAATGTTGGAATTGATCTCCCGAGCTGAGATCCTAAGCCATGCACGCCTTCTGAGGAGAATGCTGGTATTGATCTCCCGAGCTGAGACCCTAAGCCATGCAGGCCTTCCGAGGAGAATTCTGTTATTGATCTCCCGAGCTGAGACCCTAAGCCATACACGCCTTCTGAGGGGAATGTTGGAATTGATCCCCCGAGCTGAGAACCTAAGCCATGCACGCCTTCTGAGGGGAATGTTGGAATTGATCTCCCGAGCTGAGATCCTAAGCCATGCACGCCTTCTGAGGAGAATGCTGGTATTGATCTCCCGAGCTGAGACCCTAAGCCATGCATGCCTTCTGAGGAGAATGCTGGTATTGATCTCCCCTGCTGAGATCCTAAGCCATGCAGGCCTTCTGAGGAGAATTCTGTTATTGATCTCCCGAGCTGAGACCCTAAGCCATACACGCCTTCTGAGGGGAATGTTGGAATTGATCCCCCGAGCTGAGACCCTAAGCCATGCACGCCTTCTGAGGAGAATGCTGTTATTGATCTCCCGAGCTGAGACCCTAAGCCATACACGCCTTCTGAGGGGAATGTTGGAATTGATCTCCCGAGCTGAGACCCTAAACCATACACGCCTTCTGAGGGGAATGCTGGTACTGATCTCCGGAGCTGAGATCCTAAGTCATGCATGCCTTCTAAGCAGAATTCTGGTATTGATCTCCCGAGCTGAAATCCTAAGCCATGCACGCCTTCAGAGGAGAATGCTGGTATTGATCTCCTGAGCCGAGACCCTAAGCCATGCACGCCTTCTGAGGAGAATGCTGGAATTGATCTCCTGAGCTGAGATCCTAAGTAATGCACGCCTTCTGTGAAGAATGCTGGTATTGATCTCCCGTGCTGAGATCCTAAGCCATGCACGCCTTCTGAGGAGAATGCTATTATTGATCTCCCGAGCTGAGACCCTAAGCCATACACGCCTTCTGAGGGGAATGCTGGTATTGATCTCCGGAGCTGAGATCCTAAGCCATGCACGCCTTCTACGGAGAATGCTGGAATTGATCTCCCGAGCTGAGACCCTAAGCCATGCACCCCTTCTGAGGAGAATGCTGGTATTGATCTCCCGAGATGAGACCCTAAGCCATGCATGCCTTCTGAGGAGAAGGCTGGTATTGATCTCCCGACCGGAGACCCTAAGCCATGCATGCCTTCTGAGGAGAAGGCTGGTATTGATCTCCCGAGCTGAGATCCTAAGCCATGCACGCCTTCTGAGGAGAATGCTGGTATTGATCTCCCGAGCTGAGACCCTAAGCCATGCATGCCTTCTGAGGAGAATGCTGGTATTGATCTCCCCTGCTGAGATCCTAAGCCATGCAGGCCTTCTGAGGAGAATTCTGTTATTGATCTCCCGAGCTGAGACCCTAAGCCATACACGCCTTCTGAGGGGAATGTTGGAATTGATCCCCCGAGCTGAGACCCTAAGCCATGCACGCCTTCTGAGGAGAATGCTGTTATTGATCTCCCGAGCTGAGACCCTAAGCCATACACGCCTTCTGAGGGGAATGTTGGAATTGATCTCCCGAGCTGAGACCCTAAACCATACACGCCTTCTGAGGGGAATGCTGGTACTGATCTCCGGAGCTGAGATCCTAAGTCATGCATGCCTTCTAAGCAGAATTCTGGTATTGATCTCCCGAGCTGAAATCCTAAGCCATGCACGCCTTCAGAGGAGAATGCTGGTATTGATCTCCTGAGCCGAGACCCTAAGCCATGCACGCCTTCTGAGGAGAATGCTGGAATTGATCTCCTGAGCTGAGATCCTAAGTAATGCACGCCTTCTAAGGAGAATTCTGGTATTGATCTCCCGTGCTGAGATCCTAAGCCATGCACGCCTTCTGAGGAGAATGCTATTATTGATCTCCCGAGCTGAGACCCTAAGCCATACACGCCTTCTGAGGGGAATGCTGGTATTGATCTCCGGAGCTGAGATCCTAAGCCATGCACGCCTTCTACGGAGAATGCTGGAATTGATCTCCCGAGCTGAGACCCTAAGCCATGCACCCCTTCTGAGGAGAATGCTGGTATTGATCTCCCGAGATGAGACCCTAAGCCATGCATGCCTTCTGAGGAGAAGGCTGGTATTGATCTCCCGACCGGAGACCCTAAGCCATGCATGCCTTCTGAGGAGAAGGCTGGTATTGATCTCCCGAGCTGAGATCCTAAGCCATGCACGCCTTCTGAGGAGAATGCTGGTATTGATCTCCCGAGCTGAGATCCTAAGCCATGCACGCCTTCTGAGGAGAATGCTGTGTAGGAGAGTAGGGTCTGCTATCCTATGGTCACCCCAAATTTTTGCTTTTTGCTTCACTGGTTTTCGACTACTGAGGCTGTGGGCCTGCTGATCAGACCCCCAGCCTGCTGTTCTCTCACTAAATTAATGACACATGTGCTATAGGCACATACCAATTGGAAATGGACTCCTTGTCAGCCCCTGTAGAATGCACTATAGGTGCACAGGGCACAGGAGCCACTAAGGCCTACCAGGGGCTGCAGCATATCTTTTGCCACCCCTGGCTGGTTCTTAAATTGACACAACTGGCTGATCACTCAGCTGGGGTAAGGTGGTGTACACACCCCTTGCTTAGATATAGTATACCTATGTCTAAACCTATATCTGGACACATGTAAACCTGTGAGCCACTCCTATAGACAGGCCTCACCAATCCTGGAGGCTGGGTGCATGGTTTTTATGTGAGATGGAGCTCTAGCATGAGCTGAGCCTGTCTGCAGCCGTCGGGAACAAATCCCTAAGCTGTTTCAGGATAATGCCATACCATATACTATTAAGTGCCTTATAATCCTCGCGGTTATTTAGCAACTCTGGTTTGGCTTTATCAAAACATGTCGTGTAAGGTGTCATACGGTTTGGAATACCATCCCCTCGCCAGTTCTGGCGACGGGGATGGCATTCCACCCCTCTAGAGGGGTAAGACATGTTACTTCACTTTAATGCGGTTGATTTCTCCAAAGGCCTTAAGATCCACAAAATGGATGCCTCTGCCACAGACAAATGTCTGGACCCCTGGAGCTGACCGAAACCCAGTCAAGGGGGTCCTGGACAAAGGGTTTCCTGTCACAGGAGGGTGTCACCGCCCTCCAGACAGGAGATAGTGTATTGTAGCAGGGAGGTTTGAAAGAAACCAGACACTGCCTGGGGCGCACAAGGCTGCCCCTTGCATAATCCGGCCAAACCGGTTCTGGGGCACTCCAGCCCTCGTGCCAGGGCGGCCTGGATCAAAGGAAGGGGGTGTATCCACCCACTTCCTGGGTCCCACCCATAGGAGGGGACCTAGCAGGTAATCACGCCCACCAGATTCGAATAAGAGTGGGAGCAGTGCCAATGCACATCAGATTTCCTGGAAGAAACATTTGAAACGATATTCTGGACCCTTCGCCCTCCATCTCAACGTGGAAGCCCGAAGAATCTCCCTTGTGGTCAAGGAGTGACCACCCTGCAGCAGCAGGCACCATCCAGCCCTCGACGTCTACTTAGTTGCAGTTCCCGCCGGAACTCGAGCGACTGAGATCGACGAGATCAAGCCTGCCCAGCTTCTAACAGCCCGATCCACAGTCCCTGCAAAGCTGAGACCCGTGGAGGCGACCGGAAGCGTGGGGCACGCCATCTTGAAGTGACCACGAGACGCTGACCGTGCAGCCCACGAGTGACCCTCGAAGCTGTACACCGGGGTTTGAGAAGCCCCCACCCTGAGCTACTCCTGAGCCGAAGTTCAGCCCTCCACACTCGACGAGTGCTGCGTGGGGCCCTTTGGCACGATTTGGCTCAACGCGTTGGCCCGGTCACTTGCCAGCTGGCTTGTGGTCCCTGTGCCGACGAACTACAAAAGAAGACTCGTGATTCTGGTTGCTCCAGATCCACACCAGCTCCCCTGAAAGGGAGCCCCGACTCTGACCTTCCTGGTCCGAGTGAGACGCCATCTTCCAATCCCGCGTGGATTGCTCTTACCAAGGCTTGTTTGCTCCAAACCGGAAGCCGACTGCACCGACGGTGAGAGCCTGCGTGGGACAGATCGTGACCTGCTCCTGGACGTCGCAGATGCCCCAGAGCCCACGTGACAGCGAAGAGAAGCGCCTCGACGACCACCTGATTGCGCCCGACATTGCCTGGTTCCGTCCTGGTTCCACCCTGGTCACTGCTGAGTGACCCAGACTCTGTCCCCTCTGCTTTCAGGTACTCTACAACTTGAGTCCACCCTTGGACTCCACCGGACACTTTGTCTTCACCCTGCCTGCAGCCCTTTCAGCTTCAAGCACCAAGAGCCTGCGTGTCAAAACCCGACGCCACTTCGACCCTGTGCACCCACTTCCTGTGGGTGAGGTAACTTTGCTCCGCCGGTGTTCCCACACTGGTGCACACCTCTAGGGTCTGTGTGTTAAGTTTTGTTCCTCTAGGTTCAGCGGAAGTGTCCTTAAACTTTAACTATTTGACTTTTACGCACCATTGGTTAACATTGGTGCATGCGTGCGCTTTCCGCACATCTCCCGAATCCCGAGGGCCATTCCCGACTTCAGCATTGCTTGTCCTGACTGCGCCCAGCGATTCCCTAGGCCCTAGGCCTAACCACTGTTCGAGTGGCCTCTCTTATACCACTTGTTTAGTATATGGTTTGAGTGGCCCCCTGCCCTCATCCATAATTGTGCAACTTGTATGTTTAAACAGTGCTTTTGATTTAACGCTTGTGCCCCTTTATTCATAAAGAATACTGGGGATTGTTTTTAGTAATAAACACATATATTTTTATAATATATACTTGTGTGGTGTCCTTTCATTTGGCATTACAGGATTGTATGTGGTAAAACAGCTCGCTTAACACGACCTCTTAAGTTAAGCCTTTAGGCTGCTTAGTCCATGCTACCACTAGGATAGCTTGTCTAATAAGGTTGACTTACAACCAGACACCATAAGGGGATTGTTTGGTCAGGTAGTAGGTGGTTCCAGAATTGGAAACATCCCCTACCAGGCCAACTTCTCACATTGGTGAGCAGCGGTGCGGATTTGAGCTTGCTGTTGTTTTACCATTGCAATCTTTATATCAAATTGAAAGATCACATCAAGTACCTCTAGGTACATATAAAATCAAAAGCTTAGCATATTAAGTTCTACTGAACTTAGTAGTTGTAGGTTGAAGGGAGTAGCACACCCCTGACTACAACTCACTAGCAAGGTCCAGTAGGAAAACACTTAGTGTAGGTAAGTGCACCACTTACACCTCACTAGTAACCATGTCTGACACAGGAAAGGCCTCAGGGTCTAGTCCTGTGACAGTTGACCCTACCCAGGCAACTTTTGGATATGACAAACTAACCCGCAGAGACTTGATTGCCTTGTGCAAAGCAAGAGGGTTAAAAAGGGGCAGAAGCCCCACCTGCCTAACCCTGGTAGAAATCCTAGAACAGGATGACTTAGAGAAGGCTAAAGCAGCTTCCCTAGACACAGGAACTGGAGGGAACCCCCCTGTAGTTGATCCCCCTGAAGAGGAGGATGATGATGACTTGGATGAGGACTCAGATGGTGGGGACTCACAAGTACAGGATCAGGGTAGCCAGGTTCCAGTTGGTAGGCTTAGCCAGGCCAACTTGGACCTACTGGGGAATGGAGAGGGCCAGCACCTCCCCAGAACCCAACATGTGATTCTCCCAGGCAACAGAAGAGTGAGATCTCCCTCAGGGGACTCTCATCTTTCTAGTGCCTCCAGAGAATCAGAGAGAGGCATGAGTGCTTCTCAGAAAGCTGAGCATAGGGCTAGAATGAGGGCTGTCCGACTCCAGATAGAGAGAGAGGAGGTAGCCCTGAGTCAAGCTAAGCTTACCTTAGCTCAAGCTAAACTTGCTTTGGCAAGAGAGCAGAAATTAAGTGGCTTAGATGTCACTGGTGGCAGCAATTTTCCAAGAGAAAAAGACAGGGCCTATGACAATAGAAACCTGACCAAGATTGTGCCCCCCTTTAAAGAAGGGGATGACATCCACAAATGGATGACTGCTCTTGAGAGAGCCTGCATGGTACAGCAGGTTCCTGAGAATCAGTGGGCTGCAATTTTGTGGTACTCCTTTTCTGAGAAAGGGAGGGACAGGCTCCTCACAGTTAGACCTGAGGATGCCAAAAACTACTCCGTTTTGAAGAGTGCTCTCATTGAAGGGTATGGCCTAACCACTGAGCAATACAGGTTGTTGTTCAGAGACACCCAGAAAGCACAGACTCAAGACTGGACTGATTTTGTGGAGTGTGCCACTAAGGCTTTGGAGGGTTGGTTACAGGGAAGTAAAGTTTCAGACTATACAGGATTGTACAATCTTATGATGAGAGAACAGATCCTTAATAACTGTACAAACCAGCTGTTGCATCAATACCTTATTGACTCTGATCTGACCTCTCCCCAAGAATTGGGAAAGAAGGCAGACAAATGGGTCAGAACAAGGATTAAGCAGAAACCCCAGAACCAAGGTGGTGACCAGAAGAAAACAGACCAGAAGGGTGGTAATCAGAATCAGAAAGATAAAGAAAAAGACCAGAAGTCTTCAGGCCCCCAAACTAATAGTAAGGAGGGTGGTTCCCAAAATGGTAACAAGAAGAAGAAGAACAAAGGTCCAAAGACACCTTGGTGTAATACCTGCAAATCAGTTTCACACTGGGGCAGTGAGTGCACCAAGGCAAATCCAGTTCCCACCACTACAGCTCCTAAAGCAACTGCAACCCCAAGTACAGTAAGCAGTGGTGGAACACAGTCCAAGGGTGTAGCTGGGTTGACCCTGGGTATTGAAGTAGGAACTGGCCTAGTCAGAGTCCCTACACAGGCAGTTCTCCTGTATGATGTGGACATTGAGTTGCCCACTGCAGTAAGCCCCACTAACCTGGGCAAATACAGGCAGACTCCCTTAATAAATGAGAAACTGGCTCAAGCTTACAGGGACACATGTGCTAGTGTCACCATGGTGACCCCTGGCTTTGTGGACCCTGGACAGATTGTACTAGGAGAGAGCTACCTAGTAACCAATGCAAGCAACTCCACTACCTCCCATAGTGTGGCAGTTGTGAACTTCTCCTGGGGAGGGGTTGATGGCCTAAAGAAAGTTGTGGTGAGTGCAGACCTACCAGTAGACTGTCTGTTAGGCAATGACCTTGAAAGCTCAGCATGGTCAGAAGTGGAGTACAGGACTCATGCAGAAATGCTAGGGATTTCAGAGCATGTCCTTGCCATGACAAGGGCTCAGGCTAAGAAGTGCCTTCCTGAACCAGTGGTGGATCTTGAGACAATAGACCAGCCACAACCCAAGAGAAGGAGCAAGAGAGGAAAGGCCTCGCCTTCCACCTTGCCCCAGGTTGAGGATCAGGTTTCAGAGGAAACTGATTCTGCAGTCCAAGAGGAGACTGTCTCTGAGGAGCTTGAACCTGACCAGGTTGAGTTTCTGGGGACAGGGGGACCCTCAAGGGCAGACCTGAGGCAGGCTCAATTAGATTGCCCTTCCCTTGAACCCCTCAGACAGCAGGCTGCTGCTGAGGCTGCTGGGGATGCCCAAGGTACCCATACTGTGTATTGGGATGAGGGACTCCTTTACTCAGAGGCTAGAACCCCCAAGCCTGGCATGACCAGGAGGCTGGTGATACCTCTGCAGTTTAGGGGATTCCTCCTTACCTTGGCCCATGATATTCCCCTTGCAGGACACTTAGGCCAGAACAAGACGTGGGACAGGCTTGTTCCACACTTTCACTGGCCTCACATGTCAGAGGATGTCAAGGAGTTTTGTCGCTCCTGTGTCACTTGCCAAGCCAGTGGTAAGTCAGGTGGCACAACAAAGGCCCCCCTAATACCACTACCTGTGGTGGGGGTCCCCTTTGAGAGAGTTGGAATTGATATTGTGGGTCCAATGGACCCCCAAACAGCATCTGGGAACAGATTCATACTGGTGGTAGTGGATCATGCCACCAGGTACCCAGAGGCTATTCCCCTAAGGACCACCACAGCACCTGTGGTGGCAAAAGCCCTCATTGCAGTTTTCTCAAGAGTGGGCTTTCCTAAGGAGGTACTATCAGATAGAGGGACAAATTTTATGTCCAGCTATCTAAAAGCAATGTGGAAGGAATGTGGAGTAAACTATAAGTTTACCACCCCATATCATCCACAATGCAATGGGCTTGTGGAGAGATTTAACAAGACCCTTAAAGGCATGATAAAAGGATTACCAGAGAAGCTCAGGCGGAAATGGGACATTCTTTTACCCTGCCTGCTCTTTGCTTACAGAGAGGTCCCACAGAAGGGGGTTGGCTACAGCCCTTTTGAACTTTTGTTTGGCCACCCTGTGAGAGGTCCATTGTGTTTGGTGAAGGAAGGATGGGAGTTACCTCTCAAAAAGCCCAAACTAGACATAGTGGACTATGTACTTGGTCTCCGCTCCAGGATGGCTGAGTACATGGAAAGAGCATCCAAAAACCTGGAGGCCAGCCAAGAATTGCAGAAAGCTTGGCATGACCAAAAGGCTGTACTGGTAGAGTTCCAACCAGGACAGAAGGTATGGGTACTGGAGCCAGTGGCTCCAGCAGCACTCCAAGACAAATGGAGTGGACCCTATCCTATTATTGAGAAGAAAGGGGAAGTCACCTACTTGGTAGACTTTGGAACACCCAGGAGCCCTCACAGGGTAATCCATGTGAATCGCTTGAAAGCATTTGTAGACAGGGAGGACATGAGCTTGCTCATGGCCACAGATGGGGAACAGGAGGAAGAGAGTGACCCTCTCCCAGACCTGCTTTCCCAGAACCCTGATGATGGTTCAGTTGATGGAGTAGCCTTGGCAGGCAGCCTCACTGACCAGCAACAGAGGGACTGCAGACAAGTTTTGCAGGCTCACAGGCAAATGTTTTCACTCACACCCAGCCAAACTGACTGGTGTACCCATGTTGTGGACACTGGTGACAGTCTGCCTGTCAAGAATAAGATCTACAGGCAACCTGATCATGTCAGGGATTGCATCAAGGCTGAGGTGCAAAAGATGTTGGAGCTTGGAGTGATTGAGCCATCAGAGAGCCCATGGGCCAGCCCAGTAGTCCTGGTGCCAAAACCTCATACCCAAGATGGTAAGAGAGAAATGAGGTTTTGCGTGGATTACAGGGGTCTCAATGCTGTCACTAGGACAGATGCTCACCCCATTCCAAGAGCAGATGAGCTCATTGACAGATTGGCTTCTGCCAAGTTTCTGAGCACATTTGATCTGACAGCTGGCTACTGGCAAATCAGACTAGCTGAGGAGTCAAAGGCCAAGACAGCATTCTCTACCCCTAGTGGGCATTATCAGTTTGTGGTAATGCCCTTTGGTTTGAAGAATGCACCTGCCACTTTTCAAAGGTTGGTGAACCAAGTCCTTACTGGGTTGGATGACTTTTGTGCAGCTTATCTGGATGATATTGCTGTCTTTAGCTCCACCTGGGAGGATCACCTGATCCACCTGAAGAAAGTTTTGGAGGCCCTGCAAAAGGCAGGCCTAACTATCAAGGCCACAAAGTGCCAGATAGGGCAGAGTAAGGTTGTATACCTGGGCCACCTAGTAGGTGGAGGCCAGGTTCAGCCACTGGAAAGCAAAATCCAGGCCATACAGGACTGGGCTCCTCCAGTTACCCAGACACAAGTCAGAGCCTTCTTGGGCCTGACTGGGTATTACAGAAAGTTTGTGAAAAACTATGGGTCTATAGTGACACCATTAAATGACTTGACATCCAAGAAGATGCCAAAAAAGGTTCAGTGGACAGTTAGCTGTCAGAAGGCATTTGAAGACCTGAAGAAGGCCATGTGCTCTGCACCTATCCTAAAGAGTCCTGACTACTCCAAACAGTTCATTGTTCAGACAGATGCTTCTGAGTTGGGGGTGGGAGCTGTACTCTCACAACTTAATCAAGATGGTCAAGACCAGCCAATTGCTTTCATTAGCAGGAGGCTAACCCCAAGAGAAAAACGTTGGTCAGCCATTGAGAGGGAGGCCTTTGCTGTGGTTTGGGCATTAAAGAAGTTGAGGTCCTACTTGTTTGGAACTCACTTCCTGGTGCAAACAGACCATAAGCCCCTCTTATGGCTTAATCAGATGAAGGGTGAAAATCCCAAACTGCTCAGGTGGTCCATTTCCCTACAGGGGATGGACTTTACAGTGGAGCACCGCCCAGGGACTGACCATGGTAATGCAGATGGTCTCTCCAGGTACTTCCACTTAGAACATGAAGACTTATCTGGTCAAGGTTAGTTTAATGTCCCTGCGTTTGGGGGGGGGTTGTGTAGGAGAGTAGGGTCTGCTATCCTATGGTCACCCCAAATTTTTGCTTTTTGCTTCACTGGTTTTCGACTACTGAGGCTGTGGGCCTGCTGATCAGACCCCCAGCCTGCTGTTCTCTCACTAAATTAATGACACATGTGCTATAGGCACATACCAATTGGAAATGGACTCCTTGTCAGCCCCTGTAGAATGCACTATAGGTGCACAGGGCACAGGAGCCACTAAGGCCTACCAGGGGCTGCAGCATATCTTTTGCCACCCCTGGCTGGTTCTTAAATTGACACAACTGGCTGATCACTCAGCTGGGGTAAGGTGGTGTACACACCCCTTGCTTAGATATAGTATACCTATGTCTAAACCTATATCTGGACACATGTAAACCTGTGAGCCACTCCTATAGACAGGCCTCACCAATCCTGGAGGCTGGGTGCATGGTTTTTATGTGAGATGGAGCTCTAGCATGAGCTGAGCCTGTCTGCAGCCGTCGGGAACAAATCCCTAAGCTGTTTCAGGATAATGCCATACCATATACTATTAAGTGCCTTATAATCCTCGCGGTTATTTAGCAACTCTGGTTTGGCTTTATCAAAACATGTCGTGTAAGGTGTCATACACTTTGGAATACCATCCCCTCGCCAGTTCTGGCGACGGGGATGGCATTCCACCCCTCTAGAGGGGTAAGACATGTTACTTCACTTTAATGCGGTTGATTTCTCCAAAGGCCTTAAGATCCACAAAATGGATGCCTCTGCCACAGACAAATGTCTGGACCCCTGGAGCTGACCGAAACCCAGTCAAGGGGGTCCTGGACAAAGGGTTTCCTGTCACAGGAGGGTGTCACCGCCCTCCAGACAGGAGATAGTGTATTGTAGCAGGGAGGTTTGAAAGAAACCAGACACTGCCTGGGGCGCACAAGGCTGCCCCTTGCATAATCCGGCCAAACCGGTTCTGGGGCACTCCAGCCCTCGTGCCAGGGCGGCCTGGATCAAAGGAAGGGGGTGTATCCACCCACTTCCTGGGTCCCACCCATAGGAGGGGACCTAGCAGGTAATCACGCCCACCAGATTCGAATAAGAGTGGGAGCAGTGCCAATGCACATCAGATTTCCTGGAAGAAACATTTGAAACGATATTCTGGACCCTTCGCCCTCCATCTCAACGTGGAAGCCCGAAGAATCTCCCTTGTGGTCAAGGAGTGACCACCCTGCAGCAGCAGGCACCATCCAGCCCTCGACGTCTACTTAGTTGCAGTTCCCGCCGGAACTCGAGCGACTGAGATCGACGAGATCAAGCCTGCCCAGCTTCTAACAGCCCGATCCACAGTCCCTGCAAAGCTGAGACCCGTGGAGGCGACCGGAAGCGTGGAGCACGCCATCTTGAAGTGACCACGAGACGCTGACCGTGCAGCCCACGAGTGACCCTCGAAGCTGTACACCGGGGTTTGAGAAGCCCCCACCCTGAGCTACTCCTGAGCCGAAGTTCAGCCCTCCACACTCGACGAGTGCTGCGTGGGGCCCTTTGGCACGATTTGGCTCAACGCGTTGGCCCGGTCACTTGCCAGCTGGCTTGTGGTCCCTGTGCCGACGAACTACAAAAGAAGACTCGTGATTCTGGTTGCTCCAGATCCACACCAGCTCCCCTGAAAGGGAGCCCCGACTCTGACCTTCCTGGTCCGAGTGAGACGCCATCTTCCAATCCCGCGTGGATTGCTCTTACCAAGGCTTGTTTGCTCCAAACCGGAAGCCGACTGCACCGACGGTGAGAGCCTGCGTGGGACAGATCGTGACCTGCTCCTGGACGTCGCAGATGCCCCAGAGCCCACGTGACAGCGAAGAGAAGCGCCTCGACGACCACCTGATTGCGCCCGACATTGCCTGGTTCCGTCCTGGTTCCACCCTGGTCACTGCTGAGTGACCCAGACTCTGTCCCCTCTGCTTTCAGGTACTCTACAACTTGAGTCCACCCTTGGACTCCACCGGACACTTTGTCTTCACCCTGCCTGCAGCCCTTTCAGCTTCAAGCACCAAGAGCCTGCGTGTCAAAACCCGACGCCACTTCGACCCTGTGCACCCACTTCCTGTGGGTGAGGTAACTTTGCTCCGCCGGTGTTCCCACACTGGTGCACACCTCTAGGGTCTGTGTGTTAAGTTTTGTTCCTCTAGGTTCAGCGGAAGTGTCCTTAAACTTTAACTATTTGACTTTTACGCACCATTGGTTAACATTGGTGCATGCGTGCGCTTTCCGCACATCTCCCGAATCCCGAGGGCCATTCCCGACTTCAGCATTGCTTGTCCTGACTGCGCCCAGCGATTCCCTAGGCCCTAGGCCTAACCACTGTTTGAGTGGCCTCTCTTATACCACTTGTTTAGTATATGGTTTGAGTGGCCCCCTGCCCTCATCCATAATTGTGCAACTTGTATGTTTAAACAGTGCTTTTGATTTAACGCTTGTGCCCCTTTATTCATAAAGAATACTGGGGATTGTTTTTAGTAATAAACACATATATTTTTATAATATATACTTGTGTGGTGTCCTTTCATTTGGTATTACAGGATTGTATGTGGTAAAACAGCTCGCTTAACACGACCTCTTAAGTTAAGCCTTTAGGCTGCTTAGTCCATGCTACCACTAGGATAGCTTGTCTAATAAGGTTGACTTACAACCAGACACCATAAGGGGATTGTTTGGTCAGGTAGTAGGTGGTTCCAGAATTGGAAACATCCCCTACCAGGCCAACTTCTCACATGCTGGTATTGATCTCCCGAGCTGAGACCCTAAGCCATGCAGGCCTTCTGAGGAGAATGCTGTTATTGATCTCCCGAGCTGAGACCCTAAGCCATACACGCCTTCTGAGGGGAATGTTGGAATTGATCTCCCGAGCTGAGACCCTAAGCCATACACGCCTTCTGAGGGGAATGCTGGTACTGATCTCCGGAGCTGAGATCCTAAGTCATGCATGCCTTCTAAGGAGAATTCTGGTATTGATCTCCCGAGCTGAGATCCTAAGCCATGCATGCCTTCTAAGGAGAATGCTGGTATTGATCTCCCGAGCTGAGACCCTAAGCCATGCACGCCTTCTGAGGAGAATGCTGGTATGGATCTCCCGAGCTGAGATCCTAAGCCGTGCATGCCTTCTATGGAGAATTCTGGTATTGATCTCCCGAGCTGAGACCCTAAGCCATGCACGCCTTCTGAGGAGAATGCTGGTATGGATCTCCCGAGCTGAGATCCTAAGCCGTGCATGCCTTCTATGGAGAATTCTGGTATTGATCTCCCGAGCTGAGACCCTAAGCCATGGATGCCTTCTAAGGAGAATGCTGGTATTGATCTCCTGAGCTGAGACCCTAAGCTATGCACGCCTTCTAAGGAGAATGCTGGAATTGATTTCTTGAGCTGAGATCCTAAACCATGCAGGCCTTCTATGGAGAATTCTGGTATTGATCTCCCGAGCTGAGACCCTAAGCCATCCACGCCTTCTGAGGAGAATGCTGGAATTGATTTCTCGAGCTGAGATCCTAAGCCATGCACGCCTTCTATGGAGAATTCTGGTATTGATCTCCCTAGCTGAGACCCTAAGCCATGCACGCCTTCTGAGGAGAATGCTGGAATTGATCTCCCTAGCTGAGACCCTAAGCCATGCACGCCTTCTAAGGAGAATGCTGGAATTGATCTCCCGAGCTGAGATCCTAAGCCATGCACGCCTTCTGAGGAGAATGCTGGTATTGATCTCCCGAGCTGAGACCCTAAGCCATGCACGCCTTCTGAGGAGAATGCTGGTATTGATCTCCCGAGCTGAGATCCTAAGCCATGCACACCTACTAAGGAGAATGCTGGTATTGATCTCCCGAGCGACCCTAAGCCATGCACGCTCCTGAGGAGAATGCTATTAGTGATCTCCAGAGCTGAGACCCTAAGCCATGCATGCCTTCTAAGGAGAATTCTGGTATTGATCTCCCGAGCTGAGACCCTAAGCCATGCACGCCTTCTGAGGAGAATGCTATTATTGATCTCCCGAGCTGAGACCCTAAGCCATGCACGCCTTCCAAGGAGAATGCTGGTTTTGATCTCCCGAGCTGAGATCATAAGCCATGCACGCCTTCTGAGGAGAATGCTGGTATTGATTTCTCTAGCTGAGATCCTAAGCCATGCACGCCTTCTAAGGAGAATTCTGGTATTGATCTCCCGAGCTGAGACCCTAAGGCATGCACGCCTTCTGAGGAGAATGCTGGAATTGATCTCCCGAGCTGAGAGCCTAAGCCATGCACGCCTTCTGATGAGAATGCTGGAATTGATCTCCTGAGCTGAGACCCCAAGCCATGCACGCCTTCTGAGGAGAATGCTGGTATTGATCTCCCGAGCTGAGACCCTAAGCCATGCACGCCTTCTAAGGAGAATGCTGGTATTGATCTCCCTAGCAGAGATCCTAAGCCATGCACGCCTTCGGAGGAGAATGCTGGTATTGATCTCCCTAGCTGCGGTGTCTGCTGCGTCTAAAGCACATCTCCTTGAGGAGTTAGAAATGAGTTTCCCCTCTTCAACTAACTGCTCTGCCTTAGTTTTGTGTTCGTCTGGGAGATATTGGAGCAGTTGCTCCATCTCATCCCAGTGTGCCCCGTCGTACCTAGCTAGTAGGCCCTGTGTGTTTCCGATGCGTAAATGGGTAGTGGATTGAACAGCTACTCATTTCCCTGAGGCATCTGTAAGTTTGGATTCTTTATCTGGAGGAGGTGCATCCCCACAAGTTTGTGAGTTAGCTCTTTTGCGAGCGTTGTAGAGTCAAGGGGTAATTGTCCCTTAATAAACGCAGGATCTGATGGTGAGGGTTTTATTTTTTATCTACCCTTGGAGTTTAAATACATGCTCTGACAGGGTCTTTAAAGATATCATCTGCATGCCTCATCATGCCTTCAAGCATAGGGAGTGTTTGGCTTGACCTGTGCGTAGTGTTTCAAATAGAAAGCCCTCCTCTAATGTCTCTTTATGTAATGGTACCCCAATGATACTCTGCTGCTCTGGCAATGAGCTGTTCATAAGCCATATTATCATCTGGTGGTGATGGCTTTGCTGGGTGAAGGTCTGGCTCATTGTCTACTGGAGGTCACTGGTGTAATCATTCCATGGGTCTGCAGGCAAATGAGTATCATCACCACCTTATCCACATCTGGATCTGGATGTGGAGATCCCTGAGGCGTTATGTGTAAGGGCTCTTCAATTATTAACTGTGGAGAAGAAGGTGGAGGAGAGGAGGGTTGTGGGGCAGGATAAACACGGATAGTAGCCATGTCCTTCTTCTTTAAGGGAATCTTATCAGCGGTGTCCTCTCCAGGATGCTTGTGTTTGGCTGGATTATGTCCAGTATCAGGATTAATTAAAATGTTCTTTTGTTTGGGATCCAAATTGGCCTTAAGAACATCTAAAACTGGTTCTGGAGGCTCGAGAACATTGTCCTCGGATTTCGGCTAGTCTTTAGAATGTTTCGGCTCAGAAGCGAGTTGGTGTTTCGAAGCGGAGGGTTTTGGCTCCAAACCAGATTTGTCCTGGAGCCTAATGATTTCGGATCCGAAGGTAATTTCTTCTGACTCGATGGAAGGCGTGACGGTTATAAAAGATTATCTATCGTACAAATGTGAGTATCAACTTTAATACACAACCATTGCATTGTAGTTTAAATTTAAATCTAGCACTAAGGAACAAATAGGGCCTTCCATAATATCCTATATGTGTATCACTTAAAATTTATATTTTGGACTTTTCACAGACACTTTATAATACTCTATCAACAACATATGCTGTGTCTTCGTCACCTGACCTGTTAGAACCCACCTGTTTAGTAAGTATTCAACTAAATATCAAGAAATTATAAAGAAAACAGATCAGGTCGTTGTCAAAAAGAACAAGCCTTGTTTCTACAGACCTTTGTGTTTCTATCATTCTAACTACTTTTCTCCTCTTTTTGATCAAAATGAAAAGTGAAATAAACATGAAAAATAGACTGTATTGATTACATGTCTTGCCTTGTTGGCTATCAATTGAGAGGTTTTGACCATATTACATGTTAATGAACTACAGGTTTTGCCAACTGTTTAGTTAAAAAGTATATTGACTGTAATTTGACCTGCTATGTGAGATATTAAATAAGTTCTTTACAAGTTTTTATTAAAAAATATCTATTGTATATTTTCTTTAGGCAATACGTGGCTACTCCTGAAGAAGGCGCTGGTCGCCGAAACGCGCGTCAATAGTATTTTTGGGCCACTTTTTATGCTTCATTTATAAATTTGTGATATTGCTTTTTATATATATTGATGTGATTTGGTCTGAATAGATTTTGGATACAAATCTTTTAATGCAATATGCACTTTTCATGCAATTATGTCAATAAAAAGCAGAACCTGATTTGTTTATGTGTTACCTCTCTCTCTTGTCATTGTACAGACAAGCCTTTATAAATTGCCTAGGTTGGTATTTTCCATATAGTGGAACGACACCTGACCAGGGCGGAGCGGACCGTGACAATAATGGCCTACACAGATGATGATGCGGAACGACACCTGACTAGGGCACACCTGACCAGGGCAGAGTGTACAGTGATAATACTGGCCACAACAGATGATGACGCAGAATGACACCTGACCAGGGCGGAGTGCATAGTAATAATACTGGCCATGGGGGAGGAGCCACGCTAGCAACCAAGAAGGCCGCGTAGGCTCCCGGCTCCGCCGACCTCGGCCTCCCACCGGAATATCTGTCAATTATCCTGTCTTTGAGCCCAGCCACAATGTGTATGAACCTGTCGTGAGATTAATGGTGCTATCCCGAGATCTCTACTTGCTCGGCTGACGAAGATATGTCGAGTGGAAGTTTGCGGCCTAGATCTGCCCGGAAGCCAGGGTCTCGAGTGCTGGCCCATCCGGGTTTCAGTTGAACAACATCGGCTTTGGTGGTGTAATTGGGTCCGGTCTACCGGTGTGGAAAGAGAAAACATTTTCTTTCGCTTTTTCGGATTGATGTGGACGACGGTTGGCTGCCTTGGTGAAGGTTGTTGGAGGGGTGACAACCTAACGCTAGCAGTTGTGGACGGGGGCCCTGCCCGGTGACCCGGTAACCGGCCCGCTGGTGTTCGCTGGGTTTGGTTCTCCGCCTGCGGTGGCAGCCCCAGGATACCATCGAAACAATACATAAGTCTCCCTCTGTAGTCGACCGTCTCCTATTTGCCCGTTCCCCTTTGAGAGATTGAGCCACTGGGGGAAGCGATCATGATCGACACCGATCGAAGAGTGACTGAACAGACTGCGAGTGACCCATCGCTGCGAACGGTGTTGGCGGCCATTGAGTCACTTCAGGTGTACGTCGAAGACCGCATTCAGACGACGATGGAGCGCTTGGTTGAGATGCTACGAATTGGACCGGACCCTACTCCACTACAAGAAACAGCGACAACCGAGACACCCAATATGGCCACTCTGATGAAGGAAGAAGACCCCCCATTGTGTGCACTTTCGTTCTACTACTTTGTCTTGCATTGAGTTCTATTATAGTTTCTTTGCACTCGGACTGTCTTGTGGAAGAGGTGGTTTATCAGGAGGGGACTCATGTGTCTGATCGGAAGGGGCAAGGATGAGATCGAAAGACTGGGTTTGACTCAAGCATCGATGGGCACGGGATTTGCTGAACTTATGCTATAGTAGTCGACCGTCTCCTATTTGCCCGTTCCCCTTTGAGAGATTGAGCCACTGGGGGAAGCGATCATGATCGACACCGATCGAAGAGTGACTGAACAGACTGCGAGTGACCCGTCGCTGCGAACGGTGTTGGCGGCCATTGAGTCACTTCAGGTGTACGTCGAAGACCGCATTCAGACGACGATGGAGCGCTTGGTTGAGATGCTACGAATTGGACCGGACCCTACTCCACTACAAGAAACAGCGACAACCGAGACACCCAATATGGCCACTCTGATGAAGGAAGAAGACCCCCCATTGTGTGCACTTTCGTTCTACTACTTTGTCTTGCATTGAGTTCTATTATAGTTTCTTTGCACTCGGACTGTCTTGTGGAAGAGGTGGTTTATCAGGAGGGGACTCGTGTGTCTGATCGGAAGGGGCAAGGATGAGATCGAAAGACTGGGTTTGACTCAAGCATCGATGGGCACTGGATTTGCTGAACTTATGCTATAGTAGGCTGGGCGGTGTTTGAAGATTCCCTCATTAAGACACATAATTGTTGTCCGATTGATTTCTAGACTTCAACTTGGGGGTACTTGGTTCCGGCAGGGGGGTGAGGGGGGGGGGGGGGGGAAAGGGGGGGGGGAAAGGGGGGGGGGGAAGGGGGGGGGCCCACCGGGAGCCTGTACGAACATGCCCTCCTCCACTTCTCTTCTCTACTTCGGTAGACTTTTTCTTTTAGAACCTAGTTAGTTGGGGCGACAGGCACGCTGCTATTGGGGGTTAGGCGATAGCCGTTTGCAGGGGTGCAGGGTGGGGGGATGGGTTTATTGTTTTCTTATTATTATCGCCCATATGGTTTTCTCTCTTTTTCATTTTTTTCCTCAGCCTTTCCTTTACTCGTAATACTGGCGAAATATCCTGACGTTGATCCATATTTCTAGTACCTGGTTGCCATGATTCTGATGTTGTTCTGATTTTATGGGTGGGAAGGTCTTGAGGATTCCCAACTAAACTGTTAACCGGTTATACTGAAGCAAATTTATTTTGTGCTTAATAGTGCGAGCCTCTCGAATATCTTTGCTGTTTCAAGACTATCCTGTTTTTTTGTACCAATTCACCCTGTCATTATTGGATGTATGTATGGCACCAGATACGACTGTTTATTTTTTGCTTTAAACAATAAACAGATTTATTAAAAAAAAAAAAAATAATACTGGCAACAACAGATTATGACGCAGAATAGCACCCGACCAGGGAGGAGCGGATAGGGACAATACTGGCCACAACAGATGATGACACAAAATGACACCCGGCCAGGGAGGAGTGTATAGTGACAATACTGGCACACAACAGATGATGACGCGGAACGACATATGACCAGGGCGGGGAGTATAGTAGTAATACTAGTCACAACAGGTGATGACGCAATGGCCTGCATCTTTAAGTGGAGTTGATGTAACATTTCATTATGATCTGACTTTCGGCATTCAAGAATTTCTGCACTATACACAAAATATACCACAAACTCCTAATATCCTACCCACTGAGGACTATAAGAGAGTCTTCTATACAGATGGCTCTGCACGTCCTGTGGTTGTTATGACACAGAGATACTCCGTGACATGTGCTGCATGCAGGGAAATTGTGAAAATGTCAAATTCAAACCACTGTAGACTTAAATTAAAACCTTTGGTGACCGCACTGCACAGCTCGCAGATATTCACGCCTAAATGCTCACATGACAGAAGGCTGATCCATCCATTACCACACTGATAGTGTCAGATTCATCCTTCCGTGCAATGGTACAATATTGATTTAGCACAATGGCATTTCAAAAGGTACAAGACATTCAAAAAGAAAACCCATTTAAAATAAGCAAGCGCAAGGTAAGCAGTTTTCTTTTTTTTAATTTTAATTTTCCCTCGTCGTCGGCTGTTGACTAACGCCACCTTTACTTCACGGGCAGCTCCAGTGCATAGATTCCTCATAGGGAAGTAAGATGAGTTGCAGCGCACAGACTCATAGTGTCCTAAGAAGCAGTGCAGTGCACAGATCCCTCACAGTGCAGTAGGATGCAGTGCACAGATCTCTCACAGTGCAGTAAGATTCAGTGCACAGAACCCTCATAATACAGTCAGATGCAATGCAGTGCACACATTCCTCACAGTCCAGTAAGATGCAATGCAGCGCACAGATCCCGGATAGGTCCCCGGATAGAAGAGCCCAGCTCAGCCCCCCAGGGCCCACGGAGAGAAGAGTCCAGCTCAGGTCCAGGGGCCCCGGATAGAAGAGCCCAGCTCAGCCCCCAGGGCCCCCGGATATAAGAGCCCAGCTCAGCCCCAGGGGCCCCCGGATAGAAGAGCCCAGCTCAGCCCCAGTGGCCCCCAGATAGAAGAACCAAGCTTAGCCTCAGGGGCCCCGGGATAAAATAGCCCAGCTCAGCCCTAGGGCCCCCAGATAGAAGAGCCCTGCTCAGCCCCAGGGGCCCCCAGATAGAAGAGCCCAGCTCAGCCCCAGGGGCCCCCAGATAGAACAGCACAGCGCAGCCCCAGGGCCCCCTGGATATAAGAGCCCAGCTCAGCCCCAGAGGCCCCTGGATAGAAGAGCCCAGCTCAGCCCCCAAGGGCCCCAGGATAGAAGAGCCCAGCTCAGCCCCAGGGACCCCTGATAGAAGAGCCCAGCTCAGCCCCAGGGGCCGCCCGGATAGAAGAGCCCAGCTCAGCCCCAGGGGCCCCCGGATAGAAGAGCCCAGCTCAGCCCCAGGGGCCCCGGATAGAAGAGCCCAGCTCCGTCCCAGGGCCTCCGGATAGAAGAGTCAGCTCAGCCCCAGGGGCCCCGAATAGAAGAGCCCAGCTGAGCTCCAGGGGCCCCGGATAGAAGAGCCCTGCTCAACCCCAGTGGCCCCCGGATAGAAGAGCCCAGCTCAGCCCCAGAGGCCCCCGGATAGAAGAGCCCAGCTCAACCCAAGGGCCCCCGGATAGAAGAGCCCAGCTCAGCCCCAGGGGACCCCGGATAGAAGAATCCAGCTCCGCCCCAGGGGCCCCCGGAAAGAAGAGCCCAGATCAGCCCCAGGGCCCCTGGATAGAAGAGCCCAGCTCAGCCCCAGGGGCCCCCGGATAGAAGAGCACAGCTCAGCCCCAGGGCCCCCAGATAGAAGAGCCCAGCTCAGCTCCAGGACCCCCGGATAGAAGAGCCCTGCTCAGCCCCAGGGCCCCCAGATAGAAGAGCCCAGCTCAGCTCCAGGACCCCCGGATAGAAGAGCCCAGCTCAGCCCCAGTGGCCCCCGGATAGAAGAATCCAGCTCCGCCCCAGGGGCCCCCGGAAAGAAGAGCCCAGATCAGCCCCAGGGCCCCTGGATAGAAGAGCCCAGCTCAGCCCCAGGGGCCCCCGGATAGAAGAGCACAGCTCAGCCTCAGGGCCCCCAGATAGAAGAGCCCAGCTCAGCTCCAGGACCCCCGGATAGAAGAGCCCTGCTCAGCCCCAGGGCCCCCAGATAGAAGAGCCCAGCTCAGCTCCAGGACCCCCGGATAGAAGAGCCCAGCTCAGCCCCAGTGGCCCCCGGATAGAAGAGCCCAGCTCAGCTCCAGGGCCCCCAGAAAGAAGAGCCCAGCTAAGCCCCAGAGGCCCCCAGATAGAAGAGCCTAATTCAGCCCCCAGAGCCCCCGGATAGAAGAGCCCAGCTCAGCCCCAGGGCCCCCAGATAGAAGAGCCCAGCTAAGCCCCAGAGGCCCCCAGATAGAAGAGCCTAATTCAGCCCCCCAGGGCCCCCGGATAGAAGAGCCCAGCTCAGCCCCAGGGGCCCCTGATAGAAGAGCCCAGCTCAGCACCCCAGGGGCCCCCGGATAGAAGAGCCCAGCTCAGCCCCAGGGCCCCCAGATAGAAGAGCCCAGCTAAGCCCCAGAGGCCCCAGATCGAAGAGCCCAGCTCAGCCCAGCTCCTGCAGAGATTCCCTCCAAGATTATTCAGTCTATTTCCGCAAACACAGCAGAAGGTGCGGACAATCTCCTACCTGAGCAAAGACCTGTGCAGACATGTCCAGGCTCTCTCCTCCTGGGGCTGGGGGGGCCGGGGCAGATCTGGGGTCTGAAGGGGGCAGGGGCAGAGCTGGGGTCTGAGGAAGGGCAGGGGCAGATCTGGGGTCTGAGGGGGGCAGATCTGGGGTCTGAGGGGGGGGGGGTCTGTGAGGGTCTGAAGATGAAGATAACTGCACAGACACACAGGGTCCTCCCTCCTCTGCAGAGGCAGGAAGTGATGTCAGCACCGTTGCTGGTGCTGTCTCTGCCGCCACTGACCCGGAAGAGGAAACCCTTGTTTCATCCTATATGCAGCTCAGTGGTTTCATCAGCAGGTGAGGAGCGCCCTCTGGTGGCCGCTGACGGAACCGCTGCCTCCAACAGGGAAACAAGCACTGGCGCCTGCAAAGACACAGATGTGGATGTTTTAAGACACTCACAGTCCATGACAGGCCTCACCCCTGCATGGTGTGCTCTTGAGGAGCATCATATTCAGCCCCTCATGCCAGGTCTGCTCCCCCCTCAGTGAAATACCAGCAATGTGTTCATTGTTTAAACTTCTGCAAAGGAACAGACATGACATTCAGGAGTGAATTGAAATGACAACTTGTATTTCATTCAATGTGTGCAATGTAGACACAGCTGCTGCAAAGAAGCTGAGCAGCGTTTCTAATGTTCCTGTTCCTGGGGGTGATTCTTTATGTTCAACAGGGCCGTAAATCCTCAAACCATAGCTGCCAAGGTTTCAGATTGCATGTGTGACATTTTCATAATTGCAGTGAAATTATGAGTGACATTTCAATGACTATGAGTGACACTGTCTTGCGGCGGGCAAAATCAAGTAATGAAGATTGGGGAAACAGATAAATATCAGAAATTACCCCTATTTGAGCAACAAGAAACTCTAACAAGTGCATCAACGCAGCAGAAATGGAAGGAAGGGCACTAACCGGAGACAGCAACATGACTGCAGCTCTCAGTGACAGAGACATTTTCCCCCTGAAATAAAAACAAACACATAAGTCCGTGGAAAAAGCAAAATATCAGAAATTACGCCCTTTAAAACAGTATTAGCTTTGGAAAGACGTTCAAGATTCTGCATAGCCCCTGAATTGCAAACTGACTAACCTACAGCCCCTTTCTAAGATGAATGTTACTGGAAGGGGGCCTGCTAGCAAAAGGCTTGTGTTTTAAAACTTCATGGGATATAAATTGCACACAGAAGATCAAGGTAATGAAGAAATCATTTTTAAAACCATTAAGTGTGAACTGTAACTCGTCATGTTTTCTTTTTAAGGGACCACTTCTCCCTTTTCCCGTCTTCATACTGCTTTTCAAAAAAGTTTTTTTTTGGCATTTATAAAAACAGAAGAGTTCAGGTCTTACAAGCAATATTCTGCTTAGGCGGTATGTGGAGAGCAGGGCACGTGCACACTCCAGTACGGATGACAGCGCTGGGTCAGGTGTAACATGAAAACAAAGTACAGAACTCCCATGATCGCTTTTAGGTGACCTCGAGACGCCACAATGTACTAAAGAAACAGCCCATGGAAAATAAAATGCAATCGTTTTGACAAAAACACAGTCATGTAGCTAAGATCCGGAGTACGTGCAAAACAAGAGGGGTTCGATATTAAATACACTCGTATCACTGCTAAACAATTCCCAAGCAGGCCTCTGCAACAGGGTATGAAATAATTGCATAACATTATGATGTGAATGCAGAGCCCGCACACTGCCCAGATGAACAGAAGGCCCTGCACACATTTGTTTTCAGAAGTTGCTGTCACGGAGACCTACTACATAGATAATGAGCACGTGAGCTGCGCTGAATTAAGTTCGCTAGAAGAAACCAAGAGAACCCATTTACTAAATAGTCTATAAACAAAGCTACATTGGCACAACTTAGCTGAATAGCTTAGACAATTGTGACAAATGAGGCCTCTGTCTTTACAACAATGGAATTAGACACCTACAATGTATTTGCATATTTTGTAAAAAATAAAGCTCTGTTACACACGCTAGTTACATGATGAAAGAGAGCGCACGACAGGAACGTTGTACCACACATAAATCAAGGACAATTTGCAATTAAAGACATTTTTACTTTTTAAGGAACGCTACAAATTGAAGATATTTTCCATTCTTATTGAACGATGCCACTCCAGGAAGCAAAAGCTTAGCCGGGACTGCATAGAAGAGGGTTTCGCTGTGAATAAGCAGCACAACCTTTTACTATTTAGAACAAACAACTCAGGTCACAAACTGGCACTGAAAGTATTAGGAACAGCAGCACTGGCAGCGCGTTAGCGCTATTAATAAAATGTAAAGTACACTGTGAAGAAAACTGATACCTCTCGCGGAGCAGCAATTGTAAGGGCCGGACCTCACCACAATGACTACCTCCGACAATCAACACTCTCCCGCTGCTTTGCACCACATCAGGGTTTGCATTTCTCTGCTGCTTTCTTGTCCACATCCCCCTTCAGGGGCTCACTCATAAAACAAGGAAAGAAGCAGGTTGAAGTCACAATAAAGTCATGAGACAGAACCATCAGGTGTGACCCACACATGGGTCTCTGACTCAGTGGATGGGGTCTGATGGAGGGGGTATTTCACCCACACAGGGGTCTCTCACTCAGTGGATGGGGTCTGAGGACGGAGGGGGTATTTCACCCACACAGGGGTCTCTCACTCAGTGGATGAAGTCTGATGGAGGGAGGATTTCACCCACACAGGGGTCTCTCACTCAGTGGACGGGGTCTGAGGACGGAGGGGGTATTTCACCCACACAGGGGTCTCTCACTCAGTGGATGGGGTCTGAGGACGGAGGGGGTATTTCACCCACAGGGGTCTCTCACTCATTGGACGGGGTCTGAGGATGGAGGGGGTATTTTACCCACACAGGGGTCTCTCACTCAGTGGATGGGGTCTGAGGACTTAGGGGGTATTTCACCCACACAGGGACGGTGGCGAGGGTGAGGTCAGCGGAGCTAAGCTGGCAGTTCGTGGTGTAGAAGCTGAGTCGTCTGTTGAGGTACGCTGGTCCAGTGTTGTGGAGTGCCTTGTATGCGTGGGTGAGGAGCTTGAAGGGGATCCTCTTGTTGACGGGGAGACAGTGCAGGTCTCTCGGGTGGGATGTGATGTGGCTGTGGCGGGGGGTGTTGAGGCTGAGGCATGCAGAGGCATTCTGTATGCGTTGTAGTCTTTTCTGGAGTTTGGCGAGGTTCCTGCGTAGAGGGAGTTGGCGTAGTCCTGCCTGCTGGTGACAAGGGCCTGGGTGACTGTCCTTCTGGTTCCGGTGGGGATCCATCTGTAGATCATGCGGAGCACGCAGAAGGTGTTAAAGCAGGAGGAGGATACGGCGTTGACTTGCTGGATGCTTGACAGTGATGAGTCCTGAATGGACCCCAGATTGTGTGCGTGGTTGGTGGAAGTTGATGAAGCTCCCAGTGTGGCCGGCCATCAGGCGTCGTCCCAGGTGGACGGGGTGAAGCCGTCTTGTCCGAGTTCATTTTCAGGCGGCTGTCCTTCATACATTCGGTGACGGCCTTCATTCCTTCGTGGACGTTGGTTTTGGCAGTGGTGGGGGCCTTGGTGAGGGAGAGGATCAGTTGGAGCTGGGGTTGGAGAGTTCCTTCATGATGTTGAAGAGCTCTTTGCTGTTATGTGCGTTGTTGTAAAGCGTTCCTTGAAGGAAGTCCTTTTGACAGTTTGGATGCGTCTGCGCTCTTTTGGGCTGCATTGCCAGCTGGTGTTTGTTCGTGGTGCCACTTCATCTCGAGCCTTCGACAGGTCTGCTTGGATGCCTGGAGGTCGGCGGTGAACGAGATAGATTTTCTGTTGGTGCGTCGGTTTGAGGGTTTCTTGATCAGGCGAGAGTGTTGTGAGGTAATATGAATTTTTATGGTCAAGAAATGTCCCCTAACGTGAACCCCACTGTCTCCATTTACGTGCTTCAAGTACATGTAACTTCCCTCCATGACCAGATATGAAGACGCAAATACATTTGCGTCCAACGTTAACAAGTCCTCTTTCAGATCCACCATGAATGGATTGAATATTCAGTTCCTAAGTATGCCATGCCAACGTCTTTACATGGTGCACTTTCACTTTTCTCTGGCTTTACAGAGCTAGGCCCTGATTTCTGCCATCAAATCCTTTCTGCTCTCTGCCTCCTGAAAGCTGCAGCCTGGATCTGCATCCATGACCTTTACCTTACTCCCTGCGCGGCGAGCGGTACCCGGCCCGGCCTGCTTGCCTGCCAAGACAGTAATTTGCCTTCAAGTTATCTGCTCCGCTCCTCGAAAATACATTCCTGTCTAGTGTTTTAGGTAAACATCCCCCCAGCTGCAGAGCAAAGGGCCCGGCCTTTCTGTCTCCTTACAAGTAATTCATTGCTCCCGTTACCATGGTAGGCCCATGGCCCTCGCATTACACGTAGACACATATGCACGCACTAGCAGTCAGTATAGAATAGCCTCTGCCCGAGAGACCTTTCCTTCTAGATACTACAGTTCTCCAAACACAAGATAGCAGATATGATTGGGTTTAGGTTGTTCTGACACGCCAGACTTCTGTCGCCCTTCTAATGCTAAATGTCAATTCCCCAGCACCCTCTGGTTCCACGTCAATCACACGTCATGCTGCCTGCGCGCGCATCCCTGCCATATATTTCTGCTGACACTGCAGGATTCCTCTAGGGATCCACCCACCTGTGACACTTTCATGTGACGTTTCTAGCACACACCTCCGTGTACGCCCTCGTGCACGCCTTCTGTCTGTCTGTTCTTATCTCGTCTCTTTCAGCTGTTACGCCTTCTGTATCCATCACCACTGTATGCATTTACTATATATATTGTGCACTGTTAATAAAGCATTGTCTATCCCTTCCTGAACCTTCGTGGTGATGGAACATGATACCATGGTTCGAACCATTCCATTTTATGGAATAAAACCCTTATAAACTCAGATTCCACGGACTCTGCCTCTCATTTTGATTGAGCTATTTTATTGAACTTTACCGCATAGAAATTCAGCATACGGTAAATATTTATTTACCACATAATTTGGCGCCCGAATAGGGACCCCTCCCCCACCTTACGCGCCGGCGATGCGTCGCAGGCCTTGCCCCCTGCCACAGCCGTGACGGACAACTACGCGTACCCGCAGGATTTCCTGTATCCCCCTCAGGCCTACGGAGGTGACGGAGACTGCGATCGACATCCAGACGAGGCGGTGAGTGCGGAGGATCCCGACCAGAGCCCAGCCGAGAGAGCAAGGTCCGAGGTGTCTAGAGGCCCACCAGTTCCGAAGTACCTACGTCACGAGTCGAGTCGAGTCCAGTCCGGTCCAGTCCAGTGTCGAGTTTCCGAGGCCTTCTGTTCCGTGCTTCCCGGTGAGTACCGTTGCTGGGGACGCATCTAGACGGGTGCACTAATTTGTGTCCGGTCAAGACGGGTTTGGGTACACAGACCCGGTCTGCACTGTTTTAGCAGTGTATCTGTGCTGTTTAGCAGTACATCAAGTTGTTATAGAATTTCGTTAATATTCAGTATCTGTTAGAAATGTTTAAATGTGTTTAATGTCGTGGTATGAGTGATTGTTTGATCTCCATTACTGTGTTTATTGTATTAATTGTGTTCGAGTTCGAGAAGTATCAAGTTTCAGAATGCCACTGTTCACTAAACTACGTCAGATAGGAACCAGGAAAGGGATACTGGAAGAAGCGGTTCCTGTCCCACCTAGGGACACTCCAGGACATTTTATGTACCACAAGCACGGCTTAGACGCCATACTGTATCTAGACTTGTGGGTCGATTATACGAAGAACCTAGACGAGAAATATAGATGGCCTGTTTCAGGAACATGGGATGCTGAATGCATCATGAGAATAGAAGAAGCGCTCTGGAAAAAGAAAGCCAGACAGTCACAGAAAGATGCCATAGAATTATGGCGTAAGGAATCACAGACGCACAGAGAAAGAATTCAGAAAAGCAGAGAAACATAGAGAAGATTCAGAAAAAGAACGAGAGAAAGAATTAATTGCAGAAGCTGAACGTGTTAGGGCAGAACAAGTAGACCGACAACGAAATACCCTTATGAATGGCATGTATCTTCTTCTGGCCGAGGGCCTGCCTAAGGCCACCCCGGAAGTGCCAAGTAATTTACCGCCACCATTAGTTCCGATTAAAGTAGGCCATAAAAAGACCGCAGCAGATATTTTTCTTTCTTCCTATCTAGAGGATGTAGCTCCAGCATATACTAACATACCCGCACAGCCTGGTAATAATGCACACCTACCCGCTCCAGCTGATCAACCTGTTGTTCATGCTACGACACCCCCTCATGCCCATGTCACGCTTCCCGCTACTGTTCCCACTACAACTGTTCCCGCCGTTGGGCCTGGGAATCCTTTCCCCCGGGGCCCATCTACTGTACATACTTTACCGGCTACGATGACTGACGGTCAGGCTGACGGTCACGCTTCAGGAGGTGCAGCAGGAGGTCATTTTTGGACCCCACCACCAGTACAGCGATTAACAGCAAGAGAATCGAAATTTGCCTAGCTTACGTAACGGTAAGTTTCAATTCTATTAAGGACACGGAGGCGAGGATTATGCTATATCTTCCTTCGCTTTATTAACATAAAGACTCCACAGCAGCTTAGGAAAAGATATAATAAGAACAAAAAATGCTTTAAACATAAAGCATTGACGTAATGTTCAACAAATCAAACAACAACTCCCAAGAGTCTCTTTGCATAACATTAGTCCATAGTCCTTCTACACTGTCCATCATCACTATATAACCGGACTTCTCATCATCTTCCTCCTCTTTCTTCGCGCAGATCACGCTTGAGCCTCATTGGTCCTGTTTAGCACCGTCGTTGCCTGTCAAAAAAGGAACAGCATCAGCGAGGTGGCCCAGGAATGCGACAACAAGGCGAGGAGCATTCAGTGATTAACACAGTACTGACAATGTAAAGGAAAACGCCTTACTTACTGCCATACGGGTGGGTAGAGACACCACTGTGGCCTGGGTGGGATAATCCTCGCCTCCGTGTCCTTAATAGAATTGAAACTTACCGTTACGTAAGCTAGGCAAATTTCGATTCTATGTCAGGACCGGAGGCTTCAGATTATGCTAGTTTAAAGCTTACTTACCACCAACTGAGCCAAATCCACCACCGGCTTAAAATAAAACCTCTTGAAGGTGGAATCCGAGGACCAATCCGCTGCTCGCATTAGGTCCTCCAGACGAGCACCCACCGAGAATGCCTTAGAGGCCATGGCCCCCCTTGCGGAGTGTGCTCCAAAGAGTGAAGTATTGATGCCCGCTTCTTGCATGACCCATCGCACCCACCGAGCAATAGTGGGGGAGGAGACAGCTTTGTGTGGCTTCCGCAGGGCAATCAACAACTGACGCTCGCCCGGAGGGCGCAGATCCAAGGTCAGGTCCTCATATGCTTTGAGGCATTGCACGACACACAACTTAGGAGTGTCAAGAAAGGCTGGATAAGAAATGGAACGCGACGACGTCTTAGTGCGTCGGCCCACGGTAAAAGTAACCCCATCCGGGGAAAAAATGCGTGCAGAGACATCCAGCGCGCGCACGTCAGAGACGCGTCTACAAGAAACCAAACATAACAACATGGCTAACTTCGCCGACAGCTCTTTAAGAGACAGATAGGAATTGGCCGCCACGACAGGAACACATTCAGAACCAAATTGACGTCCCAAAGGACGGAAAACCTGGGTTCTGGCGGCAGCGCGAGGCGAATAGCTCGCAGAAGCCGGCACACAAAAGGATGTTCCCCTACCGGATGGCCATCGATGTTATCATGGCCAGCAGAAATCGCCGATCGAATAGCATTGATCGTCCTATACGCTAGACCCTTGTCGGCCAAATGCGCTAGGAAATTCAGCACGGGAACGAGGCCTGCGACCATGGGATCCAGGTCCCTTCGTAAACACCAACGCATCCACTTAAGCCAAGCGGATCTGTAACGCTTCGTCGTACTATCGGCCCATGCTTTGGAGAGCAAGTGCTCAGCCGACCCCGAAAGGCCCGGGAGCGACCAGCGTCTCCTGAGAGCCTCCACGCCACGAGGCGGAGAGAGTTCTGCATGACGAGAGGGTGAGGTTCCTGATCCTGGTTCGTCAGGAGCAGAGGAAACAGGGGGAGTAGGATTGGAAAATCCCAAGAAAGTTCCAGAAGAACCGGAAACCATACTTGAGACCTCCACAGCGGTGTAACCAACACCAGTTCCGCACCCTGGCGGCGTATTTGAGCCGCCGTTCGCATGATCATGGAGAACGGGGGAAACGCAAACGGCTGTTCCCGACTCCAATCCTGCAAGAACGCGTCCGTGGCCTCCGCTAGAGGGTCCGGCCTCCAGCTGTAAAACCGCGGCAGCTGGTGGTCGAGACGGGACGCAAAGAGGTCCACCGAGAAGGGGCCCCAGAGGGAGTGTAGCCACCGGAAGACTTCCGGATCCAGTTTCCACTGGCTGGCGTCCCTGAGATGTCGAGAGTGCCAATCTGCTACCTGATTGCACTGGCCTGGCAAATACTCCGCCGTCACCGCAATGTGACGAGACAGGCAATAATCCCAGAAGTCCTTCGCCAAGTCCGCCAAGGCGCGGGAACGAGGACCTCCTAGATGGTTCACATATCGAACCGCCGAAATATTGTCCATCCGTAACAGGACACAAGCCTTGACCGAATCTTTGGTCCAACAGCGAACCGCGAAGGAGCCCGCAAGGAGCTCCAAACAATTGATATGCAATTGTTGTTCTTCTGACGACCAGGCGCCGCCGGTGGAAAAATCCCCGCACCGGGCGCCCCAGCCCGACCTGCTGGCGTCGGACTCTATGATCAGGTCCGGAGCCGAACCGAAGATCGCTCGACCATTCCATGCCTCCATGTGAGACAGCCACCATGACATCTCCTCCTTCATCTCGTCCGTGAGGGGAACCCACTGATCGTAACTCATCCCACGGCGCAGATGTTGCGCCTTCAAGCGCTGAAGAGCCCTGTAGTGCAGCGGGCCTGGGAAAATCGCCTGGATGGAGGACGAGAGAAGGCCCACCACCTTGGCAATATGACGCAGTGACGTACGATCCTTTGCGATCGTCTGCCGAAGCAGGTGTCGTATCTTCGCGACCTTCCGACCCGGCAGGCTCAAGACCGCCTGCACCGAGTCCACCACGAAACCCAAAAAGGTGATCTGCTGAGTGGGAACCAAAACCGACTTGGAGCCGTTGATGACGAACCCTAGTCTCTGAAGCAGGCCGACAGCCTGACGCAGCTGGCCCGCCAGCACCTCCGGGCACTGCCCCATGAGGAGGATGTCGTCTAAGTATACTAGCATCCGGACCCCCTGACTTCTGAGAAACTCCACCACCGGGTGGAGGACCTTCGTGAAGCACCACGGGGCCGAAGAAAGACCGAACGGCAGGGCGGTGAATTCGAACACCTTGTCGTCCCACAGGAATTGTAGGAAGCGACGATGAGGGGGGTGGATGGGAACGACCAAGTAGGCGTCCTTGAGATCCAGTCTCACCATCCAATCCAGAGGGAGGAGCACGTCTCGAAGGAGGTGGATCCCCTCCATCTTGAAGTGACGGTAGACCAACCACCCATTGAACTCTTTGAGATTGATCACAGGCCTCTTGCCCCCATCCGTCTTGTCTACTAAGAAGACGTTGCTGAGGAACCCATGTGGGTGGCGCGTTGCTAGACGGATGGCTCCCTTGCGCAGCAAGTCCGAGACCTCTCCGTCTATCAATTGCGCGTCGGATTCTGAAAAAACCATCGGGCGCGGGGGCCTCGCCTGAGTTGGCTGGTCGTAAAACTCGATATGGAAACCTCTTACAGTTTGCAAAACCCAAGCATCGGCAGTGAGCAATTCCCACTCCCCGTAAAAGCTTGCCAGCCGCCCCCCAATCGGAACCTGATCCAAGCAAAGTACACTTACCGGGGGCATTTCCCTGTCCGGAGTTCTTCTTGAACCCTCTGCCACCGAAACGCTGTCCCCTGGTGGGGTAGAAGTTGGTGTAGTTGGCCGAGGTCTGGTATTGACCTCTTCCGGAGCCTTGTCCCTTGTTGTTGGTCTGCCGACCACGGCCGATCGCGCGGCCCCTACCACGACCGGCCCCTCCAGAGAAACGCTGGTGGAACACCCTCTTGATGCTAGACTGGGCCTTGTCCAGCGACGTGAACATATTCACAAACTTGCCCAGCTCGCGGATGAAAGGCTCGCCGAAGAGGCCACCCTGGGCCACAGCACCCGCCTCGGACGAGGCCAGGTCCCCCAGCTTCGGATCCAGCTTGATCAGGAGCGAACGCCGCCTCTCAGTGGACAGGGCACAGTTGGCGTTGCCCAAGAACACGATCACCCTCTGGGCCCAATTCGAGAGCACCTCCGGTGATATGGCGGTGCCATTCGCTCGAGCCTCCTCCGCCATGTCGAGGATCTTCGTGGCGGGCCCGACCGCATCCAACAATTTGTCCTGGCAGGCCCGCCAGGACCGGTCAATCCCTTTCCTGGGGTCCTTCATAAACTTCGCCAAGAAGGTGGCCATCTTGGGGTCCAATTCCGGCGTCATAGCCACTTTCCCTTCCAAAGTTGGCCGAGGGCACTCCCCACGTAGGCAACCCCTCGCCTCCTTTTCTAGGGGCTTGCGCAGTCTGCCTGCAACAAACATCGCCACCGTCTCCCCCGGAGCCCAGGCCGCGGATCGGGGGTGGACAATCTCGTCCGGGTCCAGCATGCCCGACTCATCCCGGGGCATCTCCTTGGCCGAAGGCGCCGGGAGCCAAGAGCGGGTCGACTCCCCGTCGTCATCCGTGTCCGGAGAGTCGTAGATCGGGGAGGCGGGCGCCGTAGTCACGTCGCCCGAAGTATTAGGGTCCACCAAGGGTGCAGGGGGCACCGCCGACGCTTTAGCCAGGAAGGCGTCACGAAGACGCTCGAAAGCGCCCCTGTCCACGCCTTGGGCCTCCGATGAGGGACCCTCCTTACAAGGCCTCTTCGGGGCGGGTGGCAACCCGCCGGACGTCCCCGGGAGTTCGGGGGACGGAGGTACATGCGCCGCTGCCAGCTTCGCGCACTCTTCCACGATGCGGGCGGAAAGGCGGTCCTCCATGGGCCTGACCACCTCCGTCACGCAGCGATAGATGGAATTGTCCACCGCCTGATAAAACTCGTCATCCTGCAGATAGGGGCAGGGTTCTTCTTCGTATTCCCCTTCCATCTCGGAACCACGGGCAAATGCGGGGCACCCAAGAGGGCGGCAACCGAGAAAGTTCTCGAATGTGGGCAGGCCAAGCGGCTGCGATCACGTTTTGGGCCAACTGACGTGGCAGGTGGTCTGCACCAACCCCCAAGCGCGCAGACCCTCCTCGCCGGGACCGGGTCTACGTACCCCTCAAGCGCGCTAGGCCACACTCGGGTAAAGGTGCACAAAGGCCACCCGAAGGTGATTCACGCAGTCAGAGCCGCTATACAGACCCCAGCGGGCGTCAACGTGGGTAAACTACAGACCCGGGTCACGAGTTGTCAGAGGGGTACGCGAGGGCTGGCACCTGCGCAAGCATACTCCACGGCGCGGCTCCTGGCACTGCGGAGGCGCGCCGAAGGGTCGGCGAGACGACAGGCCGCCCCCTTGCGGTCTAAGTACACACTGCACACAAGTGGGAATAAAGTCGCGTAGGAACGAAGAACGTTCCCGCAACTGGGGACTCTGTAAGGGAATAAACCATGCAATGAGTCCCCCAAATGATCGTACACAAGACAATCAATCACAATGAAAAAGGGAAAAATATAGGAAAGCACTTATCTGGCTGCGGGAGCAGCAAAGAAAGAGGGGGAAAATGATGAGAAGTCCGGTTATATAGTGATGATGGACAGTGTAGAAGGACTATGGACTATTGTTATGCAAAGAGACTCTTGGGAGTTGTTGTTTGATTTGTTGAACATTACGTCAATGCTTTATGTTTAAAGCATTTTTTGTTCTTATTATATCTTTTCCTAAGCTGCTGTGGAGTCTTTATGTTAATAAAGCGAAGGAAGATATAGCATAATCTGAAGCCTCCGGTCCTGACATAGAATTAGCAATGCAACGTACTCCGAAACCAGCAACAACTGAAAGACTTAAAGAGTATCTTACAGACTGTAGATATGATCCAGTACCAGGTAAAGACGGTCGCATGATGCTAGCATCACTACGTATACGACGAGCTTCAGACTATTTAGTGTTATTGCCAGAAATGACGAACTATCTAGATAAAATATATCACTTTATACAAACGGGACAGGGTCCTGAATGTATTTCCGAGGCCATGGCAGAAGGTAGACACTCAAGGTTTAATATTACGATTCCTCATAAAGATCGGCCTGGTGTAAACAAAGACGAGATGGATATACTAACTATATGGGGTCAGAATATTGCAGACGGAAAACATGATAAACAAAAGTGTATAGAGGCCATGTACCGAAAGATCCATAAAGACATAGTAATATTTCATGAAAAAGAGAAGGCTGCAAGAGAAGCAGATACAGACAAGAATGAAACCTCAGAGGAGGATGATCCAGAGAATACAGAAATAATAGCATATGTAGGTAAGGGAAGACCCTTTAATAAAACGATACGTCCAGAAAGCAAGAGACTTTTTCTCTCTGCTATGTCAAATCCGAAAACTCCTCAACATCTATTCCAGGCTACCGATAAAGTACTTCAAGAACGAATGGGTTACCATGTACTCAGTTCCATGGATGAACAAGAACTAGCCCGGTCAGCAGTACAATGGGCTGACAATTCTAATATATATAATGATGATGCAGTAGCGCAAACATTTTTGAACCTCTCCCCAGACGAACAGCGATTAGCTGGTATGTACATGATTCAGCACCTCATCTCGTTGTATAATAGCCAACATTCTGATCCAGGCCCCCTTTCGGATGTACTAGTAGAGTTACTGACGAATAAATGGAGAGGCCTAGGTACCAATTTAATTAAAGTAATTTTAGAACATCGATACAGATATAGTGTCTTCCTGAATCCACAGTTTGTTTCAGCTCCACCCCCGGAAAGGAAAATGTTTTACATAGACAGACAGAACCCTTTACGAGAAGTTCATCCCATTCGGAAACCGGATAACACACTAGAACGCGTGTTTGTATACACGCCCATAACTAAAATGGAATTACTGGAGATGAAGAAAATAGTGCCAAGTCATGATAAAGATCCAGCAGGGTTTCACCGAGAAATAAAAGACATGCTCCTCATGGGAGACTACATGTATCCTGATATTATGAAAATACTGAAAGTACTGTTACCTGCAGGTATTTACGAGAAACTCAAAGAAAAGGAATGGGAGATAAAAAGATTAATTGGACTGAATTAGAAGACGAAGACAAAGGTCGAACCCCAGGTGTAGGTCTTGGGGATAAAACTAAAGCATTACCAGGACTATTAGTACAGATTTTGCCAAGATTATTGACAACTAAAAAGGAGGACTGGGATGCAATCTCAGCCTGCAAACAGAAACACGACGAAGATACTAGCGATTTCTATTCTAGATTTGAGAAATGTTTTATCATTAATAGTGGTATGAAAACTAGTAGCGAGTCTTACCCACATCTTTTTGTAACCAAATTAGTTGAGAACTCCCTACCCCAGGTTAAGAACCGTGTATTGAAAGTCGAGAGCACATGGCAAGCAAATACGCCTTCCCAAATGTTACAAATGTTACAGTACCACCAGAACAGAATTAGAGAGGAACATGATCACGAACAGAGACGTATGAAAGATACGAAAATGAAAATGTTAGTTGCTCAGTCAGTTCCAGCCGACGGTCAGAAAAGGGGTACGACACAGTCCAACAATTCAGCTGCTCCCGCTAAAGGGACATGCAACTATTGTAAACAGCCAGGTCACTATGTAAATGATTGTGCAGTTCTGAAACACAATATAGCTACAGGTAAAACTAAAGAGAGACCACGTCCTCCTAGACAGGACCAGGTTCCACATCAGGTCCAGCATCACAATCCACAGAACTTACAGCCTATGCGCGTTCCACAGTACAGACAACAACTGGTCCTCGACATAATTTTGCCAATAGGAATAATCATAGACCTCAATCAAGTGAATTGACTCCACATCCAGAATAAATCTGTAGTCTTAGTGGTATAGAGGATAATAGCCCACACACTCAAAGGAATATTGTTACAATAAGTGCCAAATAACCAATGAAACCAAAGAAAGTCCAATTGGGACGATTAATTTAATATACCATACAGTAATGTTTGAAAATCAATATATCTATGTACATGTATTTACACAAATCATAAAGCAAAATACACTTTTTGTTAAAAAAGAGAACGTGCACAGAGAAAGATAAAGTAAGTGCTCAAGTGAATGATCAAGAAGATCAGAAGAAAGTGTGGTTGATTTATGTACAAAAGAATAATGAGCCTGTCCTAGGAACTGCTTGTAAAAAATACTTCTTTTTTACTCGCTAATTGCTATGTACAATTCCTTAGTCCTTCAATTGCACCATTGGCAATGAAGAGAGGGGGTAGGGAGTGGACAAGGGACAGGGATTAGTAGGTACAGGCTCCCAAGGGGGAATGTCGTCGACGTTTCGACCCAAAAATGTAGTGGGTGGTTCAAGTCCTCAATAGCGGGTCTTCATCAGGACGGAGTAATGGGGAAGAATTTCTTTCAGAGTGCACGTCAATTAAAAACATTCATTGGGCACCCTTCCGTAGTGCCTTGTCAAGACAAAGTGCGTCGATTAGTCCGCACCCAAAATGTGAGAGTATCCAAAGTTATACTACAGCGTTGATTCACAGCTGTTATTCAAAGTGTCTATAAAGCCAATCTGACTCCGTTTGAAAGTGCATTCGTTAGCCGGTATCGTTGTGTCTCAATTGATACAGACACCCGGTGCCCGTGTCTTCCGTAAGGGCGAGGGGTATTTTGTCTCTCCTCTCTCAGTATCTCCGCTTGCTTACGTTCCGCTTCCCGCACGGGTTCGCGAAATGGAATGCGGAAGCCGGAACAAAAAAAAGAGAGGGAAGTAGGCTTGCCTCTTATTGAGGTTCCTGTAGATCAAGAGGGTCCTTATGTACATAGTCAAGTATTAGGAAAGGATAGAAAGTTTTTGATTGACACAGGGGCAAGTAGAACGACTATTAGTCATGAGGAGGTTCCAGGGGCACCCCTCTCAGGCTCGCAGAATGTTTCCCTTGGATTTTCAGGAAAGCCTATTGTTAATGAAGAATCGAAACCTGTTCCCCTAGCAGTTGGTCCGTTATCACGAACTACAGACTTGTTGCTTACGAAATCATGTCCAGAAAACTTACTTGGTATCAAGACACTGAAGGCTCTAGGAGCAGTTATATGTTGTTCCCCGGAAGGAGTTAGACTGTTTTGACGTGACTTTAAGGGTCACTATGTATTACGAGATTTTGATGCTAGATTGAAATATGTACCAGAACATTTGTGGGCACAAGGCCCAACTGATGTAGGATGTATGCACATTACACCATATCGAGTTACACTCAAGCCAGGAGTTATATTACCCCGAATCCGACAATACAAGTTACCACCTGATACTGTAGTGGCTTTACTGAAAATCATTGACGAGCTCATAGCACAAGGAGTGGTAGTAGAAACCGACTCAAATGTTTGTAATTCCCCTATCATTCCGATCCTTAAACGAACTGATCCGAATGCACCTCCAGTTTATCGACTAGTGATTGATCTACGAGAATTGAATAAATGCATCGTACCACAGTACCCTGTGGTTCCAGACATCTCTTCATTATTGACAGCTATTGACCCAGAGGCTACGTTCTTTACTGTTATTGACCTGAAGAACGCCTTCTTTAGTGTCCCCATTGACCCGGAAAGCCAATACCTTTTCGGATTCTGTTTAAATGGCCGTAGCTTCAATTTGCACGCGCACCTCAAGGATTCACAGAAAGCCCCAGCATCTATAGCCAAGCATTGAAAAGACAACTTGACAGTATCCACATGCCTGCTAACACTGCCCTACTCCAATATGTCGATGATCTATTGATCACCGCCAGAAGCGAATCGGAATGTGAACATGCATCACTGACTGTCTTGTACTTCCTGGCTGACAAGGGACACAAAGTGTCCCCTTCGAAGCTGCAATTCTGTGTTCAGCAAGTGGTGTACCTTGGGTACTTGCTGTCCAAGAGGGGGAGACAGCTAACACCTGATCGCATCCAGTTAATTGTAAATATGCCACATCCCAAGATTCAAAAGGAAGTGCGGGCCTTCATAGGTCTCACCTCTTACTGCAGACAATGGATTCCTCAGTATGCATACCTAGCCAAGCCACTTATACAGTTGACAACCCAGGAGGCAGCGACTTCAACTGTCCTCCCTTGGACTCAGGAGCACACACAAACTTTTGATGAATTGAAGAAAGCCTTATGTCAAGCTCCAGTTTTAGCGACACCATGTTACAGCAAACCTTTTACACTCTTTGTTACTGAACGTGATGGTACAGCATTGTCTGTCCTCACACAAGATCAAGCAGGTTCACATAAGCCTTGTGCTTACTTTTCAAGTACATTAGATCCAGTAGCCCAGGCTCTGCCTGCGTGCTTGAAATCAGTTGCAGCAACAGCTCTAGCAATCAGACAAAGCGATTCCATAGTGTTAGGACACCAATTGACAGTACAAGTTCCACACTCCGTGGAAGTCTTATTAAACAGAACACAGACTCAACACCTAACTATAGCACGACTGACAGGTAATGAATTAACATTATTCCAGCCACACATAGAAATCAGACGCTGCAACATTTTAAATCCAGCTACACTGTTGCCATCAAACAAAACAGACCCTACTCCACATGACTGTGTAGAGATCATTAATGCAGTAACGAAGCCCCGACGAGACTTGACGGATGTCGCATTGACTAATCCAGACCTGACACTTTACGTGGATGGTTCGTGTATGAGAACAAGCACAGGAGAATTAGTGGCCGCATACGCAGTGACCACTGAAACCGAAATCAAAGAAACACACCGTATTGATACACTGTCTGCTCAAGCTGCAGAGCTCATTGCTCTAACTCGAGCCTGTATAATAGCTAAGAACAGGAACGTTAACATATACACAGATTCACGTTATGCATTCGGAGTTGTACACGACTTCGGAGTCCTTTGGCAAGAAAGAGGTTTCTTGACCTCTCACGGAGCCAAGATCCAGCATGGTCCCCTCATTCAAGCACTGCTAGAAGCAATACATTTGCCATCAGCCATAGCCATCATGAAGTGTAAGGCACATATTAAAGTCACAGATACCATTTCCCAGGGTAACGACCTGGCAGATCGAACAGCAAGACATACAGCCCTGACTCATACTCATGTAACTGATATGACAAGGACAATAGTACCGACACATTGCATGATAGTTAAGGATCCCGCACTAGATGTAATTGACATACAGACACATGCTACTCCAGACGAAATCAAGAAATGGACTGAACTAGGAGGGATCCAGACAGACCAGGGATGGATGACGAAGGGAAAAGCCACATGGTTTCTCCCCGACTCTATGGTTCAAGTTATGATTAACACAGCACATAGTCCAGCACACTTAGGAGAAAAAGCCATGTTAGACAGTTTACAGAATCTTTGGTACAATAAACATTTACGAGCAGCAGCAAAACAGAAATTGCGTACTTGCATGATCTGTTGTCAGTTCAACCCAGGTAAAAGCATTCCCGTAGAGCAAGGTGGATTTCATCCTCCCGATCACCCTTTTGAAGTCCTCCAGATGGATTATATCCAGATGGAACGTTGTCGAGGATTCAAGTATGTCCTCGTAGTTGTATGTGCTCTTTCCCGTTGGACAGAAGCATATCCAGTTTCAGATTACACTGCTCCGACCACTGCCAAACAGCTGGTTCGTGAATTCTTCCCACGGTATGGTTTGCCTCGTATCGTGTACTCAGATAACGGACAGCCATTCTCGTCTGAGCTCATGAAGCAGGTTACACTCCTGCTAGGATATCAGTGGAAATTCCACTGCGTCCGACATCCCGAAGCCGCAGGTCTCGTAGAGAGACACAATCAGACACTGAAAACACGCCTTGCCAAGATATGTGCCGAGAAAGGTGTATACTGGATAGTTGCATTGCCAGTTGCACTCTTTTACATGAGAATGGTAGCTCATTCAAGAACAGGGCTATCCCCGTATGAGGTGGTCTTTGGCAGGCCACCGAATATGTGGGGGACGCCTCTGCCGAGAAAAATCACTGATGTTGAAAGTAACATGTTGACAGATTACCTTGCTTCATTGATGTCTGCACTACAATCATGTCGTTCACAGGTCGCGGCAGCCTTTCCCGACAACACCGAGGTGAAGCCACATCAGATCGTCCCTGGAGACTTGGTGTTTATCCGGAATTTTGATAGGAAGAGTCCGCTGGAGCCCCACTGGAAGGAGCCGAAGATTGTTTTATTAACCACAAGGACTGCAGTGAAAGTGGAGGGCCGCAAAGGCTGGCTCCACTAGAGTCATGTTAAGAAACATTATGGACTGCCGCCAAATACTGACTCTCAGCCCAGCCCCTGCCCAGTGACTGATACTAAACTCCCCCTGGTAGAGAAAACTCCTCAGCAGGAGTATAAACTAAAATTGAGGTCTAGCAAGTCAGACAGTTTAATTGTTTAAGTCCTCCCCTAGGTGAAGCGGTTAGACAGGTTCCTGACATGTACCAGTTAGACCCCAATAGAGAGAGAGATAGACAGAAACAGATCTAGAAACGAAAATATTGTAAATCTCTCAAAAGCTATTGCATCGTCGCTTTATTGATTATGTTTTTTCTGAGTATTGCGATTATTGTCACAGGTCTATTGTTGCACATTTACTTCCCTATTGTCACATGTGCACATTCTTTCTCAAATGACACTGCCGAGCATACTTTCAGTGAACTGCCCCCTCACGAGTTATCTTACAGATTTGCGCTGCGCAACAATACTTTCATCAGTATGTTACACCATTCCCATCAGACCAGCAATGCTACAAATTGTTGGATATGTGGCCGACTCCCTCCCTATCAGAAATACAAGGGAGTTCTGCCCCTCTTTCCGTATCCGTTTACACATAATGGTTCCTGTGGTGCATGGTTTAGTTTAATGGATTCTTTAGATTGATTCCATAGTTTACCAAGGCAATTGGGTATGGGGAAATCTGAACACAGTTATGCACAAAGTATGTTTCCCTGACAAGGAGGGTCTACCCAAAAGGACAGGGACCGATCTAGAAAACGAAGTATATGGATTAGGTAATTATACACTTAACCTCATGATTCTGAATGTCCAGTCCGAAACCAAGCCAGACTTGCCCTCTATGTCAGTGTTACCAGGTAAAGGTGAATTATGTGTCAGAAAGAATGGTTCGGTACACCTAGGTCATAGTGAATGTACTACTGTGATCGAATTCAGTGATAAAGGCAAGTCTACATTCAAAGCTACCCGCAATTCCTATTTCATTTGTGGTCAGACAGCCTATATACGTTTGCCACTAGAGTGGGATGGGACATGTTACATTGCATTCCTTCTGCCACCTGTTTTTCTAGCTCCACCTGATTATCATAGGAACTCCCGTCTAGTACCTAATAGACCCAAGAGAGAACTCCCGATTGTCGACTATACTGAAACGGCATGGGAACGATACACAGATTTCAATAAAAGTTTCTTTCCCTATTTAGGAGCTGTCTTCAATAGCAAATCAATACGTCACTTGACCAGAACCCTCGAAGCAGTAGTGAATGAAACTACTTCCGCCCTAGGCAACTTAACAGAGGAACAGTCTGCTATGAGACTTGTTGTCCTTCAAAATCGTCTTGTCCTTGACGTCATCCTGGCCGATAGGGGCGGAGCCTGTAAAGTCCTCGGATCGAGCTGCTGTGTTTTCATTCCAAATAACGCACTATCAGTATATGAAGCTATTACCCGTCTTCATAAGATAGCTAATCAGATACATCAGAATCTAGGCACCTGGACTTGGTCCGGTTGGCTCTGGAGTACCATATCCGCTTGGGGATGGAAAATCCTGTCATTCCTAGGAGTCATACTACTCATAGTGTTCAGTTGCTGTCTCTGTTTACAATGTGGGCCAGCGATTTGCGGCTTGTGCGCCACATCATGTATTCCCCGTTCGAGTTCACGTTCCAAATCCCGTCCGAAAAAAGATGAGCAAATGATGTTGTATGAACAGATAGATGGATTAATGAAGATCGATATATCATGAAGGGTCCGTAGGGGACAAGGAGGGAATGAGGTAATATGAATTTTTATGGTCAAGAAATGTCCCCTAACGTGAACCCCACTGTCTCCATGTACGTGCTTCAAGTACATGTAACTTCCCTCCATGACCAGATATGAAGACGCAAATACATTTGCGTCCAACGTTAACAAGTCCTCTTTCAGATCCACCATGAATGGATTGAATATTCAGTTCCTAAGTATGCCATGCCAACGTCTTTACATGGTGCACTTTCACTTTTCTCTGGCTTTACAGAGCTAGGCCCTGATTTCTGCCATCGAATCCTTTCTGCTCTCTGCCTCCTGAAAGCTGCAGCCTTGATCTGCATCCATGACCTTTACCTTACTCCCTGCGCGGCGAGCGGTACCCGGCCCGGCCTATTTGCCTGCCAAGACAGTAATTTGCCTTCAAGTTATCTGCTCCGCTCCTCGAAAATACATTCCTGTCTAGTGTTTTAGGTAAACATCCCCCCAGCTGCAGAGCAAAGGGCCCGGCCTTTCTGTCTCCTTACAAGTAATTCATTGCTCCCGTTACCATGGTAGGCCCATGGCCCTCGCATTACACGTAGACACATATGCACGCACTAGCAGTCAGTATAAAATAGCCTCTGCCCGAGAGACCTTTCCTTCTAGATACTACAGTTCTCCAAACACAAGATAGCAGATATGATTAGGTTTAGGTTGTTCTGACACGCCAGACTTCTGTCGCCCTTCTAATGCTAAATGTCAATTCCCCAGCACCCTCTGGTTCCACGTCAATCACACGTCATGCTGCCTGCGCGCGCATCCCTGCCATATATTTCTGCTGACACTGCAGGATTCCTCTAGGGATCCACCCACCTGTGACACTTTCATGTGACGTTTCTTGCACACACCTCCGTGTACGCCCTCGTGCACGCCTTCTGTTACGCACATGTGTTCTTATCTCGTCTCTTTCAGCTGTTACGCCTTCTGTATCCATCACCACTGTATGCATTTACTATATATATTGTGCACTGTTAATAAAGCATTGTCTATCCCTTCCTGAACCTTCGTGGTGATGGAACATGATACCATGGTTCGAACCATTCCATTTTATGGAATAAAACCCTTATAAACTCAGATTCCACGGACTCTGCCTCTCATTTTGATTGAGCTATTTTATTGAACTTTACCGCATAGAAATTCAGCATACGGTAAATATTTATTTACCACAGTTGGCACAGTCGTCGATCCATTGCCTGAGGTTGCGTGTGACAGTGTCGGTGGTGTCAGTTGGTGGGTTTCGGGCAAGGGTGGCAATTAGCTGGTGTTCTGTGACTTTTGCTCCAGCTGCATCGGGGGGCCGTTGTGTGTGGTGATGCATGGTGGGTTTCTCAAAGGTGAAGTGGTGGTCGGTCCAGTGGAGTTCGGTGGTGTGGTTGAAGGTGACATAGTTGCTGGCAGAGAAAATGCTGTTGAGCATGTGTCCGGCAGACTGGGTGGGAGTCGTACCTAGCTGTTTGAGTCCGAGGTTTTCGAGCAGGGTGGTAGAGTTAATGTTGAGGTGGAAGTTCAGGTCTCCGAGGCGGATGTAGTCCGTGGGTGCAAGGGCGTGTGTGCTGACGAAGTCGGGGATGGAGTCGCTGCACTGTGGCCGGGGGGGGGGGTCTGTAGATGAGGGTTCCTCTGAGAGTGGTATTGGGGTCGATCTGGATCTGGAAGTGCTGGTGTTCGGCGGCGCTGAGAGTGTCGTCACTGCTGGTCGAGATTCTGAGGGTGTTCCTGTGGCTGATGGTGATTCCTCCTCCTGCACTGTTGGTACGGTCCCTGTGGGTGATCTTGTAGCCGTCCGGGATGGCTATGGCGATGTCGGGTGCAGAGGAGGGTTTCATCCAGGGAGGATGAGTCGGGTAGGTCCCAGAGTTCGATGGCGTGCTTGCGGGCAGAGCGGGTGTTGAGTAGTATGCATCTGAGGTGGTGGCGTCCTATCCCGGTGGGCGAGGTGGCGGTTTGGAGGCAGGTGAAGCTGCAGATCTGGCAGGAGAAGCGTCCTTGGGTGCGCTTCGGGGTGGCCAGGAAGCAGGTGAATGATCGGCTGGCGTTGAGTGCGTGGAGGGTGCTGGCATCGCAGTGGCATTCGGGGGGGCAGGGGGTCTGGCGCTTTGCGCGGTTAAGGCACGGACGAGCGCAGGCAGGTTTGCATTTGGCGTGCTTTTGGTACGGACGCCATTAGAAGGGGAGGTGGGAGGGAGGAGCAGGGGTCGCAGCAGCGGGAGGGGGAAGGAAGGCTGGAATGCTGGAGAGCTATAGAGCGAAAAACAGGCGGAAGCAGAGAATACAAAGAAAAGGAATACAATAGTGGGCCCACTGGGCCACTAGGGATATGGCGCAGGTGGGAGCCTGCGGGTGGAGGAGGACCTTGAACTTGTGGCAGCAGCGAGAACAGGGAGCAGGGACATGGGCACAGACAGGTAGAGCTGTGCGGCATGGGGAGCGACCTGCTTGGATCAGGGTCAGGGGTCGCTCCTTTATCTCACTCTTGATTCCACCTCATGGCTCTTTAATCCACCACCAGCCACTCCCGGCTTCTTTAGCTCACTCTTGATTCCACCTCATGACTCTTTAATCCACCCCCAGACACTCTCTGCTCCTTTATCTAACTCTTGATTCCAGCTCGTGGCTCTTTAATCAACCCCCAGACCAGTGGCGGCTGGTGACATTTGAAAGTGGTGAGCCGTAAAATGATAATCATACTGCACCGTAGGGAGGGAGCGTAGCGAGCGAGCACGAACCACCTAAGGAGGGGTCGGGGATTTCCCCACGAGAAAATTTTGAAAAAAAGAGTGGACAAATTGTGCATTTTCAAGCAAATTTGAGAAAGCAGGAAGGTTAATAAAGCAATTGTGAAAGTACAGTTATTACATTAATAAAGTTAATAAACTAACATTATAAACACCACTCTCGGTTCTACTAATTTTAAACAAAATCCTTAAAATCATCCACATAGCACCAACAGCACTCTGGCCCTCAGTACAAGTCCAAATCCTGGGGTGAGACATTAAAAAAACAGAAGATAAACCTACGAAAATAAAAGAAAAAAGTCGCCTGTCAATGAGAATATATGGATGCAACTGAGCAAAATGGTTTGCAACAGGAGCTGTATCGACGGCTCGATTGAACAGATCTTGCTGAGTGCAACTACTATGGGTGGAAGCAGACAGCTGAAAGCACATAGCGCTGTGTCAAGCGTTCGAGGGTCGGAGTGTGAATGCAAACTTGGGGGCAAAAGCCACTCACTGTACATGCCGGCCCATATGTTACAGTTTGTTTGAATGCTTTTTTTCCCCAGCTCAAAGGACAGTGGTTAAGGCCATCATTATGTCAACACTGGACTATGGCCACATACTTTATCTGGTGGCGGATAAAGCCTCCATCAAAAGGTTGCAAGTGGTCCAGAACTCTGCGACGAGGATGCTTTATAGATTCCAAAAAGGGCCTCGGAAACTTGTCTTTTACAGGAACTCCACTAGTTTACAATGGAGTAGAGAATTAACTTTAAGGCCTTGGTACTATGTACACAGAGCAAGATCAGAGGCTGGTCAACAATGGCTACATGAATTCGTTCATTACTGCTTACAAACCTTCCCGTTCCTTCTGTTCCAGTGAACTTTCCCTGTGCGGTGTTCCCATAGTCAAACACACACGGATGGGAGGTTGGTCTTTTGCATTTCAGGGCTCCAAGTTATAGCACAACCTGCCAGAAACTCTTAGAAACTGTCCTTCACTGACGTTTTTTCGAAGATGTCTGAAGACCTGGCTGTTTTGAGGTGGCGGCAGGGCTTGGATAGACCGGACATGTTAGCGTGGGGAAACCCCAATGGGGTAGCTGAGCGCTTTATAAAATATCTCTATTATATTATTATTGTGGGGTAAAAGAGCAACCTCCAGCCAGAGTCATGCTGTCATATTCAAGAGTTTTCCACACAGCATTTTGCAAATAAAGGGTGATTCATTTCAATGTGACTGTTGTACGACTGCGTCTCACCTCAAGCCTTTTGATGTCTGGACATCTGCCGAATGGAACATGACTGAGCGAAAATGTTAACTGAGAGAGAAGTCCTGGGCATAATTATGAGGATTATAGACAGCTGTGATGCTCAAACATATTTAAACAGAGGAAATATTACATGATGTGCTGTCATTGATCCAGTCATGTGGTGTAATGCAGTGCCACGCCACCGCACAACCAATTCAACCGAAATTCAAAGCCTTTGGCCTAATTGTTTCCTCACACAGGCATTAAGAACACATGATGTCTGTTCTTCTGACTGCAGCTAAAAGGCTCGTTCAAATAATGCAACCACTTGATCGAGTTATGCCTACTCTGAAAAATAACGGAAAACGGCATGATGGTGGACTGGAGTACTAGGAGGTGTATTGGTAATGGTAATGCAGCCAGAATCGCTTTCTCGTGGGGGGCTCAGCTCAGGTCAGGAGAAGATTATAACCAAGTCAAGTGCAGAGACTCCCAGCTCACACTGCCCACACTGACACCCAGGATTAAGACACTCAAAGTCAAGAGTACTGGGTCAGGTACTGTGACCCCATGCCAGCCACACAGTCACTCACATGTCTGATGATCTTCTCGAACGATCTCCACGAGTCGACTGCAGTGCAGGTGCTCTTGTGCTGTAGAGAGGAGGAGAAAGGGTACCTGGCCATGGGCGGGCCCGATTTTCCCAGCAACTGCAGAATGTCCAATCACTGAATGGCTTAACACTAAGCCATTACAGTGATTGGGCATTGCCATTGCCCCACGTTGGATGCTCCCACCCCGCGGTGCGAGACTAGACTGCAACAACGACAACCGCATATTAAACACAGTGTCTAGACAGCACTACATGCTGCATCAGTACAGTTGCCAATCCTGACGCTGCACTCCGCACCCCTTGCAGCTAGCACATGCCCAGGGTGCAAAGGTAGTGAGGAGACGGATCTGCACATTCTGCTCATCTGCCCTTTGTACTCTAAGGCAAGAGCTAAATGGATTGTTGAATTATGCAAGAATATGGGTCTCGGGGACTGCAGGGATGTATTTAGAATATTAAAATACGATACTTTCCCTATGATTGTATTTGTGACCTCCAGATATCTTTTGTCTATGTGGTGCACCAGAAGCGCAAAAATCAAAAATGCCACACCATGAGACCTTTACTTCTGTGACTATTTTAACCTTTAATGGATTTTATAAAAAAAGGAGTGGATGTGTTAAACTTTACTAGGATATTTTTAATGTCTTTCTTAAAATCTTTTACCCGACTGTTTTGCATCATGAGTACACTGTACTGTTTGTAACTGGCTTGTTTTATTCTAAAAATTGTTTATATGTGCTTTTATGGCTTCTAGCCGATAATAAAGCTTTTTGACTGACTGAGATTCTATCTTGTTTGTTATACAACTTGGATTTCATTGTCTGTGATGGTGAGACCGGGACTGTTCTTATCAAGGAAATGCCACTGAGTGCGAGCAGCCGAGACCTTTAATAGAGAATTCTCAACCACAATATTTTGGCAAAGAGGTCAAGCCAGGAATAAATGGGTGAGGTTTGTGGCTGCCCAACTCCGTGAACACATTGGTGGGGGCGTTCACAAGGATTTGTTACAGCACTCTGTACTTTAACAGAGCCTGTTTCCAAGCACTCAAAGTGTTTACAGATAAGAGACTAAAGGAATAAGGAGATAGTGATGCCTAAGATTGTATATCATACCAATCAAGTTACAGCCTGCTTAAACTTGGCTCCCCAAATGCAGCAATAGCAGGCAGAAAAGCCTTACTTTAAGATCCAGTACTGTCTAATCTATGTTTCTTCTAAACATTAGGGGATTCAACAAAATTTATCCGGTTTTAGAAAAGAAAAAAACATAAAAGTCATACATAGGATGCTTGTTTGCAGCAGGCTGCTGGGGTTCTGGACAAGGAGATTGAATTGGCTATTAGACGATTATCTCGCTCACCTTCGCACCCTTCCCTAGTGGTTTCTTCTGTTGCACCATATGCCAGTTCCCATACTCAGCCTCAGTCCCCTCAAGTAGGCTTGGTGGACATACCTCAAAATATGCCTCAAGACCAGGCTGGGGGTATCGTCCTCCTTAGTCGCCAATTTTTAGGTCAGCCTCTGACATGACCCCTGGCAAAGGGTTGGGCCCAGGAGGCGCTAAGAAGAAGCGCCCTTTGGTTGGGGGCCCTGGTAAACGCAAAAAGAACATTTGATCACAGTCATCTTCAGCAGTCAACCCAGAAGTGCCTAACCTGGATGCTATTTCGTCAGACATGCTCAAAGCAGCCTTGCTGTCAGCACTTGAAACTAAATTGGACCCCGTCCTACTACAACTTTCTGCACTGGAAAGCAACCTGTCTGCACTGATCGTCTCCTTGCAAGGGGACCATGCCCTTCTCTCCACAAGTATCCCTCCTACAAGGACCATGATCTCGACCACCATTTCCAGTCCCAGTGGTAGTAGCACTGGGGCAGGAGACAGAGCAGTGTCTATCACAAAGCAGCCTAGTCACATGGTAGGAGATACAATGCCACCTATTATGCCCAGGACTGACCCTAAAGATCTTTTCAGTCTCTGCAATCTCAGGGTTTCAAAGTGGGCAGATTGCACAGTTCGGATGACAGGTGGGAAGGGCTGGAAGCCATGCCCCCCGGGGACTAGAATAACTATTATCCTAGTTTGGGCTCTGTTCATCTCCTACCAGAGTCCACAACGCTTGTTATGGTTTTAGCTAGAGTATCATGCCTCAACCCCGGGACCAAGGAAGACTTTCACCAGCTGAACAATAAGGTGGTGCACTGGCTCAATTCGAACATTGCCCCTGGGCTTAGGGTGGAAAACCAAATTCTCATGGTGCACCGGACACGGTGGGTTGGTAGCGCCAAGAAATTCTGGCTCGGGGACTGAATTATTTATCATCAATTTTAACAATCCAGACATGGTAAACCGAATCTTAAGCATGGTTGCCCAGTCTAACTACAGGTTTTGGAAATCAGCAATCTTGACACTCCTTCTGAGATATTTCTACAGACTCAATTATTACCAACTGCGGTCCCAGAGCGAGGAACTTCAAGAGGTGTGTCATAGGGGTCGTGTAGAGGGGATTACAGGGTAAGCACAGCAAAATAGGTTTACTCCTCTGAGCTCATTGGAAAGATTGTGATTGACGATGTGTGGGTATCTCGGACCCCGTGGCCCCGCATCCCTGGGAAATGTATCACCCCAGGAAAAGGTATCAACTGTGAACGGAGGGTGTAAATTTGTTTCTTGGAATATCGTGGGCTGGAGAGCGAGATTGAGAACACTGAATGGTTGGCCCTTGTTAAGAGTTGTGATGTGATATGCCTCCAAGAAACTTGGGCTGTAGACAATAATTATCACCTGGATGGCTATAAAACCCTCTTTGTTCCAGCTACCCTATCCAGGTCAGAGAGAGCCAAGAGGGGGCTTATCACCGTTGTTTCTCTAGTTTTCCTAGGCATCTCCGCTACCTGTAGGAAGGAAAATGCTACTTACCAGTGTGCATCTGTTCTTGGCATGTAGAGCTGCAGAGATTCACACTCTGTGCATAGATCGCCATCTGGTGTGGGGCTCGGATGATTGCACCTTGTTTTTGTCTTGGAAGAAGAATTTTGAAGTCACAAGATATGTGACTCCTCCCTCGGACGATAGTGCGCATGGGCATCGACTCCATCCTCAGATTGTTTTTCGCCATGAAGGGAAATGATGGAGTGTAGGAAGGTGGCTACCTGACTATGGTTACCCCAGATTTTTTGCCTTGTGTTTAGCTGGTTTTCGACTTAGTTGGCCTGGTTCCCTGCTAATCAGGGCCCCAGGCTATCTGCTCTCTCTGTAAAATGGATTCCATGTACCCTAGGTGCATAACTAGATTGGCTTGGGTCACCTTATCAGCCCCTGTACTTAGCACTATAGGTGCCCAGGGCATAGGTGCCTCCAAGGCCTAACAGGGGCTGCAGCATATCTTTTGCCACCCCTGGCTGGCTATCTAAAATTGACACAACTTGCTGATCACTCAGCTGGGGCAAGGTGGTGTAATCACCCCTTGCTTAGATATAGTATGCCTATATCTAAACCTATCTGGACACATATAAACCTTTGAGCCACTCCTATGGCAGGCCTTAACAATCCTGAAGGCAGAGTGCGTGGTTTAATGTGAGATGGTGCTCTAGCATGAGCTGAGCCTGTCTACAGCTGTCGGGACCAATTCCCTTAGCTGTTCCGGGATAATGCCAAACCATATACTATTAAGTGCATTATAATCCTCGCGGTTATATGTCAACTTTGGTTTGGCTTTATCAAAACATGTCGTGTAAGGTGTCATACGATTTGGAATACTACCCCCTTGCCAGTCCTGGCGACGGGGGTAGCATTCCACCCCTCTAGAGGGGACGACATGTTACTTTTGCTAAAACGCGGTTGATTTTTAAAAGAGCCTCAGATCCACAAAATGGATGCTTCTTCCACAGACACATGTCTGACCTCCTGCTGCTGACCGAAACTCAGCAGAGGAGGCCTGGACAAAGGCTTTCCTGTTGCAGGGAGGTGCCACACCACCCCAGACAGGAGTTAGTGGATTGTAGCAGGGAGGTTTGAAAGAAACCAGACAGTGCCTGGGGAGCACAAGGCTTCCCCTTGCATAATCCGGTCAAACCGGTTCTGGGGCAGCCAAGCCCCAGCTCCAGTGAGACCTGGACAAAGGAAAGGGGGTGTAACCACCCCCCTTCCTGGTCCCACCCATAGGGGAGGGACCTAGCAGGAGATCCACCCCTCAGATTGGAATAAGAGTGGGAGCAGTGCCAATGCAACTCAGATCATCCTGAAATCAACTTTAAACTAAGAAGACGACTGGACTTCGACTTTCTGATGAATAGAAGACTGAAGAGCATCTCCCTTGTGGCATAGGAGGGGCCACCCTGTGAACACAGGCACCACCCAGCACCCGAGGCACCCCCGACTCTGTGCTTTGGGGTTTGAGAAGCCTCACAACCGAGCAGCATTTGCACCAAAGATCAGCCCCCCAGAATCTCCACGATCTGCGTGGGGCCCTTTTGTTTTGTGCCACTCGACTCGCCATCCCGGCCGCTTATCACGTGGTCAGCGGCCATCTTGGCGACGAAACCTACAATTTACACTGTGGGTCTGGTTGACCCAGACCTGCCCTCGCTCCTGTAGAAAGGAGTACCCGCTCTGACCTTGCTGGTCCGAGTAATAAGCCTTTTTTACTTTCCCCGTGGCTTGCATTAGCCAAGGCTTGTTTGCTTCAATCGAGTTGCCGACACCGCCATCAGCTAGAACCTTCAAGGGACAGCTCGTGATCGACTCCTGAACGTCCTTGACCTCTTCGTGTCCACGTGGCTGCAGAGAGAAGCAACCCCTGATCACCTGTTTGCACCCGACTTTGCCTGGTTCCAATCTGGTTCCACGGTGGTCACTGGTCAGTGACTTTGAACATTGTCCCCTCTGCTTTCAGGTCTTCACCACTTCAGATCCACCCTTGGATCCACCGGACACTTCTCCTTGCCCCAGGGGCAGAGTCAGCACAAGCAGCACAAGCTTATGAACACGCGGCAAAGACCGCGTTACTAGCGACTCTTTTGCAACCTGATGTGGAACTTTGAACCACTTACGAAGGAATCTCAAATTGAGAACTTCGTACAAACCTTTGAAAACTACACTAATAGTGTGAGTACTTTCTATGCCCTTTTTTTGTGTTTTGTCCTGACGAAAGCTCCATAGACCTTCTGGCCCTAGGCGAGCTGAAACATGTCGACCTGTCTTTAAGAGTTATATGGTAATCCGGTAACTCAATTACTTAATATAACCATTACTTTTTTATCTAACGGTACTCACCTTCTTTGAATAAATATTATTGTTACGGGGAACTACCGTTTTTTACAATTCCTCAAACCCCCCCCTTGTTTTATTCATCACCTCCTGAGATCTGTCTCCCTATCTCTGGACACTTCTACACTAACTGGAGGTTGCCTCGGGTGAGGCAGGCATACAGCACATTATTTTGAAAACCCAATGACTATGCCCTGACGCTTGACTAAGGGGCGGACGAAAAGATATACCGCACGTTTTCAACAACCGATTGTGTCAGCGTCTATGAGGGTTGTCAAAGAATAACCAACGGTTATTGTAGAGACTAGTGTCCATTCCCACTGTTGATTAATTAATGACTTCCTAATGGGAACTGAATGGACTACAATTCCTCTTCCCTCCCTTTTGATGAAAGCCTTTATCGAGTATAGTCCTGTTATTTAAAAAGGGAGATCGGTACAGTACCTATTGTCATAGGCTCATTTCTCTACTGGACTCCGTGGTGAAGGTGGCGGGTCGCATGGTGCTTGACACACTTGTATCCTGGGTTGAGAAAACAACTTTTTATCCGATATCCAAAACGGCTTTCAACCAGGTCGTTCCACTGTGGAACAGTGTTTAAACCTGTACATGGTTCTGAACAAATACACTGTGGCTCATTCCAGCCCCATATACCTAGCCTTCATGGACCTGTCCTCAGCATTCGACTGTGTCAATAGGTCCAAGCTGTGGCAGTTGATGTCCTCCATTGGCATTGATAGTAACATCATTTTATTTCTGCGGGACCTTCACCGTGATTCAACCGCGGTTGTTTGCTATTCAAAGGATCTGAAAGGGTCCAGTCAGCTTGACATCAAGAGAGGGGTGTGTCAAGGGTGCATTTTAGCACCCTTTCATTTTAACCTATATATTAATTCCTTAGAGAAGACCCTTTTGGCCAACAAATGCTGATTGTCCCCAGGTAGGCAAGCGTAGCCTGCCAGTCCTCCTATACGCAGACGACGCAGTCCTTGGGCGAGGACAGCTAGGTGCCAACAAATTCTTCTGAATTCTTTTGTCCTTTTTATGAAGGACTTGGAACATTCGTTTAATCATTCCAAGTCGTTTATTATGCAGGTGGGACCTCGTAAAGCTAAGCAGTTCACTTTTAAATTCGGGCTTTCGTCAATTCCGAAGACCAATGTTTTCTCCTATTTGGGAGTTGTGTTTGACGATTCCTTGAGTTGGTGCCATTTGCTTACTTGGAAGAAAGGGGATCTAGTGAAAGCTTTTGCAGCTGTTTTTAACTTTGCCAGCAGAGTGGGAGGGAAGCCAATAGGGGCTCTTTTGAAGACAATTTAGGGGAGAGGAGTTGGCCTAATGGCTAGGGCGCTCGACCCCGGACCTGGGGAACCAGGTTCGAGTCTAGGAAATGTCGCTAAACCTCCTGTGATTCTGGGCAAATCACTTAATCTCCCCGTGCCTAACAAAATGAATGAGTGTCCACATGTAATGTTACTGGTGCTATGTAAAGCGCTATGGTACCCGGTTCGGTTCAAGTTCGCGCTATATAAAACTCTGCAAAAAACAATATATATATATATATATATCTCAAAGGTTAGTTATGGGAGTGAGATATGGGGCCACATGGGGTAGGGGCAGTGCAAAGTGCTGCAAACTCTTTCCTGTGATGGGCCCTTTCTGTTTTTTAAAGAATGAGCTGCTGTGATAGAGAGGGAAATGAGCTGTGTAAGCCTAGTGTGCGTAAGTACATTGTGTTAAAAACTGTACCAACCACAGAACCTTGTATTCTAGGGCTTAAAAGCATCCATGATAGTTTTCTATTGACCCGGTTTCGGCTCAACCTCTTCCATTACCTCATGGCACACCTTCGCAGCTTCCACAGAGGCCAGGGCCTCATGCCCTGTGGCTGCAACGGTGAGTCTCCTCAGGACATGATGCACTTTTTTAATGTTTTGTAGTTTTTATGCTGTCCTTAGAAAGTTATTTATAATTCCCCTTCTCAAAAAAGTGGGTTTTAGGCGGGTGAGACCAGTTCTTATCTTTTTACAACTGCTCTCTAATGACACTGTTTTGCATACACTTAACTTTTTATGGGTCCCTGTTAGACTCAGGTCAAGCTGCGATTAACTTCTGTTATGTAATTCATGAATTTTTATCTTGTGTTCTGATTAACTTGGACATATTATATTTGTCAATCTGTAACTTGGAAGATGTTTTATCCTTTTATGTATGACTTTTATGGTTTTCTTTTATAAAACCGAATAAAGTATATCGATAATAATCACTAGGGGATTCATTTACAGGGTAGCATAGTATCCCTCACAATAACTTCAGGAGTCACAGTCGACACAATGTACATGCGTTGTTCCCCCTACTCCAACCTTACATATACCCCCAATCACCTAACCAAACCTCTCCCTCCTGATGCCAATGTGGTCCTCCGTCATCCCACAGACCAGATTTTTGGCCCCTTTGAAAGTGCCCATACAATAAAAATGCTGCAGTTGTAAATACATATCAACTACCATTTGTTGTGTTTGAAACATTTTATTGAATACTAAAACCTAATAAACATAAGCTGATTATTACAGCAAAACAAAACATCAGTTGCTATACATCTAAGAGACAAAAGTTGTACATAAAAATCAACATACTGTAACACAGCAAAGTTATGTAGAGCACAATTCCTAATTTCGGGCAATATTTAAAGTTCTACAATAAAAACGTTAATAAAGAACAGGATAGGAAAGAAAGAAGGTGGGATACAGTGGTTTCATTAATGTAATGCTTCCTACATATAGAAAAACAAATACTATTATTTTCCTTAAGCAATAAAGTCTGTAAATTAAAATTCTTAGAGAAAAATATTGAACAATGAACATTTCATGTGCAATTAGAATTCAATTTGAATATTTTAACCTCCTCAGCATTATTTGACTCATGATTACAACCGGAATGCTTTCTGGAAAGGAACCGCCTCATGGGGTTCAAAATCACATATTTTCCAACACTAGGATTCAAATGATAAACGTGAATTTCAATTCGATTTATTGATTTAGGCCTTTTTGGAGATCAACAATTTTAAATATATACAAAATCCAAATTTGTCACCTAAACTTGAATTCAATCCACTTTCTGATTAAACACTGACCACTTGTTGTTATCTTCCTAATTAGTGATAATGTTTCGGATGATTTTGAGGGAGGAGATTATCCCGGTCTGGCTAAAACTGGTTAATGGGATCTTAGAAGGTACATCTCCCCTGCCTGACTCTTGGAGTGATGCAGTTATTGCACTGATTTTAAAGCCGGGGAAGAACCCAACTCAATGTCAGTCATACCGCCAAATTTCTTTGCTAAATGTTGACTATAAAGAATTTGCTGGAATTCTGAATGCCCGGCTTAGCAAAGTTGTTGGGCCAATAATTCACATGGATCAAAAGGGTTTCTTGCAAGGCCGGCAGATGTAGGATTTAATACATACCTTAATTGGGTCGATTGACTTGGCTTCGTCGCAGGGTCTCCCTCTATCAATCATTACTGTTGATGCAGCCAAGGCCTTTGACCGGGTGAACTGGCCCCTTCTGGATAGGGTTCTTAAGGTCTTTGGTTTTGCCTATAGTTTTAGGGAAGTGTTGAAATAAATATATAAATCCCCTCGGGCCCAGATTCTGGTTAATGGCAATCTCTCCCCGGTAGTTAAGATAGGGTGTGGAACTAGGCAGGGCTGCCCGCTTTCCCCCATCTTATTTGATTTATATACAGAGCCGCTAGCTCAGAGCATAAGGCTGAATCAGAAGACTGTCCCTTTTTAAATAAATGGGTTTGTACAAAAGTTAGCACTGTATGCGGACAACCTGATTCTTCTATCATCCAATGTCAGCACTACACTTTCAGACGTTGAAGCTGAAACCCAAACTTTTGGAAGCCTGTCAGGTTATGAGATAAACAATGAGAAACCCAAGGTTATGGCCTGGAACATAACCGATCAGGAGGGGAATTTAGCTAAAGAACTTAGATACTTAGGAGTTATAATATCTTAGGCCCCCACCCTAATCCCCAAGATTAATCTAGATAAAGTTTCAAAAGAGGTCAATGTCCTACTAAAACGATGGAAGAGCATCCCACTATCATTGTATGGGTGAGTTAATCTCATCAAGATGTGTGTCCTCCCAAAATACAAACCTTTTTAACAAAATTCCTTTAGAATTTGGAAAATCTGATATTCTTAAAATCCAGTGCAAGATATCTTCCTTTGTCTGGGCAAGTAAAACGATCTGGTTATCCTGGAAGAAATTAAGGCGCAAACTCCAACGAGGGGGGTGGCCCTTCCAGACTTCCAGCTGTACTGTTGGGCTTATCAACTAAAGATCTGTAGAATTCTATTGCTCTGTCCGGACAGTTTGCCGATATGCTGCATGTTTAAAGCCATGTTAGTAGGGGAAGAGGAGCTAGGTTTCATGTACAAGTTTGACTCACAATTTTGACACAATATTTATTGACTGTATAAATAATTAAAATCGTTACAGTAAAATCAACAATGAAAAAATTTCTTGAATATAAAAAAATAGATACTTAAAAAGCTAAATTTAAAAGCTAGTGCTAAAATCGGGACTGTGATTGGTTACATCATTTACTAGCATTAAGTATTTTGTTCAAATGACTGAGACCCGAATGATTGTCCATTCCCCAACTTATGTGCCTTAGAGTTAATCTGTTGCTGGTGAGCGCATAAGCTACTCTCAATAGTGCATTACGTTTCTTACTAGGTGCATTGTTTTCTTGGAAGGGGACGTGCAAATGGGACACAGTCAATGGAGCTGCGTAGATGGATCCCGTCCACAGTGGCCCACAGCTTTTAAGGCCAGCCTGATTTGGTGGATGAATGTCGCCAGTCTTGCCAGGATCATTGTGCTGGTATTAGACAGACATAATGCTGATGCTTCGCTACAAGACTTTATATTCGTGCTGAGGCAAATTGGGCGCAGCAGTCGCCGGCGGTCGTTGTTGAGGTTTGGGCAGCAACAGAGAAGGTGCAGCCAGGATTCCTTCTTGTAGGTACACAATCTACAAGTTATGGATTCCCCATTTCGAGCCCACACGGGATTGAAATCAGCTATCCCAGCATGGTCAGCCTCATGTATAAAATTTTGCTTCGGGTCTGAATTGTGAGGGACTCACTTAAGTAGGGTTGTGCTGTTCCTGCCCTGTATGAGTCATTTAGTGGGACCAAGTGCGAGCTTCGGCGAAGAGATTTGTAGTCAAGGTCGAAGGAAGTTTCGCGCACTTGTCTATTAATGGCTTTCTTCCATGCGCTCAGGGGGATGTCTTGCCTCGGCATGCATTCTTCTTCGATCTTCAAGACTCATATTGCCTTTCCCAGCCTTGTGTGCCATTCCGAGCCTGGCCATTCGAAGATAGATCTCAGATGATATTTTAAAGAGTTGGCCGGAGCCCTTAATATTCTTAAATATTGCTTTATAGTCTCCCCCTGACATATCAGGTCTGGTCTTGCAAGGCCGAGCTCCAGTCTTAGCCTAATTTTTCTTGTCAGCTTTGGTATTTGTAGCACCGATTTATATACCTTAGCCTGGGCAAGATTGAGAAGAGTATCCAGTTTCCCGGGGAAGAATAAGTGGCCGTAGCTGATTGCTGGAAGGAGTTTTGCTCTAAGGGCTATCAGAATAGGGCTGGCGGAAGGGCTAATCAGGTTCTGGCTGAGTTGTCTTAATGCGTGGATGACCTTATTGGCTTTAGAGCTCTGCTGGTTTATATGAATATTTGCCTTGGCCCGTTCCGTGAACCAGACCCCTAAGTAGTTGTATAAGGCCACCAAGCTAATTAGATCATTTCCCAATTGCCACTGTGCTTTCTTTTTCCGTTGGTAGGGCCCAAAGATGATGACCTTGGTTTTCCCTTGGTTTACTGTCAAGTTGTTTGCGATGTTAAAGCGGTTTAGAGCATTTAATGCTCTTTGTAGTCCCACCTTCGTATGGTCCAGTATGACTGTATCATCGGCGTACTGAAGAACAGGAAGCCTCACGGTTCCTAATCTTGGGGCTATTAGGCTGGCACCTTTTAGTGCCTCTCCCAGGTCCGCCGTATATAAATTGAAGAGGGTGGGGGCCAACACGCACCCTTCCTTCAGCCCGTTCTCTATGTTTATTTTGGGGGGAGACTGTACGGGCACTTGTTTTGACCCTCACCCAGGTGTCCTCGTGTAATGACCTTATTGCCTTCAAAAGATTTGGAGGGATGCCCCACTTTTCTAATTTCCAACATAATCATTTTCTGACTACTTTGTCGAAGGCGGTGCTGTAATCCACGAAGCAGCAAAAGAGTGGGAGGTGGTTCTTCAATGTTGCCTGGGCTGAAATGTGTGCGAGCGCCATGACATTGTCCATTGTTGATGCCTGGGGCCTAAAGCCTGTCTGGTACATGGGTATTATGTTTCTCTCTTCTACCCATTTTTCTACATCGTTCAATAGCAGGCGAGTGTAAGCTTTGGCTTCCAGATCTAACAGGACGATGAGCCTGTAGTTTGACGGCTTTAGGCGATCTCCTTTTTTGAAGATTGGGACAAATATGGAGCCCCTCCAGGACTCAGGGGTTATTGCTGTCGAAAAGGTGTAGTTGAAGAGTGGAGTCAGGAGTTTGGCCCAGAACTCCGGTGCCTGTTTGAAGACCGGAGCTGGAATCCCGTTAGGCCCCGGGCCCTGTTGTTCCTCATGCTCTTGATGGTTTTGATGACCTGTTGGGTATTTACCCAAGTTGTTAGGGTATCATCTACGACGGCCGGGGATCTACTTCCCCATCGGGCCATGTCTGGGCACGGAATTGGAGCTCCTGGTTTTGTGCCGCTCAGTTGTGCCAGCTCTGCAAACTCCACTTTATTACTTGGTGGGGCTTCCTCGTTGTAAGCCGTTACATGTAGGTGCTTCACGTGTTGTATCCAGACCTTTTCTGCAACCCCATTTTCTCGTGAAGGGGCTCGGTTGCTCAGCTGATTTATATATCTCCAGAGTCGTGCTGAGTTCTTTTGTTTAAGCAGGGAGAAGACCTTGAGCCACTTGCTTTCCGTGTCAGCTTTTTTGTGTTCCCAGACCCTCTTACTGAGTGAGGCCCTCAGTGATGCAATCGATGCTCCCTCGGTTTGGAGGCGTCCTCTTGTCTGCAAGTGCTTTGCGCAACTGTCTTTTGTGGTCACGTATATCCTGTGGGAGGGTACTTCCTGGTCTATGTGGCCGGTCTATTCTAGGGTTTTGGGGTTTGGGGTTCCCAAGCTTGGATTGTAGATCCTCTATTATATTATCCCATCCTTTTATGAGTGAGGGCTCTCTCAATAAGCTGCCTTCCTGTGCCTGGTCCAGCCATATTTGAAGTGTGCTGTTGATCTTTTCTGACCACTTAATCCTCCGCAGGGCGCTATGTTTCTCCTCCCCACTTGACTTCCCGATGGATTGTGGCCTAAGGTCGCTTTCCTTCCTGTCTTCCACTTCGAATTCATCCATTCTGGCCGCCAGCTCTTCGCTGATCATGATGTAGTCTATTCTTGAGACATCCCAGAATGTGGGCTTGAGCTGCCAGCCTGTCGAGCGGGATCTCTTCAGTTCGTTGGTGGATATCAGGTTGTGATTGTTGAGAAATTCGTGCAAGGAGGCTGCCCTGCCCAAGCCCCCGGAAGATGTTTCGGTTTTGTCCATATTTTTCAGGTTGAAGTCCCCAGCAAGGATGACCTGGAATGTTTTGTGCTTGTTTACCAGATCTTCTAGTTTCTGTGCCAGAGCCTCCAGTTGGACTTTCATTAAGGTCTGTGCAGGGTTGATGTAACAGTTTATTACCAGTAGGCTCGTTGGCTGTTTATTGAGACTCAAGCCTCTTATCTGCACAGCTTGCAAACCAGGGAAGTTCAAGTTGATAGAGGTGACTGTGAGTGCGCACTCATGCTTTGTAAAGACGGATAGAGCGCCGGCTGGACGACCGAAGATATTCCTTTTTACGGCTGGTATTTGATGTTCGTAGTACCCTGCTAGCGGAGTGGTGGACAAGGCCCACGTTTCTTGGAAACAGATTATGTCTCCGCTTTCCAGAACCTGCTTCAGGCTTTTGTTTTTACAGATTTTGCTGATCCCTGCTATGTTCCAGGATATTATGGTTAATTGCGGATTTGACGTTGATCCGGGCTCTGCGTCTCCTCTGGCAGGCTGGCTTTTGTCCTGGTTAGGAATGCTGTATACTCCTTCTTGCGTGTCCCTTTTGGTCAAGGGGGGGATGTGGTGCAGATGACCCGTTGGTTATTTTGGCAGGAAATTCTAATGCCCAATTGATCCCTTTTACCCGTCTGGTTTCGGTCTTTGGGGCCCAGACTGTTTATCCCATGCAGTACCGACCAAGTGGCCTTTCTCGCTCTTTCAGGGGCCAGTACGTGTGGATATTTTGGATTCGGCAAGATCCGAACTTCAATGCCCCATTCCACAAATTGGGTGGTGTTGTTCACTACAGCTTGTTGTATTGCTTTGTTCTTCAATCCCACTACTGAGGAGTCACCATGAGTGTCCCCCTTCATGCTCTCGAATTTCACCCATTCTATCTCGCCAGTGCCTGTCTTATCTAGGGTGTCCAGGTGTTTAAACAGGCGTAGGATGTTACTCCGGTTCAGGATGTCGTGGTTTCCCGTGCTCGAGAATCTTGGTGTGAAAACCACCTCGTAGACAACTTCTAATGGACCCGGCATTTGTGCTCTTTCTTCCTTTTTTATAGCAAGCGCTGCTGAAGTTGGCTCTTTGTTTGAACTTCCTTGATGGCTTGAAGGGGAGATTCCTTGAGGCCTTACGTTTTGGCCGCTGTTCATCCAGGTAGCAGGCTGGATCTGCGTATTTGGGATTAATTGGGTTAAGATGATCCCTTGCTGCTTCTTTGTTGTCGGAGTTATCTGAGATGGCGGTTCTATAGTAAGTAGGTGTTTTCCGACCGTTGAGTGGATATCAGTGAGGTGGTTTTGCCTCTCTGGTGACTTTTGACCATTCGCGTTGGAGCTCCTTGATGGGGTTATTAGTTTGAGTTGGGCTTCCGTTATCGAGGAGACCGGGTAGGCCTTGTTACCCCAGTTTTTTTCTGTAAATATTGTATGCAGCTGGGTTGCTTTTGTGCCCGGTTTTGGGGGCGGTTGATTAATTTTCAATAGCTGGGTTTGTCTCACTTTTAGCTTTGTTTTTTTCTGTTGTTTCTTTAGCTTCTTTTTTGCTCTCCTTGATAATGATAGTTCTTGCATATCTGTTGCACGTGAGCTATGCTCCTGCTGGACTGTTCCGGTAACATCACAGTCCCCGAGATTTGGGCTTTGTATGTTTTTAGATGCTTTTAGGCTACTTTCTAGTGTGTTATTCGTAGGCTCTTCGCTTTTGCCGTTGTCGGCGGTGTTCTGCTGTCCAAGTGGGACCGCAGGGTTCTGTGTTTCCCTGGAGATGGAACTATTGTGCTTCTCCCCTTCTTCTTGGTTGTTGGGAGTCGGAACCGCCATGCTCCCTTTCGCTAGTTCCACTATATCTGCTAGGACCTCGGGAAGGCAGGCCCATTTCTCAATGAACGTAGAGCAGCGACAGGAGCAAGTTGGAAGGAAGCAAGTTTGGAGATCCTATCGTCAAGGGCCTCCACCTTGGAGCTTATGTCTGCTAGGCGGCCTGCAATTGCTTGTAGTTGACTCTCCTAAATTCTTTTAAAATTTGTTTAAAGACTCTGCGTTCGGCGGCTAGGTTGTGATCAGACTGCCGAAATTGTTTGGGACTATCCTATTATAGTGATTGGGCGCCACTTTGGGATTCTCCTGGTACACCGCAGTGTCTTTTGGACTCTCTTGCTTACCCACTAAAAGAGGCAGGAGTTGTATATTGGAGAGACACTGTACTGGGTGAGAAATGCCATTCCTGGGAATCCTGGAACCATATTACTAACTGTACTTTGTCCAGGTTCAAGCTTTATCAGCTCTCTTCCTTCCTGCTGTAAGAAGCAAAGCTGGCCACTTATAGAGGATAGCAGTATGGAAAGCGAACTACAGGATCTAGCTCCAAGGAAAACAGAAGTGGCGCAATGGTATAACCATCTTTTGGCCGCTACAGACAGAAAGATGGATCGTCCATTTAGAATCTGGGAGAATTGCCGAGCGAGGAGTTGGGAACTTTATGGCAAGTATCTCTAGATACTCTTTACCCCCTGATTAAATCTGCTGCACTGAGAAAAAACACTTTTTTACACTCCATAGAATCTATTGGTCTCCCCTTAAGTTATCCAAGATAAAGGGAGGTGGAGAAGCCAGCTGTATGAGATGCGGCCTTCAGAATGCAGATGATGTCCATGTATCCGCGTCCTGTTTCAAGATACAAGAATTTTGGACAAATGTGGGTAAGACTATCTCTAGAGCCCTGGGTCGCATCGTGGAGGTAAGCCCAACTCTTATACTATTTGGTTTTACTCCTGCACTGGGGGGAGCTTCAGACCCGATAGGGCCCCAACAAAAACTGGTGTTTTACTTAATTTTGCTGGCTAGGAGGGAGATTTGTAAAGCATGGCGCCAGACAACATCTCCTACTTGGAATGCTTGGTGGAGTTCTGTTAGAACCAATAAGATAAAGGCCGCATTAATCTCCACAATGTATCTGATCTCTTCAGTTACTGCCGATAAGGTCGACTCTGTACAGTAGTAGGGTCTAAACCCATGTTGAGCAGGATCCAGACAGTTGGTGGTGATCTCCTGATTCATGTCCTTTTCAAAAAATTTAGCAGGAAGAGGAAGAACTAATTTGGGTCTGTAGTTCTTTACATCTGAGGGATCGAGGGAAAGAGTCTTTAGAAGTGGCAAAATCAAGGCCTTTTTGCATCTGGAAAAAAGACTGACTTGAGCATCATTGTTATAGCAAACTGAGATGAGCAGAAATGGTAGCTGAAACTGACTGGAGGGAAAAAATCTGCAGGGTCCAAATTTCAGTGTTGATAAGATTAGAGACTTTCTCTTCAGAAAGTGGGGTGAATGTACTCATTACCAGGAAATGGTAAGTTACTTTATTCACTGTACGTTACTCCACTGTATCTGTCCCTAAAGATTATCTGGTGTTATCTCAAAATTCAGGAATATTTTATTTACTTTGGAAAAAAGAATATGGTTAGTTCATCACAGTTTTCTGGCTGGGAGATGTTACACTTCTATAACCAAAGGATGAAAGTGATTTAACTGTGTTAAACAACAGGCTGTAACTCTTCCTCCAACATTGCTATTGGTGCCTACATTTTCTTTTACATTTCTTGAGATCATAGGAGTACCATGGCGTGGAAGGCGCAGACAGATGGTTAGTCTTCAATCTAAAAGGCCCTACTTGACAAACTGTCTGGTAACAATGTGCAAGATGATTAGCCTGAAGTGGCTCAGGATTTTCACTAATCAGAAGTGGCTCTCACTTCAGAAAAGGTTGACGACCCCTGTTGTAAACACTTAATATTCCCAAAATCAAATAATTTAAAAAATGCAAAAAAACCAGAAATGTGCTACAAAACAAAGAGTTTCCGTTGGGCTAGGACTGTGAAAGGAGGCTTGTTTTTACACTTGCATTAATTGTCTAGGATAGATAGGACAGGCATGATGCAAATTGTGAAAGGGAGATGGGCACACATGTTACCTCCACCCTTTTCAAGTGGGAGTTCAAAAATATGGATCCAGCCCACAAGGTTCTGAGTTCCCCAGAAGTGTACTGAACCCCAGACCGACCGGAGCCTTGAAGCAGCAAGAGTATATTGTAGTTACCAGACAGCCCAAGAGCTCTAGAACCAGCAGAATCTACTCTCCAAAACTCTACACAAAAAGGAGTTAGAATAGCCTAGCCCGTTTCCATGTCACCCTACCCCACAGCACTGCCACCAACCCCACCACAATAGCCTTGAAAACCATAGCTCCTTTCCCCAAAACACTGCCATCATCCATTCCCACAAAACACTGGCCCTTTCTACTGGCCCTAAAGCTACTCCCCCAACACTGCAACCTACCCTCAAAAAACTACATGGCTACACTGTTTGCTTCTGCCATGACACTGCCTTCTATCCTGCCACCCCCACCCAAACTGACCCCTGCCCAACCATTGTCCCTATTGCCAAACACTTCCCTCTACACTCACCATTGTATCCTGAAAACACTGGACCCCCAGCACCAAAACACTACTGAGGGAAAGCTGGATGAGAAGGGGTGAGTGGGAGCCACCAACGAAAGGGCAGAGGGCTCAACCAGTTGGTTTTTTAAAGCAGTGAACGGGGCAGTGGCGCGTTTGTTGGGCCTCTTTAGAACAATATTGGCCCACTGGGCCCGGTGTTCCACTACATTTAAATCTTGGCTTGTCCCAGGTCCCACTACATCCCCTTTCGGAGGAGGAACCCTGCAGTAATATACTGCCCCGTCTCGGGGGCCACCACACTGTGTTGCCCATGCCCCCTTCCATTTCCTTGCCTAGGGCACCCACAGCCCTGGGCGAGGATAAGGAAGAACGGGCAAGCTGTAGGAGTGGAGGAGACAGATGCACACTGCTGCAGCATGCCAGTATAACCTACCTGATCTACTTTTTGGTGCCCCGTTCTTCGATGTTCAGTCTGTTCTCTCCTCTGGCTGCAGAAGTGTCCAGGCTGCAGGCAGGAAGGTCCTCCGGTCAAGCGACAGGTGGTGGAGTCCGAAGCCCTTCAGATGAATGCAAAACCGCAGGCAGGCCGGTGAGGAGTAAGAAATGCGTTACTTACCTGTAACTGCAGTTATCCAGTATTGGTGTCTTTCATAGATTCACATGCCTGAATCATTCCCCGTCGCCGAGACGGGAGCCTCCGGTACATAGAAAAGTAATGTCCTATAGACATACATAGAGAAAAGTAGGCCTAAGGGCCTTGCCTTAGTAGCCTATCTATGTCCTTTTGTAAAAAGGACCAAACTCCAGAAGGTATCCAATCAGCTACCACCTCCCTCTAGAACCTTCCTGTCAGGAGCCTCAGTCTCTCAGATTTTCGTACGCACCAAGCTAGGTAGGCGTAATACTTGTTAGAGAAAGAAGTGAGTCCTTCCAGGGGAGGCGGGAGGGTTTCATGTGAATCTATGAAAGACACCAATACTGGATAACTGCAGTTACAGGTAAGTAACTCATTTCTTATCCAGTATTATGGGTGTCTTTCATAGATTCACATGCCTGAATCAGAGTAGTAAGCAGTACATCATGCACATTTCTGATGGAACAGCATACAGTAGTCTTAGATAATACATATCATACTACTAAAAGCCATCAACAAGTAACAAGAAATAAGTAAATAAATGTGCATACCAGCAAAGGATGGCGGGAAGGAGGAAGGCTCACCTCACTGGAATAGACGGCGAAGCACAGCCTGGCCTACTGCTGCATCCTGCATCAGTTCCGTATCCAGGCAGCAGTGCCTGGTGAAGGTATGCGGAGACTTCCAGGTCGCTGCCCTGCAAATGTCCAATATTGGCACCCCAGCAAAGAGCGCTGCCGATGTGGACACAGCTCTTGTAGAATGAGCTCTTACTTTGGAGTGTAACGAACGTCCTGCTTTGTCGTGGCAAAAGGCAATTGCCGAAGATATCCATCGTGAAATACTTTGCTTGGAAAGCGGCATGCCTTTTCTTGGTCTACTGAAAGCGATGAAAAGCTGGTTCGTTTTCCTAAAATGTTTTGTCTTGTCGAGGTAAAATTTAAGACACCTCTTCAGGTCCAAAGAGTGCAGAGATCTTTCAGCTGCAGTGCTTGGATTTGGGAAGAAAGATCGGAGGACTAGAGGTTCATTTAAATGAAAGTCCGACGGGACCTTAGGAATAAATCGAGGGTTAGTTCTTAAAACCACTCTGTCTTCCTTGAACTGCATGAAGGGATTTTGTATTGAAAGAGCCTGTAGTTCGCTGACCCTTCTTGCTGAGGACAGGGCCAAAAGAAGGGCCGTTTTCCAGGAGATGTATTTGATATCTGCTCTGTGAATAGGCTCGAAAGGGTGCTTCATCAACTGGTTGAGGACCACATTAGGATGCCATGTTGGTGGAACTCTCCGTGGGCGAGGAAAGGATCTGTAAAGCCCCTTAAGGAATTGTTTTATTAACCTGTGAGACCAGAGAGAGGGTCCTTTTGAAGTTCTTGTAAAACGAGAAATTGCTGCCAAATGTACTGATAGAGGCATGCGCAAGTCCCGCCTGTGCCAGGTGTAGCAGATATGGTAGTAACTGCTCCGGAGTAGCCTTTAAGGGATGTAGATCTTTGTCCTTATACCAAATGCAAAAGCGTTTCCATTTTAACGAATAGGTCTTATTTGTGCTCTCTGCTCTTGCTTTTGCGAGGACATCTTTGCACTCCTGCGGAATGTCTAGTTGACAGAACTCTCGGTACTCAGGAGCCAAGCCGATAATCTGAGAGATTTCAGATTCGGGTGCTGTACCTGGCCGTTGGACATCGTGAGCAGGGACGGATGTTGGCCCAGACGGATTGGCGGGTGGACTGAGAGGCGATGGAGGTCTGTGAACCAATGCTGCCTTGGCCAGAACGGGGCAATCAGAATCAGGGTGCAATGTTCTGTCTTCATTTTTCGGAGGACTCTTGGTATCAGGGAAAATGGCGGAAATGCGTACGCAAACACGTTGCGCCATGCGATGGAAAATGCATTTCCGAGGGACCGCAGTTGAGGATGCCAACTAGCGAAGTTGCGGCATTTGGCGTTCTCCCAGGTAGCAAAAAGGTCGATCTGCGGTCTTCCCCATTCCGAAAAGATGTGATCCAGCACTTCTTGTTCCAGCTCCCATTCGTGGGACAGCGATCTCTGTCTGCTTAGAGCATCTGCTATGATATTGTCCTTGCCTGGGACATACTCCGCTGACAGCGTGATACTGTGGAGCACAAGCCAGTTCCAGATTTTCTGCAATTCGTGAGATAGTGTGAGCGAATGCGTTCCTCCCTGTTTGTTCAAGTAGTGCATTGTCGTAGTGTTGTCGGTCCTGACAAGCACTGGGGAGTTCTGGATGCGCGGTAGGAAAGCTTGCAGAGATAGAAAAACTGCCCTCAGCTCTAGGAGATTGATATGGACCTGCTTTTCTTGGTCCGTCCACTTGCCGCTGATCTGCAGCTCTTGAAGGACCGCTCCCCAACCCTCTAGGGAGGCATCCGTAGTTATCACATGTGGGGCTGCAGGCAGCAGGAATGTTAGTCCTTGTGAGAGGTTTTTGGACGACCTGCACCATAGCAAGGCTTTGGACATTTGCTGTGTTATCACAATGCGATCCTCGAAAGAGCCTGTGCTCGGAGTCCATTGCCTGGTCAAGGCCTCCTGCAGAGGGCGCAATCTGAGCCGACAGTGTGCAATAAGCAGGATACATGAAGAAATCATCCCCAGGAGGGACTTGAAAGTACGGACCGGCAAAGTTTTTCTCGAGGCAACTGCGGTGGCCAGAACAATAAGCTTGTGCTTCCTTTCCTGAGATGGAAATGCTTTTGAACATTCCGTATCCAATGTCGCCCCCAGAAAGGTAAGAACTCGGGAGGGCTGAAAGGTTGACTTCTCGTGGTTGAGCGTCAGACCCAGTTGCTGGAAAAGATTGAGACAGGCGCTGGAAGACTTGACTGCGCCTTTCAAAGATGGTGCTTTTACCAGCCAGTCGTCCAGGTATGGGAAGACTTGGTGTCCTTGCTGACGTAGGAAGGCTGCCATTGGGGAGAGGCACTTGGTGAAAATTCTGGGTGCCGACTTGAGGCCGAATGGGAGGACACAGAATTGATAGTGCTGACCTGCCACTGCGAATCTGAGAAATTTCCTGTGGCCTTTGTGAATAGGGATGTGGTAGTATGTGTCTTGCAGGTCTAAAGACGTCATAAAGTTTCCCTCCTCTAGCGACCCCAAGATCTCTTGGATAGTCACCATACGGAACGATTGACTCTTCAAGAATGTGTTGAGTGCCCTGAGGTCTAGGATGGGCCTCCATTTCTTCCCTTTCTTTTGTATTAGAAAGAAGCGGGAATAGAATCCCTTTCCTCTGTGAGCTGCTGGTACTCGCTCTATTGCTCCTTTCTTTAACATTGCAGAGACCTCTTGAAGGAGTAATCGTAGATGCCTGTGTTGAAGCTTGCGAGGAGGAGTAGTCAGGGGAATTGAATTCTAACGAATGTCCGAATTGGATCAACTGCAGCACCCACCAATCCGTTGTAATTGATCTCCAATTGTCGAGGAAGTGTGTTAGTTTTCCTCCAAGTTTGAAAAAATGAAATTGTGGACTGACTGGCTGTTGGAAAAGGTCATTGGCGTCCGCCAGCGGTTTTCCTCTGATTTTTTCCCCTGTAGTTAGACCTTCCATACAAGGTCTGACGACCTTGTTGCTGTTGTCGCTGTTGATATTGCAATCTGCCTTGGTTATAGGAATATGAGGATATGCTCTGGCAAGAACCTCTGTAAGAGGATTGACCTCTGCCTCTGCTCCCTCGAAAGGACTGGTTCTTAAACTGCAATGTGTCCAGCGCTCGTGCCGTGTCCGTATCTTTTTTGATCGTTTGCAGGGCCTCATCGATTTTTTCCCCAAAAAGGTGTTGGCCATCGTAGGGCATGTCCAGTACCTTGGTTTGGACCTCTTGGCGAAAGGATGTAGCCTTAAGCCACCCCTGCCTTCGCATGACCGCGGCCCCTGCTAGCTGTCTGAAGCCGGTCATAGCCACATCTACGGCACAATCGATAATTTCTGATGCCGATGTTTGGCCTTCCTTAAGGAGCGATTGTACTTCCTCTTTCAAGTTATCTGGTAGTTCCGCCAGATACGGGGCAATATCCTCCCACAATTGCCTTTTGTAGTGGCCTAGTAACGCAATGGAATTAGCCACTTTCACAGTCATGGCCGACGTGGTGGAAAAGCATTTGCCAATACTATCAAGCTTCCTGCCCTCTTTGTCCGGTGGAGCTGACAATGGGGATGCAGGATTCCTCGAGTTCTTTTGTGCTGCCTGGGTAACATCTGAATCTGGCTTGGGATGCCCAGTAAGGCAGGCTGCTGCTGTTGATGGTGCCTTAAACTTTTTGTCCAGCCGTGTCGAAGACTGAGTTTTAATCGTCGACGATGATGGTTTCGTCGACGGTATCCTCGTCGACGGTACCTTTCGCCAGTCGTAGATGGTGCGCTTGTCGACGATGTCTTCGTCGTCGGCGATGTCTTCACCGTCGTCGGAGACTTCGACGACGGTACGCCTGTCGACGAGGGCGTCTTCGTCGACTGCGTCGTCGGTTTCGGCTTCGTCGTCGACGCTGATGTCGTCGTCGACGGGATCTTCGCCGAGGGCCTTGTAATGAGGATAATCGACGGCACAGGCTTACCCGCCGTAGACGATGGAGTTGTCCTCGTCGTCGATGAGAATGCTGACTATGCCATCGTCGTCGACACCGTCGTCGTCGATGTAGAAACATAGACTGTAGACACAGTCTTCTTCAGCGCTGAGGTAATCGTCGACGAAATCGTCGTCGACGACGGCGCAGGCTTCCTGAAGGCAGGAACCTCCTTGTCAGACGTTGTGGATCTTGCCTCAGAAGACTTTTTAATAGTCTTGTTAGGGCTAGGGGAAGCAACCCTTGGCCTCTTCAAGGATAATTTAGAAGAAACTGAAGCCATCTCGACGTCCTCAGAAGATTCCAGGTCCGCTCTGGTTTTCAGCCTGTTCAACCAGAGGAGCAGCCGGCCTTCTCTATCCTTTAGTGTTTTTGTAGAGAATGTTCTACAAATTCTACACTGTTTAGGAGAATGGTCCGGATAAAGACAGTATAAGCCGGTTTCATGCTTATCGTCGACGTGGAGCCTCTTCTTACCACAAGAAGAGCAAGCTCTGAAGAGACCCTTCTTCTGTTGTTCAGCCATGGTGTATAAATGAAGGAAATATCCAATTTCTGAGAAGAAAAGAGATAAAACTAGGAAACCTGAGGAGAACTCAGGTGGAGACTCCCTAGCACAACGTGCGGTAGAAAATCTGAGAGACTTAGGCTCCTGACAGGAAGGTTCTAGAGGGAGGTGGTAGCTGATTGGCTACCTTCTGGAGTTTGGTCCTTTTTACAAAAGGACATAGATAGGCTACTAAGGCAAGGCCCTAAGGCCTACTTTTCTCTATGTATGTCTATAAGACATTACTTTTCTATGTACCGGAGACTCCCGTCTCGACGACGGGGAATGATTCAGGCATGTGAATCTATGAAAGACACCCATAATACTGAATAAATAAACAAAGAACACATCACTTGCCTGCTGCTGAGACTCCTCCTTTTATTGGAACATTGGCGAGCGATGGTTTAATGCAAGGACGAAGTAGCATTCACTGATATTTTTATGAAAAGTGCAGACTTGTTACAAAACTGGTGATTATTTTTTGCACATCTCCATATCCTAGAGGGTCTGAAAGACAATGCTCCCAAGTAAAATCATGCCCTGTGGGAAACAGTGGCCTAAACTCTGCCGGTGAACACAAGCTATTCAGGATAGATGTGTTGCAGTAAAGTTTGTAATATGTTGTGACTTGGGCACAGTCAATTTCTTTGGTCAGGCGATTGACATGAGTGTGGAACTTTGGTGCATTGCCTGGATTAGGTCTATATGCTTCTCTTAAGATACCCGAGCATCGTTAATGGACAAGCTATTCAATGGCTCTCACCTTTTAAGCAAGAAAGTGGACTAGGCCCCAGACAGATTCCTTGGGTCTGTCTGCCTCCGCCACGCAATTTCATCACAAATCTCGTCCCCTTTTGGCTACCGTAGGGTTTTTTTCAACACTGCCAGCGCCAGACCCTGCTGCAAACCAAGCAGGTCTCCCAGTTCTTTCATGGCCATGGCACACAAAGGCAACGTCCAGGACATCATGCCACTGCGTGACCTGCCTCTACAACTGGTGCAGCTGCAAAACCTCTTTGTGTCCTGCCAGACACTGACTCGCCCTATTGTAGGCAGTATCCAACATATTCTCCAGTGAATTAGATTATGCCAGCGGCAGACCCATCTCCCTATTCCACCCAGACTTAACAGTGGCCATGGATGTATCACGTCTGGGATGGGAAGGCCATATGGGAGACAGAGATTAGGGAACCCTCATCACCGGCAGAGAACAAACTCCACATCAAGCTGTTGGAGTTGCGAGCATTTCACTTGGCGGTGAAGGTCTTCCTGCCCACCATCACAGGAGGGCTGGTGCAGCTTCTCACAGACAAGGCAGTCAATGACAGTGGTCTCATCAGGAAATGTCACACTAAACGTTTTTGACAGTGAGCCGAGGATTCACTGGCTCCCAGGTACCCTGCCCTGAGATACAGAAGAATCCTTACTGGGTTGTACTGAATATAGTGTGAGAAGCATATGGGAGAGACGGTGATCTACCATCCTGATGAGTCGACGGTAATTAACTGGAAAGGTTGAAACATTAGCTAAACAGTGACTATTTCATGTAAATTATGTCTTCTATGAATCACCTTTGCTTAACTTGTATTGTACAAAAGCAATTTACAGCCCTGTTTCTGTGAACAAAATTTAGATTGTACTGTTTTATCATCATGTCACTTTCATCTTGAGCACTGCGCAGTCATCACTCAACGATTTATATATACCCTTGCTGCTGAGAATACAATTAGAATTTTTGGAAATGAAAATGCCTCATCTGAATTCTAATCATGATAAAAAAGGTGAATTAATATCTGCCCAGGGTCTGAATATGTGATACAGACCAGTGAGATAATGAACTCATAGACCTCTGTAGTTGTTAACAGTGCGCATGGGAAGTGCTTCTATGCGTCTACGCTTGTCACTTCTGCAGCAGAATGACGTCAACACTGAGCTGCATGATGTCTCCTACTGCGTGCAGCAGGACTGCTTTAAAGTTTGAGGATCCAGTCTGGCGTGTTGGAAATATTCACACGGTGAGGAATATGCAGGTAAAGGAGTATCCACCAGAAAGAGCGTTTGTTGGACCCGGCCTCGTGGCGTTGTCCCCCTCCTCCCGCATGGCGGGCCCTGGACGACATCGACCCCTGTCCTCCGGCCTGAAGCTACCCCCTCCAACCTTCACGAGAGCCGCCACTCCTGGCGACCCCCGGCTCTCCCCCTCCATGACATGGCGACCCCTACTCGCCCCACTCTGCTGGTCCGACCCCTATCCCGGGCCATCCTCTCAGGCCCCGACTCCATCTTGGGCCTTCCACGTCCGGGCTCCGTGGCCTCGGCCCGACCTCGGCCCCAGCAAAGCCCCGACATCGAGGCACCAAGATCCGACCAGGTGGTAAAACGGCCACTTGACGGATCAAGGAGGAGGAGAGTTTCGATGGCCCTCCAGCAATCCCCGGACGCCTGTTTCGATCGCCCTCCGGCCTCCCTGGGCGCTGGCTCCACCCTCCAGCTGGGTGCCTGGACACTCACATCCCGGCCCCTCTGACCCCCAGGTGCGAGGATCCGGACATCAAAGGACTCCAGACCTATATCTGGGGCAGCTCTGAAATGGGTCGGCAGTTGTATCCTGGAGTCGAGAGCCCTGCAGGTCGAACCGCGGCTGACCCTGAGACGAACTCACTATGGAACCCTGAACCCTATTCGGAGCCCTGCTGGCGCTGCCGCGGCCCGACCTCGCTGAACCATCTTCGGAGCCCTGCTGGCGCTGCCGCGGCCCGACCTCGCTGAACCATCTTCGGAGCCCTGCTGGTGCTGCCGCGGCCCGACCTCGCTGAACCATCTTCGGAGCCCTGCTGGCCCTGCCGCGGCCCGACCTCGCTGAACCTATTCGGAGCCCTGCTGGAGCTGCCGTGGCCCGACCTCGCTGAACCATCTTCGGGACCCTGCTGGCACTGCCGCGGCCCGCCGTCGCTGAAACATCTTCGGATCCCTGCTGGCGCTGCCGCGGCCCGACCCCGAGGAACCCCCCAGCTCGAGGATTGAGAGCTGAGCGCAGGGTATCCCTGTACCAGGCTGGTACCAAGACTGTCCCGCTAACCCCTTCCCACAGTTACCGAGACCTTAAGGATCCCTCGATCCATTTGTACATATATTGCTGAGATAACCTGCCGTGATTGCTGATAAAGACGTTAAGAATCTATCCTTGTGTTGTGTCCATTTGTAGTGGTGTGATTGCTCGCCTGTACGAACCTAGGAGAGGAACCTCGCCAGGAGGCCTCTCGACGGCGCTCGGCCAACTCCAGAAGGAGAGGTGGGTCTCGGGGTGGTCGGCCAGACAACCTCAGCCTCCCCCCTAGGATCGCCTTTCTAACAGCGCTATTGAAGGCAAGTAACTGGTTTGTTATGTTTTCCTGCTGTCGTATATTATCTCATTCTGGGTGGTGAACTCTGTTTGCTGAGTTTTCCGTACTCCATGGAGCGTAGCAAGGTCTTTTTCTACGCTCGCACTCTTCAACGTCATGTGCCGGAGCGGGGACAATCCACCTCCTAATGAGATTTTTCATGCTCGCGCTCGCCATGGTCTAGTTGGCGAGCAAAATCAACCTCCTGGGGTGATTTCTCAAAGCGGGTCGTCGGATTTCTCAATGCGAGTGGTCGCCGCAGGTCACAACCACCCGCATTGAGAAAACTTCCTTCGAATTGACAAAGCTGCTGCTCGAGTAGAAGCAGCTGCATCCTCTTGCGCTGAACATGGTGCCATTTGCAATTATTTTTACAGGGCGGGACAAACACCAGGAGATCAAAATCACCAAAAACGGCATGACTCTTACGCACTCCGCTGCTTGCGGAACTCCACCAGAGTTTGTTTGTCACTGTCCGGAGTTTCTCATTGAGGAACTCAGCATATGCTTAATCTTATCATGAAAATATAGATATCAGTCATATGTTAAGAAACAAGGGTGAATAGAAACCTTTTTAGTGGAGTAACATTTAAGACATTATTATTGTGATTTTGTTGGCAATTATTTGATTTTTGCAAGCACTAACACTCTGTGTAAAGTAAAGACCTTGAGAGTTTTGTAACTTTCAGGTACTGTGGTAAATAAATAAATAATACCCTATTTTTGACTAGACTTATAGCATAACAGATAGCTCAATAAAATAAGAGTCAAGATTCGAGGTAGTAGGAGTTTCTGCAGGTTTATTACAGCATAAGGACAGGATCAGGACAACCTGCATAGGAACAGAATGACAGGGCCCAGCAGGACAACTGGGGCCCAACAGGGGAAAAGAGGCCCAGCAGCTGCTGGGGCTAGGTCTGGGATGAGCGCGCTAACATTCAATAACAAAACACAGGCATATATACATAGCGCGAACACATAGCATTACATTGCAGTAGGCGTAGCAGTGGGTGGAGCAGAAAGGCATGACGCGTAGCAGTCGCGAAAGATAACAGTAAAAAGAGGTGTAACTGGGCGTATACATAGACATGTGGTGCAAATGTAACAGAATATGTCATGAATGGGCGGAAACATAGGAGGGGGCTACCTAAGGAGCCGGGACCTCTAACCTAATGGTGCGCGAAAACTAGCAATGACGTGTTACTAGGAGAAGCTGGGGGCTATGAACTCTGTGCTAGGAGCAGAGACTAGAGTCTGGAGGGTCGGAGCGACATGTACCTAAACCCTATCTGGTATCTGATGTTTAGGGAACATGTTGATATAAACTAGAAGTCATGAGGGGAGAGGCTAACTTGACTCTAAGACTGGACCATGCATTATTCTACATGAAGTGCGTGATGAGGAATATTAAATGACCATTAAATACAGTATTTCTCTAACGTGGAGCCGAGTAGGCTAGACAATGACGGAAACTATTGATGCAGTTCAGTAGCTTAGGAATGCAGAGGAGGAGGACTGAACAGATAGCCGGAATCATAACATACTTTTGGCAGACTCAGAGGCAGAGCCAAGCTGCACCGGGCACTGCGAGGCAGGAAGTAAGTGAAGGGTCGAGGATACAGGTGGGGGCTGTATCGCTCCTCAGCGAGGCTTTCAGGAGACAGGAGCTGAATCTGTGGTCCGGGCCCTTTTTAGGCCTGGAAACGGGGATTTTATAATGGAATAACGTGCACACTGGGAAACGTGGCAACATAATTTTACATAGGCCTGATATTCGTAGTATTCACGAGGACTGGAAAATGACATACCAGAGGTGGACACAACTGTAATTGCGTCATTAATCGGACATGGGGAATAACATATGCATATTGGTCATGCACACATAACATATGATGGATGAGGCGTAGGGACACAGAACATGGCAAAATTTACTTTTCCACAGTACTCAAATTGTGGATTCTGTTGCAATTAAAAATATTTCCAGGCATGAGACTTCTTTGGAGGTTGCATGCGGGCAGCCTCAGTTATCCTGCAAGAGTTTCTTGATGAATCCTATTGCAACTACATTATGTGCTCTCTCATGTAAAGTCAGGTTGTAAGAAGCTTTTCTGCATCTCAAGATACGCCTTACTTTTCACCTGGTGTGGGTGCATTTCTCATGTTTAGTGAGATCTCCTTTCTGAGTATAACGTTTCTTACTTTCCCCTCCTGTATAAGGCTTTAGTCCAGTGTGAATTCTCTCATGTGAAGTGACATTCTATTCAAGACTGAACCTTATCTGACATTCAGAACACACATAAGGCTGCCCCTGTTCTCCCCTTCTTTTTGCTTTATTCATTGATCCTTTTTTATGTTTAATAGAAAAATCTCAGGCTATCACTCCCGCTATTGTTCATGGAATTGAATATAGGGCATTGGCATATGCCGATGATATTATAGTCTTAACTGATAATGTCGCTCAATCCTTTCCTGCATTGGAGATTCTGGCAGCTCAATTTGGCTTAATTTCGGGCTATAAATTAAATATTGCAAAGACGCAAATTTTACAATCTACGGCTATGCCCATTTCTCATGTTCCCACAGCTACGGAGGCAACATACCTTGGTATTCAAATTTCGCCTGATGTAGATCAGATTCTTGATCTGAATTACTCCCCTACTATTGATTTACTTCATAATAAATTAGAGCGGTTGGGTCACTTACAACTTTCGTTATTCGGCCGATCTAATATTCTTCAAATGTTTGTCCTCCATAAATGTTTATATCTTTTCAGATCTATTCCATTATTAATCCCTCCTCTAATTTTAACCCCTTCCATGCTGATGACAGAACGGTTCCGTCATCAGCTACGGGTGAGCTGTGCTGATGACGGAACCGTTCCGTCATGACTCCGCCCGCGCAAGGCGGAGTCAGCACAGGCGGAAAATACGCCCCGCACGGAAGGGGTTAAAAAAAGCAGAAAGGATATGCCAACGATTTCTATGGTCATATCGTAAACCAAGGAGGGCAGCTAAGTGGACCTGTCTTCCGCAGGATCGTGGGGGGTGGACAGTCCCAAATTTAATGTATTATTATTGGGGCAGCTATGGTCCAACATTTTGCCGTTCCTCTATTAGGTGATGCTGTTGAGCTTTCGGTCCATCTTTCACCTTCAATATATTCAATATCATTTGGAGACTCCACAAAAGGTGTACTAACTCGTATCCTTGAAATGAGTTATTTAAAAAAAACTAAATTTAAGGTATTGTGGGCATTATTTTCGGTTTGGCAAAAAGTTCGTCAACACTTTCATATCTCTAAGCTTATCTATTATACCCCATTAAATGCCTCTGGATTACTTCCAATGATATTTCAAGAGAGGGTGGCAAATATTTGGACAGCTCTCGGTTTGAAGGAGATTGGTGACTTAGCTGATCTAGGGCAAATAGCTTATTTTAGTTTTTTGAAGGAGAAATTTCTTCAGCAGTCCAATCATTTTTTTAAATACCTGCAATTGAGAAGTTTTTGGGATAATAAGTTTCCTCAAAATCCAACAATGTTTCAAAAAATTGTTATAATTGAATCTATAAGAAAGAAAGTAAAAATTGGCAGTTTATATCAGTCTTTTCTATCCCAACTTCCTGATGATTTAGATGACCAGAACAATAAGTGGGCGACTAAATTTGGAGTACCTTCTATTGATTTAAAATTTCCATTGGTATTAGCTAGGTCTGTCTTGGTCTCAGGTACTCTTCGCTCACAAAGTTATACGGCTAAGTTCAATCTTTATTATACACCTGCAAAACTTGTTAGATGGGGTTGTTAGTGGGGGCAAAGGGGCGTTTTGTGCAAGATGTAAATTTTCCTCCGCAGATTCCGTCCATATGTTCTACAAATGTCCGGAGTTATCTCTCTTCATCAACCAAATTGAAACCTTTCTTACTCAGATTACCCAAACCTCAGTCAAAATTGCAGCCGAAATGGTAATTACTGGCTATGAATATTCTACTGCCCCAGGAAAAAACAATACATTTGCAAGCTTTTCTTTTTATTGCCATGGCTATGGTCAGACTGTGCTACATCACTCTGGATACATCCTGAACCCCCTAACTTTTGTCATTGGAAGGCCAGGATGCTGGCCTGGTACAAACTTGAGACTTCAGTTCAGGCTTTCAGAGGAAAGAAAAGACGTTTAACTGCCTCTAAGAACTGGGCACCATTCAAAAAATGGGTTTCAAATTAATTATGGTTATTTTTTTCTTTTCTTTCTGTCATGTTTCTATAACTTTCTTACGTATGCATTATGTATGATTTATGTTTTGATGGTTTAATCTGTCTACCACCACCACGGGATAAAAGGGGAAAAATTCAATAAATAAAAAATATTTTTTTTTTTAAAAAGTAGACATTCAGAACACACATAAGGCTTTTCTCCCCTGAGTGAGTTCGCTCATGTCAAGTGAGAAGTAATTTGTAACCAAAACTTTGCTTGCATTTCGAGCACTCATAAGGTTTTTCCCCAGAGTGGGATCTCTCATGAAGCATAACACTGTCTTTCAGATTCAACCTTTTATGGCATAAGGCTTTTCTCTAGTGTGGAGTTTCTCATGGAGAGATAGCATTTTTCTCTGCAGCTTTTCTGGCATTCAGAGCACTCATAAGGTTTTCATCAGTATGGAGTCGCTTATGGTTAGTGAGGCTGTGCCTATCACATAGGAATTTTGGGCATTCACAGCGTTGGTAATGTTTTTCCCCTGTGTGCGCCTGCTCATGTAGAGTGAGATTGAGTTTAAAATTGATGCTTTTCTGGCATTCGGAGAACTGCATTATTTTGATGGTGTGTTTTCTTATGGCGCTTGTAACCATCACTACCTCTGAATCTTTTCTGACATTTAGAGCACTGATAAAGGTTTTTCTCCAGTGTGGATTCTCACATGTTCAGTGAGATGAGATTTATGGCTGAAACATTTTTGGCATTCGGAGCACTGATAAGGTTTTTCCCCAGTGTGGATTCTTATATGCTTAGTGTGATTGCTTTTTACACTGAAACATTTCTGGCATTCAGAGCACTGATAAGGTTTTTCCCCAGTGTGGGTTCTTATATGATAAGTAAGATACTTTTTGGTAATGAAAGATTTCTGGCATTCAGAGCACTGATAAGGTTTTTCCCCAGTGTGGATTCTTATATGATGAGTGAGATACCTTTTGTTAATGAAAGATTTCTGGCATTCAGAGCACTTATAAGGTTTTTCCCCAGTGTGGGTTCTTATATGGTGAGCAAGATTGTTTTTTTGACTGAAACATTTGTGGCATTCAGGGCATTGATAAGGTTTTTCCCCAGTGTGGGTTCTTATATGCAGCGCGAGATATCTTTTTTCACTGAAACATTTGTCGCATTCAGTGCACCGATAACGTTTTACCCAAGAGTGGGTCCTTGTATGTTTAGTGAGTCTCATTTTGTCACTGAAACATCTCTGGCATTCAGAGCAATGATAAGGTTTTTCCCCAGTGTGGGTTCTTATATGATAAGTAAGATACGTTTTGGTAATGAAAGATTTCTGGCATTCAGAGCACTGATAAGGTTTTTCCCCAGTGTGGGTTCTTATATGCTGCGTGAAATAGATTTTTTCACTGAAACATTTCCGGCATTCAGAGCACTGATAAGGTTTTTCCCCAGTGTGGGTAATTGTATGTTGAGAAAGATTGATTTTTTGACTGAAACATTTGTGGCATTCAGAGCACTGATAAGGTTTTTCCCCAGTGTGGGTTCTTATATGCTTCGTGAGATGGATTTTTTCACTGAAACATTTCTGGCATTCAGAGCACTGATAAGGTTTTTCCCCAGTGTGGGTTCTTGTATGCCGAGTGAGACAGCCTTTTTGACTGAAACATTTCTGGCATTCAGAGCACTGATAACCTTTTTCCCCAGTGTGGAATCTCAAATGTGCAGTTAGAAGTGATTTACGGTGGAAACGATTTGGGCATTCAGAGCACTGATAAGGGGTTTCCCCAGAGTGAATTCTTGTATGTTCAGTGAGTCTGCTTTTGAAACTGAAACATTTCTGGCATTCAGAGCACTGAAAAGGTTTATCCCCAGTGTGGGCTCTTCTATGCTGAGTGAGACTGTTTTTGTAAATGAAACATTTTTGGCAATCAGTGCACTGATAAGGTGTATCCCCAGTGTGGGTTCTTCTATGCTGAGTGAGACTGTTTTTGTCAATGAAACATTTTTGGCAATCAGTGCACTGGTAAGGTTTTTCCCCAGTGTGGATTCTTTGTGTATGCCGAGTGAGTGCGCTTTTGTTAAAAAAACTTTCATGGCATTCAGAGCACTGATAAAGTTTTTCCCCAGAGTGGATTCTCATATGTTCAGTGAGTTTAGATTTACGGCTGAAACTTTTTTGGCAATCAGAGCACTGATAAGGTTTTTCTCCAGAGTGGATTCTCATATGTTCAGTGAGTTTATATTTACGGCTGAAACTTTTTTGGCATTCAGAGCACTGAAAGTGGTTTCCCCCAGTGTGCATTCTGTCAAATTCTGTGAGATAAGATTTATGGCTGTATCTTTTTTTGCACAAGTAACTTTTTTCCCCAACTTTGTTTATTTTGCCTCGATTGAGGCGGGTTTGAACAATGAATTTGTTCTCACAGTCCGTGTTTTTATAAGGTGTTTTCTCTTGCTTATATGCCACGGTAAGAGTGAACCTGATTTTAGAGTTGCGCTTGTTTAGATAATGTTCAGCATTTATCTCTAAAAGAAATTGTGTGTAATCTTCTTAACACTTGAATTGAGCAAAATATATCTGAAGCAGCCCTGTAACACCTTTTGAAATGTTTCTAGCAGATAATAGTCTTTAGGTAAAAGCATCTCAGGCAGCAACTTACTTTGTGACTGAAGTTTTTCTCAAATCTATTTGTATAGTTTCTTAGCAATGCAGTAATAAGCTGTTAGACTGATATTTAATGATTAAACTGATAAGTACCTTTTTGCACTGATGTAATGACAGTAACTGAGGGCGTTTGAACGTGCACAGTACTATTGTGGATCATTAGTCGCAGAACATCAGTTCCTTCTACCCTTTCTATGTTTGGTGAAAGGTTAAGGTTTGTAGTTCTGAAGACGAGGATTTATTTACATTAGCTATAACGCAATGGTGCTCCTTTAATCCATTTTTATATTTAACAATTTTACATATCACTCCTGCACAACAGATAATGTTGAGGCGATTTACATAGAATTACAGAACAGTACACAATAAAAAGGAAACAATCTGAGATGGTCATGAACACAATAAAGTGGTGAATTATTAAGGTTTTCGTAAGAGTGAGCAGAGTGGGTCGAGGTGTTAAATTCCGAGGCAGATAGTCTTAAACTTGCGTAACTGGTTAAAAACAGTTGTTGAACAAAGTTGATTTTCCAATCTTTTGGTTGTTAACGTGTCAGCTTCGAAGTCTTCTTTCAGTGTCTTTTCTTTGATGGTATCCAGAAGAAACCTTTTGTTGTAACTTTCTTTTATGCAGTGTGTGCTTCCTCTCTAGAATTATATGATGCTTCAGATGAACGTTATTCTGTCATGCTGACGCAATTTGTCTTTCTGATAATATTTCAGATGAGGATGCTGAAGTGGTCTTTCTACATTATTTCTAATGCTGGGTGCACAGATATGGCTTTGCTCTGGGTTAATGAAATGCAAACTTAGATACTTCACTTACAGGTATAGTACTTTCCTCGCCACACTTAGATTTTTGGAAATTGTTTAAACGTAGAATGCTGGATGCCCTTCAGTTTTTCAAAATAATCCTTCTTATGGCACTGACATTCAGTTGCTTAGTGCTAAATCCTGCTTTCTTCGTCCGTAATGTCAATCACCTATAGTAATAAAATTAAATAGATAATACATGTACATTTCCAAAAATATAATTTACAAGCCAAATCAATGCAGAATTTTGAAGATGGTGAGCTGTTTTTCAGACAGTGCAGAGTGTAGAATGGTAGCATGAGAGTACTTGAATGTAGGAATGAGGATTTGTAGAATTTTCAGCATTTTATTAAGCTCACAAAGGATACATGTACCCTATGGAGTTGTAACATAGAATCCTAAATGCAGATATTAAAGTCATATGGACTGGCACCAAACTGATATTAAAAAAATATACACTATTAATTAATTTGTAATGCAGATTTCTGGTACGGGAAGGACTCCTCCACGGACAACAGTCATTTTCCCCTGCCCTGAGTTACCACCTACTTGTATCTGGTATCCTGACTTTTGAGTTTTGGCCTCAGCCTCAAGCAAATATATTGTGTGCTGCGAGGACTATGCCTAGACCAATCCCTCAACTATGGTCCAGAGTATGAATCAAGGGCAATGAAATTAAGGCGTACTTACATGTGCTCATTTTATTCCACCTGATTATCAGTGTTTAGGTGTTTCTGCACCTGGATTTACTGAGTGCAGAAAATTAGGACACCATTTTTTTCCAGACAGAAAAATTAGACTGAAAAGACGCATAAGACTCTGGGTGCAGCAGACGCAGCCAAGATTATGTTGTGTTTTTTACTAACTCGGGGAAAAACAATTCTTTCCTCTGTTGGTGTTCATGGTCATTGTCGGCCTATGATTCGGCGTTAAGTTCAGAGTGTATTGAGTAGAGCCGAGGGGCCGAGCCGAGGAGGAGTTAACAAGCAAGAGGAGCGGAGCCTGGAACGACTGCCCGGGTTTGTTTTGTGACCGGTTCCCGCTCTCGAAGGTTTCTCCTGCGTCCTGTTATACGGGCGCTTTAAGTTTGATGGATCTGCTGTGGGGGTAGGAACGACCGCTGCCGGCACCGCGGTGCTAAGGCGCTGCTGGTGCTGCTCGTGTGGCGGCCGCTGCAGGGGTCAAAGGAGCATTGGCCTGTGGTGCTGCTGGTGCGGTGGCTGCTGCAGGGCACAGAGGCACAGAGGGCACAGAGGAGCCTTGGCTGCCACCTGATTTTAAGTATTTACTAAGCATTGAGCAGAGCTGAGCAGAGGAGTGGAGTGCCTACATCTGCTGTCAGTAGTGGGATTGGCTCTGGATGCCGCTTTTGCTCCTGAACGATTGCCAGCATTCTCCCTTGTACTCTTGACAGCGATGAATAGCAACAAACAAGCAATGGACAGTGAGTGGCGAGTGACAAGTGGCAAGAGGTGTGTGGCGTGTGGTGAGTAGTTAAGGTTGCTCAGTCCATAAGTCGCTGAGCCATTGGAGTCTGTAAAACAAAATCTGAGAAATTATGCAAAGGGGAAATTGACAATAGACTTTGACCCTGTTGAAGCACTCCTCGACCCCTGAATTACTCATCATGCCTAGACTACTGCCCTACCCGGAGCCCGGCTATTAATCAACTGATTAATTAAATCAATAAGTAACCAGCAGTACCGGCGGATTCTGTACTGAGGTGTGCCTTGGGGTTTTTTTCCCTTGGAGGTGTTTGGAGGTGTTTTTGTCCTATCAAAGCACCCTTTGGTCTTGTCACTGGCCCGTTTGATTCTCTGAAAGAAGCAAGACTTCTTCGCCTTAGATGGTGTATTATGAGGTCAGGAAAGGAGCGGCCACCTTTCCCTCCTAGCAAAAGGAAAAGAAAAATACAACAAACAGTAATATTAGATAAGTTTAAAATAAAACAGGCAGGTTTAAATCATCTAAGGTCCATACATTTGGGAAACTGGGAAAGTCACCATCAAAGTTTGATTTTATGAAAGACCCAACTGGTGCTATGCTAACATTGCTAACTAATCCATGTGACCTTCCAACTCCAATTAAACACTGAGTGGAACAAATATTATATCCCCTAAGCAAGGAGTAAGTGAACCAGGCCACCCTGAGTCTGAAGATGAAGTCGAACGAATGTCAAATTCAACTAAGGACCAAGTCAACCACTGGGGTCAAATAACGGACCTAGAGATGTTAACTATTCCACGCAAAATGCACAAATCTAACAATGGGAGATACTCAGCAATTACTACCAACTAGGAAGCCAGAGCCAATAGGAGTGCAAGTAAAAATCAGAAAAGCTAACGGTACAGGGGAACCATCTAATTGGGCCAAATAAATCAACCAGAGCAAGAAGCTCCAAATGAACTAAATGGTGGGGTGAAAAGCATAAGGGAAGCCAATACCCCACTGAAATCAGATCTTACTCTGTCTAAAATAAATTCAGTTAAAAAACAGGACCAGCCGAAATATAATCAAAATAACGGATCTTAAATTAATAAGGACGAATACAACAGCAACCCAGAAACTCTGCAGCGTTGGAGTACTCCGTATCATAAAGACGTTTTGAATAGTAGTCCACAATTCATTCATTCTTGTGATGAGGGACATGATTTTCAAGGACCACAAAAAGAGAAGTATAAAGACCTATCATTCATAAATGGGCAACACCATAGCCCAGGTACTCAGGTACCAAGAAGTGGGAACGCGGGAGCAATTTGGGATTTATTCTTCAAAACCTCGCAATTAACTCTGGAAGCTTTAACATATCAGTCCAACAAAAAGGAGGTCCAAATAGATCTCGAGCGCTATGGCATCCTCTGTTACCGGAATTGAGCAGAAGATAACAACGCAAAATAATCTAATAGTAAGGGCACAATCTCAGCCAATATCTACGTATGCAGAGTGTAGTTGTGCCCCACTAATTAACAAACTAGCTACCATTCCCGATATTTAAAAAACAATAATTGACGATGTAAAAGTGAAATTTCATAATGTGGGAATTCAAACCATCAAGACCGACTGCCCCTCTAAAGGTACAATAAAATGTAGAGTCAATACTGTTGTTGTTAAAGAAAAAATAGATGATAAAACAAAAGATCAAGAAGTGATAAACCGACACAATCAACAATGACAGACGCAGCTCCGAAAGTTCATCTATCAAAAAGACAGACGAAAAAACAACGGAAAGCAAGAAATAAAGCTTCTAAAAGTATAAAAAATACAAATGCATCAGATATAGTGAGATTGAACACTGGAAATAACCATGAGAAATATCATATTGTGAAGGTGAGGGTAAACATATGTCTCCAACAAAACCCTTTTACCCTCTATTTAATAAGGATCTATCGGAGGTACAAGCAGATATGAAAAATAAATGCATAAACAATCAAGCTGATAGTATAAAAATGATAGAGAATGGGAAAATTCAGTCCTTTGAAATGCTGCAAGTGGAGGAAAGTAATAAACAGGTGGAAAATAAGCCATCACAATTGGAAACGAATAGAGCAAAGAGGGAGAGTATCAGAGGGGATGAAACGAATAGAGATTTGTTAAGTGGTGCAGGTAATTTTTATGCCGGAATATAAATCTAGGGGTAATAATTAAACAACTTGCAAACATCCGGACCCAACACGAGATGGCAGGAGTATGCGAAGCATGTGCATCTACAGCATACATGCCTCAAACAGAGGATTAATAGCCCCAAATCCCTGCCGTGGTATCTTGTCATGTTGTGGCTGAGTGTACCATGTGATGTTTAACCAACAAAGAGGACAAAGTTCCTATGCCAGGGTGCAAAAAGTCACCCATGCATCGTGGTGCAAAAAGTCACCCATACTTAAAAAATTGGAAGAAAAAGAGAAAATGAGATTCCTAGGTATAAAGGACCCAGAATTATAAGAGGGAAAGACATTGTGTTTCCTCTGTTGCCCTCACACACCCCGAAGAGTGTCATGCTTCATCATCGGGCGTTTGCTCCTCGTAGGGCCGGCGCTGCAATTCCCTACGGGTCCCAAGAAGGGTCACTTTATCGGAGATCTTTTGGAGGAATGCCGGATGATGCATGCGGGTGTGCGGGTTATGAGTCAAGAGGAGGGTAAAGAGAATTCGTGCCAGTGTGATATATTAAAATTGAAACAAGGGTAAACATGCAGCGATATGTTGAAAAATATACCCTTGGCAGTCAATACTGCTAAAAATTATTGACCCAAGAGGCCTATTATGCCTAGGTGTCAATTGTCAAGGTCAACATGTTTCGCGCTTCCGTTGCCAAGGGGTCGTTAGCGCTTCGTCAGGACCATCAAGTAAAGAATATGTAAAGTGCACGTGATTTAGTGAGTTTAAAAATTACCCTCTTATCTCAATCAGGGTGGAGTAGAACCTGTGAACCTTTATCATGGTCACGGCTAATAGGTGGAGACCACTCCTGAATGAAGCCAAGCACTGCGTGTAGTAATTCTACGTGGTCAGAATTATGGACGCCCGCAAGTAACCGGGAAATGAGTGCGGGTGCTGCCTTCTTGCAACCTACCCCAGACCACGCTTCTGCCGTAAGACAGACTAACGACCCCTTGGCAACGGAAGCGCGAAACATGTTGACCTTGACAATTGACACCTAGGCATAATAGGCCTCTTGGGTCAATAATTTTTAGCAGTATTGACTGCCAAGGGTATATTTTTCAACATATCGCTGCATGTTTACCCTTGTTTCAATTTTAATATATCACACTGGCACGAATTCTCTTTACCCTCCTCTTGACTCATAACCCGCACACCCGCATGCATCATCTGGCATTCCTCCAAAAGATCTCCGATAAAGTGACCCTTCTTGGGACCCGTAGGGAATTGCAGCGCCGGCCCTACGAGGAGCAAACGCCCGATGATGAAGCATGACACTCTTCGGGGTGTGTGAGGGCAACAGAGGAAACACAATGTCTTTCCCTCTTATAATTCTGGGTCCTTTATACCTAGGAATCTCCTTTTCTCTTTTTCCTTTCTTTTTCTTCCAATTTTTTAAGTATGGGTGACTTTTTGCACCACGATGCATGGGTGACTTTTTGCACCCTGGCATAGGAACTTTGTCCTCTTTGTTGGTTAAATATTGACATTCGGAGCACGGACACTGGACCTTTATAAGCTCCTTGGGTCCCCCCCTCTCTTTTTGATAAATATACCATGTGATGTAGCAGGCTATAGTGCTTGGTGTGATTTGGTCATTTTTGACAAGGTGGAGTGCTGAACGGTTAGGCAAATTTTTATTTTCTTTGTTTTTGGGATCGTGTGATATAGTGCGGTAACTACTGTATGATGTAAATAAATTACATTGCTAATATACCATCAGGATGTGGGGTGAGTGTTATTAGGGCTGAAGCCTTGCTGATTATATGCAGAATAACAGGTCTGGGATGTCACTACTGACTAGGGCAGGTTAGCAGCTGCACAGGCCTTGGGCATTGATCCTATTGAGGATAATATGTGACGGGCACTGGTGACTGGAGCTAGCTAGCAACAACGCTCACCTCTGTTATTCATTACAAGCAGGTTAACAATACATGTCAATATTGACTGGAACTGGTTGGCAGTAGAGTTAACCTCTGGTTTTGAATGTTTGCAGGATTTAAGGTATAGGGGTCACTACTGACTGGAGTTACTTAGCAGGATAATAGGTCTCAGGGAGCAAATCTTGACTGAAGATTGTTAGTATGATCACTAGTCCCAAGGTGCTACTAATGACTCAAGTTGGCTAGAATGATAACAGGTCCCAGGGGGCAATACTAACAGGAGCTGGCTAGTAGGCTTACATACAGGTCCAAGAAGCCACTACTGACTGGAGCTAGCTAAAATAATAACAGGCCCAAGGGTGGTGGGGTGCGAGTGGCACCAGTGACCGGAGTTGGCTAGAAGCATTGACAACCTTTGGTATTGATTAAATACAGGATTCCAGGTCACAGGAGGCACTGCTGAATACGGCTGGATAGCAGCAGTGGTGGCCTCTAGGAAGAAGGAATTGAGAAAGCATAACTGGATATACTGGTTTCTTTAATACCGATAATTGTTTACACATCATACACATCAATGCCACAACATGCATTGATATATTATGTTACCAAATTACAATATTCTTATATTAATTTGATGTGTCTGTTCGCCTTAATATGCCTGCAAAGTTATACGATTCTATTAGGGCCCAGAACCATTTTATTTAGTGATGTCAATCAGCACACTTTCCTGCATCTTGTAGTAAATGGAATACTGACAAACAGAAGTGTTATTTCCAGAAACAGTGAATTCTGCAGCTTGTCTGTGTATCTTTTATCTGCACCTCACGGACTCCTCACATTCCTCTGGAGAGTAGATCCTGCCTCCTACTCATTAGTATTGTTTTAGTAACTGTTTCTATCACGTGTTCATGTTTCATTGACTTGTATTAGGAGAAAAGTGTATAAAAATACAAGGGGAGCATTAGCATTATATACTCCAACTTGCTTTAGGGTGGATGCTCTCGTCCATTGCAAAGACAATTGTCACTTGTTAGTTTGCTTGGCCTTTTGCTATTTTTGCATTAAATGTATGATAGATTTGTTGGCCTCCAGGTGTGTTGTGTTTTATTTTACATTTCATACGAGATGACAAGGAAAATGACAGTCCAGTATACACATTCTTTATATAAATCAACTCACAGTATACTGTTCTGGAAGTTCAGTCCCACAGACATTATCTCTAACGGAACGCCCTAGGAAGCATGTGCTTTTCAAACCAGTTGCCTTCTGATGCGGCGTCCTCGCTATTGGATAAGTCAATATGTCCTGAATTTTAGGAGGGTTACCGTAACTAGTGCACTATGTTAGAGATGATGAAGCATGTCACCTTCAGGTGAGTGAACGCAACTTGTCTTAAAAGCACATGCTTCCTAGGGTGTCTGCATTCAGTTACAGATAATGTCTCTGGGACGAACCTCCAGAACAGTATACTGTGATTTGACTGTTTTATTTTAACAAATGTACATAGCAGATATTGGCACTTGCTTGTTTCACAAAAATGATCGAATACCTGCCTCCGAGCGCACTTCTTACAGACGAGTATGGGGTTATCATGTTGCTGCTACAAGCTCCTTACCTGTGCGAGTTATCGGGAACGATGCAGGGGCAGACCCAAATCAGTCACATATGGAGATCAATGACAAATACTGAAGAATTAACAGAGCTTCCAAGCTGGTGACCATTACTTATTTGACCCTGAAAATAAAAGACACGTTTTTAGTATTCTGGTGACTCATGACCATAAAAAACAAAGGTTATAAATTCAATATTGCCTCAAATACTTAAAAAATGGAACTGGATGCGCTGAATCGGATGTTGTCCCAGGTCATGCATGACACCTTTCACCAGTATTGCTTATGGGACTTGTAGTTTTGTTTTTCTCATTAAAAGGATGGGTTCTAAAGTCCCAGTGTTCTAAGCGATGTTAGTTAAAATCAGAGGCCTGAGTGAGGATGAAGCATGACACTGCTCTGCTTAGCAGTGAGATGACTGACAGTTCCCCAGCCCTTCCATTCTTTGACCTACAGAGGCTCGTCGGTCATTCATATTTTTTTGCAACGAGAAAGAAACTTTTATTGCAGCTTGTGCCAACTGAAGAGATAAAACCCATGGGCGTGTTTACTTAACTACTAACAAACAAGAACAATCAAGAACATGAGTTTCTGGAAAACTATCAAGCGACCAATCAGAATCAGCCGCCCTTCACACCCAGGAATTCTTGAGGCTTTGGAGAGGATGAATTGCACGTGGCACAAGAGGAACACTACATCGACTCAAAGCTCACTTCTTAGAGATGTACTGAAATGCAAGCCTCATGGCACACTTAGCGAGCTCTTCACCTCCTCCGCCTCAAACTGTTGACCAGCTATCAAGGCAAAAGAGCCTGCAGCAAAGCATTGCTGGCTTGGTTCCACACCGGACCAGGCAAAGTGGTCAAGTCCATACTCCTCCAAGTCAGCAAGCACTCGAGCCAGTCCTAATCCCACATGGATGTTCCCCATCACAACTATTTTAATGGTACTAAGTTATGTTTCTCCTAAATGTATGAGTCAAAAAGTGAAAGATTTTACTAGGAAATGCTGAAAGAGAAATCATGAAGTTTTTCAGTATTTGAGTCTGCCACAGTACACAGGAGCATTATTTCTCTACAGCAGCAAATCATGTATGCGCCCTGCAGAACGCATGTTTGAATGAAACATGGAATGGATTGCAGCCAACAATCTATGCAACATCATAGCAGAGTGCAAGATAACTTGTGTTATTATTCCAGCAGAACGAAATGCCATTCCTAATGTGTACGGAAAATGTACGGTCAGTGTTGTTCTTCTGCCAGTTAAAAGACTATCACCATTAATGTGCCAGGAAATACAATACTATGAGAAATCCTACTTGTTGGCAGGGTGGTGCCTGCCACTATATTTCAGGTTACTTCCAACATAATCTGATTTATACATACATTCTCCAGGGTGCTGCCAGCGATCGGGTCTGCACACAGCAGTCTTGAGACACTCAAGTGCTCCGGTGGCCCTAACACTAAATATTTGGGACAAGGTACTGAGGCATAGAGAGCTGATCATATTCCCTCCCCATACACACTGTTCCAGTTACCGCGCGTACAATCGTACTTGCTCTCGCCCCAGGAAGCTCCAGGAAGCATTGGACGCCAGACGCCTGGAGCTGACGTATTGGATCTCACGCGCATGCGCTTGTGTTTGCGTGCACATGCCCGTTTGTCCCGGGGATACTGTACCTGCATCCGCTCCGCTCTTTCTGAACGCCAAGCGAACGCCGAGCAGAGCGTTGAGTGAATAGAGGATCCAGGGGCCAGTGGCGCCCGCCTGGAGGCCGAGAATTGCAGCCGGAGGCCAGGGGGGAGGTCTAGAGTTTAGCTGAGGAGCTTGAGGCGCGAAACCCTGGCACATTAACCTTAAAATTAAACTTAAAATAAAACACAGGCCCTAAGAAGTGCTGTAGGAACCTGCTGAGTTAGAGTTGGTGACAGCACCTGAGCAGACAATTAGCCAACGGTCGCAGGGGGCTGGAAGAGCGGAGTGCACAGCGGCAAACCGTGAAACAGGTAATTGAGGAGCAGTTGTCCTCCATAGGTTTAAAATATGGAATGGCTGTAATTGTTTTTCTTAATAATCAAGGACATTAAAACTAACCCAAAAGCGACGGCGCTAGTCACATGGGTACAGGTTATTGAATTGGTATTGGGAAAAGGGGCCTCGTGATCTAATCCCAGCGGAGGATTGGAATAGGGGTGTAGCATTTAAAACAGGCTATAGGATTGGTGACCTGAGACCAGAGTGCGAGTAATGAAGAAGGAAATCTAAAAGATGACACCGTCCCAAGCAATAACCCGTAAGACTATAAAACGGGAAAAAGAATGAGATTAACATTCCAGTGGCAGGTGAAGGGAGCGGAGTAGGTAAATCAAAAGGGGCGATGAGTGAGCCAACTGGAAGGAAAAAACAAGTAGCAAGGAATGTACAATCCTTGACGCTAACACTGCAATCAGCAAAACCAAAAATAGCAAAAGGTGGTTCATCAGTGTCTAACTCAATCAAAGACTTTTTGGAAAGTCATTTCAAGGGGAAGGATGTGACGGACAAGGAGTCAAGTGCTGAGGCCTACCCAACCTCTGAGTCCATGGGTGAGGTTGGTCTAGCCTCTCCAAACCAGACCATATTTAACATCTCTGGGGTTTCTTTGAATCCACGGCTGTCCTCTTCGCCAAGAATGTTCCAGGGGGAGCCGTCGAAAGCAATGTTGGGCGAGTTGTCACAAATCAGAGGGTTAATGCCGGCATTAGTTAGACCGATTGGTGGGAACAGGAGGGGGTAGGCAGTAAGGATGAAGAGGTAGCTTTGTTAAGGGCTCCCAAGCTAAAGAAAGAGGAACCAACTGTATAAATATCCCGACAGCCAATTATTGTGAGGAAATGGTGTGAAAGGAGATATGACATGAGTGGATTCCCGAGGTCAAGGGGGAAGAGGAGGTCGCCCTTAGAATAAGACAACAAATAAGGCATCATGTAAGGGAGGTGAGAAGAGTGAAAGGAGAAAGGAAGAAACAAGAATGTCAAGAGAGGGAAATAACACAAAGATCAAAGGAGTATAATGCAAAGCCGATAGCTGAACGAGAAGAACCTTGGAATAGGCTAGAAAGATCAAAGATCAGTAAAAGTAGTCTGGCACCAACAACGAAACGGAAAAAGGAGAAAGAGGGGAAAGGTACAGAATTGAGGATAACTACACAATTGGGACCTGGAAATCCTAGACGTAGGAAGACCACCAAAGAAAAAGATCAGGGCGACATTCCAACAAAGAAAAGGGAAGCTAGATTAATGGGAGACATCCACGGCGTAAGGCAAGATTGTACCCCCGACTTATGGGTTTTCCTAGAACCATACGGCCAGGACAAGGGCGGAAAAAAAGTCAGGAAATTAAACCCACTAAATCGATCACAACTTATATTCCCCATGTCAAAATGTGCAAGCCTCGGCAGCACTGGCACAGAGGACCTTAGAGAAGTAGGGTTTGTTCCAAATAGCAAAGGGGGTGATGTGACCAAGCTCCTCTTCTACTCTGCCTTGGTGAAAGCCGCTGCAGAGAATGCCAAAAATAAGCTGCAAAAGGAGGGGATTAGATTGGTAAGAAGGGAGGAATTCCAGGGGCAGCACTTCCTTACGAATCATGCTGGACTAGGGTTACGGCAGATAAGGTTAATCAACTCAAGTTGGAATAAGAAGGAGGATCTTGCAATAACTATAACTGATAACGAATTTGCAAGATACTACAGATATATTTGCTGGAAATAGGTTTAATGTCCTAGCATCCCCAGAATTTAGGGAGTAAGAAGAGGAGGGGTTCCTGAGTGAAATTGACTAGGAGCATGGGTCGTCACACAGCCTATCAGTTCTATCATGGAATATAAATGGCTACAAGAAAATATCGACTCAGAATAATTTTGATAAATTCATTAAGAGTGATGATATTGTCTGCCTACACAGGAGACTTGGCTGTGTGACGATACCCTAGCAACCCTAGTTACAGAAGGTTTCGCCCAACACTCTAAAGCAGCAAAGAAAAATACTCTGGGGAGGCCATTGGGGGCCAACTAATGCAGAGTTCCACACAGATAGCTGGGAAGGTTCAGAATTTGAAACTACATTGTGATTGGGCATTAGGCTGTAGGGTCCTACTGCAGAAGTCGGATCCCTGCTTTGATGGAATATGTATTATAAACGTTTATATACAGTAGGGAAAGGACAATGAATATAAGGTGAATTTGGGAAAACTGAAAGAAGATATAGAGTATGTTAGCGTAAAGAATCAGAAGGATATATTATTGGTGTTCGGTGATTGTAATCATAGATTAGACCCCAAAGGGTGGATAATTGTCACGAGGAATTTTTAGAATCTTATAATATCGAAGTAGCCATTTTCTCTAGAGGAGAGATCTCCCCAAAGGATGCGACTTTTACTCAGCTGATGGGTTTACTGAGCATGGTGTGCGTAAATGGGAGAATGCAGCCAGATCGGCCAGCAGGACGCACTTTTTTGAGGGGCCAGCAACTCTGCCCATTAGATTATGTGTTTTGTCAGGCCTGGTGCTTTGGGCTAATTAAAAATTTTGAGGTGGTAAAAATGAAAGGTAGCGACCATTATCCATTGAGGGCAGAATTACATCTATCAAGAAGCAAAAATAGAGAAAGGGTTTTGCAGGTACATGTGGATTATCCAAAACGGTTGACAACTAGTATAACAGAGGAATATATCGAGAAATTAAAGGAGGCTATTCCTGTAGAAGAAATTCAATTAAGAAATGGAATTGCCTGGTTTGAATCCACCGTAGGCAAGCTGGTGGACACCTTAAAGAAAAAAATTAAATTAAGAAAGGCAGGGCCTGGGAGCCACAGTGTTAATAAAAATGTGAACACCTGGTTTGACGATAAATGCCGGGTAGCCAAGGCACAGATCAGGTAGAAGGCGAGAAGGGTAAGGGTCAGGTTTAATGTGGAATTATCTCTGTCCCTCCAGTAACTAAGGTCAAAATACAAAACACTAATTCGTAACAAAAAAAGAACCTGTAAAGATAAGTGCTGGGCAAAATAATTGAAAATAGAGATGTCAAAGGATTTTGGAAATTAGTCCAAGAAAGTGTGGGTAGAAAAGCAGGTTCTCTAGAATGTATGGTCCCTGAAGATGAATGGGGGGGCTCCCTGGGAGAAATATATGGGAAATGGCCTATACAAGAAGAGTCAAGGATGCCAGTTTGGCCACAGGTGAGGGTTGATATAAAAGAAGAGTTTACCTCAAGCTATATAAAGAAAATTATAGCAAGTTTGAAGCTTACCCGCGCTGCAGGCCCAGATAATCAGATTATACCCCCAGAACATGGGGGTTTAAAGCAGGCAACTCCACAATTGACCATTGCTTTGCTCTATGGGCCATAGCGCGGAAGTCGATTGAAACGCAGGGAAGTTTATTATGCTGTTTTGTGGACTTCCGTGCAGCTTTCGATCTGGTGGACCGGGAGCTGTTGTGGGAGGCCTTAACTAGTTACTGAATCCCAAAAGATTTGTTAAGTCTGATTCAAATACTCCATACTAAGAACTGGGCCCAGATAATTTTAGATATAGATGGAAGTTTATCTGGGAGGATTGAAATTGGAAATGGGTTGCGGCAGGGATGTGTATTGGCCCCCCTGCTGTTTTCCTTGTTCCTAGCAGATTTGCCATTGACCCTGCGAAACAAGATGGTAAGCATATTGCATGTTTGCTTTATGCCGACGATCTGGTGATTAAGGATAAAATAAGCTCTGTATACAAATATCCTGCAAGATGACGCAATAAAAGTGATGTCATCTATCTTAAATGATGAGAATCTAAATGTCGAACACAAACAGCTCATTTTGAACTGTATTGAGATGGTCTTAAAAAACAATGTTTTCCTGTACAAAGATGAGCTGTACAAACAAATCAAGGGGACCAGTATGGAGGCCACTTGTGCCCCCAGTCTGGCATGCCTTTATGTCAGCGACTTTGAGCTCAAACATATCTATAACGGGATGGCACCATATTATGAGAATGTGTCTCACTGGCATCATTTTATAGACGATATAATGTTCATGTGGAATTGTGCCAGTGAGGGCTTGTTGTCATTCTTGGAATGGCTTAACTTGGGAGATGAAAATCTAAAATTCACTGTAAATTACAGTGATAGCTGTGTAGAATTTTAGGATATTAAAATCAAGGACTCCCAAGGGGCACTTGAGGGAGAGCTGTTCACCAAGCCTACAGATAAGAATACATTGTTACACTATCAGAGCAATTACCCCTGTACACAAAAGGATAACATCCCCTTTGGGGAATTCCTAAGATTAAGGCTGAGTTGTACAACACTGAGGGATTTTTACCATCATGAAATTATGGAAAAGAAACTAGGAGCTAGGGGCTACCCCAAAAAACCGATCAAACACTCCTTAAAACGAGCCCGATTCTATGATAGGGATCACCTCCTTAACATGAATAAAGAAAAAAAGAACATATCCTGAGAAAGAATAGTGTTTGTGAGTCAATACTCAGGTTTGAGTAATAAGATCAAGAATATAGTAAACCGCAATTGGAAAATGATTAACAACGGCATGCTGACACCACTAACGAATCCATTGTTTTCGTTTAGACAAAACATTAGGAAACACTTTAGTCAAAACATACAAGAACATTGATGGGACCTTCCAAACTACTTTACAGAATCAGAGAGCAATAGGAAACCACGTGGCTCATGCTCGATCTGTCCAAACTGTATAATAACATTTTTTTTTAATTTTAATGGAAAGGACTTGGGAGTAACTACTCTTAATTGCAGAAGTAAGATCATGGTTTACCTCCTTATCTGTCCATGTGGCCTTGGCTACGTAGGGTAGACGGGAAGGGAACTCCGCATTAGACTGCTAGAACATAGGTCAGCATTGAAAAACAATAAGGAAAATGCTCCTATGACAGACCATTACCCCAAAATGGGCCAATATTGTAACCAATTTAGGTGGTTCATTTTGGAGAAAGTAACTGTGAGCAGGAGAGGTGGAAATCTAGATAGCATTAGAAAGATGGGTGAACAGTGGTTCATGTGTTTTCGCAACACAAGAGAGGAGGGGATGAAGTTGTTAGCAAATCAGTAAATATACCCCCAACTCTCTGTCCACTCCCAGGTTAGTTCTGTGGTGTCTGCTTGCTTCTTCTCCCTCAGAACAATCAGGAAGATTTCTCGCTTTTTCTCCCTCCCGGCTCTTAAAATCATAGTGATGGCAATGGTGCTCTCCCGCCTCGATTATGGCAACATAATCTATAATGGCGCGCCGGCCTATGCGATCCACCGCCTGCAACTCGTGCAGAACCAGGCTGCCCGCCTGATTCACGGCCTGCCTAAATTTCATCGTGCCACCCCCCTACTGCAGGCACTACACTGGTTACCTGTGAAAGAGCGAGCCTTATTCAAGCTTGGCTGTCTCACCTTCCAGGCCAAAATGGGCACCGCTCCGGAGTTCATATGCTCTGCCATTAAGCCTTATACACCGGGCCGAGAGCTCCGCTCCACCCACATGGCACTCCTGACTATCCCTCGATTTAAAAAGAAAAAGGCTGGTGGAACAAAATTTGCGGTCCTCGCCCCCGTGTTCTGGAACTCCCTCCCTGTGGAACTCCGTACCTCTTCCTCCTATATAGAGTTCCGGAAAAGTCTTAAAACCCTGCTTTTCTCCCGAGCCTTTGCTACCTAAACATCCTTTGCAACTGCTGGTCTCTCGCAATCTGAAAAGCGCCATGAAACCGCACGGTATAAGCGCGCTCAATAAATGTTTTTAAATAAATAAAATAAATAAAAAAATACCAATAGCATGAAATGTGCACTCCGTGAGGGCCAGGCAATGATTTAGAGTATAAAAGTAGAGCCCAAGCAGACTGTACAATTCAATTAGAACTATATAAGAAAGCTATATCTGTAAACATAAGGAGTTGAAGAAGGAAATATCCATACAATAAGATCGAAAATAATAAATAAAAAATAATGAATTTATGCAAAATAATTGATGACAAACGATCAGGCAAAAATTGTGATGTAGGATGTTTAATAAATAGGGTGTAATTGCACCAGGAATAAATGTACACTTAGTAAGAATGAACGCTTCGTTGGAAGTGTTACTCAAAAGTAAGTGTAGAAAAAATTGTACAGATAAATTTTACTATCAAAACTAGTTGGGGCGACAGCAATTGGCAAATGACAGTGAGGCTTGGATGCACGTACATGTGCATCCGAATGGAAACAGGAAGCGGGAGGAGAGGTACGTGTGAGAGGCGCAATTTGGAATACGGCATGGAAACGAGTCTTGGATTCATTTAGCTCTTCCGGGCTGTTTGACCTTTAATGCCCAGGAAGTAAACAGGGATAAACAAGCCCTCGGGGAGAGACGGATTCTGAGTGCGCCCAAAATGAGAGCGGGCACACTAGACACTAATTAATTTCAGGCTAATGAGGATACTGAGAACATTTATAAGCTGACGCATTTCGATATCGGCGTTCGATGCGTCTTGAGAAGGTGACTGGCTGCAGGCACCTTGAATCGAGCTTCCCCCGCATTCTCTGGTAAGAAGAGTACTGAGATTAGCGATATAGATAGTGCAACCGTCATTTTTAATACACTCTAGTTTGGGGTATGTGTCGGCAATTTTGTCCCGTACAGCTAAAACGGAAGTTATAGCTCGGAGGGCACAAGAGTTACTACGCTGATAACGCACAACGTATGGGGGACGTTTCCTTTGGCCACTTCGTGTACAAATAGGTAAGCCCTGCCTGCTTTTATTTCGGCATCATGAGGCTGCAAGGATTTAATCGGAAAATATTAGTGGAATAAAAAGATACATTGTTATTTTAGGAACAGAGGTTTTCACTGGGGAAGAAATAACTTGTGGTACCCCCACAAAGAAATAAAGATAAAAGAAAAAGAGAAGGAACAAGACGCTGATGCAATAATAGGAGGCAGGTAATATTATTAGGTAATTAGGCAGCTTAATTCAATATTTTGTTGAGGTCACCTTAAAAACAGTTGTTTATTCTTTGTATTATCAAATTTGTTGCAGAAACCAATTAGAGTTTCATGATCTTTGTTTTTAAAGTTGGTGAGTTCACATGCACAGGAGGGACCACCAACAATTGAATTTGAATTTAATTTGAATTTAAAATTACTTATAAAGCGCACGTTCGCCAGCGGCTTCATGGCGCTACAACAAACAGAAACAGGGTGGTCTAGCCCATGTAGAATAAATAATTCAAATTGTGGGGGGAATATTTTAATTAAAGGCTTTAGAAAACAAAAGGGTCTTAAGTTGCTTTCTGAACTGGGAGTAGAGAGTCAGGGTCCTAATCTCAGGGGGGAGGGAATTCCAGAGGAGTGGGGCAAGGGTCGCAAATTTCGAACCGCCCCATTTCTTCCTCCGAAAACGCGGGACCGTAAGAAGGGCCTGGGTGGATGAACGGAGGTCTCTGGTGGGGACGTAGGGAGTAATCTCAGAAGAGATAAAAGCTGGAGCCGTGCCCAGTCTCGCTTGAAAAGTGATGGAAGCCAGCTTGAACTGGACACGCTCGCGAACGGGGAGCCAATGTAAAGATTTAAGGAGGGGGGTGGCATGGTGAAATTTAGGTAATTTGAACACCAGGCGGGCCGCCTGGTTTTGGATCTGTTGCAACCGCCTAAGACTATATGCAGGTATACTGGCATATAGGGCGTTGCCGTAATCCAGGCGGGAGATGACCATCGCCAAGGTGATCAATTTAAGGGCTTGAAAAGAAAAAAAACGGGACACCTTGCGTATAGTACGCAGTGAAAGAAAGGAAGGAAGAGGACACCACAGAACTGACCTGGGAGTGAAGAGTGAGTTGAGAATTGAGCTTAATACCTAAAGTTTTTACTGAGGGAGAGGGGACAGGTGGGGAACCGAGAGAAGGGGGCCAGAACAAAGGAGACCAGGGGCTGGATGAACCACCTGTTAACACCAGTTCGGTCTTATCTGGGTTAAGTTTTAGATGGTTGTGGTTCATCCAGTCGCGAATGTGGGTCATAGTAGATTGAAAATTAGAGATAGAAGACAGAGAGGAAGAAAGATCAAAAACAAGTTGGAGGTCGTCAGCATAGTTATATACTGCGACCTCCATCTGCTGAAGAGAAAAGATGAGCGGGGCAATGTAAAGATTGAATAAGAGGGGAGAAAGAGAAGAGCCCTGGGGGACCCCGCACTGAACTTTCCGGAAATCCGCGGTAAAATCACCCAGGCGAACAGCCTGGGTGCGGTCCCTCAGGAAGGAGGATAACCAGACCAGTGCAGTACCTCCGATCCCCGCCGCCCTGACACGGGAGAGTAAGATGGTATGATCAACCGTGTCAAAGGCGGCTGAGAGATCGAGCAGTACCAAGGCCTGGGTCTTATTGGTATCCATTCCCTCCCTGAGGTTGTCAAGGACCGAGAGTACCACGGACTCCGTAGAGTGTGCGGGGCGGAAACGGCCTGGCGGGGGGCTAAGACCCCATGCATCTCCACAAAAGTGCTCAGGGTGAGAGTAACGTGGCGCTCGAGCACCTTTGCTAAGAATGGCAAAAGGGAGATGGGGCGGTAGTTGGCCGGGACTGAGGGGTCCGCACCAGGTTTCTTGAGGATGGGAACAATGATAGCAGTTTTCAGAGGGGTGGGCACCACACCCTGGGAGAGTGAACTGTTAAGGAGGCGAAGAGGGGGATCAGAACATGAAGAAAAAATGTGACAGAGGATGTGGGAGGGACAGGGATCAAGAGGGGAACCAGATTTGACCAAGGGAATTATTGAAGTAAGACATTCCTTAGTCAGCGGAGGAAAAGCATCAAGATGACCCTTAGGGGGAGGACACCGAGGGTCCACAAACGTAGGAGAAGGAGGAGGAATGTTGGCCTTGATAATAGAAATTTTCTGAATGAAAAAATTATTGAGGGAGTGACAGAGTTCAGGTGAGGGAGTGGGTTTCAATGTAGTTCTGTCAGAGAATGCCAAGTTGTTCACAATCGAAAAAATTACTTTTGATTGGTTCTCTGCGGCGAGGATTTTGGAGGAGAAATAAGCTGTTTTTGCCCCTAAGATGGCCTGCTTATACTGGGCTAGGATGTTGATAAACTCCAGTCTTAATAGGGGACAGTAATTTCTCCTCCAGGCACGCTCAGCTCTGCGTACCGCTAATTTGGCAGTCTTGAGATCCTCATTAAACCACAGGTTGGCATCCTTCTCCCGCTTAGATGTGACCCGCTTGAGTGGGGCAATAGAGTCACACCCAGAAGTGAGCCACTGGTTGATGGAAGCGGCTTGGGAGAGGGTAGATAACCCCTGTAGTGAGGGGTAGGAGGTCATGAGTGAGTCAGAGAGGTTGTCTAGGTCTACTCGTCCCCAAGCCCGGACCCACACGTTTTTAGGAAGTGAAGGTTTGACCGGGGGGTATATAGAAAGAGTAAAAGAAATCAAGTGATGGTCCGACCAGGAGCAGGGTAAAATAGAAACAGAATTTACAGGGCAGTTCAAGGACCAGATCTGGTCAAGCACATGTCCTTTAGCATGGGTGGGGGAGTGAATGTGAGGTGTAAAATTAAAGGAACAGAGGGTTTCAGAAAATTCCTTAGAGGAGGTACACTCAGCAGGATCTGACGGCCAAAAATTAAAGTCGCCCAGGAGCAGGATGGAAGAATTATTTATAGCAATTGTAGCTAATACTTCCAGAAAGGACGGAAGGAACAATGAGGGTGATTGGGGGGGGGACAAGCCACATCAGCCAAATTAACAAAGGTAATAAGGTTTTAGCTGTAGGGCGATTAAATGGGGGATTAGTCTCAATATTAAATGTATGGTATAACAATGACAAATAGACTCGATATGGTAATTTGTTTTTAGAATCAGCCTGTGATAAAAAGAGTGAAAAGATGGCAGGATGCTGAAAGGGGACACATCTAGGAGAGATGAATAACCTGATATAAGGTAAAAGAGAGGGCAAAATAGTGCCCATACATTTGGAATAATCAAGTCTGATAACAAGATAGTTACTGGAAGGTGGGTACAATTTGTGCACAGATCCCTAGTAAGTAGGAGCATTTCTGAAAATGAGTGGTCATTACGCACCAAAGGTACAGCCCATTTATTAGAATATCGCGAATAACAGCGGGTTAAAATGGGAAAAATAAACTGAATATGGATGTCATATAATTGAAGAAATGCTAACCTATAGGAATTAGATAAACAATCAGAATATCTAGGAAAATTATATAATTTGTACGCTCTCTGTAACTAAGAATACTGTGATGCATGGGACAGCATTATAATGCATGATTTTAAAACAAATATTTGACTGTATTTGCCTACAGGAATAAAGCACAGTGGCAACCAATCCGTGCCTTGCAAATTGAGAGAGACAAAAAGTGAATGTCTTGAAAAAAATAGACTATTTTCTTTAAGACCATCGAAATGCGTCGACGCTTCATAACACAATTGTGGGAAATCAGCTCATCCTTTCAAAATTACGAATTAATTGGTATAAGGATTAGCCAGAATAGTGCAAACCCGGATGTGTAACTTTATGACAAATTGTGGTGTCTGTTTTATGTCTCTCTTGTTTTCTTCTTTTTTATCTTGTATAGGGATTTAGTGCATTTGAAGGTTAGAATTATTATTATTGTGTTGTTTTATGAGCAGTGTGGCTCTCGAGAGACCATAGCACATACAATGAATGCTGGTGCTGTTTTAAATGAAACAATTAGTTGTAATCTGCTTGAGAGCAGGAGGTTATGTATTCTCTTTTTTAATAAAATATGTGGTTTATATAAATTATTTATGGTATAATTGTTTTGCAGAAAAGTCTTTTCTTTTTTACTATTCAGTGGAGTTCTAATACATGGGCTCTTTGTGTGAATTGATTTTCAGTAAATCAATTTGTCCACCAAGGGATCTTTTGATTTTACTATTTAAAAGTACTCCAATCCCCTGGTTAGTTAAAGGGGTCACTCTTGTTTCTGCTACATGAAGTAAAAATATGCCAGTCAGTAGTAAGTTGCGAAAGTTATGTTGTTGCGTATGTACAGAGGACTCCCTTCTGGAGGCAGCCTGCCCGCTTCCTCCAGAAGGAACTCCAAGTTATGAGATGTATGTTAAATATGGGCCATCTGCTATTATGTTTTCTCCCTTATGGGTAAAATATACGAAACAAAGCAATGTTGAATTACAGTGGCCACAGTTTGGCTCCTTTGATCTCCAGGCCCTTTCGAGCCTGGAGGAGCAGCTGCTCCGCAAACGGTCTCGTCAAGCCATGTTTGACGCCACTGCATTGTGGAGGAAAGAAATAGATAAAAAAATGAGAAAAAAGCAAGCGTTGAATAAAAAGTAAGAGAGGATGTCTATGGCTGATCATGCGAAAGAACATTTAGAAAATAAGGTTCAGGAAGGGGTTGAAGTGGTAGATAGGCATCATAGGGCTAAGGTGACAAAATGTTACCCCGCTCGTTCTCCCAGGGACCTTGAGGTTGAAGGAGAAGAGGGGGACTCGTTGTTGAATTCTATTCTTGAAGGTCCACCTCATGCCTATGCTACGGCTCCTATTTATCCCGCTCTTCCTCAAAATGTTCCTAACGCTCCACCCCCACCAGTGGTCGTTCAGGCTGCCCCACCCATTGTACCACTGCCTGATCCTTTGACTCCCGTCATCCTGCCAGCACCCCTTCCCTCCGACAGTTCATACCGCCTCACCTATTGACCCAACCCTGACCATACATTCCCATCTGCTTGATAATCAGTCTATTGGTACCCCTGTTGGTGACTCTTATGCCACTCCGTACCGAACGAGATGGTCCTCCCTTATGCCCAATACCCTGTTTGGAGGATTCTTCATTACCCCTAGAAAGGAGCCTTTGAGGTCTGCTGAACTCGCTGGGGGTAGTGAAAGGGATGCTATGCGAAAACAATATGCATTTTAGGTAAATAATAGTCATATTTATGGCGTTAAAGATATCTGGTCGACCTTTAGACAATGAACGGCCATACAACAAACAGACATGGCCGAGTATATGTGCACACTTATAATGAAAAGATACGAAGCATTGTTCATAGATACTCCCCGTGGATTAATTGATTTAAGACTAACTATTGCCGAGAGTCATGTTCAGGGAGATGATATGCATGAAGCCCTTGTTACCATGATTGCGTTCAGAGACACAGCGGCTTTTCCGCCATTTACAAATGACAAAGCTATGCCTATGAGAGAGACAGCTCCCGTAGTTATCCCTGCAGTGCTCGCCAATAACCAGGGTGTTGGAGCAGCCCCAGCCCACTGGCGTAGGATGTGGGTGCATGTCTCTGTCACACACTTTTATCATCTCCCTTGCTTTCTTTAAGACTTCTACTGGATAACCTCTTTCCAAATATTTTTGATGTTGAAAATCCAAGTGTTTCTCTAAATCTTCCTTTTCCGAGCAAATTCTCTTAATCCTCATGTACTGTGAGAATGGTAAATTGTTTTTGAGGTTTTGAGGATGAAAACTTTGAAACAATAATGAATTGTTCACATTGGTTTCTTTTCGGTAGACTTCTGTTCGAATCTTTGACTTGTTGATGCTTACGGCTACATCCAAAAAGGAAATCTCTTTCTCACTTATATTATGAGTGAATTTGATTTGCTCCACACATTCGTTGAGTTCCTCAATTTTTCTTTCCAGACTCTCTCCGCTTCCTGATCAGAACACGAAAATATCATTATTGTTTCAAAAATATTTGGAAAGAGGTTATCAAGTAGAAGTCTTAAAGAACGCAAGGGAGAGGATAAAAGTGTGTGATAGAGAAAATCTTCTCAAACAAAAACAGAAGAAAACGGTAGAAAGACACGTCTTTGTTTTAAAATTCTCTACATCATCTCAGAAAATCAAAAATATTGTGATTAGACATTGGGAACTACTACAAAATGAAACAGATTTTCAAGGAATCTACTCTCAAAAACCAATCTTTGCTTTAACAAGATCAAAATATTTGAAAGAACTTCTGATGACACCATCACGAGAACAAGAAGTATCCCACAAAGGAATGAAAAGATGCGCAAATTGTGTGCATTGCCACAATGTAATCATTGGAGGGACATTACATCATCCTAGAACCGGGAGAGTAATCCCATTATACTATGATTGTGATTGCAATTCCAACAACGTGATCTACTATATCACTTCCTATTGCAGACAATGGATCCCTAACTTCTCGGCCATTGTCAAACCTCTTTTAGCTCTCACTACTAAAGATATGCCAGAAAGAGGTTTTCCATGGACAAATGAGCATGTGGCTGCCTTTCAGACACTCAAAGATGCCTTATGTACAGCTCCAGTGTTAGGCACCCCAGACAATGGCAAACAATTTTTCCTTTTTGTCCAGGAGACACATGGCTGCGCTTGCGCGGTCTTAACTCAGATTTCTGGAGACAAACATCGCCCTTGTGCTTATTTCTCAGCTACACTTGACCCAGTAGCCCGGGCTCTCCCTGGATGTTTACGCGCAATTGCTGCTGCTGCACTTAGGGTCCGCCAGAGCGCAGGTATTGTTATGTCTTCACCCTTGACCTTAATGGTCCCACATGCAGTAGATACCTTGCTCAACAACACCAAGACACAACACCTTACCAGTGCACGACTTACAGGTTATGAGCTCACTCTTTTTTCCAGTCACATTGATATTAGGAGATGTAATATTCTAAACCCAGCTACACTACTCCCTACTGACACAAGGGAAAAATTCTGACCCTCATGACTGCATATTACGGGCTGAAGAAGAGACAAAGGGTCTTGTGGACCTACAAGACACCCCCCTAACAGACGCTGAGGGAAAACTATACATAGATGGTTCATGTCTTAAAAGATCGGATGGAACTATCTGCTGCATATGCCCTCACCACTCTGGTTACAGTAGTTGAGACAGCACAAATTCCACAGGCATCGGCCCAAGCGGCTGAATTAATGGCCTTGACACAAGCTTGTGAAATTAGTAAAAACATGTTAATATCTATACGGACAGTCAGTACGCCTTTGGGGTGGCTCACAATTTTGGAAAGAAAGACATTTTCTCACCTCACATGGGACTAGAATACAGCATGGCCCCCTGATACACAGACTTCTAGAAGCCTTGACATTACCTAGAAAAGTTGCAGTGATTAAATGTAAAGCCCACCAGAAAGTGACTGATGATGTAGGGGAAGGCAATGCCCTTGCAGACCAAACAGCAAGACAGACTGCTCTAAGTAAATCAGATGGAATGTTTGTTACAGGACCAGCCAGATGGGTGGTGGAAGGAGGAATTTTGAAAAATACTAGTCAGAGTGTGGTCGAGAATCAATCTCATGCCACTGCAAAAGAACTGCACACATGGGAGGAACATCTGGCAGAGAAAGAGATAAGAGGGATGTTGGGTGCGTATATCTGAAGGGAAGCAATGGAGGTTACCAGACAGTCATGTCCCCCCAGTTGTCACTATGGCCCATGGCCCTGCCCATATCAGTGCAAAGGGAATATGCAAGTTACTAGAGCCAACATGGTATAATAAAAAAATACCCCTATATGCTGACCGGGTGGTTAAGTCATGTATGATCTGCCTTATGCACAATCCAGGAAAAGGTACAGTTACCCCCGCTGGTGGCTTCTCCCCACCTACTTTTCCTTTTGAGGCCATCCAGATGGATTATATCCACATGGACAGATGGGCGAATTTGAAATATGTCCTTGTAGTGGTCTGTGCCTTCAGCAGATGGGTGGAGACATACCCCACCAAGGATTCCACAGCTATTACAATGGCCAAAGTTTTGTTCAAAGAATACTTTCCCCGATTTGGGTTGCCCCGTTTGATTTGGAGTGACAATGGCCAACATTTTACAGCCAATGTGGTCCAGTTTGGGTGTTCTGGGTTTGGTGTCAGACAAATATGTCATGTTGCTAATCACTCCCAGTCAGCCGGATTGATGGAGAAATACAATGGGGTACTTAAATTAAAATTGGCCAAAATAGTGGCGGAAACAGGCGTTACCTGGATTGATGCCCTACCCCTTGCTCTCTTGTCAGTAAGGACGACTGCCCACTCAAGGATAGGATTATCTACCGGAAAAACAAAGGAGGTACCTTCAGTCTGGGTAAGGGAAAGGACCCAAGTGGTGTCCAAAAAATGCATGCAGACCACACCGTTGATCTTGAGAGAAGACAATATTATGTCATGTCAAAGAGAAGATGAAATGGAGAAGATACAGAGTCTTTGAGTCTTTGAGTCTTTAACAGCGTGTGCGCGTTTTTAAACTATCGTGAGGAAATAATTTTATCTTGTGTCTAAACAGGCTAACCTACCTCAGTGGACGCCGGGGCTGTTCTCTCCTCTCCTTCCCGCCCTGGTCCGACGCGGTGACTAGCACCGTTGCGCGGAGGGCGTGGAAGGTCGAGACTGCCACTTCCGGTTTGCGGGGGAGACCGGTTAGCGGTCTAGTTTTTCGTGAGGTCACTCGCGCTGGGACATAAAAAGCGGATGTTAATAAGGGAGCGCAGCGGACGAGCGCAGCGGGCGCGACGAAGGCGCGCCGAAGTGTCGCCAAAGTCGAGCCCGTCTGCCCCCGTCCGCGGCAGACAGCGGGCTAGGGCGAAAATCCCTGGTCAAAAGTTCCGCTGGACGAGGGAACAACTCCTTAGTTTCCGCCCCCGCACTGCTACCCCATGTTTGCACGGTATGTCGAGTAGCGACAGGACTTGTCCTCACTGCGGCTTTCGTATGGCCACTCTGCTTCAGGAGTCCGCGGAACAGGCGTTGGCCTGTGGTCTCCTGAATGTCAGGTCGCTTCGTAAGCATAGGCTCGATGTGCTCGAGCTGATTACTGATAAAAACCTCGACATACTGTTTTTAACAGAAACGTGGCTTGATCAGTTCTCCGACTCCGACATCATTGAAGCCACACCAGAGAATTACTCCTGGGTTAGGCTGGATAGGCCAGAGGGGGTGGGAGGGGGGATTGCAATAATTTTTAGGGACATTTTGGCCTGCGGCTTGGAACGCACGCTGATTGCGGAGAGTGAGGCGGGTCTCTTTTCGATTAAAATCAATGGGGCTCACACGCTAAATGGATGTTTGGTATATCGACCCCCAGGGACCTGCACTAAGTTTAGGGAGAGCTTGCTAGAAAGCCTCATGGAAGAAACCCTGCGCAGGGACAAATTTCTCCTATTAGGTGATCTTAATTTGCACCTCAACTGTCCGGAGGCTACAGGGGTTGAGGATTTCGGTCGGGACATGCTTGCCCTGCAATTGGATCTGAAACTGGAAGCCCCTACGCATCAACTGGGTCATCTCCTGGACCCGGTCTATGCTAATTGGGAAGGTGTGGAGGTGTCAGGTGTTGAACCTTTTCCCTGGACCGACCACTTCCTGGTTACTTTTACAATACAGAGCAGAAATGCCCATAAAACTAGCCAGGTACCATCTAACTTTCGTAGAAGAAAGTGGGCTCAATTCTCGGTGGAAAAGTTTAACCACGCCTTAATTAGGGATGGTTTGCCGGGGGGCGAGGATATAGAAGCCGCCACCCGTAACCTGAATCAACGCATTTTGGCTGCGCTTGACCAGACAGCACCACTCTGCCGTTCGAATACAAGTGCTCGGAAAGAGCGCTCAGCACCTTGGTTCAGTGCTGAGCTGAGACTGACAAAGGCAGACTGCAGGCGGGCAGAAAAAGTCTGGAGGGTGTCCTATGACAGCAAGGCCAGGGAAGTATTCCTGGACAAAAGGCGTATTCACCATAGGCTGATAAAAAAGGCTAAGGCAGCCTACTTTGCTGAACAAATTCAAGGGGCAGAGAACTCCGCTAAGGAACTCTTTGGCATTTACAAATCCCTGACGTCGGTAAATGCTCCCACAGAGCCGGAGACCTGCTCTACGGAGTCTTGTGACCGGATTGCAGACTACTTCTCCGCTAAAGTGGAGAAGATTTACTCGACCTTCCCTACTCGGCCCACAGGACTGGACCTAGAGGAAGCAGTAGGGGACACAGAGACGGCAGGGCAAATATCACACTATCGCACCCCTCCTACGGAGGAACTATTAGCGGTGTGCCGCTCTGTTAAATCAGGGTCCCCGTGGGACCCGGTGTCGCCAAAACGCTTGGCAGACAGTTTGGAAGTCCTGGAGCCTTATATAAGGCACGTCCTTGATGTGTCCTTCGGATCGGGGAAGCTGCCGGTCGGATGGAAACAAGCGGTGGTGCTCCCGCTCAGGAAGAAATCCCACCTGGGCTTCGAGGTATTAGAAAATCTGAGGCCCATCTCCCTCCTGCCTTCTCTGTCAAAAGTGGCAGAGAAGGTGGTTAATACCCAAATTATGAAGCATGTGGAGGAAAGGGGACTGCTCCATGCGACGCAGTTTGGCTTTAGACCTCGACATTCCACCGAGTCCGCCCTCCTCATGGCGACGGAACATCTGAGAGAGGGCGTGGATGCAGGCCAAACTATGGCGCTGATCCTGCTGGACCTCAGCGCGGCGTTCGACACTGTAGCTCACAACATCCTGCTACAGTGTCTGAACAGTGGTGGCATATCTGGTACCGCGCTGAGATGGATCCATGACTTCCTCAATGAGAGAAGTTTTCAAGTCAGGCAGGGAGACTGCTATTCAAGGGGGGTGCCTTTGGGCCAAGGCGTGCCGCAGGGCTCGTCCTTGAGCCCAACCCTCTTCAATTTGTATGTCGCGCCTGTTGCATCGATCGTAGAGAGCCATGGCCTCCAACTGGTGTCCTACGCTGACGACACGCAGCTGGTGATCTCCCTGTCGCAGGCGCCCTATCTTGCTGCCGAGGGCTTCCGTTTGTGCATGAAAGATCTTGCCGAATGGATGGCCAACAACTGTTTGAAGCTGAACGGTAGCAAGACAGAGGTGTTGGTGGTAGGGAGAGCCCAGTCTGCCTGGTCGTCGGCATGGTGGCCCTCTTGCCTTGGACCCCCCCCCACTCCGTGCCTTGAGGCGCGCAACTTGGGGGTGTGGTTTGACGCTGGGCTTACTTTCGGCCCCCAGATCAATCGGGTGGTGGGAGTCTGCTTCGGCATTCTGAAGAGGCTGAGAAAGGTCCTGGACCTACTCCCGCTTGAAGCACGCCAAACCCTGGTTCATGCCCTGGTCACGGCGAGGGCGGACTATGGGAACCTGCTGTACCTGGGGGCTCCAGAAAAAAGTATGGCCCGGCTGCAAGTGTTGCAGAATGCGGCAGCGCGTCTGATTCTCAGACTGCCAAAAAGGGAGCCTTCTAGGGCGGCCCTCCAGCAGCTTCACTGGCTCCCGGTGAGGAGAAGGGTAGAGTACAAAGCCCTTTGCACCTGTCATCGTATTTTGAATGGCAGAGCACCGGCCCCTCTGACGAATCTGATCACAGCGTATACACCAGCTCGCGCGCTCAGATCTGCAGGGGGTGGCCTGCTGAGGACTCCCAGAATTAAGAAAGCCCGGATGGGAGGCAGGTCGTTTAGACACCTGGCAGCAACCAACTGGAACAAATTGCCCACGAACCTGCGCCTCGAACCAGATGAGGCGAGATTCCGGGCGAAACTAAAAACTTATCTTTATAGTAAATAAGGTCCCATGTAGCTCTGGTGCTCACTGTTATCTGCCTACTTCCACTTTCAGCGCGTGGACACGCCGGTGTGCGTAATCGCAGCGCTTAACAAATGTCCCAATAATAATAATAATAATAATAATAATAATAATAATAATTTGAGACTAGAAAACAGTACCCATCAGCCCACTCAAAAGCGGAGTATCGTCATCTGGGTAGTGGGAGAGAAGGTGTCCTATAGGCTCATCCTCAGCCGGAGTCTAAGGTTGCCTGATCATGGACCCTTTAGGTCGAAACATCCAACCCACAGAAGACAGGATGTGAGCAGACAGGGCAGAAAGAAAAAGTTGCAGTGCAGAAAATAAAGGAAAGGTGCTCCAAGTATTTAAAAATGCCTAGTTTGATGACATAAGGTAACTTTATTGGGTTTGACCATCAAATTGGCATCATTAAAAGCAGTATGCTGATAGCATGGAAAAAATGGTTTGCTATCTATCATGAGTGTTACTTGGTCGACATGTTTCAGCCTTTAACGGCTTTCTTCAGGACCATGATGAGCTACCGCAACACATACTTATCGTGAATAACGACCAATGTCCCATGGATTCACAGGAAAAAGGTGTATCTTCTCCCTAAATGCAGGGAGAGAAAACCTCACCTCGCCTGGCGACTGCTCAGGTAAGAAGGAGGCCACGCACTCTCCGTCGTTGCCTCTGGTCTGAAGAAAGCCGTTAAAGGCTGAAACATGTCGACCAAGTAACACTCATGATAGATAGCAAACCATTTTTTCCATGCTATCAGCATACTGCTTTTAATGATGCCAATTTGATGGTCAAACCCAATAAAGTTACCTTATGTCATCAAACTAGGCATTTTTAAATACTTGGAGCACCTTTCCTTTATTTTCTGCACTGCAACTTTTTCTTTCTGCCCTGTCTGCTCACATCCTGTCTTCTGTGGGTTGGATGTTTCGACCTAAAGGGTCCATGATCAGGCAACCTTAGACTCCGGCTGAGGATGAGCCTATAGGACACCTTCTCTCCCACTACCCAGATGACGATACTCCGCTTTTGAGTGGGCTGATGGGTACTGTTTTCTAGTCTCAAAGACTCTGTATCTTCTCCATTTCATCTTCTCTTTGACATGACATAATATTGTCTTCTCTCAAGATCAACGGTGTGGTCTGCATGCATTTTTTGGACACCACTTGGGTCCTTTCCCTTACCCAGACTGAAGGTACCTCCTTTGTTTTTTCGCTATATAAGTTGGGGGACTAGGTACCTATTCTGTCTATAAACCATTTCCCCTCGGACCCTCCAAATACTCTGTATACTGTTAGGATTATCTACCTACAAATAGGTATTCGGTAGACCAGCTAATGTATGGGGCGTACCAAGGCCAAAGAAAGTGCCGGATGTTGAGTTTCCAGTATTGACTGACTACCTGTACCAGTTAACCAATTATTTTCGTACTCTTTATGATCAGGTACACGCTGCTATCCCCGACAAGAGCGAAGGCCCAGGTCACACCATTCAACCAGGTGACTAGGTGGTGATCCAAAATTTTCAGAATACCAAGTGTCTGGAGCCCCGCTGGTCGCACCCCCGTCAGGTTCTTCTGGCCACCCGCACTGCTGTAAAAGTCGAAGGGAGAAAGTACTGGACACATGCTACCCATTGTAAAAGGGTGCCTCTCCCCCTCACGTACGACCAATGGGTAAAAGAAGGACTGCCGGATTGCGACACAGAAGTAGTACCGACCTTTGTCCCTTTCAGTGATGCTCAGCTTCATTACACCACTACGGAAGCCGAAACTGATCGAATCTTAGGGGGTCCAGTCATCCCTCCTCTGCAGGATCAGAGGAAGGAACAAGAATCTCTCTTTCCAGACCACTCCATACCTTCTTCCACTCGCTACAACTTGGGACCAAGAAAATGGGCTGGCCCTTGACTCTGTCTGGTGTCTAATAGGCTGTAGGGCTGTGATATCTCTGGCTGAGACTGGTGCTGGTATGCTGGACCAATGGGAAGTCCGTAGGACTCTTGGTATCCACATCCAGTGAAGCAACCACCAATCACAGACAGCCGCTAGTAACAACAGGCTGAGCACAATGGCAGCGGTCCGAGGGTCTGAAGCGCACAAGAAATATGTCAAACTTCTGAACAATAAATGCTTCTTTTCCACAATAGTTATACTTTTTGCTCTCCTCATCCTGCTGGTTGTTGGATGGTTTCTGTTGCTGACCTCTCTCCCAGGTCCTCTGGCTACGACACCGACACCTGCAGAACATCTCCACGCCACCTTGTCACCCCGCGAACTACCACAACACCTGGAATTCATGAACAATACTTTTATACAATTATTGCACCAGCATCAGCTTGTGAATAATACCTCGATCTGTTGGGTATGAGGGCTCATGCCACACTCTATGACACACACTGTCCCCTATTTCGTCTATCCACTTTCTGTTTTTGGGTCCTTTCTGGCTTGGGAGGATGCTCGTCACCGATGCATATACGATCAATGGAACAACAAGCTCCATCATTGGCGATTTTTATGACACTTTCACCCGAAACAGAACAGGCAATGTTAGTAATCCTTTCTGCCCTACTACGACATCTGACATCTTGAACATCTCTTGTGCTGAACGCAATGAGATGGTTGTGTTCAACACCTCAAGTAGAATAATCTTCTACCGCTTTCGGTCCAGACACAAAGTTCCCACCAAATTCCAGGCTTTCAATGTGATCAACACGCATGGCCAACACGTGTCTAGGGATACGAACTGCAAGAATAATTTAAGCACTGGCTTTGAATATTACGAACTGAGACATTGAGCGAGACAGGAGTTACATTTACCAGGATGCAAGAGGTAATTTCGCTGAGCATGTCCGGGCGCGCTCCCACCCCCACAGTTGTGCATAAAAGGACTGGGGACCCGGGAGGTAAGAGTCAGTGATTGCGCAATAGTCAGTACACTGAATATTACCTCACCACCACTCCTAATCGCTTCTCCAAATACAGTATACCCATTTTGTTTGTGGACAGTCTGCTTATACCTGGCTTCCAGGAAATTGGTCAGGTGTGTGTTATTTGGCCTTTCTTCTTCCCCCTACCTTTACTGCTGTTGGGACACATCACTTGACCAATCCCCACATCCACCATCGTATGCCTAGGGGAGTAATTGAGGCCGATAACACTGCAGGACAGGAGGCGGGAGACTTCTTCAAAGGTTTCCTGCCGTTCTTGGGTCCTATGGTCAACAGCCGCAACAAACGACACCTTACCCGAGTGGTGAAGGCAACCATTAATGAAACAGCAGGGGCATTGGGCAACATCATCGCAGATCTTCAGGCGGACCGCTGACACTACAACATCGAATGGTACTTGACATCATCCTTGCTGACCGTGGTGGTGTATGTAAATTAATCAGCTCTAGCTGCTGCACTTACATACCTGATAACACTCCATCAGTCTATCAAGCTATCCAACGTCTGCATAAGCTTTCCTCTGAGATTCATCAGCAAGATGACTGGTGCCTCATAGGCTGGATTTGGGGCCTCCTTTCCAGATGGGGATGGGGGATCCTCATTTTTTTTGCCTTGGGACTAGCAGTCATCATCTCATGCTGCCTGTGTATCCAGTGCTTGCCTATGCTTTGTTGTATGTGTACAGAGCTTACAAATTCCCTGGTTAGTACACCTGACACCAACGTAAGGATTATGCTTCAACAAGCAATTGGACACCTAATGTAGATAGACATTTCCTAAGAACATGTTTTGCCACTCAATGGCAAAAGGAGGTTCTGAAGAAAATAAGTTTTCACTAGGTCCTATTAATTTCCTTACATTCCTCCATTCCTTGCCATCTCGTGACAAAACCCTGCCTACAGCCTCCATTTCTGCTGATGCTAAAAAAACTATCACATACCCAAGACCCCCCCCCCATGTTCTTTGCAGTCAGCCAATTCATCAACAGAAAGCCATGAGACACCTACGCCCTGTGTAAACAAGCTTGATTTTCATCTTCTGCTCCCTGCTTGGTAAACATCCTTGACACTGTGATCAGGTCATCTGGACAATGGTCTGACTGACCGAGCTTTGATCAAGCTGATTGAACAATGGTCTGAATGCCAAGTCTTGATCAAGCTGATTGAACAATGGTCTGAATTTGTCTTGATCAAGCTGATTGAACAATGGTCTGAATGCCGAGCCTTGAGCAGGTCATCAACTACAAACACCGCCTTGATCAGGCCATCAACTACAAAACACCCCCTTGATTGAACAATGGACTGAATGCCAAAAGAGTGGAATAAAAATGTATATAAGGCTTGCTCGCTGTGGAGTAAAGCAGCAGCCTCCTGGGTTTTGTCTCTGACTAGCTTGGGACTCTGTTCCATAGCCCGGGCTATTGTAATAAAGGTGGTTCTCTCTGCAGACGAAGGTTTCCGGATCCACTTTATTATATAAGGAGGGTAAGAGTAGACTTTGGTGATTCCCGCACCACCAAGCACTCCTCCTTGAGGTGGGTTTCTCTTAGTTCTACAAATGACATGAACAACTCCACCAAGGAAAGGCATTGTTCTCAGCCTCAGAGTGCGCAGGCACTCTCCCCTGAGGTCAGAACAGAACACACTCTGGTGGGTAGCAGGCTGGCTCCGGCCAGTCAATGACCGTTCTAAGGATTGGTAGGTTTCAGGGGACCCCTCTAAAGGGGCCTCTGTGTGCAATTTATAGTAAAATCGACACTGGAATCAGTGCAAGTTTATTATGTTGAGATGCTTGGTGCCAAACATCACATATTTCAGTGAAGCCATCATGGAGCTGGCGAACTCATAATGACTAGTGTCCAGCCTATGTACTTACTATGACTTCCCTGGTCACTTACAATAGCCAGGAATCGACTAGGATATTGCAGGGGCATCAGGGGCATTTCATGCAGATATGCCCTCACAGGGGGGAGAGGATGTGGTGCAGCAGCCTGAGCTGCCGACTCAGGAACTGGGGATCCGGGCTCAAGTCTCTCCTTCAGCGCAACATCCTGTGATTCTGGCCAAATCACTGTATTTCCCGGTGCCCATAGACAGCGTTTTTAAACCCTCACTGGTGATGAGCTGCACTATATAAATCTGCAAACTTTAACTCACTGCCTAAGATATGTGTAAGACATCCCTCTAGCAGTGTTCATGGGAATGGCACACAGGGATGTGTGCCTGGTCTGCTCTTCAGTTTTGTCAGTAGGTGACGGATTCTGAATTTAATAAGTGTCCCACTCAGTAAGGAGGGGTCTATCACCCACTCCCTTTCTTCTCTGTCGTCGTCAGTTGTGTGTGCGTCCTCCGGGTGATGAGACATCGATGCCACCAGAGGGAGCGGCCAGATGATCGAGGAAGGCAGAGGAAGAGGCATCTGTGGAACAGATGAGGTCGACTCCGAGGGAGGAAATCGGCGGTAGTAGTCATCAAGCACATGTTGCAAATTAGAGATGAGAGACATGGGCATCTGCACAGTTGGATTCTCAAGTGGTGGTTGAGTATTAGGTTCAGGGTAATAATCATATTGTTGGCTGCACTTATGTCATTTAATGTATCGATGTGGATTGTGGCTATCTTGGTCTGACTCTATCCGGTGTACTTCTGAACGGTGCTGTTTGTTTTGCTGTTTTGGAAATTTTATAAAATTGATTATCAAAAAAAAGGAATCATATCCTTGGTCATCATCAATAACTTGGCATTTGATGAGAAGCTCAGAAGGAGTACGAGCAGCACGGAAGGATTAGTTACTTATCTGTAATCCTAGTTCTCTTCCAGGGGTATACTCATTAAAGTCATAAGCACTGAATTATCTCCGCCCATGAGCGGGGACCCGGAACACATAAACAATATACATATATATGTGAAAATATAACCAAAAGTACATAGTACTAAGTAATTATACACATATACATGTATAACAACCATAATATGCAGCCTAACATTAATACATAGGCTAATCAAACCAAACCTTACACACGTTCTGAAGCATGAAAATATGTTGTATATAAATGCAATAAACAGGCATGAGCCTAAAATGCATTTCATAGCCATGAAAAACCTTTTATTTTCATCAAAGAACCTGTTGTAAACAGTTATTAGCCTAAAAAGGCTGCATATGAAAAAAAATTTGTGTACAGAAAATCAGACTGGCACCCTGCCTTTAAGGCCCCAGAGAATCTGCACACTTTGCCTTTAAGGCCTCCAGGAGAACTCTGTTCCCATCATGCCCCACAGGTGACAGTTAGGTCAGTTCTTTTGTACGGTACAGTAACTTTAGCAGGAATCTGCACTTAAAACCTTCATAACACATATTGAAAACGATAAACCTCAATGCTACTGCTCGCACGGGGAGGTGGGAGGGTGCTTATGACTTTAATGAGTATACCCCTGGAAGAGAACTAGGATTACAGGTAAGTAACTAATCCTTCTCTTCCAGGGGATACTCATTAATAGTCATAAGCACTGAATAGAGTAACAAGCTCATACCCACCAGAAGCGGGCGAACAGATAAAAGCATAGCCGCACTTTAAAATCACAGTGTTTAACTAGAATTAGCAAACAAATTTCTGAGTGATGCTTGTCCCACTTGTGCATCAGTCTGCGCATCAGAATCAAAACAGTAATGGCGTGTAAACGTATGCACTGAGCGCCAAGTAGCTGCTTTACATATCTCTGACATAGCCACATTCCTAAGGAGAGCTGTGGTAGAAGCTTTTCCCCTCGTAGAATGAGCCCTAGGTCTACCTGATAAAGACTTGTGGGCTAGCTGATAAGCCAGTAAGATACATGACACTATCCACCTAGAAATGGATCTCTTGGATGCTGCCAAACCAGTATTCGTAGGACCATAGTTCACAAACAGACGGTCCGTCTGTCTCAAAGACTTTGTTTTATCTAAGTAAAATTTCAAAACCCTTTTTAGATCTAAATGTAAATGTACAGGAATTTATATAGCGCAAATCACCAAGCGGTTTCTAAGTGCTTGCTTAGGGAACCCGTCCTGGTATTCCCCTGTGAGATAACCCCGGCAGGGTATCCGCAAGGTGAAAGCCAGGCATCCCGCCGCGAGGGGCCGTTGTGGAGATTAAGCAAGCTATTGCCCAGAGTCTGAACCCGTGAATCAAGTAGGCACCGGAGCGAGAATTGTCGAGTCCATGGACATTTTAGGACTCAACCCAGCCGAGCCGGGAATTGAACCCTGATCCCGGGCTGACCTCTGCTTCCAGGTCTGCCTCCTCTAACCAGTGAGCCACACTTCTCCATTCTAATGAATGTAAAGTCCGTTCTGCCGGACTCGAAGGGTTCGGAAAGAAAGTAGGCAATGTTATGGATTGGTTAATATGAAAATCCGACACCACCTTAGGTAGGAAAGCAGGATGAGTCCTGAGCACCACTCTGTTTCCAAGAAAAACTGTATACGGTTCATTGCAACACAAAGCCTGGATTTCGCTCACCCTACGAGCAGAAGTGATGGCCACCAGGAACGCTACTTTCCGAGACAGGTGTTGCAAAGACGCTTTATGTATAGGCTCAAATGGGGGACCCATTAACTTAGTCAACACCACATTATGCTCCCAAGGTGGAGAAGGAGACCTGACTGGAGGATACACCTTTCTTAACCCTTCCAGAAAATCCTTCACCACAGGCATCCGAAAGAAACATATCTGTGTTGGCGATTTTCTATAAGCAGTTATTGCAGCAAGATGGACTTTGATGGAATTAAACTGCAAACCAGATTCAGCAAGGTAAAGAAGATAAGGCAAGATCACCTTTTCTTGACCATGAATAGGGTCAAGACCCTTATTCTGACACCAAAGGTAAAAGCGTTTCCACTTAAATCCATAGGATTGTCTCGTAGAAGGCCGCTTTGCCTCCTTAAGGATGTTCATACACTCCGGATTCAGCTGTAAGTGCCCGTACTGGATGACTTCAGGAGCCATGCTGCCAAGCGCAGGGAGGGCAGATTGGGATGAAACACTCGCCCCTTCTGCTTGGACAGAAGATCCGGGCGACACGGCAATCTCCTGTGCGGTGTTATTGATAACTGGAGGAGATCTGGGAACCACCACTGGCGTGGCCATTCTGGGCAAATCAGTATCATTCTGGAGTGGGTCTTGTACAGCCGATTGATCACTGCTGGTATCAACGGTGTCGGTGGAAAGGCGTACAGCAAATTTTGACACCAATCTATCAAAAGGGCATTCCCTTAAGACCCTTTCTTGTAGAACCTGGACGCGAAGACGGGGCATTATGCGTTTGCCGCGTCTGCGAACAGATCTATGTCTGGTGTTCCCCAATCCTGGAAAATGCTGTGCGCGACGTCTTCGTTGAGAACCCAGTCGTGCGCTTCGACGAAGTCTCTGCTGAGGTCGTCCGCCTGTGAGTTGAGACTCCCTGGTAGGTGAATTGCTGTTATGGACAGGTCTCGTGCAAGTAACCAATGCCAGATGGTCTAGGCTTCTATGGAAAGAGTCCTGGATCTGGTACCCCCCGCTTGTTTAAGTAATACATTGTCGTTGTATTGTCTGTTTGTACCAGGAGGGACTGAGTTTGAAGCGATGGCGCCAGGGACTTGAGAGCAAGATGGACCGCTCTGAGTTCGAATAGATTGATGTGATATCCTTTCTCGAAGTCTGACCATAGCCCTTGACCTGCAGAGGGCCCATATGCACCCCCCAGCCGTGGAGAGAAGCATCTGTTATCAGAGTCTGCGTTGGCGGGTCCTGATGAAAAGGGACTCCCTTCATCACGTGCACCTTCTTCATCCACCACCGGATGGAATCTCTTGCAGACTGTTGGAGATGAATCCGGTCCTCCCAGCAGCCCGTCCTCTGTTTCCATTAATCTTCCAGACACTGTTGCAGAGGACGCATCTGCAAACGTGCGTTTGGCACGATGAAAATGCACGACGCAATGGACCCCAGGAGAGAGGACACTTGCCGAACTGTCGGACGTGCAGTTTGAAGGAGAAGTAAACACTTCGACATGATGGATGACCACCTCTCCTCCGAAGGACACACGTTTTCTTCTTCTGTGTCCAACTGAGCACCCAGGTAGTGGATCTTCTGGGTGGGGTTCATTATGGACTTCTTGTAGTTGACTTGCAGACCCAACTTGCACATGAGTTGGAGGCATATCGACAGATGTTCTTCTAGAAGTGATGGGGATGAACTCTTCAGAAGCCAGTCGTCTTAAGTACGGATATATGAAAATCCGCCTCTTTCGAAGACAAGCCGCCACTACCGCCATACATTTTGAAAATGTTCTGGGAGCTGTTCTCAGGCCAAAAGGGAGCACTGCGTACTGATAATGACGAGCCACTACTTGAAACCTGAGAAATTTGCGATGTTTTCTGGATACCGGAATATGAAAATAAGCGTCCTTTAGATCGATGGAGCACATCCAATCCCCCTGATGTAATTGAGGGAAGATCTGGTGAAGAGCCAGCATTCGAAACCTTTCCTTCCGAATGAATTTGTTCAGTCGTCTCAAATCCAGAATGGGTCTGACAGGGGTGGGGAATTCCTATCTCCCGACGCCAAAGTCATCTAGATTTCTTAGGAGGGCAAGAGGTTTTAATTTGTATTTTGTCCAAAGGACAAGTAGACAGTTTTATGGTAATCCGATACACAGCTGTTCAACCCTGTAGGTCACAGCCAGTTAATAAGATGCTCTGAGCAGTTTATTGGCAGTGAAACTGTGAATGCAAAAGCTGGGGCCTGCACTTTAATTTCCCCAGAACAGAACAACAAAATGATAAAGCAGAGCTCGAAGTTGGAAATAGCTCGTGCTCGTGTAGCTTCCAGGCCCCATGTAAGAGGCTGCCTTATCTGCCTCTTGGCCCCTTGCTCTGACTTGAACTGTATGACCCCTGCCTTGTATTCTCTGCTCCACTCCTGGGCCTCATCTTTAACTCAATTTGCTTTCCCTTCTCATGCACCCCCTCCTTTGCACTTTGCCTTTCCTGTACACCTTATGTTACACCCAGTGCCTGAACCTGCTCACCCCACCGCACCTCCCTTAGCCCCCTCTCTGACATCTCTGACCCGCTCCCCTTGGCCTCTCATATCTTACACATCGAGGGCTTACATTAAAGCTCATTAGTTTCCCCATGGGCTTTCATGCAGGCCTAAGGCCACCCCCAATTCTGTCCTTGCACTAGGCCTCTCATGTCACTTTGTGCCTGCACCAGGGGCATTGTGAACACACTGCTGTAGAAACTACAGCAGCTGTGAACTTTTTGATGGGCCTCTTCAGTCTGCTGGTCTGCAGACAAAGGCCCATAATGGACTTGAAAGGGTGGGTGGGTGAGTGAGTGAGTAAAAGGGTGGATGAATAGATGCATGTATGAATGAGTGAAAGGGTGGATATACAGATGCATGGATGAATACGTGCAAGAGTGGATGATAGATGCATAAATTAATGAGTGAAAGGGTGAATGGATAGATGCATGTATGAATAACTGAAAGGGTGGATGTATAAATGCATGGATGAATACGTGCAAAAGTGGATGATAGATGCATACATTAATGAGTGAATGGGTGAATGGATAGATGCATGGCTGAATGAGTGAAAGGGTGGATATACAGATGCATTGATGAATACGTGCAAGAGTGGATGATAGATGCATACATTAATGGGTGAATGGATAGATGCATGGATGAATGAGTGAAAGGCTGGATGGATAGGTGCATGGATGAATGAGTGGATGGATAGGTGCATGTATGAATACGTGAAAGGGTAGATGTATAGATGCATGGATGAATACGTGCAAGAGTGGATGATAGATGCATACATTAATGAGTGAAAGGGTAAATCGATGGATGCATGGATGAACGAGTGAAAGGCTGGATGGATTGATGGGTGAATGAGTGGATGGATGTAAGGATGGATGTGTGAGAATGGGAGGAAAAGAGCAAGGGTGAATGAAGGGATGGGTGAGTGGATGGATAGGTTGAAAGTGGATTGATGAGTGAAAGGATGGATGACTTACTGAAAGGGTGGATTAATGGGTGAGAGAGTAGATGAATAGATAGCTGACTGGGTGAGGGAGGGATGGGTGGGTGGCTGGGTGGGTGGAAGGGTTGACGGATAGCTTGGTGGGTGGAGAGTTGAGTGTAAAGGTGGATGGAGGGATTAGTGAAAGGGTGGATGGATATATGAGCGAAACGGAAGATGGATGGGTGAAAGGGTGGATGGATGGATGAGCGAAAGCATAAATGGATGAAGTGAAAGGGTAGGTGGATAGATGAGTGAAAAGGAGGATGGATGGGGTGGATGGAGGGATGAGTGAAAGGATGGATGAATAGGAGTGAAAAGGAGGATGTGTGGGGTGAAAGGATGGATGAGTGAAAGGAAGGCGGGATGGATCAGTTGGATCGATAGGTTTGGAGATGGCAGGATAGGCTTTAGCAGCTACAGTAGAGGTGGTGGAGCTCTTGATGGGCCTCTTCTGTCTGCAGCTCGGCAGACAAAGACTTGTAATTAATTTGAAAGGATGAATGGATGTGTGGGTGAAAGGATGAGTGAGTAGAAGTGTGGCTGGCTAGATGGGTGGATGGATGAATGAGTCACGGGATGGTGGATGGACAAAGGATGTTATAATGAAGGAAAGGGTGAATGAGTGGATGAGTTACAGGGTGTAAGGATTAGAGAGCGAAAGGATAGATGAATGTAAAGGATAAATGGATGGATTGATGGATGGGTCGAAGGGTGGGTGGAAGGATGAGTGAAAGGGAGGGTGGATATATGAAGTGAATGGAAGGGTATATAGATGGAGTGAAAAGGAGGGTGTATGGATGAGCGAAAGGATGGATGGATGGTTGAAATGGATAGGTTTGGAGATGAATGGGTAGGTTTGGATATGGATGAGTGGATCGAGAGACAGATGAACAGATGGATGAACAGATTAGTGAAAGGTAATGGATAAAAGAATGAATGGGTGCCAATGTAAAGGTGAAATGCTAGATATCAGTGGGTGAAAGGATGAATGGATAGATGCTTAGATGGAAGAGGCAAGAGAGCTATTGTGGAGAGGATTCCTATTACTTTTTTCCGCTTGCTTGGTGTCATAAGAACTTTGAATCAACGTGGGGGGTATTTAAATGTTCTGGTTACTCACTTGGCCTACATTGTGCTCCTTTCTCTAACTTGGGATTATCAGGTAGGCGTGGTGCTGTTTGCCAGCGAGTTCTTACTAGACAGCTAGTATTTGGTCTCATAAAGGCCACATTGCCATAGAAATTCCCGGCACTGAACAAAACTACTTTGTAAAAGAGCAGAATGCTGTCACACACAATGAAGCCAGCTCACAGATAGGAAGAGATAGCATTTCAATAAAAACAAAAGGTCTTGGTTAACTCAAATTTCATTAGGGGCTCAAATGTTAAAGTCACGAAAGGGCACCCATGATATATGTCCTTGTATTAAAGGAGATTTACGTTTTTCATGAATTCACATGAATTTCCTTAAGTAGGTCAGAAAACCGTAGTCCTAGGAAATATTTGTGAATTGCATCTTAGCATGAGCAAATATGAATATGCCCCAGCGGAAATCTGTTGAGTGTTTACAAGTTCACTTTTTCTCCAGCCACATTTTTCCCAGCCCTGGAAGAAACGTTACTTCTGCCGTTGTCAGGGGTAAATTTCCAACCTTTCTCAGTATGGAAAAGATTAGAGAAGAGCTGGTGAAAACCTCCAAAATTCAAATCCTTCTATAGTAATAGCCTGACATAACCAGAGAGGCGTTTATCAGAGCTCTTCTACAAAGAGATTGAAGCCATTATTTGACGGTGCACTACATGGCACCAAAGGGACAAGTGGATTTTGTTACAGGACAAGTAGATTTATGAAGCTACTTGTCCCATGGACAAGTACATATTTCAATAAATTCCACACCCCTGGGTCTGAACTCTGTAACTGGACCTTTTTTCTGTACGAGAAAGAATCGAGAGTAAAGGCCTTGACCTCTCTGCTGGAAAGGAACTGGTTCTATGGCCTTCTTCAAAAGGACGTTCGCCTCCTGTTGTAAGCGCTTTATATTCCACTGTACCATCTTTAGAGGACGCATGACAGGGGGTGGCTTCTTGAATCTCAAAAGGTACCCGTTCTGAATGACACCCAGCACCCATCTGTCCTTCGTGATCTGTTTCCACCCGTCCAGATAACGCACAATACTTCCTCCAACCGGAGTGGGACACGGTTGTAGAGGAAGCATCCGTTCATTGTTTCTGAGGCTGCTTGGTAGCAGATGATTGCTGCCTATTTCCATTGCCTCTGCCTCGTCCAGGCCGCCGCTGCTGGAATTGCAACCTTTGTTGATTCTGGCCTTGATTTTGCGAAGACCAATTCGTCTGTTGGCTCCTTTGCTGAAAAGATCTCTTGTCATAGGGACGAAAAGTACCCCGACGTTTAAATTCTTTTTTCTTCTCAAGGCCTATGGCCTTAAGAGTGTCCAACACCACCTTCATTTTAGACATCTCGTCGTCTGCGTGAGATCCAAACAGAGTCGAACCATTAAACGGTAAATTTACCATTTTCCTCTGTGCCTCCGGCTTTAGCCCCGTAAGGCGAAGCCAAGCTGTACGTCTTGCGCAAACACCGTGTGCATAACCATGAGCAGACAAGTCCGCCGCATCAGCAGACGCGCTAATGCTCTGGTTAGCCACCAATCCTCCTTCCTCTACTATTTCCAGGAAGTCTTTCTGATCCTCCTTAGGGAGTTTATCTGCAAAACGAGCCACTGAGTCCCAGAGCAGACGGTCATAGCATCCCAATAGAGCAGCCGCACTGGCCACTCGCATGACCGACCCTGAGGTATTGCACATTCTTCGCCCCAAGGAATCCATACTCTTACTATCCTTTTCAGGTGGAGCAGAAGAGGTAGATGCTGCAGAATGCGCCTTTCTGACTGCTGCTACAATCAGGGAGTCTGGTGGTGGGTCAGACCGCAAAAACATTGGATCTTCTTGTGGTAAATAAAATTACCGGGACTATTTTTCTATACATTAAATGACAATAAGGATAGCTCAATAAATGAGAGGCAGAGTCCGTGGTATCTGAGTCATACGGGCTTTAATTAAGTGGCTCGAGCCAATGGACATCGGGTTCCATCACCACTAAGGTTCAGGAAGGGATATTCAACATTTCATTAACATCACACAATATATAGTCAGTCAAGTCAGTCAAGTCAAAGAATTTGTATAGCGCACTACATACCCAGAGGGTTTCAAGGCGCTTAGGGAAAGGAGGGGGATTACTTGTCAAATATCCAAGTTTTAAGTTGCTTTCTGAATGCTAGGTGGTTCTGGGTAAGGCGAAGGTAAGTGGGGAGTGAGTTCCATGTTTTAGCCGCAAGGTATGAGAAGGATCTTCCTCCCATAGTGGTCTTGTTGATGCGGGGTACAGTGGCGAGGGCTTGGCTGGAAGAGCGTAGTTGGCGGGAGGGGGTGTAGAAGGACAGTCGAGAGTTGAGGCATTCTGGTCCAATGTCGTAGAGTGATTTCTGTGCGTGGGTCAGCAGACGGAAAGTGATCCTCTTATCGATGGGCAGCCAGTGGAGGTCTTTCAGGTGGCCAGAGATGTGTTCATTACGCGGGATGTCTAGTATGATCCTGGCTGAGGCGTTTTGGATTCGTTGGAGTTTCTTCTGGAGTTTAGCGGTAGTGCCTGCGTAGAGGGTGTTTCCGTAGTCCAGTCGGCTCGTGACCAGGGCATGGGTGACTGTTTTCCTTGTTTCGGTGGGGATCCAGCGAAATGTTTTTTTGAGCATGCGAAGAATGTTGAAGCAGGATGAGGATACGGCACTGACTTGTCTGTTCATTGAGAGTGAAGAGTCCAGGATAACGCCTAGGTTCCGTGCGTGGTCTGTCGGGATGGGAGCTTTTCCAAGGGCTTCCGGCCACCAAGAGTCGTCCCAGGCAGAGGGGGATGAGCCTAAGATGAGGACTTCTGTTTTATCTGAGTTCAGTTTCAGACGGCTATGTTCCATCCATTCGGCAACTTCTTTCATTCCTTCGTGTAGGTTGGTTTTGGCGGTGCTGGGGTCATTGGTGAGAGAAAGGATCAGTTGAGTGTCATCTGGTAGGAGATGATGTTGAGATTGTGTTGGTGAGCGATGGCCGCAAGGGGGCTCATGTATACGTTGAAAAGGGTGGGACTGAGTGAGGATCCTTGTGGAACACCACAGATGACTTCAGTGGCCTCGGACTTGAATGGTGGAAGGCGGACTCTCTGGGTTCTTCCGGTGAGGAACGAGGTGATCCATTCCAATGCTTTTCCTTGTATTCCGATGTATCTGAGGCGTTGTAAAAGGGTGCTGTGGCAGACTGTCGAAGGCTGCAGAGAGGTCGAAGAGGATGAGGGCGACTGTGTCTCCATTGTCCAGTAGAGTTCGAATGTCGTCTGTTGCTGCGATGAGGGCGGTCTCCGTGCTGTGTTTTGCTCGGAATCCAGATTGTGAGGAGTCGAGGGAATTGTTGGCTTCGAGGAAAGCGGCGAGTTGGTTGTTGACAGCTTTCTCGATGACTTTGGCCGGGAAAGGAAGGAGCGATATGGGGCGGTAGTTTTTGAGTTCGTTGGGATCCGCTGTGGGTTTTTTCAGAAGGGCGGTGAGTTCAGCGTGTTTCCAGCTCTCCGGGAAGGTGGCGGAGTTGAAGGAGCAGTTGATGACGTCTCGGAGGTGCGGTGCTATGACGGAGTCAGCTTTGTTGAAGATGTGGTGAGGACATGGGTCTGTGGGGGATCCTGAGTGGATGGAGTTCATCAGGCGGATGGTGTCCTCAGTGGAGATTGGAATCCATTCGTTGAGGGTGTTCAAGGGGGGAGAGTGTCCAGCATATGGTTGGGTGGGTTGGTCTCCGGGTTGGTTGTCGAAGCTGTTGTGGATGTCTGCGATTTTGTTGTGGAAGAATAGAGCCAGGGAGTCGCAGAGGGCTTGGGAGGGGGTGATGTCGTTGGAGTTGGCCGAGGGGTTGGTGAATTCCTTGACGATGTTGAAAAGTTCCTTGCTGTTGTGGGCGTTGTTGTCTAGTCGGTCCTTGAATGCTGTTTTCTTGGCTTTTCGGATCAGTTGGTGGTGTGTGCGGGTGGCGTTTTTGAAGGCGTTCTTGGTGCTAGTGGTTGGGTCTTTTTTCCAGGCCTTTTCAAGGGAGCGGCAGAGTTTCTTAGACTTCTTAAGATCATCGTTGAACCATGAGGCCTTCTTGCTGCGAGGTTTGCTTTGGCGTTTTTTCAGTGGTGCTAGGGTGTCGGCGGTGTTGGATAACCATAGGGTGAAGTTGGCGGCGGCTTGGTCAGGGTTCGAAGAATGGGCTGGGGTGTTTAGAAGGAGCGATGAGGAGATCTGGTCGATGGTGATTTTGTTCCAGTTTCTTTGCAGAGTTGGTTGGAGGTGGTTGGAGTGTTTCGGCTTGTTGTAGGTGAAGTGAACGCAGCTGTGGTCAGTCCAGAGGAGATCCGTGGTGTGGCTGAATGAGACATGGTTGCTGGAGGTGAAGATGGGGTCGAGTGTGTGACCTGCGATGTGGGTGGGGGAGGTGACCAGTTGTTTAAGTCCGAGGTTGGCGAGGTTGTCCAAAAGGGTGGTGGTGTTGCGGTCGTTGTTCTTTTCAATGTGAAAGTTGAGGTCTCCCAGAAGGATGTAGTCTTTGGAGGGGAGCGCATGTGGAGTGATGAAGTCCGTGATGTCCTCGCTGAATTTAGCGCGTGGTCCTGGTGGTCTGTAGAGGAGGGTGCCTCTAAGTGTGGTATTGGGGTCGATGTGGATCTGGAGTGAAGGTGTTCAGAGTTGGCGAGGTTGGCGTCTGAGCTGGTTGAGATGCGGATTGATTTTTTATGGACGATGGCGATTCCTCCTCCTGTGTGGCCGGTACGGTCCTTACGTATGATCTTATAGTCTTCTGGGATGGCAATGGTGATGTCTGGGGCGGAAGAGGCGTTCATCCATGTTTCTGTTAGGAAGGCGATGTCTGGAGAGATGGTGTCTAGTAGATTCCATAGGTCGATGGCGTGTCTGTGAACCGATCGGGTGTTGAGAAGGATGCATTGAAGGTGGTTGGGGTCGAGAGTCTGTGGTGTGATTGGAGCGGAGATGTTGTCGGTGCCGCTGAATTTGCAGGAGTAGCAGGAGAAAGGTCCATGGGTGTGTCCGGGAGCGGCTTGAACGCATTTGGGGGCGCGACTGGGGTTAAGGGCTAGGAGGGCGGCGGCATCGTAGGCAATGCGGGAGGCAGGGGGTCTGGCACTGGGCGCGGTCCAGGCGCGGATGGGCGTAGACAGGCTTACCTTTGGCGCACCTTCGGCGAGGCCGCAGCGCGTGGACGCTGCGCGAAGGACCATCTGACTTAAATGGATAGTGGAGGGGGCGGAGCATGGGAGGGGCAGCAGGGAGGGTGGGAGGAGACACGGGCCACGAGCACAACAAATGGAGGGAGGGAAAGTGAAACTGGGGCACGGACACACAGAAGGGGACAGCTAGAACCAATTAAATGCAGCCCAATATAAATAAAATATGCTTAAAGTGAAAAGAATTTACACAGGGCAGGCAATGCAGCGCTATTACAATAAAGTGAGTTACAATGATATATTCCCAAAAACGATACCAAGCAGGCAAAGAGCGCTAGTCCGGCGTCGAGGCGCTAGAACTGCAGGCGATGTCAGGCAGTGAATAGCAGGAGTGTTTCCAGGTGGTCGGGGAGGTGAGGCAGGGAGCGAGAGGGAGCGACCGTCGAGGAGTAAGTCCAGCTGGTCACAGAGAGCCAGGAGAGGAGCGCTCTGACTCGGCCAGTGCGTGGGAGGGGCAGCAGGGAGGGTGGGAGGAGACACGGGCCACGAGCACAACAAATGGAGGGAGGGAAAGTGAAACTGGGGCACGGACACACAGAAGGGGACAGCTAGAACCAATTAAATGCAGCCCAATATAAATAAAATATGCTTAAAGTGAAACGAATTTACACAGGGCAGGCAATGCAGCGCTATTACAATAAAGTGAGTTACAATGATATATTCCCAAAAACGATACCAAGCAGGCAAAGAGCGCTAGTCCGGCGTTGAGGCGCTAGAACTGCAGGCGATGTCAGGCAGTGAATAGCAGGAGTGTTTCCAGGTGGTCGGGGAGGTGAGGCAGGGAGCGAGAGGGAGCGACCGTCGAGGAGTAAGTCCAGCTGGTCACAGAGAGCCAGGAGAGGAGCGCTCTGACTCGGCCAGTGCGTGGGAGGGGCAGCAGGGAGGGTGGGAGGAGACACGGGCCACGAGCACAACAAATGGAGGGAGGGAAAGTGAAACTGGGGCACGGACACACAGACGGGGACAGCTAGAACCAATTAAATGCAGCCCAATATAAATAAAATATGCTTAAAGTGAAACGAATTTACACAGGGCAGGCAATGCAGCGCTATTACAATAAAGTGAGTTACAATGATATATTCCCAAAAACGATACCAAGCAGGCAAAGAGCGCTAGTCCGGCGTCGAGGCGCTAGAACTGCAGGCGATGTCAGGCAGTGAATAGCAGGAGTGTTTCCAGGTGGTCGGGGAGGTGAGGCAGGGAGCGAGAGGGAGCGACCGTCGAGGAGTAAGTCCAGCTGTACAGTAAAACTGTACAGTTGCATTGAATACAGTAGGCGTAACAAGAGAAAAGAAGAGAGATAAGAACATATGGGCGTAAAGAAGGCGTGCACAGAGGTGTGTGATGTAGACGTCACAGAAGTGTCATAGGTGGGTGGATGCATAAAGGAAATCTGCAGGGTCAGCAGGAACTTTGAACACACATGCGCGCGCAACTGACATGACGTGGTATGGACGTGTAACGGGGAGAGCTGGGGGGCTTGACTTTAGCACTAGTAGAGGAGACTGAAGTCTGGGATGTCAGAACGACCTGTACCTATAGCATATCTGATATCTTGTGTTTGGAGTACATGTTGCTTGATTTAAAGGCCATCAGGGCAAAGGCTGCTCATCACTAAAGGCTGGTGTATGCGTATATTTCTTTATGTATTGCATGGGGCTATGGGTCCTCTATGGAAACTAGTTCAGTAAATCACTTGCATGGAGACAGAAAGACTGGACTCTATCTTTTGCAGGCAGGATATGTTTATCCTGTTCGTTAGCTAGGAATGTGGATCCGGGGAGCTGAACAGATAACTGTAGGCAAAATACTGTCTTGGCAGGCAGGCCAGGCCGAGCCGGGCACCGCTTTGCTGGAGCAGGAAGTAAGGTAAAGGTCAGGGATGCAGGCGGGGCTGCAGCTTTCAGAGTGTTTCAGGAGGCTTGAGGCCTGGATTCGTGTCTTGGCCCTGCGGAGCCTCAAAACGGGTGCTTCTCGATATTTTAACATGCACCATGTAAAGACGTTGGCATGGTAGGTTTTAACCCCTTCGGGGCTATTGACGAGCTGGGCTCGTCATCGCGCTTACCTGTCCTGCGCGGATGACAAGGCCAGCTCGTCACGTAACGCGGTAATTTTGAATTTGCCGCGCACAGCGGGAAAAGCCGCCGCAGCGAAGCGGTTAAGACTAAATTATCGTTTCATTCATGGTGGATCTGGTAGATGACATGTTAACGTTGGACGCAAATGCATATGCGTCTTCATTTTGGCTATGGAGGGAAAATGCATGGAGGTCATGCACATACATTGAACGTTGGGGTACACGATAGGGGACATACTTGGCCATGTAAAATTCGATTTTCCTCATTCTTCTGGAGCCTTGTACTTCTTTGCAATCCTAGAAGGACCTGAACTCACCGTGGCCGGAGTTAGGAATGTTCTCATTGCTGGTTCTATCAACCCGGGCACTAACGGCAGAAGAGGCCTGCCAGTCGGCTTGTGATGCAGGGTTTCGAAGATGACTGACGTTGCTACTTGGGGAACTGCCATCAGACTTGATGACGTTCTTTGTGCATACCACTTGGGTTTTCCCCTCATTCAGACGGTATCCAGAATGCCGCCCGAACTCCTTGGTGATTTCCACCAATATCCGCATAGCCTCGGCAGGTTCAGATGAGATCACTGCCAGATCGTCAGCATAGGCTAATATTTTACTCTTGAATCCATTGGTTATCGCCGGCTTGATCTCATGATTCCCCAAAATCTGCCTAACCAATGGATCGATGTAAAGCGCGAATAAGATGGGGGAGCAGGGACACCCCTGACGGGTGCCACTTGTTATCTCGATTTTATCTGAACACTCACCCATCAACTGTATTCTGGCGACCGGGTCGGAATACATAGCCTTTGTAGCCATCAGGATTCTTTGGCCAAAACCTCTCCCTTCGAGGACATTCCATAGGTAGTGCCACCTGACGCTATCAAAGGCTTTTTCCGCGTCGAGGAGGATCATGGCGATCCCCTCCCCTCCGACAGCATGGGCCTCAAAAAGAGAGATTGCTCTTCTGATATGATCTGTTGTTCCTCGACCCGGAATGAAGCCATGCTGCCAAGGGGATACCAGACTGCCGATGATCCTCCCCAAACGCAACGCCAGGATTTTTTCATACAGTTTATTGTCTGCATTTATAAGCGAGATTGGCCTATAGGACCCTGGGTTTTCCTTCGGCTTCCCTTTTTTATGGAAGACCACTATGTTTGTGTATTTCCATGTTTCAGGTATTTTTCCAGTACACATTATTCCATTAAACAGGTCCAATAACATTGGGACCACCTCACTTGATAGACACTTATATACCTCTAATGGAATGCTATCCGGCCCCGCTGCTTTGGCGGACGCTAGGTCTAATAGCGCCTCACGTACTTCGCCGACCGTCATATAGCTCTCTAACTTTTCCCTCTCAAGCTCACCCAATTTGGGTCCTCCATCCGGATAGCTTTCATGAGGCTCCTCACCCACTACCTCTTCCTTATATAAGGTTTGATAAAAATTTGCAAATACCCCAAGTATCTCCTGCGGTTCAGCAAACTCACGCCCATTCTCCTGGATGCTAGTTATTATATTCTTTGTGTTATCCTGCCTGATCCCCTGTTTCATACATCTTCCCTCTGTATGTCCAATATTCTGAAGCCGCTTTTTCCGCCATCTGTTTATGTATTTCTGCTTTAGCAGAACAAATTCTAGTTTGACTTTCCTTTCCTTCCTTCCCTTGTATTATATCCTGACAATGTTGTTTATCCGCTCTTGCCAAATTCGCTAGGAGCCTGTCTTTTTCTACCTGTAGCTTTTTCCTAGTTTGGGCGGTATAGCTAATTGTCTCCCCCCTTAATGCAGCTTTAAACGCATCCCATACGCAGTTTCTGTTTGCACTGTACCGGTTGGCTTAGAAGAATTCCCGAGCCCATTTCCTCAAATGTTCAGTAAATAGGGTATCTGCCAAAAGTTTTCTATTAAATGTCCAACCCTTTGTTTCCTAGCTGGCCCTAAACCATCATAGCTTATCGCCAGCGGACTATGGTCCGATAGAACCTTGGGGAGCTTCCGGATATGGACTTTACTTATTTTTGTGGATGAAATTAGAAAATAATCCAGTTTGGTGTACTTCTGGTATGGGCATGAAAAATATGAAAACCCGGGATCATCAGGCTCCTTTATTCCCCATACATCCACTAACCCGTGCAACTGCATCGGGGAGCAAAGCGCCCTAAACACCCTAGGCTTAAGGCCTGTGTACGGATTTTTCTTAACCAGGTCAGCTGATATATTCAGATCCCCGTATACCAGAATGGGAGCGGGCCAGGTTGCCAGTTCCCTTTCCAATATTTCAAAGACTTCGGGATTGTCTTGGTCGGAGCCGTATTTCCCACATATTGTTACACCACACTCCAAAATGCACTTCCAAATGCTTCAAAAGAGAAACAGTTAATACAAATGAACAATATTAAACTTTGTTGGTACCTTAGTAATGTGCTTACTTTTTGGCTTCACTCCATCTGGAGCGATAACGCTCTGAAAGGAGAAAATACTGCTGTGAGTCTCAGAGTCTTCAGTGTTACTGGTCTCAGTCACGAAGACTGCGGTGTCGGAAGATAACTTTCTCTTATTTGGCTTTATTGTTCCACCAGTCACGCCATCGCTTTTAGCAGACACGCTACTGTCAGCAGCATCATAACTTCAGGCAGACCAGCAATGCAGATCTCACCACTCACATTGGGTGAACAGACTCTTCTCTGCTACATACATCCACTCTGTTCTCAAATTTGCTTGGGGCTGTCAAAATGCAAAGAGCTGCAATATATTCGCCACACTTTCCCGACTACCTTGTTTTCAAAAGTTGTGACATTCAAGCGTGATTCTTTGTTCATCTGCAAGCTGATTTTTTTAGAGGTTCTATTGCCACACAATACTCGTCCCATATTCCAATTTGTCCACAGGATGTTTTAACCCTGGTAGGTTATCAACTGCCTGTTTTGCAGATAATTTCAGATAGTTTCTGTAAGAAACTGAATTAAAATTTGCGGTAGATGAGGAACAATCACAACCGTTGTCAGAGTGAACTTTCAAAGCCATTCAATTGGCCTAGGATCAACCCCCTGGTACCCAAGCACCGAACAGGCAGGCTCAACTTAAGGTAATATGTAAAACATTTAGGCAGAAACCAAACAAGTAAAAGTCAAAATGCAAAACAATAAAAAACCAAAACCGAAATACAAAAATAAAGTAAAATATATTGAACAAAATGACACTAAAACGATAAAATCCAATAAGGAGAATTAGATATGAACTGTAACGCTGTAAGAATCACAAGGTGCCAATGGATGAGGGGCCCGTGCATGGATTATTCTCTCTGGAGCTGACTGCCAAGCCAGAGGAAACCGGAGGCCACGGCCTGCAAGCACATAGTTTAGGAATTAGCAGCAGTGGTCCAAAAAGACATTTAGTGCTCCAGGATCAGATAGGGCTGCTGGCCTACAGGGGGATTCACTGCAGGTTTGTGCACAAAGTGCTTAGAGTATTGAGAACAAGCAGCAGATGCCCAGCAGGGCAATAGCAGACGGTTGAAGGCAGCAAGGCCCGGACGAGACTGAAAGGGAGTGACAACTATGGCCCTCACCATCATGCAACAGCGTAGTGGATATCAGCGGGAGGACAACCCGGTGACAGCCACCCACTGGGGCTGGGACCCTCACGACAAGGCAGGCCGGTCTGGTGATGTGGTAAGAGATATAGCAGCCATGTCTTCAGCGAGAAGCAAGAAGGATCAGAATCTAAAAAAGATGCTTACCAAGCTCCCGATGACTGGCAGCGGAGAAGGGAGGCTCTCCCCAATGACACAAATCAGCCAAGATGCGGACACTTCTGAAGCCCCAGTTACCCACGCCTTTTTAGAGTCGCTATTCGGTGCATTACGAGGTGAATTGCAGACGCTTGCAGGAGCTGAAAAGGGAAATAGCGGGGGAGATGAAGGAGATAACCGATGGAGGCCACACGTTCCCAAACAGCATCAACGTCCCGCCTTAGGATAAGGTGGGACGTCAATGCCGTTGGGGACCGTGTGGCCTCCATCGAGGATCAGGGGCAAGCCCGGGAAGAGGAGGTGGAGCATCTACAGCAAGAGATACTCCGGCTCAAGGCTCAACAGAGTGATCTACATGGCACACACAGAAGACCTGGAGAATTGGTCTTGGCGAAACAACATCCGCGTTAAGGGAGTTCCACCTAAAGAAGAAGGGCCAGACATCACACAATACCTGCAGGGTCTCTTCAGGAGCATACTGGACGCCCCCACCGGATATTTTGGCTTACATTCCAGACTTTCAACTAAAAGAGTGTACACTACGTACTGCCAGGGACAAGCAACCACTAAGATATCAGGACCACTCCATAGCTTTGTACCAGGACCTGGCTCTAATACCCCTTCAAAAGTGTTTGGTGTTCCGAGTGGCCACCACGCGTCTTCGAAATCAAGGAATACCGTATTCTTTGGGTCACCCTTTCCGGCTGATTTTCATATGGCAGGGCAAACTCCTCCAACTCAGATCCATGCAGGACACTTGCCAGGTGCTGGGCATTGAGAATCCAATCCAGGAGGAGACAGAGGGCCCACAGATTAAAACTCCTTGAGAAAGATGGCATAAGGTAGGAGGCGTAGCACAGAGCGAGCAACGAGACTGGACCCCAAGACCATGGCACAAGAAAGACTGGCAGTGCTGAAGACATTGTTGAAGGAGACATTCCCCCATGATGACACCGTGAACGACTGAGGGACAGATAAATGACATTTGCAAGGCTTGGCGGGCGTCGAAGAAGTCTGCGGGGAGCTTAGAGACACGGGGAACAGGCCACACACATTCCCAACTATTCCGACTTCCAAGGACGTGCACGTACAAATGGCGGGCCCTGGACAATTTGAGGTTAATGGGTTTCTAAGTTGAGGTTAGGGAGGGGAGGGTGGAGAACTGGTATGTAGGTTAAAGGCGTTGAAGAGAAGATCACAGGGAAATGGAGGCCGGGCAGACGTTGGGAGCTCAGGGGTAAGAGGGATCACAGGGACCCAAATACAGGCAAAAGCTGGTGCACTCACTATGACACACCATTTCCAAGCACACACTGAAAATTCTTACTCTCAATGCGAGAGGTCTCAACAATCCCAATAAAAGGAGATCCATCCTTTCCTACCTGGATAACATGGAGGCATATGTGTGGCTCCTCCAAAAGACACAGCTCCCATCCAAAGATTGGCATAGAATGAGGTCACAACTCTTTCCTCAGCTGTTCTTTTAATCTACCCTGGATAAGAAGGCGGGTGGCTATTTTAGTAGCCAAAAGTTTTAAGGGGACAGTGGGGGGGAAAGGTGTCCGAAATCAAAGAGGTTGATGGGAGCAGGGCCATCGATAGTGTAGGTGTTGGTATGAGTATTTTTGATGCCGAAATTGTGTTGCAAACCGTCAGAGTTACTGCTCCCAAAATCACCCTTCACCCGATATACGATCAATTCAGGGGCTGCCTCAATTGCCCCTAGATAGGAAAGGGTCTCCCCACGCCCCTAAACCAATAACCATTTCAAATACCAAGGGATGGTGCTAATAGGTAAAACAGGCCCAGGGGCTCGAATCAGAACAGGTTGTCTAGTACCTCGTGCATTATTGTTCCTGCCACCCCAAGTATGAATGGCTAATCCGGATGTTTTGAGTCTGCCGCCCGCTGCTTGCCCTTATGTGTTGGTACTTGCAGCAGGAGTACTTACTTTAAAGAGGGATCAGTATGAGTCATGGGACCAGCTAAGCAATAAATGTGCGGACTGGCTATCAAGGCATAGAAGCTTCCATATATCCGAAATATAGGATATTATTATGGCACGCAGGGTTGGTTGAGTCAGTGCATCTACAAAAAATATTGAAGGGTAAAGTATTCTAATTAACTTTCGCAGACCTTCTTTGGTGAGATACCTACTAAGGGGTTGCGAATTCATAACACCTAATAGCACTAACATAAGCGCACTACCCCTTGGTTATTTCTACAAACCAAGTCATGCTCCTTTCACCAACAATTCCTCTTGAATTACTACATCTAATAGGGTCCAGGCCTTATCTGGATTATAGACCCAAGACTGACTATCAACTTTTGGGGTAAATACTGATCCTGAAATTAGGTTACCTCATGCCCTGCCAGTAACAGTGTACTATTCCCACAACCCACTTATCCCCCCAATGCAAACGAAGGCCTCAGCAAGTTCAGACCTCCTCATCTTAAGCTGGAATGTTGCAAGGTTGTACTCTAAACTGGTTAGTGGAAACATGAATCTTATTAACATCTGTTTAGAGGCCCTGTTGCACACCCAGTAGCTATCAGCGCCTTTAACAAACTCAGTGGAGCCATTCAATCCTTGCTGTCTAAAACATTTGTACAGTACTGCGCGAACCTAGATGGTTCAATCAGGAGTGCTCAATTGTCAACAGGAAGCTCCTCAAGGCCCTATCTCAAAGCCCTAGGTGTAATGATTTGGTCAAGTCCTTACGGTTGACATTTAAGCAGACTATTGCGAAAAGGAAGGAACAGTTATTAGGTGAGCCCTGGGATGTGCTCATTAATGCTGCCAGCTTAAATATTGGGAATATATTTTGGACTACTATTAAAGAGTTATGATCAATGGGACAACCGTTATTTGCCATCAGCTGCAACATAATGAGCGCTACCTGGGAAAGTCAATTCCAATTTCATTTTATTTATGATTTTGGAACTCCGAAGAGGTCCACATAAAAGTAGAACAATATAAAATATACTTTCCATAACAATCGAGTATACAGTACAGAAATGACATTTTAAGGATATTGATTGGAAACTCTAAAAGGATCTTAACATCCGTAAAAAATTGATTAATATATATTTTAAAAACTTTTTTTTTAAATTAAAGATTCTGGAGCAGAACGTTTCATTTGGTGGATTATAAATGGCGTCTATAAATGCGGTGGCAGACAAAATATTTAGTTGTAAGTAAATTGGTCTCAACCACTTACGCCGATGTAAAAATAAAGCCGGAAAAACAAAAAATACATGGATAATAACATCCTGGATTGAATTATTGCAAAAATTACACACAGCTGAAGAACCATACCAACTGGACATAACATTATTCAAAGGAATAAGATCCAGGCTCAATAAAAGCCAAAAATGGCGTACTCCATGAGGGAGATTCCAAATGATATAGGGTTGTGCTTTTTTTATCAGACAAGAGTCAAAGGCCTTAACTACACCTTTCTTTAAAATGCTAGCCTTTCTATCCATGGTAAAGCTTACTTTCCAGGAAGCCAGTTTCAAAATGGACTTCAACTGATATGGGGATAGAGAGAAGAGTACAGATTCATCTAATTGAAGTAGATCAACCGTCGTTCTAAAATTTTTTATGATTAAAGAATGCTCTTTCAGAGTTCCTAATAGTTCTTTCTGAATAAGAAATCTTAATGTACCGCATTCTCCCTTTGCAAGACTTAGAACCCAACGCACTATCCCTGCAAGGCCCTGAACCCAACTGCTACGTAAACCAAATTCTAGCCTAAGGGCGGCCACGGAACAGCCGGAGTTAACACAGAGTAAACTCCGCAAAATCTTGCCTTCAGTTGTATTTAGGAAGCCCCACTTTCCCAGGTCAAGTATTTCAGTGCCATACAGTAAGGAAGCTGGAATTTTAACACGAAAAACCTCTAATAAAAAGGAAGATCTATAAAAAGAGATGAAACTTTTGCCTTGAGCTATTGGTTTCCACGTATTATTTGCTATATGAGCCTTATCACTTAGATTTCCACATATAATTTTTCCTAGGAAGACATAGGATTTTACCACTTCCAATTTTTGCCCACCTACAAACCAGGCAACACTTCCATGTTTCGACTTTTCCCTTCCTGCAATACACATTACTTTACTTTTTGACACAGTTATCTTTAGGTGGTGGATCTCTGCATATTCGTGTAATGCCTGCAGACGATTATTTAATCCCCTCGGTGTTAAATCCAGGATTAATATATCGTCTGCGTAAAGTAAACAAGCAATCGATTTACCCCCCCAATAGAGGGGCAATACCTTCACAGGAAGACAGGGCATAGGGGAGGTCAGATATATATAGGGAAAATAATAAAGGGGCCAATAAACACCCTTGTTTTAAACCATTTGCTGTGGTAATAGCTTGGGATAGACCTCTTTCCCCTCCCATCAGGCCTCAACACCAAGTATCAGAGTGGAGGGCCCGAACTAGCTCCAGGAGGGTAGACGGCATGCCAAGATCCGCTAGTTTCCGCCACAGCAAAGGACGATCTACTTTATCAAATGCTGTGGAGAAATCTATGAAGGCTGCATAAATTCTCCCTCCTCGGACCTTAATGTATTTTTCTGTTAAAACTTGCAATGCCGTTAGGTTGTCTAAAGTTCCATGCTTTCGCCTAAACCCAGTCTGTTCAATGGGTAGAATTTCACCCATGACCACCCAATCATTAATTAGCTTCAAAAGGCATTTGGCGAAAACTTTACCTATGGCGCCCAGAAGGGCAATTTGTCGATAGTTATGTGGAGCTTCACGGTCACCCTTCTTAAAGAGGGGGACTAATAATCTCCCCTTCCAGGAAGAGAGAACTGTTTTGCGTGAGAAACAATAGCTAAACACCAGGAAGAGAATTTTGCTCCACATTTCACTATTTTGTTTTAAGACCGAGATTTGAAGCTCATCCGGACCCATAGCACCAGAGGCACGCAAACCCTTTATGGCCAATTCGATGTCTTTTTCAGAAGGCGGACCATATGGTGAGCAATCCACCTTTTGCTCTGCTACAGCCGTCTACCGTTCCATTACTAGCGTACAAGTTCTCTATGAAGCCAAACCACGTATGCTCTTCAATGGCTATTGGGAGTGGTCTAGATCTTGCTCCACAACCTTCCCCAATAAGGGACCAAAGTTTTCTTACTTGACCTTTGAAAACAGATTCCCGTAATTTAATCCATAAAGTATCTTCCCTCTCTTTTTTCAACCTAGCCTTTGCCCTACTTCTCCTTCTTTTTAGTAATACTATTCTATGGTATCTTTCGAGCGAATAAATCAAGTATTGTTCCCTTATTAACTTATTTATTTCAGTGTTAAGTAAACGAAGAGATCTAGGGATTATTTCGGTATTTCTTTTTTGGTTTGTTTTTTTTGCAATAGAGATCACCATATTTAAAAAGTCATCGAAACATTCTATTTCAGGCCCGTTCCAGTTAACCAAATTTTCCACAGTAGCCTCTAGAATGCTCTCCAAACCCCTGATTGACCTAATATCCCAATGGCATCTCCCGGAGTTCTTTCCAAAGCCGACCAATTCACTGTTTAATGACCATGGGTCCGTCTTAGATGGATTAAGATTTACAGTGATGGTTAATATTTTATGGTTGCTATATGATGTATTTGAGACCATAGGATCTTTCAAAAGGGAGAAGGAGGAACTTCCCACTATCACATAGTCGAAGATGGATTTACTATTATTAGATTTGTGGGTTAAGTTAGCCGGTGTATCTGAGGATAACCTTCCATTTGCTACAATACCTTCTATTTCGGTCAATTCCTCAAGAAGCAGTTTCCCTCTCTTATTTGTCCTGATATTGTCCGGAAAAAGGGCTTGAGGAATCTGCAAAGATTCCTCTTTGTCTTTATTTCTAAACATCTCCAGGCTAAGGTTGGAGATTTTACAATTAAAATCCCCTAGCAAAATTATATGAGGGGTAGCTTCTGCAGCAATTATTTTCTTTATATAGGCAAAGACCTTTTTTAAAAGTGCATTATAGCAGGCATCTGGAGGAATATAGGCGTTTAACAAATGCAGTGGTTTACAGCTTTGATCATTGTCGAAATTAGACAGTGTTATTGCCTGGAAAAGATTGCTAGGGTCTAAGTAGTGAGCAAAATCCCATTTTATCTTATTAGACTGCAAGCAAGCCACCCCGCCCCTTGCATGGCCTCTCCTAGAGGGAGTAGCTCTTCCAGCTAGCAAAAAATAATCTTTACCCGCAACTAATTTCTCTACACACCAAGTCTCTTGGAGACAGATCACATTGGCATCTAATGTATGTAAAAATTGTAGCTTTTCTAGGCTATTCTGTATTCCAGCAGCATTCCAAGATAGAATTTTTAGGTCATTGTTAGCAATGGGGATGCTGTTTAGGATTATTATTAGATCTACTTGACACAGGCAGCCAATTCCATTGGAGGCTCTCAGAGACATTCCGTTGGGATGACAGGGAAAGGGGATTTATATATGTCACCTGTCGTACATTTTTTGAGATACAGATTTTTAAGTCTTCAGTATTGAGAAGACAATCTCTACTACCTGAGACTGCCTGAAGTAGCAGGGGCTTATTAACGAGACTTCTCCTTCGTGATTTTTCTAAGAAAGGAGTGACATCAATTCCCTTACTTTGTAGCCCTTCTGACCATTGAAGGATATGATTTACAATGATTTTTGAATAAAACCTTAACCCCGCTATATGTCCAACTTCTGGTTTCAAAAGGGAAACCAAGTCCATATCACTACTTTGGATAAGTTTCAGACTTTCGATCTTCGAAAAACATTTAAGGAGCGAGGACCTATTTAATAAGAGATTCGTATCAAACAAAGGGAAAAAGTCTAGATGAAGAGTATCTATACTTTCACTTTCATGGACATCATTAGACGTTTTTGGAACGTCTTTTTTCCCCAATCATATCAGAGAATGAGTTAGCCAGGGGATTAAGTGCAACAGATATTTGACTGGTTGGATTCAATTGCCCAGTGTGGTAACAATTATATACAATAGAGAAAGTAAAAATCCTTGGGTATGTCGACGGCGTTTCGATCTATGTAACTTTAGACAAAGTTACATAGATCGAAACGCCGTCGACATACCCAAGGATTTTTACTTTCTCTATTGTATATAATTGTTTTTTAACCTTGATGTTGTTGTGTGACAGTCCGTTCACTTTGTTCACTTTTGTCACGTCCTGCACCGTACTATTCACTTGAGCACCTGAAATACAGTATAAGTATAAATATTTATGTATATCCAAAAAAGAATAGATCAAAATAAATAACTTTTTCTACCTATACCTACAGTCTTTGCTCCCTAGCGTTTATTGAATACTCGCTAACCATACCTGTCCTCTAGGACCTAATCAGGCCAAAAACTGAACCAGTGTGACTGAAAAAGCATCATTCTACCCCAGGTTCTACTAAGTGGGGTTCCCTTGTTCATAAAAAACATAAAAATAGGAAATAGCTCATCGGACCGTTTTCCAGAATCTACCAGAATTTTTTCTTCTTGATCAGGCTTATATACGCAATCATCTACTGGAGCTTTTGATGGAATTTCAAGTATATTCCTAAATATCACTACTGTGTCCTTTCGTTCAATTAGCTGAGAATTACCATCATATACAATTTGGACTGAATCTTGAAAAACATTCTCAACTTATTCACGTCCACCGTGACTTTCTTTGCTTTCAGTTCTATTGGGGTCAACTCATTGCCTGGACTAGATTCCTTACCCTCTTTTCTATTCAATAATACCTTTAAAATGTGGGTTACGGTTTCTAACACACAGTCTGAACCACCAACGAATTTTTCTAATAACCCTAAAATAGAGGAAAGCAAGTGTTCTAAAGATGATAAAGAATTAGAGACAGGTTTATCCTGCCCGGTAGATTGATTAAGGTGAAAATCAGTGATATTAAAATCAGGACTCATGGAGATATTTGATTCCGATATTAAATAATGGGATTTATTAGAGGGAGTACTACTGTATAGTTGAAGTCCTGAGTGAGCTATTGCTGCTGGGGTATTTACTAATTCAGGGATCTTACTTGTATCATAGGAAATATATCTCTTGCAAAGTTCTATATCTAAATCAGGGAGAGTGAAGTCATTACTACGAGCCTCCACCAACGGGGGAGGGCCAAGAGGTTATTTTAAGATTCTATTGGGGGGAAGTAGGGATCTGTGCACAGTTACCTCCGCTGTTTTAAGGGTCGAGCCTAAGGGGCCATGGGGGGGCAGAAGACTGTTGTTATTTTTATTTTTATCCCCAATAGACTGCACTAACTGGCCCGACGGTTTCAATAGGTCTTGGGGCCCTCCCTCCCCAGCAGAAAGGGTAAGCATCATTATAATCCGCGTTACGCGTTTTATCAGAACTTTCCCGTACCATCTCACGGTCTATCTGCGGTTACCCCCGCAATCCTTTACAATCAGTGTCATGATTAGGGGTGTCCATAGATAGAGGGAGTACAGATTCGTATTGGTAAAGAGCCAGGTCTTCAAGGCCTTACGGAATGAGTTTCCAGAATCAAAATATAAAGAGGAAGGGAGTTCAACAAATTGTCCGCAGCAAGCGAAAAGGACACCCTCCCCCCCATCTAGATTTTCTTGAATCTAGGCACAGTCACCAAATTCTTGCTGGAAGATCTTAACTGCTTACCAGGGACATATCTCCGAAACAATTTTTTAATGCCTTCTGATCTCTTATAAAAGGTCTTGCGCACCAAACACAGGGCTTTAAACTCAATTCTCCGGCCCAAAGGAAGCCAAGGAAGGCTCTTGATGGTAGCCGCAACAGAGTGGAATTTAGGAAGGCCCATCACCAGCCTGGCAGCAGCATTCTGCACAAGTTGGAGTCGGTGTAGGAGACCCTTGTTTATCCCTACATAAAGGGCATTGCAGCAATCCAATCTGGACAGCACAAGGGCCACCACTGCCTGTTTCCGCGTGGGGTGGAGAAATTGACATATCTTTCTGAGAGTTCTTTTCATTCCGAAGCAGGTGGAGACTTCTATTTATTTGGGGGCCCAAGGAGAGGGAGGTATCAACTATGATGCCTTGATTTTTGGCACTGAGGCCAGGGCGAGGGCACGATCCAAGCATATCTGGCCTCCAGGCCCTGGACCAAATTTCCTGATTGTCTCCAAAAATTTAAATCTCAGTTTTATCCCCATTGAGTCTTAGCTAGTTCTTTACCATCCATGCAGCTACCGCCTGCATGCAGCTTGTAAAATTTGCTGCTGAAGCTTCAACACTCTCAGTGATGCTAATCATGATTTGAGTGTCATCAGCATAGGATAACAGTTCTAGGCCAAAAGATCTTACAACCCTGGCAAGCAGGGCAACATAAAGGTTAAAAGGGTGGTACTCAATGAGGATCCCTGGGGAACTCCGCAGAACAGCCGTTTAGGAGCAGAAAGGAATTGACCCATCGTAACTCTTTGAGCCTGTTCCGTAAGAAAAGATGTAAGCAAATTAAGGGCGGAGCACTCAACCCCTATTTCCCGGAGCCTCCCAGCCAATCTAAGGGGAGAGATAGTATCGAGGCTGCCGTTAGGTCCAGAAGGGTCAGTAAGGTGGTGTAACTTGCGTCGACCTGTTGTCGAATGTTGTTAAAAACAACGGTTTACGCCGTCTCGGTACTGTGCTCACTTCTGAACCCATGTTGCGAGCCATCGAGCAACTGATGATCCTCCAGATAGGTGCTAAGATGGAGGTTCAGGTGTATCTCCAAGATTTTAGCTGGGACAGGCAACAGGAAATTGAACTGTAGTTCTTTAGTTCTGCCGGATCCAGAGAGGGCTTCTTTAAGAGAGGTTTAACCACGGCCGTTTTCCAGGCAGTGGCATACTGGCCAGAAGTAATAACGGCATTAAGAACTACGGTCAAAGTAGGAACAATAGCCTCCATTCCTAGTTTCAGGATCTTCAGGGGACAGGGCTCCATAGGGGAGCCAGATCTAATTCCCCCTACCATCCGCTCCGTGTCTTCTTGAAGTATAGGGGGAAAGACGCTCAAGGGGCAATCCTTTGGAGGAGCTTCCAGAGAATCTGACAGACGATCGGCCTTTGACCCTCCGACTTTGGATATCTCCAGGGAAAAATATATGTGCTTGATTTTGTCAGTATAAAAGCATTCCCTTTTATCACATAGCTCCTGGGAGACCTCGGTGTTGGCAGAGGCCGAGGGGGCTAGGAGGGAATTAATCACAATGAAGAGTTCCCTGTGGGATTTAATGGATTCCGTCATCTTGGAATAGTAGATAACCTTTTCCTCATTAATAGCTAACCTATATTCCTTCAATCTGAGTTTATGCAGGTCCCTTTCGGCTGGGATAAGCTCACAGCGCCATATTTTTTCCTGCTGTCGGCATACCTGCCTACGGTTTCTCAACCTTTCGGTGAACCAGGGTGCTGAAGGGCGTTTTCTGGCCACATAATGCTCCAGAGCTGCCAAGAGCCAGTTGGAAAAATCATCATAGATTGAGTTAACAACCAGGTGGGGGAGACAGCAATAATTACTAAGCTTAATTAGAAGACCCTCCTTATTTATGCGGCTACGGTTTCTCTTCATCTCCACCCTGTTCTTAAAATTGGGACCTGGGTGGGATTCTGCAATTCGCAGAAAAAATGGAATGGCGTAATGATCAGACCAAGAGAGTGGGATGGGATCATTCACCTCCATCCTCGGATCGTTAGAGAAGATCACGTCCAGAATGTGTCCGCCGTATGAGAGGTGCTCCTCACCAGCTGAGGAAGGCCACAGGAGTCCATAGTTCCCAGGAAAACCTGCGTTTTAGAGCACAGAGTTTTCTCCAAATGGAAGTTAAAATCACCCAAAAGAGTGACAGTGGATCTAGCCAAATAAGGCTCAATCCGATTGCTGAAGTCCTGATTAAACATTCCACTGGGTCCGGGAGGCCGGTAGCTAACCCGTGGCAAGGTTACAAGGAAACAGCAGTGGAAACCTTGGGGTTAGCAATCGAAAATTGGTAGGAGGGATCAGTAAATTATCTGGCGATCAAAAATGCAATAAACAAACAATGCTTTCTCCTGTCACATACAAATGATCTAGCAGAATATGCGTCAAGAAGAGGGCCACCCGGGTTGGCAACATCATACATTGGGCATAAGATCCAGTCCTACCTTAGCCAAGCGCTGGGAAGGAACGCACTTAAAAACATTATATGGGAGAGGGGCGTGGCCAACTGCAGAGCATGGCGGCAGCTTGAAGAGCGAGCTCCTCCAGGCAAACCGGCCCGCGTTCACAATCCGTACATTGATCCGACTTTTTTCCAGCTCGAAGGAGCGACATCGGCTTGGGGACCCAAGCGGCACAGCCTAATCCGATCCCGGCAGTGACTGGACGCCGGGAACTGATCCATCCTGAGGCGGTGTGCAGAGGCCTGCGCCTGCCTGGCCGCACCGACCTAAAGTGACGAGAGAACCCGGGCGGAAGTTCACCCTCCTTGGCCCGGGCGCTGTGCGTGCGGCCGGCCGGCCAGCCACCACTGAACTTTGTCGCGCGAGGTGCTGGAGCGCGCCACCTGTCCAGCGTCGACCCCTGCGTGTACCGAGGGGACTGTGAGGAGCGAGATTGGCTGCGGATGCCGTCCAGAGGCAGCGCAACTGCCGGCGGGGACGAGGGTCTCCCTGGTCCTCAGGCGGCGCCATACTGAAAGACGCAGGGGACCGGACACGCCATGCATGCTGCGGGGTAAGGCACCTTGATCCAGGACCCCTGCCCTCCACCCGCGCTGTAACCGACCAGAGTCGCAAAGCACATTAACGAAGAGACGGGTCTCAGCCCCATTATCCTAGCGTGGGAGAGGCTCCGTGTGAATGCTTCCATAGAGGTACCCGGCGCATAAGACATTCTGTTGCGTAGCCGATCCCGCTCTGGCGGAGCTGCGCTAACACGCGGAGGACGACTGGCATACTCCGCAGGGTGCCCCTTGTGCAGCACTACAGCAGCGCAGCAGTTAGTAGCGCTACGAAGAGCGCGGAGGACAGGAGTGAAGACGCAATAAACCGCGACAGAGCGACTTAACAGCAGGCGTACTGGTCATCACGGCCGCCGGCTGCGCCGCGCCTAGGCCCTGTGGGGGGGGGGGGGGGTGCGGAGCCCCCTTGGATCCAGTGGGTCGCACAATTGACTGTCTGGCGACCGGGAATAACACGCACCTCCAAGGCCGAAAACGGACACTACAGCCGAATACAACTACGTCCGCCACCTGCGCAACAACATGGCGGGTAAGGGCACAAGGAGTGCGTCGACCCAAGCGAAGCTTGATAAATTTGCATACAGTCAGCATGGACAATCACAAAGTGGCGGCCGCCACTCGACTGGAACGGCTCTAGAAACAGGCGGAACTCCGAAGGTGACCCTGGAGGACGTAATGAAAACTCTCACCGAAGTCCGGACGACAGTGGGCTCCATCTCCTCCGAGGTGACACTGCTCCGGGCAGACTTCAAGAAAATGGCGGAAAGAGTGTCCCAAGTGGAGGTAGTTACGAAGTCGCTCATTGAGGACACCTCGGACCTGCAAGTAGCCATGGAGCGCATGGAAAGAGTCACTAAACAGTTACAGGAGAAGCTCGACGATCAGGAAGGGCGTTCCCGAAGAAACTACGTCCTTATCCTGGGCCTGCCGGAATCGGAGGGTAAAGCTGCAATGGATCTATACGTTGAGGAGCTAATCAAAACCCAGCTGAAACCTAAAGGCTTATCGCACTTCTTTTCTGTAGAAAGAGCACACTGTGTTCCAGGTGGGGCGGCTAAGCCGGGCGCTAACCCTAGACCAGTGCTGGCCAGACTGTTCAACTTTAGGGATAGAGACGCAATCCTGCAGGCAGCGAGGGTCTCCCCACCTGTGAAAATTCAGAACTCAACTCTAGCCTTTTTCCCGGACTACACGGCTGAGGTGGCTAGGCGCAGGAAATCATTCACGGAAGTAAAGAAGACACTGCGAGAAAAGGGCCTGCCATACTCAATGCTTTTCCCCGCCAAATTGCGCATCGTGGCTGAAGGAAAAACATGGTTCTTTGACACACCGGAGGTGGCCAGGGAATGGCTTGATGGATGGAGACAGGAGGGCCAACCCCAGCGCCCACACAGGGACAGACACCACCAGCGCAACGGAGGGCAGACAGATCATCCGTCCGGAGGCCCCGCGAACGGGGAGGGTGCAGCAGGTCTGGAATCGGATCTTGAAAGGGACCCACTTGACTCTGGACAACCTGTTAGGGGCTGATTTAAGTGGGTTGCATGAAGGACAGCATGTTTACAACCCTTGGGACCTTGGAGCTGATGGAGCTGAGTAGGACGGGCAATGGCCGGTGCCTGTAGGGGTCTCACCAACCCCACAAGCAAGTAAGATGAACGGGGATGGGATTAAGCACTCTGCCAAGTTGGGGAAGCGGGCAGGAGTTCGTCCGTGGTGCAGGGAAGCAGGGAGGGGGCGGGGGGGGGGGGGGGAAGTTGTAATGTTATGGTTAATGTTCTCAGTCATCGTTACTTCAGTAGGAACCACCGTGCTACTACAAGCCATACACTCATGGTACTCTAGCACAAGTCATTGCATATATGTTCCACCCCAATTCCACACATCAGTAACACTAGACGTACACCTAAATGGCCCGACAGAATAAAGATATACCCGCTGAGGGCGGCCCGCCAATGACACAGTGGTACCCCCCCTAAAACTGCTTACGTGGAATGTTAGAGGCCTAGGGGACAAAATTAAAAGGGGGTTGGTCATTCAGACCATCAAACGCCACGGGCCTGACTTGGTGATGTTGCAGGAAACGCACCTGGCTGGGACTACATGCAAAGCACTAGACAGACGAGGGTACATCATGGCGGCACACGCGGAATTCCCTACAGGGTCCAGGGGCACTGGGATACTCCTCAAAAAGACCTCCTCCTTTATGGTTGAGAGCCGTAAGACAGACGATCAGGGTCGATTTGCGGCGCTGTCTGGCCAGTGGGAAGGGAGACCCCTCAACGTGGTGTCAGTGTACATCCCCCCGGCGCTGCACTCTACGGCGCTGCCGGCGTTGGGTCAATTTCTCATTAATCTCCCAGAGGGTGACATGATCATTGGGGGAGACTTCAATGCCATAACGGACCCCTTGCAAGACACCTTTCCCGTACGGGAACGCCAGAGAGGGACTGCCACGCTTCCTGGTTTTCTGACGGCGCTAGGCCTCACAGATGTTTGGCGCCAATTGCACCCCACAACGACTCAATACACGCACTACTCCTCTACTCACAACAGTCTCTCACACATGGACTACTTTTTCTTTTTGGGGGTGGGACTGGGATCAGTCGACAAAATAGAAATCCTACCCAGAGGTATATCTGACCACGCCCCACTGTCCCTCCACATTACGACTAAAGAGAAGAAGCGCGCCAGACTCTATCCAATTTACCCCAATTATTTAACAGTCCCCGGAATCAAGAAAAAGCTCAAAACGGCCACAACGGATTACTTTACAGAAAATGCGGGGACGGTTTCCTCACCTTCAGTGCTCTGGGAGGCCTACAAAACAGTCCTGCGCGGCGCAGCCATAGCGGCTATTACGGGACACAAACAAGACTCCAGAAGTGAACTCGCTCAGCTAGAATTGGCGCTTCACACTGCAACCGCCGCTCACATGTCAAACCCTACCCCCGACACCACACATACGCTACATCTCAGACAACAGCAACACCTGGCCCATCTCACATCGGTTACTAAAGGACACTTAGCAAGCACCGCACACAGGATATATGATGTGGGCGATAAAGCAGGGAAGATGCTGGCCTGGTTAGACAAGCGGAGCGGTAGCAACAGAGGTATTCAGAGACTCTACGCACAGGATGGTCAGCTGCTGACACACCCTGAACAAATAGTACGCACCCTGGCACGCCACTATCAGGATATATACACGCCAATCCGGGTTGTTACAGAACAGGAGGCGTTGGCATCCCTCGACAACATTGCTGTCCCTGCGCTTTCACAGGATGCACAACAGGAACTAGACACTGATTAAGAGAGTGTGAACAGGGCAGAACTCCCTCTGGATCAGCGCATAGCCACGATAGTAGCCATTCCTAAGCCGGCCAAAGCGCCGACGGAGTGCGCCTCGTACCGACCCATCTCTTTGCTTAACGTGGAAGCAAAGATCCTGGCGAAACTCCTGGCGAGACGCCTGACCAAACACCTGCATACCCTCATACACCCAGACCAATCGGGGTTCATGCCGCATAGAAGCACAGCACTGAACCTGCGGAGGGTCCATGGAGTCCTGGCACGAGCACATCTCCTCTCTGAGCAGGCTGTCATCCTGTCCCTTAACGCCAAAATGGCCTTCGATCTGGTGGAGTGGGAGTATCTATTTGCTGTCCTTACACGTATGGGCTTCGAACCGAAATATATCACATGGGTACGGCTACTGTATAAGTCGCCAATGGCGCAGGTGGTAGCGAACGCCCACATTTCGCCGGCCTTCCCCCTAGGGCACGGGACCAGACAAGGGTGCACGCTGTCGCCCCTGCTTTTCGCACTAGTGCTGGAGCCACTGGCTGTCCTGCTCAGAGCAACACCACTGTTTAGAGGCATCGCCTGGGAGGAGGGGTGGGAGGATAAAGTCTCCCTGTATGCAGATGACATGCTGATCTACATGGCTAATCCCAATGAGGGTATTCCTGCCCTGCTGTCCCTGTGCGACGAGCACGGAAAAGCGTCGGGTTACACCTTAAACTGGTCCAAATCCATAATATTCATACTTAAAGGCCCGGAGCCGTTATTGCGGGATGACTGCCCCCTGCAATTAGCAACCGGCTCATTCAAATAGTTAGGTATTTTCGTCACCTCTAATGCGGCGGACTTTTACACCGAGAACTTGGTACCACCACTGGCACGTCTACGTGCTGATGTTAAGTACTGGGCTACCCTGCCGCTCACCCTCCTTGGACGAGCAGCATCATTTAAAATGATGGCGCTCCCTACATTTCTCTACGTGTTAGAAAATGCCCCTTATGTGGTGACTCCACGCTACTTCCAGCAGGTAGCTGCATTGGTGTCTGCTCTGCTGTGGAATAACGGCCCAGCCCGTATAGCACATGACAAATTAGTGAAGAGCTGGTACGAAGGGGGGATTACGTTACCCAATCTTCAATTGTACTATTGGGCGTCACAACTTAAGATAATTAATCACTGGATCCATGTCCCACGGGAGGACCCCGCATACAAGGCGGACTGGTCACAGTTGGGAACGGACGGCATGCTCTCAGTGTTGTACAATCCTTCACAGGTTCGGAAATTGATTGGCCCGACGTTCCATACAGCGACCCTATGGCACACAGCACAAACTAGGCTGGAAAGGGAAGATTACCAAAATGACACCGTTATGGGACGCGAACTCACTAGGAAACCTAAGATCCAGCAAAGGTTTCGCACGATGGGACCAAATAGGGATTTCAGTGGTAGGAGACCTTTGGGACAAGGGATCGGTGGTACGGTTTAGGACCCACTGAGACGTTCAGATATGTGCAAATCCGGCACGCACTACTACGCGCAATTCCACCCGACACCACACTTCCAGAATCGTCACCACTAGAAGATAGGTTATTGACAGACTTTATGGAACAAAAGGCAACCTCTCTCACATACAAAAAGCTGGTTAACAACCTGACAGACCCTACGCAGAAACTTAGGGAGAGGTGGATGGGGGAACTAGGTGACATAGACGACACAGATTGGAACGAGGCGCTTGCGTCTCCTAGAGAAGTAGGAATCTTGGCTAGGTTCAGGTTAGTACAACTGAAGATTCTACAACGCACATATTACACCAGGACGCTTCTACACAAGATACAGCGGGCACCACACCCTTTCTGCCTGAGGGGATGCGGGGAGGAGGGAACGCTACTCCACACACTATGGGACTGCCCACTAATCCAGAACGTTTGGAGACAAATCATGCGCACAGTCTCTCAAACCCTTGAAATATCACTCCTGCCTGAACCCCGTAAATGCCTCTTGAACATTTGGGACCCCACAGACCTGAACAGGTATGGACAATTATGGGTCACATTGGCTGTCACAGTGGCCAAAAGAGACATCGCACAAAAATGGGGTGCTCCAGAGTTGCATACAGTGAATGGCTGGATTAGAAATATGGACCTTCTAATGGTGAAGGAAAGGGCGGTGTACGTACTGCGGGCATGCCCCCGTAAATGGAACAAAGTGTGGATGCCGTGGAATAAATACAGGGGGGAGCCATGTGCACCCTTACCAGAGGACGATGATTTAGAGTCAGAAGAAGAAGATGACTAGAGGGGGCGAACCTGTATATTGAACTTTGGTTTGGTAGTGGGGTGAAACGAGAAAATGTTATTACCTTTGAAAATGTACTGACTATGTGCAATGGAAGATAACTACCTGTAAAAGGCTGCAACACTCTACTGAAGCGATGACGTTAGTTAGGTTCTGTAACTGTAAAAAAATGTATTTTTCTTTTTGTTTTCCTTATTCTTTTCCGTTACTTAAAACCTGCTAAGGACAGACTGTAATATGTGAATGGGCAGAATACGGACTGAACTAGGATATGGTGTATTAGTAAGTGAGATTTTGTACAAAATGGTTGCTCTTATTTCTCCCATGTCCATAGTGTGAAGATAAATACAGACGTTGAGCTGTTGTATATTTTATCAGTATCGCTGATACAAACTTGTACTGCTATGCAACTACTGATCGCAAATGTCAATGTAAATAACTTTTCTGCCTTCCTGACAATAAAGTTTTTCAAAAAAAAAAAAATAAAAACATTATATGGGCTAGACTAGTGCCCCTTCAAATTAAGGAACTAAATCCCGGATGGAAGTCCCTTGAACACAAAACAAGATGCAGACTCTGCAACTATAAACACGAATCTCTGTTACACATGATTTGCTGCTGCCCTGTGATGCTTCTCCCCCGTCAGACCCATTTAAAACAAATTTGGCTACGGCTCGGGGTTCGGACAGTAAAAGAAGCGGTGGCAGCACTTTTCTCTTGCTCTCTTCCAGCAGATTTGGCGAGGTTTGGGAAATATATGGCAGAGCTGCGAAAAGGGCTTGCGGAAGAAGACAGGTCATGCAATATGCAGTTAACTCCACAGAATAAGTAATATGTGCCCCCTTCAAATCAGATGGAGAAGGTATTACATTTTTACATTTTGGCCAAATATTACAAGAAACTTAGTAAGAAAGACGCATTGGCTGACCCTTGTGATGTCATCAATGGACAGACATAAATATTCACATATTTACCGTATTTTAATTGCCTCGAGACTGTTGTATATAAATGTTTTCTTTTATAAACCGCTGTTTTTTTAAAACCTTTTATAACTGGCATACAAGTAGTATTGCAAATGGTTTTAAGTAACTGTGCAAAATAAATAAAAAATTCATTCATTCATTCAATGCCAATAGCTTAAATTCTCGCAAATGCGAGACCTATTGCATTGCAAACGTTTTTGGGGAACTCTGGTCACCCTACAATAGCGTGAAAAAGCTGTGCCAGGACGAACTCCGGGCTCTCTTCCTCTCTCTCAAAGGCTGCTATCTATGTTGTCCCTCCCAGTGTCATATCTTAAACTGCAGTGATTGCTCAGCTTGAGAGGCACGAGGGTCTGCATCACCTGTGTCCTCTTGAAGTATCCTTGCTGACTAGGAGGGCGGTCTCTTCACAAAGACAGCGTGCGCCAATAAGAGGGAGTCACGAAGCTCCACAGACAGCGCGCGCCAATGAGGAGAGGGAGTTGCGAAGCTCCACAGACAGCGCGCGCCAATGAGAGGGCGTCGCGAAGCTCCACAGACAGCGCGTGCCAATGAGGAGAGGGAGTCGCGTAGCTCCAAGGACTGCGCGCGCCAATGAGGAGAGGGAGTCGCGAAGCTCCACAGACAGCGCGCGCCAATGAGAGGGAGATGCGAAGCTCCACAGAGAGCGCGCACCAACAGAGGGAGTCGCGAAGCTCCACAGACAGCGTGCGCCAATGAGAGGGAGATGCGAAGCTCCACAGAGAGCGCGCGCCAATGAGGAGAGGGAGTCGCGAAGCTCCACAGACAGCGCGCGCCAATGAGGAGAGGGAGTCGCGAAGCTCCAAGGACTGCGCGCACCAATGAGGAGAGGGAGTTGCGAAGCTCCACAGACAGCGTGCGGCAATGAGAGTGCGTTGCGAAGCTCCACAGACAGCGCGTGCCAATGAGGAGAGGGAGTCGCGAAGCTCCAAGGACTGCGCACGCCAATGAGGAGGGGGAGTCGCGAAGCTCCAAGGACTGCGCACGCCAATGAGGAGGGGGAGTCGCGAAGCTCCAAGGACTGCGCACGCCAATGAGGAGAGGGAGTTGCGAAGCTCCACAGACAGCGTGCGCCAATGAGGAGAGGGAGTTGCAAAGCTCCACAGACAGCGTGCGCCAATGAGGAGAGGGAGTCGCGAAGCTCCACAGACAGCGCGCGCCAATGAGAGGGCGTCGCGAAGCTCCACAGACAGCGCGCGCCAATGAGGAGAGGGAGTCGCGTAGCTCCAAGGACTGTGCGCGCCAATGAGGAGAGGGAGTTGCGAAGCTCACAGACAGCGCGCGCCAATGAGGAGAGGGAGTCGCGAAGCTCCACAGACAGCACGCGCCAATGAGGAGAGGGAGTCGCGAAGCTCCACAGACAGCGCGCGCCAATGAGGAGAGGGAGTCGCAAAGCTCCACAGACAGCACGTGCCAATGAGAGGGAGATGCGAAGCTCCACAGACAGCGCGCGCCAATGAGGAGAGGGAGTCGCGAAGCTCCACAGACAGCGCGGGCCAATGAGGAGAGGGAGTCACGAAGCTCCACAGACAGCGCGCGCCAATGAGGACAGGGAGTTGCGAAGCTCCACAGACAGCGCGCGCCAATGAGGACAGGGAGTTGCGAAGCTCCACAGACAGCGCGCGCCAAAGAGAGGGAGATGCGAAGCTCCACAGACAGCGCGCGCCAATGAGGAGAGGGAGTCGCGAAGCTCCACAGACAGCGCGCGCCAATGAGGAGAGGGAGTCGCGAAGCTCCACAGACAGCGCGCGCCAATGAGGAGAGGGAGTCACGAAGCTCCACAGACAGCGCGCGCCAAAGAGAGGGAGATGTGAAGCTCCACAGACAGCGTGCGCCAAAGAGAGGGAGATGCGAAGCTCCACAGACAGCGCGCGCCAAAGAGAGGGAGATGTGAAGCTCCACAGACAGCGCGCGCCAATGAGGAGAGGGAGTCGCGAAGCTCCACAGACAGCGCGCGCCAATGAGGAGAGGGAGTCGCGAAGCTCCACAGACAGCGCGCGCCAAAGAGAGGGAGATGTGAAGCTCCACAGACAGCGCACGCCAAAGAGAGGGAGATGCGAAGCTCCACAGACAGCGCGCGCCAAAGAGAGGGAGATGCGAAGCTCCACAGACAGCGCGCGCCACTGAGGAGAGGGAGTCGCGAAGCTCCACAGACAGCGCGCGCCAAAGAGAGGGAGATGTGAAGCTCCACAGACAGCGCGCGCCAATGAGGACAGGGAGTTGCGAAGCTCCACAGACAGCGCGCGCCAATGAGGACAGGGAGTTGCGAAGCTCCACAGACAGCGCGCGCCAAAGAGAGGGAGATGCGAAGCTCCACAGACAGCAATTAGGACGCCTGGAGCGCGCTTGGAAGGGATGTGACGAAGGAAGACACAGAGGATTCCAGAATGCTCCTGATAAATACTTGAGGGACGAGAGGAGCGTTAAAGTAAACACGAACCGTACAGAAGCACAGAAATCATGACTCAGTCTTACGGTTAAAAAACCCAATGGGCCTTCGGCTCCCAGCGATGCCTGCATGTGACGCAGGTATGAAAAGAAAGGACTTCACTGAAAGAGAAGCCATGGCTCGAGCTTCGCGCGCAACGAGGCTGCTCCCGAAGCTGAACAGGGAGGGCTCAATGCGGCGCCCGCCCTTCCCACGGCCACTACTCGATACGGGAAAAACCATGTTTACAAGTCGGCAGAGTCGGTTTCCTGCGGTTCATGTTGTGCTTTCCTTTGGCTGATGGCGGTTGGAAGTGGCGGCAGTGGCGAGGCTCCAAACAAAATAGAACGAATAGAAACACGCCCCCTCCCCCCCAATGGACGAGCCGGGCCGAGGAGCTCTGCACTCACATCAATCTCCGCCTCGCGCTCCGTGTGTCTCATTCATCGTGTCACTGTCCTTCTTGTGTTTGTGTCCCTGCGAGGACACCGTCTCACCTGTCCTGGCGCTGAGCTGTCAGCTAACGAGCCACAGGTGTCGCCCTTTATTCCACGCTCCACCAGGGAAGACTGTGTCTGTCCTCAGCGCATGCGCAGTTCTCATCCACAGGCCCTCTTTAATCTGCGGTTGGCGCTATCTGTCCTCAGCGCATGCGCAGTTGTTCAACCACAGACCCTATGTAGTTCAGTCCCAGTGTTACACAAAGGCATCAGAAACCTCACCAGGGCTAGCGAGGGTGCCAGACCCACAGCAGGGACCACAGCACCCATATTAAACCCCAGGTGAGGTCATGAGATAGAAAGATTGAACACCTAATTATTGTATAGCTAAACATAAACAACAATCATTGGCATAGCCATTAGGTTTCTCCTTTGTGACCATATAAGTGTTTAGTTATCCAGCACAATATCCTTGGCGCAACAACATCAACTGTTGCATGGCTAAACACGTATAAGGTCCCAAAGGCAAGACCTATTGGCTATGCCAATGCTTGTTTTGATTGGTTCCTGTTTGTGCCTTTTAGAGATGCATGCTTCTGTTTCGTTCTCCTGTCTAACTACTTCCGCCTTTTGTTGATCTAGGTCACAGATACAAACATTCTCCCGGAGGCCGCAAAGTTTGGTCTATGGTGTGACCGAGGGCCGCACTGATGCCAGCGAGGTGTAAAGTCGAGGTAGAGAAACAATGCATGTATATCTAGTGGCTGCCTTTAATAATGAAGGTATTCCTAAAGTTAAAGGCTTAGTTACTTCCTTTTCCTAACTGCAATTAACCTTTAAATTAGTGTTTGTTGTATATGTACGTTTCTTTTTCATGTTAGTGCTGAGTCAAGTAAACGGCAGCCCAGTGCTGCTGCTGCCCAGGGCTCAGCATGTAAAGACCCGGAGGGCTTTATGCGGTTCCCGGGCCGTACTTTGAGTATCACTGATCTAGATCCTCCCTGGCAACCGCACCAGCTACATATGTATTTCCATATTCTTCAAAAAGGGGTCAGGGTTGAGCCGAGGCCAGTGTATCTCCTTTGCTCTTGGTGGTCCCATGGGAGTAGCAGCTGCTCATTCTGCTAATCCGTCCTTAACTTTCCAGAAGGGTCAGAGCAGACAGACTAGCTGAGCCATTCTTGGTTACTGAGTGAGTCTGTTACATTTTTGCAACATTTCTTCAGCAAGTCTGTTTATTCCTAATGTATGGTGACAAGAGGATCAGATCAGATTCTTCCTGTTTCTCTTGCTAAGCCATAGCGCGTTCATTGGGGGGAGTGGGCGGGGTAGAGCTGGGGCTGCCCTTCAAGATGCTCACACCCTGCACAGCTCAAGAAGCTGCCCTGGCTTAACAAGAGAAACAGGAAGAATCAGAGAAACAGACACAGGTCCGACACACGATACCAGAGAGTACTAACTGAGAACATGCTTGTTCGCACAGTCTTTTTAAGCCAGAGTATTTTGATTGATTCAATGTATCGCTTTTAAAATTACTCTGAATGCTTCTAAGACAATCGCATTTTAAATTTAAAGCTTTTTGAAACAAATGTTTTTTTAAACTGAAATTGACTTGAATTCTTACTCACTGTGGGGAAGCCTGACCTACGTCGAACAGTAGAACGGGAGCTGGGCGGGGCAGGACCAGTGAGCACAGCTGAGAGGATTCGCCCTCGTGGGGAGCAAGGGACAGGTCAGCGCTCTAGTAGTTAATCAAAAGCCTACTTATGGTGCCCGCAGCACGGACGCGCAGCAGCACACTCCTGATGCGCTTAAGGCTAGCCCACCTGCGTCCGGACACGGTCAAGCGCAAGGAACCATACCGGATTCGTCCCAGAAAACAGTAAGCTCATCACATATGATAGAGCATTATTACTCTCATTGAGATACTCGGGTAGAGCCCATTGTGAGATGACTCTAGCGCCAACAAGCTTGATAGCGAAGAAGATGTCATGCCCTCTCTGCCGGACTAAGTTCAACTCAGGCAAGATTGAAGGGCCACTACAACTAGATAGGCCCACAAGGAATGAGAAATGGGAAATGGGACTTATTAACAGTAGAACCTTGCCAGCACACACCACAGAAATCATAATGCTAATAGAGAATGAAGAACTTGACATTCTCTTCGTTACTGAAATGTGGTTAAAAGACTGGTCCGCCCCTGGAATAATCCAAGGACTAACCCCGGGTTTCCTTATCCAAAGACAAGATAGGATGGGAAAAACGGGAGGCGGGGTAGCAATCATTTACAAAAACGACTATGAATGCATGATATCGTCCGTTGCCACCACCAACAGTGACACTGTACAATTCAGCCTAAAACATCGGCTAATAACTCGTTTTCAGGCATACTGCTCTATAGACCCCCACTCCAGTCCTAGAGGAATTTTCCAGCTTAATAGCAGACATGGTGACCAGCAAGACCTCAATTACATTATTGGGGGACTTTAACTTCCATCTGGATGAACCTGATAATACCACATCAGTTAGATTAATTCATGACATGGGGCCAATCAACTGAAACAACTGATAAACACAAGCACCCATGTAAAGGGTGCCATACTGGATGCCATTTTTAGGTCTCGCATATGCAGTGAGCATACGCTGTATAGGAGGACCTTTAGCCGTTGCTCTGCTCTTTTTGGAAGCACATACTAGTGATTGTGGCGGCAACTGCCTTGAGGGAGCAAGCAGGGGCGCGCCACAAGCACGAGTATGTGCTTCCAAAAAGAGCTGACTCCGCACACACGCACGCTAACATTCTAACGTCCCGCAAGTGCACGCATGCACTACTTGCATCTTCAAATGGCTCTTGCTTTAACAAATCTCATCAAAGATCGCACTACCACTGATGCACGCACATCTATAGGGAGAATATTTGAATGTGCTTTACTTAAACAAAACCTGTTCATTCAACAATGGCTCAGTGGATGCGCAAGCATCAGCCAGAGCTCGCTTTGAGTGCACTTTTGAATAGTTAACAAAATGCCACTTAAGGACAGCCACTGCAGATACTCATGCATACATGAATATCTAGGACAACAACAAGCACCTGTAAAGAAAATAGTTTTTGCAAGCTTGTTTTATACTCAGACTTTTGAAGATGCCTTTCGGGAGTTCAGGAATTGTTGCAAGATTTGCTCCCACTTCCGAGTAAACAACCAGAGAGGTCTCGTCCGTGGCATAGATGCATTTTCAGAGTCTCAGAGTCCTGTAATTCAATCTCTTTATTAGTTTAAAATGAGCAATAAACAGTTAGTGTAGACTCGTACTAGGGTTTGCCTGCAACACGAGTCAGAATAGAATAATATCATATCTCTTCAGAATTACTAACATGCATAGATGGTGCCTTCAGCATGGCAATGCACAACATTGATGCCATTTTTACACCCACTATTAGAGGCCATGATTCACTGTATATTTCCACTGCCGCTCTGATCCTTGACACAAAAACATTTTTTAATAATTAGAAAGGAAACACCAGAGCAACACTACAAAAACAGTAGGAAACGATCTTGCACAGGCAACATTTATTTGATTATATGTATTAACCTATTTTAAAATACGGTGTATAGCACTGTACCAAAGGAAACACCAGTGCAACACTGAACAAGCATTGGCATAGCCAATAGGTCTCGCTTTTGGAACCTTATAAGTATTTAGTTATGCAGCACAATATCCTTGGTGCAACAGCATCAACTTGTGCATGGCTAAACACTTATAAGGTCCCAAAGGCGAGACCTATTGGTTACGCCAATGCTTGTTTCAAATGACCCATAAGCTAAAAGTAGGCACCCCTATACCAATGCCATGGTCGGATCGTTATTTCATCCCTTTTACACTGGAAAATCCACAGACTCCACACACCAGTCACAAACTAACCGGGATTAAGGATGAATGGCCAAAATCCCTAGCTGACAACGTAAGGATTGAACTAGATGACCAGGCCTGACGGATGACGTAGAAGAGGCCAACAAGATTTGGGCTGACTGGCTCAACAAAGTTGCAGCCCAACACCCACAGAAAACCAGACAAATAAACTTGATGTTAGGATTAAAGCCCCATAGTTCAATGAGCAATTAAATGTGACAAAAAAATCATGTAAAAGAATGGAAAAGTTGTGGAGAAAAAACTATGATCCCGCCATCAAAAGTCAATATAAGGCAGCTATTAGACAATATCCTAGGGAGATGATCCAAGCACAGACCAAATTCTTTGAAGAAAAAATTAATACGGCACACAACACACAAATGGGTTTCCGGCACACAAACACACAAATGGGTTTCCGGCCCCAACATAGCACAGAGTCAGCTCTGTTGGTGGTAACTGAGGAACTAAAAAAGTGTTAAACCAGGGGTGCACTGCGGCCATCCTGCTCCTGGATCTGAGTGCCACATCTGATACAGTTGACCATTGCACATTGATCGATAGGCTAAAGGAAGAAGGTTTCACAGGCACAGCAATATAGTGGCTCACTTCATTTCTGAAAGACAGAGTTGCTGGTAGAGAACTATCTATCCGATACCCTCCAACTACCGTGCGGAGTCCCACAGGGCTCTGCACTGAGCACCACACTTTTTAATATTTACATGCAACCTCTTACAGGGATAGTACAAGAATTTGGTCTATCCATTGTGTCGTACGCGGATGATACACAACTTGTATTATCAGTGACGAATGACCCCCACTCCCTACACAACAACCTAGGGCCTTGCATGACACGAATAGCTGAATTGATGTGTAAATAGTCCCTTAAACTGAATGGGGATAAAACTGAACTTATGTTCCTGGGAAACAAAACAGTCCCCAGGAATCTTATAAGCTGGCCTACTCAGTTGGAAGAACCACCAACCCCCAAGACTGCCATCAAAAACCTGGGAATCTGGCTAGACAAAAATTTTAAGCATGGAGACCCAAGCAAAGAAACTTTCAGGCAAATGTTTTGGCTTACTCCATATGCTTCGTAAAATTCACCCCATCCTACCTGAACAATCTCGTAGAATTGTGATCCAAGCATTAATCGTGTCACAGCTGGCTTACAGGAACTCGCTGTATCTGGGCGCACCAAAATACGTCATTAACCGGTTGCAGGTAGTGCAGAATGCCGCAGCAAGAACCCTGATACAAATCCCTTAAACAATTGAGAGAAAAACAAGGACCCCCTGGGTATCAGTAATATACAGACTCCTAGGGCAGGGTAATAACCAGTGTGAGTAGAAAATCCTAGGACATCCACAAAATAAGTGACCAGAGAGTCTGGGACCAGTGGAGAAAAGAATTAACGAAAAATGGTGTGTGTATTTAAAAATATATATTTAATTTAACATAGATAAAAATCATATAGAGACTCCAACATATAAGTCAAACTATATGATATAATAAAATCGTAACATATAAAAATCTAGAACACAATTCAAAAACAATAAGTAAAAAACATATACATCATATTGACATTATAAATCACAATGAATTGCAAATGATTATACATATAGAACCCAAAGATGACATAAGAAATACTGCAAAATAAATTATAGAGACTTGACGCGCGTTTCGGCAGAGAAAAATCCGCCTTCCTCAGGAGTCATAGGTGAAACTATTTGCAGTGTTGTCTTTCAATTCATTAGTTTAAAAAGGATCGATGATGACTTCTTAAAAAACATCTACACAAGGCCACTTGATATAGGCTAATACCTAATATCCTCACAACGTGGACATTGGGGCCCAGGGTATCTGGATGTTTCACTTGGAATGGGCGTCCAAATGTTAGCATATGATCATGGCTTAGGGCGTACAGCTGATACTTCTTCGATCGCAATTCATTTTAGTCTTTTGATCCAAAAACGGGTCGGAATGCCGGGAGAGCTTTAGTGGCTTCAAGCTAGCAAGTGAATGCCGACAGCAAGATGGTGCTGTTCCACGTATTTAAATATTGGCAATTAGTTGTGGATAGTTGCCGGACAGTGAAGTGGTGTAGTTCCGAGCATTGATTGGTAGCTATAAACGAGAGAATTCTCGTGGGCTGCAGGATAGTGCAGTTCCAGGAGCTACAGAGTAGCAAATGAGCCTCGCCGGTCACCACTTCACTGTCCGGCAACTATCCACAACTAATTGCCAATATTTAAATACGTGGAACAGCACCATCTTGCTGTCGGCATTCACTTGCTAGCTTGAAGCCACTAAAGCTCTCCCGGCATTCCGACCCGTTTTTGGATCAAAAGACTAAAATGAATTGCGATCGAAGAAGTATCAGCTGTACGCCCTAAGCCATGATCATATGCTAACATTTGGACGCCCATTCCAAGTGAAACATCCAGATACCCTGGGCCCCAATGTCCACATTGTGAGGATATTAGGTATTAGCCTATATCAAGTGGCCTTGTGTAGATGTTTTTTAAGAAGTCATCATCGATCCTTTTTAAACTAATGAATTGAAAGACAACACTGCAAATAGTTTCACCTATGACTCCTGAGGAAGGCGGATTTTTCTCTGCTGAAACGCGCGTCGAGTCTCTATAATTTATTTTGCAGTATTTCTTATGTCATCTTTGGGTTCTATATGTATAATCATTTGCAATTCATTGTGATTTATAATGTCAATATGATGTATATGTTTTTTACTTATTGTTTTTGAATTGTGTTCTAGATTTTTATATGTTACGATTTTATTATATCATATAGTTTGACTTATATGTTGGAGTCTCTATATGATTTTTATCTATGTTAAATTAAATATATATTTTTAAATACACACACCATTTTTCGTTAATTCTTTTCTCCACTGGTCCCAGACTCTCTGGTCACTTATTTTGTGGATGTCCTAGGATTTTCTACTCACACCACAAATCCCTTAAACAGCAGTCGGCCAGGGCAGTCCTGAGGACACTTCACTGGCTTCCAGTCCAGGCGAGGATCAAGTTCAAGGCACTGTGTATCGCCGACAGAGCCATGAATGACAGAGGACCGGCCTTAATCCAAAAATTGGTTACACACTATACACCGAGTAGGACCCTAAGCTCATCAGAGGATCTTCTTATGCAACAGGGCAGAATAAAAATAGAAAAATGGGGAGGAAGGTCCTTCAAGCACTTGGTTACCAATGAATTAGCATTCAGGAAAAGGCTCAAAACTTTGCTCTTTCCCTAAAAACTCCTGATCTCAGGCAACTTGACTTAGTCACCATAGTTCTGTTTCTCTTAGCGCTGGGAAGCCTAAGGGCAGCTATGCACCTTACAAATACATAAACATCTTCTTTGAGCCTCTTGTCACAATGCATTTAAGAATAAAAAGACTCACAGAAGAAATGTTGCTAAAATGTAACCGACTCACTCAGTAACCAAGAATGACTCAGCAAGCATGTCTGCCTCCGACACTTCTGGAAAGTTATGGAAGGATTAGCAGAACAAGCTGCTTTTATCCAGAGCAGTGAATGAAAGTCTGCGCATAAAAAGCAAGTTACATTGCTATATTGTTTAGACAAAGAAGGTTTAAAACAATATTGTACTTTGCCATGATCAGAATGTGAAGCATGATAATACAAAACAATATGCAGTTCGAGGTTACAATATGAATACTTGACATCCTTCATTTAATTAATTCTGGCCTGAGAGATCCTGACAGCCTGGGGGCAGGAGGGCGTCCATGTTTTTTGCAGGGGGGAGTTGGGCGAGGGCTCAAGTTTTGTTACACTGCTGACCTGCACATAAATTTAATACACAAAACGTTGTGAGTCAGCTCTTGTCACTGTGCCTCTTAGAGTGCTCCTGAACTTGGAAATTAATTATCTGCTAGCTGCAGGAACATGAGTTATCCACAGAGCACTGTCAGGGAAAGCCATAAGCAGGAGCTAACTTAAAGAAACAATTCTAATCCCATTCAATAGTGAGAGGACGGAAAGTAGCCAATCCAATCCCAATCCAAAAGACGTTATTCGTATAGCATCGTATCCATAAAAGTAACACATGTACAGGATAAAAACCACTAGAACACTATATAGATAGCAATGTCCAATCCATAATGTAGCAAAATACAGTAAACCTAAGTAAAGTGCATATTGTGAATAGTACTATACGAATGAATCAGTCGACATATGTTATCTATCTGATCATATGTGACTGTTCAAAAATATATGTAGGAAGTACTGTAAGACAACTACGCATCTGTATTCTGGAATATCGGAGGGCTGTCTTAAAAAATGATCAATCCTATGCAATCTGTTCGCATGACAGCAGTTCTACCCTTCCTAGGTCTAATTTTAAGTTCCATGCAATTGAATGTGTGACAATTGATGGAAGAGGCGGGGACAGGGAACTTCGCTTACGACAGAACGAGGCCTGTTGGATCTGCAAATTGAGAGCAGTATCCATGGGCCTCAATACTGATCACGAGCAACATTATCTGCTGTAATTGATTGGCCCTGACCAGTGGTTCCCAAATATTTTGGACCCGTGGCTCCCTTGACCTAATTGGCAGTTGGCCGTGGCTCCCCACCATTTTTTTACCGGTGGGTGGGTGGGGGAGGATTTAAGCCTGATCTTGGGAGTACTTCCTGTTGTCTTCCTTAAATTAATTGGGATGCAATGAAGGTATTATAATCATATTTGTAACTAAATAAGATAACACTTGTTTAATAAAAACTCGTTAAGTGTGAAACGATACAAGATTAATAGCCAAACATTAAATGTAAGCAACTTCTTTCTAGCATGAATTATAATTTTGAACAATTCTCATTTAAAAATACCATGGCTAAAAATATAAAAATCTGATGCTTGCATGTTGGAATATTCATTATAATCAGCTCCAATGTAATAGCTTTATCGGTTTGTATAAAGTCCGTTCATTTTCCTGCTTTTATGCGTGCAGTATATTAAGTGAACCAACTCATGTTGTGTGGGCTGGTGTCGCTGTGGCGCCCAAGTGATCCGCATATAATGGGAAACCGCAGCATGCAGTAAATACAGTCAGGGGGGGGCACCAGTGATCTGTTGGAAGGACTCATGATCCAGCAGGGTCCCGTCCCCAAACAATGCTCCTACACCCTCAATCCCATTCTGTAACCATGGGTGTAGTACCTGCCTGGTAATCCTACTTTGAGGTATCGGGATACCCAGCAGAGGAATGTTCGTCGCATATGGCTTTGTCGACGAGGTGTATGCCAGTGCTCTTCTCCAGCATATTAGGGCTGTGTGGAGAAGCGGGTGACTGTCCAAAGGGATCCTGCTTTTTGGCAGCAATAGTGAGTGTAACTCTCCACGAGCCAGTCTCTCCGGCGTGAATTCAATCTCATGCAGGTTCCTGCCGGCTACCCAGTAGGAGAACTATTTTCTTTATAGTTAATTGACTATAGATTATTAGCCATTGCCTTTCTTTATATTTACTATTAAACACTCAGTAGGCTTTAGTCAGGAGGGATCCGATGATGAAGCATCCTACATAATGCAGGTGAGGGTTTCCATCTTTTTAGCATTATATCTTTGGGATTGTTTCTGTGAAGAATAGCCACTACATATAAAAAATAAGTTATTGCTCCCTGGATCTATGGTGGTTCCCAATCAGAGCTTTAAGTGAAATGAAAAACACGGGGTGGGGGGAGGAATCTCTGAAAGGGCTTTGACCTAAGAAGCATAACTAGGAATCCTTTCTAGGTGTTGTGTCCAATGTAATTAAGGGAGTGTCTTGAAACTTACAAACTAAAATCCTGCGCTTCCTATAGTGTACCTACCAACCAGTATTTTGGTTTATCTCTCTGTGAGATTTCTGTTATTGTATCCAGGCATCTCATGCAGTGACAGGCATGCACGTAAAACGAGCCAAACCTATTGGCATCGCCAGTGCTTATTAGCAACATCCAATAAATGAATAAAATCTAATATTTTATTGTCAATAATTAGAATGTCAAATGTTTCAGTTCTGAAAATATGAGACCATGAACATTATAAAGATATGTGGAAAGGGTCTCAATCACTTCCGTTTTCACCTTCACACCACTGTCCTCTCCCTATGTGTCACTCACGCCGTTTTTCTTCTTACATATTTCTATGCAGTCTACAGAGAGGTCAAGAATTGGATGAGCATTTAGTCTGTCCACTTTTTTGACCTATTGACTCGCACTGCCATCAGCCTCAACTCTAGCGCCCCCATCGTAGTCATGAAACTGAGCCAAAACATTAACTTATCCAGACACCTAGAAGTTAAATAGTTCATTGTATGCACTAGAAAAGAAAGACATTAGTGGTAATAAAAAAACTAAAGAATTGCAGAATACACAAACCCTGAAAGAGGTAATCACTTTTACCGAATGCTTGATTAAATAAAACATGAAATGCAAACAGGAACTTGTATCGCTGACATGGATTACCTTACAGTCATCGTTCAGAAATCAGTCAGTGATTTCCCTGGAAAATTAAGGACCCGTTTTAAGACATCTACATAAGGACCCATAATAATGACCCGTGTTAATGCCAATGTTAATTACTGCCAGGTCTGATGCCCGGAGGGAGCTGTCCCACTTAAATCCATGTCACCAATCTTACTGTCACATGATATCCCAATAATTGCGTGTTCTTTCATACTTCGACATACTGTGTACCAAGGCGATGTGTCATTTTGGCAGGAACATGTGACACTATAAACAAATTAGCTTCACTGTCCTATTGCAGATGAGCATGTGTGTTTGAAAATATACACATCTTCAATGACTTTCCAAAACAAACACAATAGTTTATAAATGTATACAAATGTAAAATATTCGGTAAAAAGTAAAACGCCAAATATCTAATATTGTGCCTAACTGCCACGTTCCTTTGAAAGGCAAGGAAGACCAAATTTTCTGCTGACAGGGCCTGCTTACAGCGGGTTTAATCTCGACGTTCATTTGCATCAGACGATCTAGCCATTGTGGTCGCGGCGCCCCTGGCTCCTCGTTACGGCGCACCGGGGCCCCGCGGCGCACAGTTTGGGAACCGCGGGGTCCTGGCCAATTTATGTACTACCTGGAGTTATCTCGTGTGGTCCTCAGGCCTGAGGTCCATCTGACAATACATAACTGAATTAGAAGTACCTAGGTAGGAGTAGGTCAATGAGTGATATGAGTTTCAGTTTTTTTGTCGCATAAATGAAATATTCTTCACAGAAATATATGGGTGAATTTTTTGTATATTTTCTCTTCCTACGCTTATAAACTGATGCGGTCATAACCCAATCATGTATATTCAGTTTTCCATGTGTAATAATATAATATTGTATATAGTTTTTAATAACATACAGTGCTTCAGGCGCTATTATGAGGCACTTTATAGAAGTAGATTAGAGGACGGGGACCCTTCCATCGACACTTTCCAGGATGAGCTGGAATTGCCAGGACTGGCAATTCCTGAAAAACTGGCCTGGATACAAGCAGCAGAAAGTAAGTGTATTGTTCTAACAGCGAGTGGGTTCAGCTTTTAATGGGGTGTATTTAGCCAATATCGTATCTTAAGGCTTCGTTCTCCTAGAATGAGCACCTATTCCTCGGGGCTGCTACAACTGATATCACGTGTACCGCGCCTCCAATACAATTGTTAACTATGTTTGCCACAAGTGTTCCGTTATGACTGCACAAACCAGAGTCCACTGCCACTCGATGGCTCTGCTATATTCATTTAAACTGTGACCTGACATTGACCACCCTTACTAGGCTTTGCATGACGTTCTGTACAGCATGGGACGTATTTAATTGACACGGAGGTAGTTTACCCATCACATTCCGTTTACACTGACCTAGAATGCTTTTATGGGTCACCCAGACTTTATCTACCCCACACACGATGGCTCCCATGTATTCCATTTATACTGTAACTCGACAACGGCCACACCCACTTGGGTTGACCCTGTCGCCCATGTGGTAAGAAACTCTTGCGCACCACAGAGTGTGCTATTAATTTCTGAATACTATTCTTCCCTCCCCAGCCTTCACATTCTTGGCTTCTCCCTTGATGTCAAACCCACCGGGTACTGTTGACACCTTAGATCTCTAACCTTTAGGTGAGTAACAGTACTACCGGTTCTGTGATAAGTTTTAATGGAAACTGCTGCTACCAGCTTTTTACTTCTTTTTAACACATACTAGTCACTATCTTCACTAGTATGTCACTTGTTCACAGTGTGTTCACAGTCACAATAGGGTCACATTTTGTTACTTACCTGTAGTAATGTTCTGCTTTATCTCCCCCTTCCAGGCAAGAGCAGTGTCAGACAGGTAGTACAAGTTATGTGCTGTATTTAAACTGATACTATTTATTAGATCATGTTTTTGTAGATTGTAGTTTGTTATTAGGTCCTGAAGAATCGCAGTTAATATACAAAAAGCGAGAAACATGTCGACCACACCATTTGCACTTAAGCCTTGGTCACCCTGGGAAACCACAGTTCCCATGAGCACCGGCTATCCTTGATTTTACCTGTGACAGAGGACCACCAGAATAAAATTGTTTTCCGGTACCTTGTGCCACATTTTATCTCCACCCACACTTTCTACTCTGTCCTGGCCCCTCACCCCCCCTTCACCCATAGGCAGTTGGATAAAAGATCTCCGATAAAGAGCCCCTCTTTGAGGTGAGCCCGTTGGACATTGCACCGCCTGCCCAACGAGGAGCATTACCTATGATGAAGCATGACACTCGCAAGGGTGTGTGAGGCCATTATATTCAACAAATTGGATACCCAGGGATGGTCCTCCATTGAGCACTAGCCCCTTCACCCTAGTGACCAAACGAAACCCCCCCTTCCTCCTTCCCTTAGGAACAGCCCAGTCATCTCTTTTGTTGTCCACGAGGCAGGTATGCCCATTATCCCCGTTACTGTTCGCCTTGGTGGTGGAGCCCCTCACTGTTAAGATTCGGACAGGTCAACACTACCGGGGCCTGGATAGCAGAGAGGGACAACCTTGTATATCGCTTTACGCAGACGACTTACTGCTATTCCTTGAGGACGCTGATAGGGCAATGTCAGGTGCAGAGAGCTTACTCTCGGACTTTGGGGACGTCTCGGGCCTGAGAGTTAATTGGTCCAAGACATGCCTGTTCCCGGTAAGACATGGAGAGACTAGGCCAGACATGATTTGAACAGTGAGCTGGGAACCCACCTGCCTGAAATACCTAGGCGTACACCTTTACCACACGGCGGCAGATACACTAGAGGGAAATGTGGGCCGCAGTGTGAGAGCGCTAAGAGGTAGTATGGCTTTTGGGACACCCTTCCATTGTCGGTGACAGGCCGCATTTCCCTCTTGAAAATGGTGGCACTTCCCCGTTTCTTATACTATTTTAGGACACTGCCGGGGTGGATACCTGGCTCCACCTTCAGATTGCTGAAATCGATGGTGGTATCTTTTCTCTGGGGTACGGGCAGGCGTAGAGTTGCGCAGGCGACGCTAATGTGGCCCAAGGCCGAGGGAGGACTGGCGGTCCCAGACTTTGAACTATACTATCTAGCAGCTCAATTGCAGCTCTTCAGGCAAGAAGTAGCGAGGGTATTTCGAGGACCGGAACACAGGAGGAGAGGGGGAACACAGCGCTACGTCCTTTCATATATTGCTTTGCAGCATAAACTAGACCCCCGGGACCTTCTGAAAGAGGAGACAACGTTCAAACTCTGTTGGAATCGTTCCCAACGCAGGGCGGGGGTGCTACATCCATATGCGCCCGAGATACCGATTGGAATGCTGACGGCATTACCGCACGGCGGAGATTGGTCGCAATTACAACTCTGGGAAGAAGCAGGACTGCAAGTGGTAGGGGATCTATATGAAGACGGGGCTCTGCTACCCTACCAGACTCTCCAGGAGAGATTTGATTTACCAAGGGGAGGTTTCTTGCTGCACGCAGCGCTTACTAGAGCGATTCAGGCACACTGGAGGGAGAGGCTGCTGGAGCCTAAGACGTCGATGGCCTGCCAGTACACCATGATGGCGGCAGGAAACTTCAATGCGGTCACGTGCCTCTATTCCAGGATGGTTCATGGAAACCTGCTGCCCCTGGCTGTATTGAAGGGAAAGTGGGAAACTGACCTAGGTAAAGATATCCCTGAGACGGCTTGGGCGTAGATAGTGCTCCAAGCCTGACAGAGCACGCGGAACGCAAGGTTTCAACTAGTGCACTTCTATATCCTCCATAGATCATATTTGACACCTGGAAAGATCCAGAAAAATAAAGTAGAGGAGGCAGCATGTCCTAGATGTACGAGAGTGGGGGGGAGTGATGGGACTTTACTGGAAGGAGGTTGGGGATACTCTGAATGAGGAGACAGAGAGGCGACTAGAGTTCGATATGGCCATTAGTATAATACACTGGTTCCCCCACACGTATAAGATTATGAGCAAGTTTATAGATATGGGACTTCTATTAGCAAAAAGAGAAATTACGAAACGTTGGAAAGCGTCAGCGGGTCCCACCAGTAAAACATGGAGGAGCGAATTTCTTAAATGGGCCACCAGTGAAAGTGCGCTGCGTTATCAGTTGGTGCGCAGGCGAAACGACGATAAGGCGCTGGATGCGGCGGCTGCGTGGGAAGCGCTAGTCCAGGCATTGCGAGACTATGAGTCACATGACGATGAAGAGGGGCAGGCCACGGATGGGGGGATAACCCTGGAGCAGGACGGGTACATTGCATAACTCATCACATAGTTACTCCTAGGAATGTATGGTAAAAGAGGACAGAGATGGCTACCTGTGTCGTCGGTGGGGAATGAGGGAGGGGGGAGGAAACTTACAGTTTTCATAGTATTTCAGTGTAGGACCTAAGTTACGAAGGTTTCCGTTTTATCCGATGCACAGCTTGTGAAGGGCTCACATATCCTCATATCATGTACTGTATAGCTGATGGGGAGCTTTTGACTGTCCCTTAGTGAGTATGTTGGTGTTGGTGAAAAGCAAGTATGGATTTGTATATGTTTGTACAAAAAACCAATAAACTACGTTTTTAATAACATACATGGTATTGAGTTCTAAAAAAATAAAAAAAATAAAAATGAAGAAAGAATGTATGTCCTTAGGTGGGCATGCCTATCATAGTGATGCCATAGTAATCAATATTGCCTCACAACAGGTGTCCGTTTCGTTGGAGCGGATCTTTTTAATAATGATCTTTAGTGACAACCTGCAAATAATAAGTACATGTTATGTTTTAGAAAACTCAATGATTAGTGCTGGAATATAGCAATACTCTTATTGGCATGGTGAACTTGTAAATAATGATGTTCTTAGGATGTGTTTTGTGCATGTATAGAGCCTCTCTATCACGTGCCAATATTGCCCTTGGGCCATGACAATACCCACTTAGTATGGCTGGTTTTGGATACTTGGACAGGATGGAGAGTCTTAGTCCAACGCATATTATTAAGAATGGTACTAAGGCAGCAGTTTTGGATTTAAAAAGCACGAATCGTGTTAACCATGGTGCAATAAATAGGCACTCATGCAAAGCACATTACAGGATGATGTGTGATTGATCCTCCGTTTTTCATGATTAGTGAGGTGATCAGGTAGTTGACTTGTATCCTTTGTTCACATTCATACAAGTGCATTAATCCATTTTGTACCTATTGTGGTACAATAAAGTTACGCCACAACAGCATTGAATAAAAAATAACAGCTATACGGTGTGGGACACGCTGTTGTTTTCTTACAAGTTACTGCTGACTCCGTAAGTGACATCATGTGACGCAAGGTAAACCAATCATGGCGAGTGTCTCATGGTATGCTTATGGCTGGAATAGTAAACTAGACGTAGATGGATGCTACGGGCATCCGTCAGGTCCTCATGTGATCGAGCAGACGGGTGACGGCAAATCTAATCTGTGTGTGATTGGTCGGCGTTCATTTCCACTCACAGGCGGTGAGATGAATCATGGTATGCACTGTTCAGCTAAACCTGTATAAAGGATTAACAGGGTCGTGTTACGCTGCAAGAGAGGCATTTTAACCCCTTCACTGCGGCGGCTATTCCGCCGCAGTGCTAAGGGGGCGGGGCGGCTGCGCGACGCTCCGGTGCTCGTGTCGGAACCGCTCCATTACGAGCCTCGGGCGCGCTGTGCTTGTGACGGAACGGTTCTGTCACGGCCCCGCCCGCCCAATAGAACGCTCAGCACAGGCGCGGAATTCGCGCCGCGCAGGCGCGGCGAGCGGGACGTGATGGAACCGTTCCGTCACAAGCACAGCACACCCGAGGCTTGTGACGGAACGGTTCCGTCACAAGCATGCAAGGGGTTAAATAGTTGGTTATTTGTGTTTTGCTTTACCCATATTGAATTATGAGGCAGGATGCATGAAGTGTCAATCCCATTTTAAAAATGAATGTACAGCTCACCGGATATTTGAAGTAACGGTTTTATAGTTTTATATTTAAAAATGATTCCAGATAGCGAATAGACTAGAGGCGATGAAGGATACTTTCGCATTTCCAGCGCTATACATAAATGAGTTTCTCAGACATTGGTTCTCTGAAAATGCATGCGAGGAAAATCACGTCACATGCACAGTGCTATCTTAACGGGACAGTTAAAATCAGGCGCCGTCTTTTAAATATACTATACTATACTACACTAAAGTTTAGTAAAGCGCAAACAGCTGCCCCAGCGAAGAGGCGTCCCGGCGCTAGAAAAACCACAGGCCCTAGCCTGAGAGTGGAAGGTAGAGAGGCGATTTAGGGGGGGGGGGGGAATAGGTGTGTTTTAATGGCTTTTCGGAAGGCAGGTAAGCTTTCTAAGGAACGGATATTTTGTGGTAGAGCGTTCCAGAGCTTGGCTCCCAAGACCCTAAAGGAACGGCCGCCCATGCGGCAAAGTTTTATGCGAGGAACGCACAAAAGGTGTTGGTTAGAGGATCGCAGATTACGTGACGGAGTATAAGGATTAAGAAGAGATTGAAGCAGTGTTGGACTTCCAAGTTTGAGGATTTTAAAGGTCATGATGAGGGTTTTAAACGTAATTCTGGATTCAACAGGTAGCCAGTGTAATTTGCGAATTGTAGCTCTGGCCGAGCATCTGCGAGGTAGGCCGACTAAGGCTCTAGCCGAAGAGTTTTGCACGCGTTGCAGTCGTGCTATCTCTCCTTTGTTGTTTTTAGGACACAAGGGAACCCAGTAGGGGACCTTCGGACCGTGGGTTACTTAACTTATTTCGAAGAACAGGGGTCCTAAGGAATCAAGATATAACAAAAAATAGCAATATAGACTACAATAAGTACTATATTTTTGAAACACGTCCAGCCGGGCGTAAGTTTATTCATAAGATAACATGAAGTTGTGTTGGCCCAAGAGGAGGCCAAAAATAGTGGCAAGATAGGGTACAGTCCTGTACCTATCCCGAAAGGTTAAGAAAAGATAAACCAGGAAGAGGGAGATAGAACAAGGAAAAAACTTTTCAGGCAAAGCAAGAAGTTTTTGAGCCAATAGGTGACTTGTAGTTAAAGTAAATACAGTTACAACAAATTCACCCTGCAGTGCCAACAATTTCAAATAACCATATTAAATAATATGCTACACTGCTTATTGCGTCGACGTTTCGATCCCTAAGGGCTCATAGTACAATGGGATCATCATCAGGACTATTTTTACAGTTATTGCCTGCAATACATAAAGCCATATGGTGTGGGCTTTGGAAACCTGGAGAGATAAACCTGTAATTGGCCGTGTTAACGAGGTTCCCTCTGATGGATCCTCGTGGTTGCTAGCTACATGTGTTGTAGCAGGGCGTCAGAGGGTTTAGGCGATCTTCGTTTTGGGTAGGCTTGGATTCAGACCGTCCTGTTGCTTGCTTCCCAATTGAAAGCAACGGCGGGTTGGGCGAAGCTCGATCGGCTTCTGCCTCCTTCTTGGTTACAGCGCGAGTCCGCTGTGTGTAGACCCTCAAGGGCCAGGCTTGTGGGGATGGCTGAGATTCAAAACCGTCCAGTAGCTTGCTTTCAAATGAAAGCAGCGGCGGGTTGGGCGAAGCTCGATCTGCTTCTGCCCCCTTCTCAGTTGCAGCGTGGGTCCGCTGCAACTGAGAAGGGGGCAGAAGCAGATCGAGCTTCGCCCAACCCGCCGCTGCTTTCATTTGGAAGCAAGCTACTGGACGGTTTTGAATCTCAGCCATCCCCACAAGCCTGGCCCTTGAGGGTCTACACACAGCGGACTCGCGCTGTAACCAAGAAGGGGGCAGAAGCCGATCGAGCTTCGCCCAACCCGCCGTTGCTTTCAATTGGGAAGCAAGCAACAGGACGGTCTGAATCCAAGCCTACCCAAAACGAAGATCGCCTAAACCCTCTGACGCCCTGCTACAACACATGTAGCTAGCAACCACGAGGATCCATCAGAGGGAACCTCGTTAACACGGCCAATTACAGGTTTATCTCTCCAGGTTTCCAAAGCCCACACCATATGGCTTTATGTATTGCAGGCAATAACTGTAAAAATAGTCCTGATGATGATCCCATTGTACTATGAGCCCTTAGGGATCGAAACGTCGACGCAATAAGCAGTGTAGCATATTATTTAATATGGTTATTTGAAATTGTTGGCACTGCAGGGTGAATTTGTTGTAACTGTATTTACTTTAACTACAAGTCACCTATTGGCTCAAAAACTTCTTGCTTTGCCTGAAAAGTTTTTTCCTTGTTCTATCTCCCTCTTCCTGGTTTATCTTTTCTTAACCTTTCGGGATAGGTACAGGACTGTACCCTATCTTGCCACTATTTTTGGCCTCCTCTTGGGCCAACACAACTTCATGTTATCTTATGAATAAACTTACGCCCGGCTGGACGTGTTTCAAAAATATAGTACTTATTGTAGTCTATATTGCTATTTTTTGTTATATCTTGATTCCTTAGGACCCCTGTTCTTCGAAATATCTCTCCTTTGTTGGCACCTAGGAGGAGTACATTGGCGTAGTCCAATCGCGAGAGGATAGTTGCTTGTATAATAAGTTGGCGGACTTTAGCGTCAAAGAAGCCAAGTATGTGGCTAAGACTCCTCAACAAGCCAACACAGTTGCCAGCCACTTTTTTGGTATGGGTCTGATAGTTAAGTGAGGCGTCCATCCAAAATCCTAGGTTTTTAACTAGGGTTTTGGGGGGTGGAATGGTGCCTAAGGAAGACGGCCACCAGTGCTCATTCCAGTGGCTGACGTTTTTACCAAGGAGTAGCACTTCTGTTTTACCAGCATTGAGCTGTAAACAGTTGTCCGTCATCCATTGGGCTACTGCGGAAAGACCGTCTTTAAATCTTGAGGCCAGTATGGAAGGGCCTTCCGAGAGAGTGATGGCCAGCTGTGTGTCGTCGGCGTACGACACCAGTGTCAGGCCCCACTCTTTGGCCACTGCTGCAAGAGGTTGCACGTAAAGGTTAAAAAGGGATGGGCTCAACGCAGAGCCCTGCGGAACTCCCTGTGCAATGGGATGAGATTTAGATAAGAAAGGGGGTGCTGAGACCCGAAAGGATCTGTCCTTGAGGAAAGAACGGAACCACTTTAAAGCAAGGCCAGAAACTCCGAATGTCTCCAGACGATTAATAAGAATGTCATGGGATACCGTGTCAAAGGCCGCGCTGAGGTCGAGAAGAATCAGCGCGGCACTCTGACCGGCATCTAGAATCGTCCGGAGGTACTCGGTAGTGGCCAGGAGAGCAGACTCCATACTATGGCCCGGTCTGAACCCATTTTGAGATGGGTCCAGGATGGTATTATGGACCATATGTTGGGAGAGAGCGCTGTTAGCGTGGGCCTCTGCGAGCTTAGACAGCCATGGAAGCAGTGAGATCGGTCGGAAATTTTCCGGTTTAGATGGATCTAGCGTGGGTTTCTTGATGATGGGTGAAACCCACGCTTGCTTCCAGGCAGATGGTACACTAGCTGAGGAGAAGGAGAGATTCAAGATAGAGGCCAAGGAAGGCAGAAAAAAGTTAAGTGACTTCAAAAATTGAACAGGGCGCATGGGGTCTGACGGGGAGCCAGTTTTGACTTTGCGGCACAATTTGGTGAGGTTGTCAAAAGAGATTTCTGGGATGTGGGTCAAAATAGTACAGTTGGGGGAAGGATTGGTAGCTTTGGAAAGGTTTGGGGAGTGCTGAGGGAACGATCTGTAGATCTTTTGAACTTTGTCGACGAAGAACGTGGCGAGATCCTCGCATTGTTGGGCAGAGGAGATGCTGGGGGAGGGGGATTTGCAGCTCTGCAGTTCTTGAACCAACTTAAAAACTACTTTGGCAGGGGTGGGGCTCGAATTATTTTTATCTGCGTAAAAGGCAGTTCGTGCGGCACGGATGGCTTTGTGGTACATTTTTTGTTTCAATAGATAATTAATTTTGTCTTCATTGTTAACAAATATTAGTTTTCTCGACATAATATGTGAGGAGAATCTCTTTTTTCGTGCACTGTGAGATGCAAACGTCATAGTTAATACTAGAAGATGTTTTCTCAATGATGGCTCATTCATTTTGCTTCACAGAACGAACTGAAGAGATAGTGATTTACACTAAACTTGTCGGGAGCCTGAAACGGCCAACTAGCAAGCAAGGATCCAAATTGTTGATACTGCGCAGAAATGTCTAACCTGACAAGGTATAGCAACTTGCTATTTGGTGTTTTGGGTCATATATACTGGACATAGGATGGCGAATATCTAAGCCATGCTACTAATGATCAAGTAAAAAGATGATGGTTGTGGGCGTAACAGAGACTGCTACTTTTCTTCTCCAGGATTTCTGTGTTTGAATTGTGTTTTGGTGGACTATCCATCGTCTTGCAAGGCACGCGGAATAAAGGTTTCCACGTCAGGTAAATAAAAAATCATTGTATTTTATGGTTGATGTGTTTTAAATTTCACCTAGTCACTGGTGTTGAGTTTCAACAAAAACACAGGTCTAATATATGACTTGTGGAGTTGGTTTTTGTGCCAAACTGGCTTTTCTCCCTGGCTGTGACCTAGATAGTTAGTTGTGATCACCTAATGTGTTGTACAACTAAATGGGTAAAGATACTCATTTAATAGTTGTTGTTCTATGGGGTTTTGTCCTAACCTCACAAAGACTGATTAGATGTGCTTTTTTGTTGGAATGGGTCATTTGGGTCCTAATACTCTCTGTTTTTGTTCATCTCTTCACAAGAGTCTTGGTTTTTCGTTTTGGTTCCTTGTGTGGGTGTTCTCTTGGCCGATGCTGTCATGTGTTGTGTACCATCAGAGGCACTGTTTCTTTTCTGGCTCAAGAACATTTTCACTATTGCACTTCTGGTGAAGGGTTCATGATCCTATGTGAGATAGGTATTTATGATCAATGATCTGTTTTTTTTAAAAGCCCTGATGAAGCCCTTTAGGGTGAAACACGTTGGCTGTGTGGATCAAGAATAAAAGAAGAATTTTTCATCAAGACAAGTCTCCTTATCAATCTGTATGACCTGTGTGCATATTATATGCTATTTACTTTGTGCCTCTTTGAGCGAGTGTAGTATATAGTTTAATTTAGGACCTAGGATAGTGGATCTACAAAGGAGGGCACAAGCTAGATTACTTAATGAGCCTACATTCAGTGATAGAAGAGTAAGTGCAGCTGTATTTGTTTTCCCCCACTGCCTGTTATGTTCTCTATTTACTATACAAATGACATCACAGATCGCACATAGATTTCCGTGCACCCGTAGCTACTCTCAAAAAGGTGCCAATGCGCAAGATCAATTCAACATTGTCCAATTTAAATTTGCAGTCAATAGCGTCTGTTAAATTAATAGGTGACAATTTTTTAAAATACAGAATCAACAACCATTGTGCATATTTCATATAGTATTTACTAAAGACTTAAAAGTGTAAAAGTGTTTGACCGCTGTGAACATCACATGGACATGGCAGGGAGTCAAGTTTTGCGTTATACCCAAAGGGAAAATAAAGCAAATATCTTACTGTCCCTGCTCTTAGACGGAATAGGAGTCCTCTCTCCCATTGGGACATGGGTAGTGTAATATAACTTGGTAGACAATGCTCAGGGTACGCAATGGATATACATTATGCAACAGTTTCTTTATTCAATTCCCTTTCTAGTCTTTCTGTGCTATAAAGTGTGTACAATGCTGTCTTTAAAACTTTTTTTGTCCATTGTTACAGCTGTGTTCGAATTGGCAGTCTACCAAGGTTAACGCTTTCCAGACTCCTGACTACTCCAGGAAGCCATGGAATATCCATCCCTTTTTCACAGCGAAGACTATCATCTATTATGTCCCTTGTGAGAGAAGCCTCTGGATTCTTCATTTGGATAGCCAAATTAGTGCGGGGCGGGCCCTTATGATGTCTTCAATGTATCCTAATTTCAGTTCGCCGTGACATATGTACAAAGAGGTGGAGATTGGAACGCCCAAGAGTTTTCTACAAAATCTATTTTCCTCTGATTGGACGCAAGAGCATTTGGCAACATTCCATACCTCTGCCCCATAGGTAGCTATTGGTACACACTGGATCTTAAAAATCTTCAAAAAGGCTGGAATTGTTCCCGATCTTTTAGGGCAGAGGAGACTGAGGATTGAGTTAAAAGCCCTCGAGAACTTACTTTTGCAATATGCCAAGTGTTCACACCAGGTGCCGTTCGCAGCGAAGACCATTCCCAGATAAGGGAAAGTAGCAGTGCAAGTTAATTTTTGGTCGCCAACAGAGATAACATTTAAAGGGCATTTCCTTGGCCCACAAGGCATTATAAAACATTTCTTAAAATGTGTGCATAAATCTAGGCCGGACATAAAATCTGTGAAACCTCAAACTAAAGTGCGTAGTGCATTTGGTGTGCGACCAATTAAAACTGCATCATATGTGTATAAAAGCACTGGGAGAGTTTTGCCTTGAATTCTGGGAACATCATTAGTTAGTGGGATCAGTGATTTCTGTAAATTGTTTTTATATATGATAAATAGGAGGGGGGCCAGAACACACCCCTGTCTGACCCCTCTATCTACACTGATGTCATTGGAATCTTCTCCCCCACCACCAATCCTGACCCACGCTTTCAGGTCCGTATTGAGATAGGCAAAAAAATGAACAAGGGCCTCATCCAGTCCATTTTCTAAAAGGATGGGCCATAGACGGGACCTATTGACAAAATCGAAAGCTGAGGACAGGTCCATAAAAGCTAAGTAAAATGGCGAGTGCTGTGCAAAGTGTACTTCCCTATGATCAAATTAAGATTAAGACATTGCTTGTTCTTGCCAACTTTACCCCTGAAACTTAGTTAGTATTGTTCTAAAATCGGATTGTCCTCTGTCTAGGTTAACATTTTTGTGTATAAAACTCTGCCTAAAATTTTAAGGGTGTTATCTATGAGGGAGATCGGTCTATAGCAACAAGGTTGTGTGCAATCGCCCTTTTTAAAAATGGGAACGATCGTGCCGGTACACCATGTCTTAGGCAGTGGGGCATTGGTTAGATTGTTAAAAATATTTAACAACAGTGGGGCCCAAAAATCTGGTTTATTTTTAATAAAATTGATGGGCAACCCATCAGGGCCTGGGGTTTTATTGCCTGTACTCTGACGGATAGCCTCCTCAACCTCGTTTATTGATAATAAGACTCCAGGTGCCACCCTGTTAATAAAAGGGTCGGATTAAAAAGCAGACTCTTGGTAAATAGTGGAAAAGTGACTTTTCCAGGTAGCGTTCATTATGTTGGATCTGATGGGAGTGAACGGTTGTCCCATTGATCTTAACTCTTTAATGGTAGTCCAAAATATATTCCCATTATTTAAGCTGGCAGCATTAATGAGCGCATCCCTGTGCTCACCTAATAAGTATTCCTTCCTATTAGCAATAGCCTCTTATATGTCAACCTTAAGGACTTGACCGAATCATTACACCTAGGGCTTTGAGATAGGGCCTTGCTGAGCTTCCTGTTGGCAATTAGGCACTCCTGATTGAACCATCTAGGTTCGCGCAGTACTGTACAAATGGGTTTAGACAGCAAGGATTTAATGGCCTCACTGAGTTCGGTAAAGGCGCTGATAGCCACTGGGTGTGGAACAGGGCCTCTAAACAGATGATAATAAGATTCATGTTTCCACTAACCATAGAACTGAATCGGTCTGCGTTATTAATGCCTCGCCATACCAGTCTGAGGTTATCTGTGGACGGTGATAGATCTCCAGCACCACATTCTGTCTGAGGCGTTGGAAGTGGAGACATCCGTAATGTTACTTGTATTGGGTTATGGTCCCCAAAGATTGTGGCCATAATTTCTGCCTTAAGCAAACTTGCTTCTAAAGCGGGGGGGATAAAAAACATTATCAATTTCAGATGAACAGCCCCTCCCTCTGAATGTCGGTTCAGGGGGCGCATTATCTTTTGTAGTTGCATCAATTTCTATAACATTAATTAAGTTATGGGTGTTCAAATGGTCCATTAGCTCTCTACCCCTATTGCATGTTTGTCTGCTGCTGTGTGAATATTCGCTTGACCATGAGTAAGATAGCTTAGCATTAAAATCGCCCCCAGACAGATTCCTACTGACTTGAAAAAGTATTTGGATTTTCCAATAGATGCAATACATGTAATCACATTTATAAATGCATATTTGGAAGAGAATGGAAATCATTGTTATAAAAATTAATTATCCAAAAGGAAATTCCCCTATTAAATAATTTGCCTAGAAAATTATTGTTATCTTTATGTACCGTTTTTATGCATCCTCCTGTCTTAATATTGACCCAGATTGATAAGCCCCCCAAATGGTCGACCCTGCTTGGGGGTTGTTGCTAGGATGTTATAAGCCCTTGATTGCATTGTGGTCTGTTCATTTTCCTTTAGCGCCAAGACGCCTCGGCAGTAGTTCGCTCTATAAATATTTTCATTCATTTTCATTCATTCATTCATTCATGGTTTATGTAAGAGCAGAGAGGCGCACACAATGAAGTCAATAGTATGAGAAAGTCCAAAAAGATATGTAGGTCTTCAGTTCTTATTTCTAAAAATATTCTTTATTTTCACGTATAACGGCACAGCCAACGCGTTTCATTCCCATTCGTGCCTTGGGAATTTCATCAGGGCATGTAATGGACAATCTAGCCCGTGCGATATTTCTCGAAGTCGTTCCTCTTCGAAAGTAATTTCAAAGGACAGTCACGGTAGGTCACAGTGTGTACCTGAAGAATGCTTTGTGCTTGGTTCCAAGTGGAATAATAATTTGAGTCCCCCGGATTATCTGGTCACTGTCACTATGGCAAGTCAAGAAGGATAAGGATTCCGGACCCCTCGGAGGGACTCCAGAGCGGAGGGGGGGTCTGAACACTCGGTCTCCGCCGCTCCTCCTCATGGAATACTTCCAGTATTCCATGAGGAGGAGCGGCGGAGAACGGTGACCCTATCAAAGGCACCGTCGTGGTACTACGTTATTTACAACCCCACTGAAGCCGGATTTCTGACCGAGCGTTCAGACCCCCCCTCCGCTCTGGAGTCCCTCCGAGGGGTCCGGAATCCTTATCCTTCTTGACTTGCCATAGTGACAGTGACCAGATAATCCGGGGGACTCGAATTATTATTCCACTTGGAACCAAGCACAAAGCATTCTTCAGGTACACACTGTGACCTACCGTGACTGTCCTTTGAAATTACTTTCGAAGAGGAACGACTTCGAGAAATATCGCACGGACTAGATTGTCCATTACATGCCCTGATGAAATTCCCAAGGCACGAATGGGAATGAAACGCGTTGGCTGTGCCGTTATACGTGAAAATAAAGAATATTTTTAGAAATAAGAACTGAAGACCTACATACCTTTTTGGACTTTCTCATACTATTGACTTCATTGTGTGCGCCTCTCTGCTCTTACATAAACTATTGGTCTGACATCCCTGGCAGCGGATGGTGAGAGTAGTCGCACCGCCAAATAACTCTGAAACAGACGAAGTGGATGTGCGAAACCTTGGTCAGCTGCTGGTTGCTTCTGTTCATTGTTTAGTATTCATTCATTCATGTTATGGCACTCAAACCCCTCAATATGCAATTCTTATGTGGCCCATGTTTCCTGAATTAAAAGGATATCTTGGTCTTTAATGAGTTGACCCAATCTGGCTGGTGAAGTTTAGAGTACAGGTCAAGGTAAGAGAGATGACCCCTCGTGTTCCAGGGAACAGGGTACTAAATGACCAAGCAAGTCGGAGGAATATCCCTGGACTAACTTAAATGCAACAAGTTATGTGGTAGTATCACTATGAACACAAATTATCCATACACGTGCTCTTAGGAAACAGGCCAAAACTAAAATATAACGTTTACACTCTTTTATTCGAATGTATTCAAATTATTTCATATTAAAATTTCAGAAGAAACAAATATTCTGAAAACATACATTATGCAGACATCTTTTACATTCAAATAAAATACATTAAAATAAAATACATAAAAAGGTTTCTTATCAATACCTAAAAAACCACCTAGTGCATTACATACATTTCACATAGCAATAATTTTCAATTAAAAAAGAAGTAAAATTTTATACAAAACAACCAGAACACCCCTTTATACTCAAATGGTTCGAAGGATATTTCTACCAATTCATGAGATCCAATAGCCTCGAACAAATCATATATTTCTACCAGAGTTTATAGATTGACATATTACTGGTATCCTTTAGGCTTTGCTTGGATTCTTTTGTTAATCAATGCTTCAACGCGTTTCGGTGTAGGTACTGTGGATAAGGTTACACCTTCCTCAGGACAAATTAAAAACGGGGTCCTCAATTTCATATGTTGGGAATCCTTCTGTGTATTAGAAAGATAACCATCAGTGAGGGACACTATTGTGATTAAACAAACAATGCCTAACACTGCACAGGTAACATTCACATTTAGCTTCTAATGTGTTCGCTGTGATAGCATTTATACTTAATTAGTTGCTTACACTTGTATTTTATAATCACATAGTCTTCAATACGACCAGGAACATATTACCATAAATACATTGTACACAATCCACGAATATTCATTTGCAGGTACATTGTAATTTTTTTGTACTTCAGTAAGATAACCATCAGTGAAGGACACTCTTGCGATTTAACAAACAGTGCCTAACACTAAACAGGTTGTGGAAATAGTACACTCAGTTACTGGCAGGGCATGAGGTAACCTAATAGCAGAATCAGTATTTTCCCCAAAAGTTGATAGTCAGTCTTGGGTCTCTAATCCAGACAAGGCCTGGAACCTATTAGAGGTAGTAATTCAAGAGGAATTGTTGGTGAAACGAGCATGACTTGGTTTGTAGAAATAACCAGGGGTAGTGCGCATATGTTAGTGCTATTAGGTGTTATAAATTCGGAATGTCTGACTAAATATCGAAATCAAAAATATCGACATACAAAAATATCGGGACAAAAATATCGAAGTCAAAAATATCGGAATCCTATCCCTAACAAGGTAAGTACAAAAATATCGAAAAAATAATATCGTAGTACAAAAATATCGAAATTAAAAATATCGTTTTTTTAAATGTATTAATAATAATGTTAAAATAATTATAAAATACATATAATGTTACAAATATTAAATAAAAATATTAAAACATAATTAAAAAATTAAAACTAATACATATACATTTAAAATAAATTAAAAACGTAATAATTTAATGTAATTTTATATTTTGTAATTTCATTTAATTGATTTAATTTAAATTTATTTAATTTTTACCCTGTACGACTGTACCCCAAAAACCCAAAACTGACCCAGAACCCTAAAAATACCCCTTTACCCAAATACTGAAAACTGACACTGAACCCTAAAAATACCCCTTTACCCATGAACTGAAAACTGACCCAGAACCCTAAAAATACCCCTTTACCCATGAACTGAAAACTGACCCTGAACCCTAAAAATACCCCTTTACCCACAAACTGAAAACTGACCCTGAACCCTAAAAATACCCCTTTACCCATGAACTGAAAACTGACCCTGAACCCTAAAAATACCCCTTTACCCAAAAACTGAAAACTGACCCTGAACCCTAAAAATACCCCTTTACCCAAAAACTGAAAACTGACCCTGAACCCTAAAAATACCCCTTTACCCAAAAACTGAAAACTGACCCTGAACCCTAAAAATACCCCTTTACCCATGAACTGAAAACTGACCCTGAACCCTAAAAATACCCCTTTACCCAAAAACTGAAAACTGACCCTGAACCCTAAAAATACCCCTTTACCCATGAACTGAAAACTGACCCTGAACCCTAAAAATACCCCTTTACCCATGAACTGAAAACTGACCCTGAACCCTAAAAATACCCCTGTACCCATGAACTGAAAACTGACCCTGAACCCTAAAAATACCCCTGTACCCAAAATTAATTAATATTATTTAATTACCAATTAATTATTAATTAACAATAACAATAAAGTAAATATATTAGCACATTTGCTGTAATTAATTTAATTAATATTATTTTGCACAATTAATTAATTAAGAATAACAATAAATTATATATATAAAAATTACTTTAATTAATTTAATTAAATAATTAATAATAATTAATTACCAACTAATTAATAATTATAAATATGGAAAAAATTATAATAATTAATTAACTAATTAATAGAAATTAATTACCAATTAATTATTTAAAATATGTACAAACATATATCAATTAATTAATTATTATTAAATTACTTCCCACCCTATTCCCCTATAAACCCATAACCCGCTACAGAACATATTTATCAATTAATAAATTAATTAAAAATTATTTAAAATTAATTCTCAATTAATTAATTAATAATTCCCACTAATTAATAATTAATTTAACATAATTAAATTACTTCCCACCCTATTCCCCTATAAACCCACAACCCGCTACAGTAGTAAAAGACAATATTTAATAAAATAACATTAAAAATAAATAATAAAACATAATAAATACAATATAATATACACTAAATTTATTTAAAAATTGATATTAGTAACATCAAAGTTATTAATTTCGATATTATTAACATCGATATTTACAACTTCGATATTACTGATATCATACCAATATCGATATTTAGACTGTCGATATTACTTACCTTCGATATTTTTGTATATCGATATTTAAACTTCGATATTTTTGCATATCGATATTTAAAAATCGATATTTTGTCTGTGTACCATAAATTCGCAAGCCCTTAGTAGGTGTCTCACCAAAGACGGTTTGCGAAAATGAATTAGAATACTTTCCCCTTTGATATTTTTTGTAGATGCACTGACTCACCCAACCCTGCGTGCCATAATAATATCCTTTATTTCGGATACATGGAAGCTTCTATGCCTTGATAGTCAGTCCACACATTTATTGCGTAGCTGGTCCCTTGACTCATGCTGATCCCACTTTAAAGTAGGTACTCCTGCCAGTACCAACACATAAGGGCAAGCAGCGGGCGGCAGACTCAGGACATCCTGATTAGCCATTCATACTTGGGGCGTCAGGAACATTAATGCACAAGGTACTAGACAACCTGTTTTTATTCAAGCCCCTGGGCCTGTTTAACTTTTTAGCACCATCCCTGGTGGGGTTGGTATTTGAAATGGTTATTGGTAAAGGGGTTGTGGGGGGGAGGACCCGTTTCTATCTATAGGCAATTGAGGCAGCCCCTGGATTGATTGTATATTGGGTGAAGGGTGATTGCGGGAGCAGCAACTCTGGCAGTTTGTGACACAATTTCGGCATCTAAAATACTCATACCAACACCTACTCTATCGATGGTCCTGCTCCCATCAATCTCTTTGATTTCGGCCACCTTTTCCCCCACTGTCCCCTTAAAACGCTTGGCTACTAAAATAGCCACCCGCCTTCTTATCCAGGGTAGATGAAAAGAACTGCTGGGGAAAGAGTTGTGACCTCATTTTATGCCAATCTTTGGAGAGGAGCTGTGTCTCTTGGAGGAGGCACACATCTGCCTCCATGTTATCCTGGTAGGAAAGGATGGACCTCCTTTTATTGGGATTGTTGAGACCTCTTGCATTGAGAGTGAGAATTTTCAGTGTGGGCTGGGAAATAGCGTGTCATAGTGAGTGCACCAGCTTTGGCCTGTATTTGGGTCCCTGTGAGCCCTCTTCCCCCTGAGCTTCCAACGTCTGCCCGGCCTCCATTGTCCTTTGATCCTCTCTTCAATGCCATTAACCTGCATACCAGTTCTCCACCCTCCCCTCCCTAACCCCAACTTAAAAACCCATTAACCTCAAATTGTCCAGGGACCGCCATTCGTGCGTGCGCGTCCTTGGAAGTCGGAATAGTTGGGAACGTGTGTGGCCTGTTCCCTGTGTCTCTACACTCCCCGTGTCTCTACGCTCCCCGCAGACTTCTTCGCCGCCCACCCAGCCTTGCAAATGTCACTTGTCTGTCCCTCAGTCATTCACGGTGTCATCATGGGGGAATGTCTCCTTCGACAATGTCTCCAGCACTGCCAGTCTTTCCTGTGCCATGGTCTTGGGGTCCGGTCTCGTTGCTCGCTTTGTGCTATGCCTCCCGTAGACCTTATGTCATCTTTCTCGAGGAGTTTTGGTCTGTGGGCCCTCTGTCTCTTCCTGGATTGGATTCTCGATGCCTAGCACCTGGCAAGTGTCCTGCATGGATCTGAGCTGGAGGAGTGTGCCCTGCCATTTGAAAATCAGCCGGAAAGGGTGACCCAAAGAATGCGGTATTCCTTGATTTTGAAGACGCGGGGTTGCCACTCGGAACTCCCTACACTTTTGAAGGGGTATTAGAGCCAGGTCCTGGTACAAAGCTATGGAGTGGTCCTGATATCTTAGCGGTTGCTTGTCCCTGGCAGCACGTAGCATACACTCTTTTAGTTGAAAGTCTGGAATGTAAGCCAAAATATCCGGTGGGGTCGCCCAGTATGCTCCTGAAGAGACCCTGCAGGTATTGTGTGATGTCTGGCCCTTCTTCTTTAGGTGGAACTCCCTTCACGCGGATGTTGTTTCGCCGAGACCGATTCTCCAGGTCTTCTGTGTGTGCCTGGAGATCGATCTGTTGAGCCTTGAGCCGGACTATCTCTTGCTGTAGATTCTCCACCTCCTCTTCCCGGGCTTGCTTCTGATCCTCGATGGAGGCCATACGGCCCCCAACGGCATCAACATCCCGCCTTATCAAAAGGCGGGACGTTGATGCTGTTTGGGAACGTGTGGCTTCCATTGGTTATCTCCTTCATCTCCCCTGCTATTTCCCTTTTCGGCGTCTGTAAGTCGCCTTGTAATGCACCGAATAGCGACTCTAAAAAGGCGTGGGTAACTGGGGCTTCAGAGGTGTCTACATCTTGGCTGATTTGTGTCGTTGGGGAGAGCCTCCCTTCTCCGCTGCCGTCATCAGGAGCTTGGTCAGCATCTTTTTAAGATTCTAATCCTTCTTGCTTCTCGCTGAGGACATGGCTGCTATATCTCTTACCACATCACCAGACCGGCCTGCCTTGTCGTGGGGGTCACAGCCCCAGTGGGTGGCAGTCACCGGGTTGTCCTCCCGCTGAGCTCCACTAATTGTAAATTGTAAATTGTTTTGTCTTGTAAAGCGCACTGCTACCCGGAGGCCTCGTAGCGCTATAGACCGCTGGGGAACCCGTCCTGGCTTTCCCTGTGAGATAGTCCCTCCTGGGGGTCTCCAAGGTGAAACCAGGCATCCCCGGCGTTTGTGTGGGGCCGTTGTGGAGATGAGGCAAGCTAATGCCCAGAGTTGCCGAGTGTGATCCCTGGTCAGAGTAGGCACCGATGCGAGAATTATCAGTCCGCTGATCCTGGTCCAAGACCCTGCCGCGTCGGGCATCGAACCCTGGTCCCGGGCCGTTCTCTGCACTCGGGTCTGCCGCCTCTAACCAGTGAGCCACACCTCTCCACAGTTGCTTGATGGTGAGGGCCCAAGGTGTCACTCCCTTCAGTCTCGTCCGGGCCTTGCTGCCTTCGACCGTCTGCTATTGCCCTGCTGAGCATCTGCTTCTTGTTCTCAATACTCGAAGCACTTTGCGCCTGAACCTGCTGTGAATCCCCCTGTAGGCCAGCAGCCCTATCTGAGCCTGGAGCACTAGATGTCTTCTGGGACCACTGTGGCTAATTACTGCACCATGTGCTTGCAGGCCGTGGCCTCCGGTTTCCTCTGACTTGGCAGTCAGCTCCAGAGAGACTAATCCATGCCCGGGCCCCTCATCCATTGGCACATGTGATTCTTACAGCGTTACAGTTCATATCTCATTCTCCTTATTGGATTTTGTAATTTTAGGGTAGCGGTATGCAAACCAGAGGACCCCCCATGGACGAATAGCCACATGCCAGAAAAGATCGTGATGTGAGACACCGATACCGGCAACCTATACAATAAAACAAGGAAGTGCAGCTTGCCCCAGTCTGAACTTTTTGTTCTTCAAATTGAGAAAAAAATATCAGGTTGATCCATACGGAGTATCTGAAAAAATAAGAAATACCCACAAGGAACAGGTTTTCCCACTGCAACCAGAAAATCAAGCTTATGCAGGATCTACCCTTGACACAGAACCTATCTGGACAAAGTGAAACCAAGCCTTTCACCATATATAAAAAAGCTGGGGATTGGTCTCTACCGCTATTTTGAGTCAAAGAAACCCAAGAACCCCCTGTTTTTAGCATTCAGTGTATGTATTTGTTTGTTGTTTAGTTTATGTTGGCCCTGAAGAAGGTGAATCAAATATCTGCAATCACCGAAACGTACGTAGGCCGTACGCATCAGAGACCCCCATATTGAAAGACAACTCTCATATATAAAGAGAAAGAAGCAAAGACTTGTAGAAAATGTATAAGTGAATAGATTTCAAGACTCTTTTCTTCATATTAACTTATAGGGGTCTCCCAAGAATCATTCATTGTATGTTTATTGTTTTTTGTTTGATATGTCAACACAGTTCTTTTAGACGTGGTAGCGTATGTGGTAGTGTGCATGATGGAATGAATGGTATTAGTTTAAGATGAATTATTTGGGGTTCTTCTTCTTTTGTCTAATTATGTATTGCTTAGATTGATTTATAGAAAGTGGTGCTTAATTCTCTGTATGCAAATAAATTGTTATGTATTTATTATAAGAAAAATAGAACAAATGAAAAAAATGGAAAAATAAAAACAATATGTTTGAATAAATGAAATGTCTTCTTCATATATATAGCATCCTTTTTGAAATATATTGTGAAGATTATCACTGAGAAAAATATATAGGTCTGACTAGAGGTACTTTTTAGCTTTGGTTTCTTCTCCTCCCTCCTCTGGACCTTAGATTATAATTGGGAGAACTCTTCTCTTTAATTCTTTATGTCATTTTAGTGTCATTTTGTTCAATACACTTCACTTTATTTTTCTATTTTGGTTATTGTTTTTTATTGTTTTGCATTTCGACTTTACATTTTTTGGTTTCTGCATAAATATTTTACATATTACCTTAAGTTAAGCATGCCTGTTCGGTGCTTAAGTACCAGGGGGTTGATCCTAGGTTAATTGAATGGCTTTGAAAGTTCAGTCTCACAACGGTTGTGATTGTTCCTCATCTACCGCAAATAATAATTCAGTTTTCTTACAGAAACTATCTAAAATTATCTGCAAAACAGGCAGTTGATAACCTACCAGGGTTGAAGCACCCTGTGGACAAATTGGAATACGGGACGAGTATTGTGTGGCAATAGAACCTCTAAAAAACTTCAGCTTACAGATGAACCAAGAATCGCGCTTGAATCTCACAACTTTTTAAAACAAGGTAGTCAGGAAAGTGTGGCGAATATATTGCAGCTCTTTGTATTTTGACAGCCACAAGCAAATTTGAAAACAGAGTGGATATATGTAGCAGAGTTTAGTCTGTTCACCCAATGTGAGTGGTGAGATCCGCATTGCTGATCTGCCTGAAGTTATGATGCTTCTGACAGTAGCGTGTCTGCTAAAAGCGATGGCGTGACTGGTGGAACTATAAAGCCCAATAAGAGAAAGTTATCTTCCGACATCGCAGTCTTCGTGACTGATACCAGTAACACTGAAGACTCTGAGACTCACAGCAGTATATTCTCCTTTCAGAGCGTTATTGCTGCAGATGGAGTGAAGCCAGAAGCAAGCACATTACTAAGGTACCAACAAAGTTTAATATTGTTCATTTGTATTAACTGTTTCTCTTTTGCAGCATTTGGAAATGCATTTTCTAGTTTTGTTGCTTTTTGGTTAGTTTTTTATTGTAGGCTGTTATCTTCGGTTTAAAGGGAAAGATTTTGTAGTGTGTGACCTTAATGCTGCAGTTTGCATTTCATTACCATCATTTGCTTATCCTGGAAAATCTCCAGGGTGCAGGAGGTTTGCTGTTCCAGAGTTCTTTCTTCAGCTTCTGGGCAGTTGTGGCTCTGTGGCGATCTGTGGTCCTGTTTCTCTGCTCTTCTTGTAGCAGCTCCTATCAGAGTTTCATCCTCCCGCCAACGATAATATGATGCCAGGCATCACCCAGCACACAACACAGCCTAAGTTGGGCTACGTCTATCTGTTCGGCTCAGTTAGAGCGAGGATAAAGTTCTCTGGACCCATCAGGCTGTGAATGTAACCTAGGGCTTAAGATGAAATGAAGAGCTTACCTCCTTCCTGAGTGGCTCCAGACTGCTGTGTACAGACCCGATAGCCGTCAGCACCCTGGAGTATATATGTATAAATCAGATTATGTTGGAAGTAACCTGCAATATAGTGGCAAGCAGCACCCTTCCAACAAGTAGGATTTCTCATAGTATTTTATTTCCTGACACATTAATGGAGATTATCTTTTAACTGGCAGAAGAACAACACTGACCATACGTTTCCTGGCACCGTCTTTAAAATGACGTACACATTAGGAATGGCATTTCGTTCTGCTGGAATAATAACACACGTTATTTTGCACTCTGCTATGATATTGCACAGATCTTTGACTGCAATACTTCCATGTTTCATTCAAACATGCTTTCTACAGGGCACATACATGATTTGCTGCTGTAGAGAAATAATGCTCCTGTGTACTGTGGCAGACTCAGAAATATTGAAAAACGTAATGTTTTTTCTTTCAGCACTCAGTGTAACACCTTTCACTTTTTGACTCAATCATTTGGCAGAAACATAACTTTGTACCATTAAAATAGTTGTGATGGGGAACATTTGTGTGGGGTTAGGACTGGCTCGACCAGAGTGCTTGCTGACTTGGTGGAGTATGGAGTTGACCGCCTTGCCTGGTCCAGTGTGGATGCTTTGCTGCATGCTCATTTGCCCTGATAGCTGGTCAACAGTTTGAGGAGGAGGAGGTGAAGACCTGGCTAAGTGTGTCATGAGGCTGGAATTTCAGTACATCCCTGAGAAGTGAGTTTATTTGAGTCGATGTAGTGTTCCTCTTATACCATGTGCAATTCATCCTCTCCAAAGCCTCAAGAATTCCTGGTTGTGAAGGGCGGCTGATTCTGATTGGGTGCTTGATGGTTTACCAGCAACTCATGTTTTTGATTGTTCATGTTTGTCAGTAGTTAATTAAACACGCCCAGGGGGTTTATCTCTTCAGTTGACACAAGCTGCAATAAAAGTTTCTTTGTGGTTGCAAAAAAATATGAACGGCCAACGAGCCTCTGTAGGTCAAAGAATGTTGTGTTCTGAGGTTACCAAAACTAATCTATCTGATAAAAGGAGATTCTAGTGGCACTGTGAGCAAGCTAATGCAAAAATAGGCTAACATACTCGGCTGGGGTGTACAGAGTCAGTCTGCCGCCAGGTCCACAGTATATGTTATCCAAAAACAGCGCAGGTCCTGCATGAAGGGTACTGTAGGAGCTACACTACATGGCGCCACCAACGTTTGGTACCTATTTAACAGTAGAATCTGAGTAGCTCAGTTGGGGTTATTCCCAGAGACCCCTACTTACAAAAACTAGAGTCGTGGAGTGGGTGGGCACAAAACTCCGCCACAGCTGAGTAGGCAAGATATCCTATGTATTGGTTGTTGTTTAATCAAGCTTGAAGGAATTTACTTAAATTGTGCATAAAACCGTACCTTAAAATTCCTTCGACAGTTATTCTGTGTCTTAAACACAATGTGTAAAAAGGAGCCTTAACCCCAATAACCCAGGCACTTAATCAGTCTGAAGAAGACGATGTCAATGCAATACGGATTGCTCCCAATGTAAAGCATACTCTGACAGTTAAATACTCAAAAATGGGTTACCACCCAGAGGAGGTGTAGTAATATTCGTGATAGAGGCTTTCCAGACAGAGGTATTCTACTCATAGGTTATATTCCCAGCAGCGAATGCCGTAACAGAAACGTTTCATTATTACACACATGAAGAAGTTCCAGCGGTCTACACTCCGTTTGCGGTGATTGAGATTCCGCTTACCTACCAGGATCATTTTTTCTGGTTTAATGGCGCCGTACCCCACGTACGCAAGCCTTGGTCCTTTAGGAAGACCAGGAGCAACATGGCCGATATTAGCGGCCTATGCACCACATCCTGACATTGACACAATGCCACATGATGAACTGCTTGTTCAACTCAAAGAGTTGATAAAACTTTACAGAAACATGACACTCTTCGTCCTGCGGACACCATCGGTCCAATCTACAGTAATCACACCTAATTAAGCTCCTACACAGAGCACAGGTACTAAAATTACTCCACAAACATTACACACGGAAATGGGCAAAGTGCCCACAAAACCTGAACAAATTCCTTTCTGGGTAGCTCAGAAAATAACCCAGTTAGAAGCAGTATTCCCAAATACACCATTTGAAAAACACAGAATGTTAACAATCTGCTTGCCCATGGGGATAACACCACAGTTAGAGGATTGCGCCTCTAGGGGAACAGTCTTTGCTGCCATATACACCAGAACTCATGGTATTCCTTCATTAGCAATAATACCAGATGTATTAAGACAAATACAAAATGAGTACGGAGCAGAACTTGCCCTAAACTTAGGGATGAAATTAATAAATAACTACAACCAGGTATCCGCCATAATACTAGCTACCATTAAAGTGGAAGCAGCATCAGTGTCAATCCGCTAACGCCTACGGGAGTTCTCTCCATTAGAACAGGTGAATGAACTACCCAAAATAATTGCAACTGCGTATGCAGAATTTGACTGGAAGTGCACAAAGTCACTGCCAACCAGGTCCCCTGAGTCAGATCTCCTTCCCTAAAGTGTACCTGTCGTTTCCACGATTGGCACTCCATAAGTCCCTGGTAAAAGACACCTCTGGTACCAAGGGCCTTGTTGTTAAAGAGGGTCTCTAAAGGCTGCAGCACAAATTATGCACCCTAAGGGACCCCTCACCAAGCACATACATACATACATACTGCCACTGCAGCCTGCGTGTCTTGGTGCAGACAAAACTGAAGAGTCGACATGGCACACATCCCTGTATGCGATGCCCATAGGGACTGTCTGAGATGTAGGTAAGACACCCCTCTAGCAGGCCTTATAGTGCACGCTGCTTTAGGGATTTCTCCTGTGAGGGCATATCTACATGAGCAGATATGCCCCTACAATATCCTTGTCGATTCCTGGATATTGTAAGTGACCAGGGAAGTTCTCTAGTAAGTACATTGGCTGGACGCTTGTCATTACAAGTGCCACAGCTCCATGAAGGATGCACTGAAATATGGGATATTTGGTACCAGAAATCTCAGCATAATAAACCTGCGCTGATGCAGTGTCCGATTTATTAAACATTGCCCACAGAGTGCCCCTTAGAGGGGTCCCCTACAATCTACCAATCCTTAGGGGGGTCACCAACTGACCTGAGCCAGCCTGCTACCACCGGACAGTGTTCTGTCCTCATGGGGAGATTGCCTGTCCACTTTGAGGTCGATAATGCCTTTGTTGGGTGGAAGTGTTCACACCTCCCCCTGGTCAGGAAGAGCCATCTGTGGCAGGTGGTACAGGAGCGACAAAACTCTTTTGTGTCCTCTGACTTGTGAGGCCAATGAAAGTGAGGGACAAGCCTGTCCCAAGTCTTACTTTGGCCTAGGTGTCCTGCTAAAGGGATGTCATGTGCAAGTGTCAGTAGGAAGCCCCTAAACTTCAGAGGTAGAAATGGCCAACCTCCTGGTGACACCAGGCTTGGGGTCTCTATCCTCTGAGTAAAGGAGTCCTTTATCCCAGTAGATCCTGTGGGACCCACTGGCACTCCCATCAGCCTCAGCAGCAGCTTGCTGTCTGAGGGGTTCAAGAGAGGGGCAGGTTTTCCCTGGAAGGGCCCCCTGTCCCCAAGAACTCAACCTGATCAGATACAAGTTCCTCTGAGACAGTACCTTCACAGGGACCGTGATCATATCCCTCAGGAGACTGGTCCTCCTTCTAAGCCTGGGGGGGAAGACACAGCCTTACCCCTCCTGGTCCATTCTTCCAGGATCCAGGGCCTGTTCAGTGGATGTCTGTTTGGCCTGTGACCTGGTCGCAGCAAACACATCTGCAGAGATGCCCAGCATTGCTGCATGAGTCCTTAGTTCTACTTCAGCCCATGCTGAAGATTTTAAGTCATTGCCCAATAAGCATTCCACCGGAAGGTCTGAACTAACCACAACTTTCTTAGGGCCAGTTACCCTCTCCCAGCTGAAATTAACAACTGGCAAGGAATGATCAGTCCTAATATTGTTAGCTTTGGTCACTTCCTACATCTCACCAAGTATGATTTGATCAGGGTCCACTAGATCTTTTGTCACCTAAGTGACACTGGCATCTGTGTCCCTGTATGATATATATATATATATATAGTCGCCAGTAGGTATATATATAGTTAGGATTTTTTCTCTATGGGACTTTTGAAAATTCTATGTCTAATAACTTTGGCGTTTGTGGACGGAATCGGCTGAAATGTTCAGGAAAATGGCACATTTTGTTTCTGAGCAGCTCCTGAAAATTTGGGGGGGTTTCGTCAAGGGGGGGCCGAGAAAAAAGGGGGGTCCCAAAACGCGTTTTTAACATTGAGTTTTCCATAGGGCGTTTGGCCTCACTTTTAGCTCGAACGGCTGAATGGATTTGCACGAAACTTGGCAAAATTGTAGGGACTGTTAGCCCGATGTGCCTTTGCTGGGTCTCAATATATGTGCTCCAGTGGATTTTGAGAAATTAACGTTTAAAATATCTGTGACAGCGTCCCGGGTAGCGATCCCGTTCGCGTACTTTTCGCGTTACAGAACTTTGCGTAGCGAAGCTGATTGGCTCTCCGGTGTCTGTCAACATTCTAAACAGTCCGGAGCGGCCGCCATCTTGTCTCTCGGTAGGATCGAGAGACAAGAGGAGGAGAAAAACAAACGGGGAATTTAATGAAAGGGGGCAAGGTAGACCCCTCTTGACCCCCTAGGAATGATGTTGGGGTTATTAAAGGGTCCCGTGGGGAAAATAAAAAAAATTTGATTTTTCACGGTAGAAGCGCTTCCCGGTTCGCGAAAAGGTAGCGAAACGGGAATTCGCCATTTTGTGTTTCGGTTTAATTAAATTACAGGGCATAAGGGGGTACGGGAGACGTATCCTGACCCCTTATGTTTTCTGAGGGTGGCTGAGGAGGCTCATATATGTTGATACATGTCTTCCAGGGGCTGTGCGTGAGCATTTTTTTTTTTTTGCTGCGTGACGTCTGTTAACGATCGATTCGATGGAAATCAGGAACTGTTGACCGCCATTTTGTCACTGCGAGTAAATATTTTGTTAAAAATAATTGTTATAAATGAATCCTTATTGATAAACATTGTCTGCGCCATCTTGCCTTTTTTGCAATGCCACACTTTTGTTGAGCACGGCAGCCATTTTAGATGCCTTGACCAGACCCACTCTCTGCACGCCGCCGATCCTCAGCATGGCTCCCCACCCTCGCAAGCATCTCCCCCACGCACTGGTCACCACCGCTCTCTCTCTCATGCATGGGCCAGAAACCTCCTCCCATCTGCGCTGTTCTTCTCTGAGAATCACACCCTGTGCCCGCCCGACACCTCCCTTTCACCCTATTCACTACCGCACCCTCTGACACTCCTCTTCCTCTGTGTCCGATTGTCCAGGCCGGTCCCAGGCTATCACCTAGCCCTGCAGATGTAGTTTATGGCCCCAGCTGTAAAGAATCACCCCTCTTCAAAGGAGTTACAGTAGATCAAGGCCCCCACCCGATGAGATCCGTCACACCACACGCGTTCCTACTATCTGATAACCATCCTGTATTGTGCTTGGGGAGGGGATTCTCACTGTGAGGGTGTGTGGGTCCGAGCCTGAAGCGGAAGATTCCAGGGATGCCTCTTTGTACATCAAAGGTTTTACAATTATGTGTCACATTAAAAATATATAGCACTCCAACAAAGTAGTAGGATTATAAAACTTTAATAACTTATAAATATATACAACGCAACAAAAACAGTAAATACATTTAAAAAAAATTTTGAAAAAAGAAGCAACAATGGTCAGTAGCTGTGTTTTGTGCGAATAGTCCCAAGGCAGCACAACGTGCTGAGTTCTGGACGGCACCCAGGTGATGTTACCTGGGTGCCGCACTGGTTTTTGGTATCCTACAATGCAGCTCCGAAAAACGGCGTGGGGCGTCCCGGGGGGTGCGGGGGAAGGCCTCGTCAGTAGCGGTCTGTTGTGCGAATAGTCCCAAGGCAGCAGAACGCGCTGAGATGTGGATGGCACCCAGGTGATGCCCAGTAAGTTGCCGCACTGGTTTTGGTATCCTACAATGCTGCTCCGAAAAACGGCGTGGGGCGCACCGGGGGGGGGGGGGGAGGCGGCGTGAACGGGCCTCCCCAGGTGGAGGCTCGTCTGCTGTAGTGGGGCGCCCCTTTACCGTTTCAGTTGCCATTCTGCCCGCTTTTGGTACACTGTGCCAAAATCCGCCATTCAGCTGAGTTGCTCCCACTCTTGCGGTGCAGCGATAGGCGGCTGCCACAGGACTCTCAAAATGGCGGCAGGCTCTTTTCTTTTTGGGCCTGGTCCACTAAAATGGCCCTGGGACACCTTGGAACTCGGACGCTTGTCTGCTAGGTCTTGGACCCCATTCTCGAAAGCGTCCCCTCAGCCTTGAAGATTCTACCAAAGTCTTGGGGGCCCCCGACTCATGCAGGCTTCCGGTGGGGAGCGGCTGCCATGATTGCTCGCGGAATGACCACGACGGAGCCACGAGATGGTGGTGCTTTCATGCTGATGCCAGCTTCAGTCTGAAACATCCAGAAACAAGGTGGGGCTTTCATCGTTTGAGAAAAAAAAATGTTTTAATCCAATGAAAAGTGTTATTTTTAGGTCATATGACCAAGCCTTCCATCATTAGGAAACCAAAAGTAAAATGAACCAATGAAAATTTTATAAACAAGTCACATGACCTGTTATGCGGCATAGGGCTATAAAAAGCGTAGAAAATCCATTGGCACGTGAGGCGGCGTCAGTAGCGGACCGATGTGCGAATAGGCCGAAGGCAGCACAACGCGCCAAGATCCGGATGGCACCGAGGTGGTGTCCAGCAAGTTGCCGCACTGGTGTGTCCATCCCACAATGCTGCGCCGAAAGTCGGCGTGGGGCGCCCCGTTGGCCTGTGAGGTCGCGTCAGTCAGTGGGGGCTGTTTGAGGATCTGACTGCATTGGAAAGCAATGTGATGCTGTGCGTCGCCCCCAAGATGGAGACTCCTCGGCTGCAGTGGGGCGCCCCTTGGTGTTTCACTCGCTATCCAGCTGAGTTGCGTCTGCACTTGCGGCTACAGTAGGCCGAAGGCAGCACAACGTGCCGAGATCTGGATGGCACCGAGGTGGTGTCCAGCAAGTTGCCGCACTGGTGTGGCCATCCTACAATGCTGCGCCGAAAGTCGGCGTGGGGTGCCCCGTTGGCCTGTGAGGTGGTGTCAGTAGCGGACCGATGTGTGAATATGCCGGAACCAGCACAAGGCGCCAAGATCCGGATGGCACCGAGGTGGTGTCATAGTTGAGAGTTCTGAGCAGCACTTGTAACACTGTCTGAAGCTTATTTGCACCTGCTGCAGCTTCACTATTGCCCTGGTGTGGCCTAAGATCGCCCATGACATAGGCGGCCGGCTCCCGGGGTCCGGCGGAACTTTTTTCCTTTTCCTTTCTGCATCTTGTCCCACAATCCGTTTGACCTGAAGACACGACCAGGTCCCTGAATGTGCAGGGGGACGCTATTGATTGAATCAAAATGGCGGCTTCACACAAAGCTGACTCAAGCGTTGCTGCTGATGCTATACAGACAAAAACTGGTTTTCAGTTTGTACATTCTTCAGGATTTTTCCATCCAAGGCTGGTTGAGAGTTTGTAGAACAATGGCTTCAGATTTTCAACATACTACTCTTCAACATTCTTCCTAAATGTAACAATATGAGACTCACTAGGAGAACGGCTGTTTATCTTTACTTTCAAAATGCTGCCAACAATATTTTCTGAATGGAAGACACCACAAGGCGCTGAGATCCGGTTGGCACCGAGGTGGTGTCCAGCAAGTTGGTGCACTGGTGTGGCCATCCTATAATGCTGCGCCGAAAGTCGGCGTGGGGTGCCCGAAGGGGGAGGGGGGGGGGGAGGCGGCGCAAATGAGCCTCTCCCGCTTCTCCAGGTGGAGGCATTTCATCTGCAGTGGGGCGCCGAGATCCGGATGGCACCGAGGTGGTGTCCAGCAAGTTGCCGCATTGGTGTGGCCATCCTACAATGCTGCGCCGAAAGTCGGCGTGGGGTGCCCGAAGGGGGGCGGGGGGGAGGCGGCGCAAACGAGCCTCTCCCGCCTCTCCTGGTTGAGGCACTTCATCTGCAGTGGGGCGGCGTCTAGCTGAGTTTCGCCCGCTCTTGCTGCTACAGCGACAGGCGGCTGCAACAGGACTCTCAAAATGGCGGCCTGTTCTTTGGATTTGGGCCTGGTCCACTAAAATGGCCCTGGGACACCTTAGAACTCGGACGCTCGATTTTTTTTTGGCACATTTTGTTTCTGAGCAGCCCCTGAAAATTTGGGGGGGGTTTCGTCAAGCGGGGGCCGAGAAAAAAGGGGGGTCCCAAAACGTGTTTTTAACATTGAGTTTTCCATAGGGCGGTTGGACTCACTTTTAGCTCGAACGGCTGAATGGATTTCTATGAAACTTGGCAAAATTGTAGAGACTGTTTGCCCGATGTGCCTTTGCTAGGTCTCAAGATATGTGCTCCAGTGGATTTTGAGAAATTAACTTTCAAAAAAATATATATATCTGTGACAGCGTCCCGGTTAGCGCCCCGGTTCGCGTACCAGACGCGTAACGGAACTTCGAGAGGAGAAGCGGATTGGCTCTCCGGTGACTCTCAACATTCTAAACAGTCCGGAGCGGCCGCCATCTTGTCTCTCGGTAGGATCGAGAGACAAGAGATGGAAATAAACGAAGGGGGAAATGAATGAAAGGGGCAAGGTAGACCCCTCCTAACCCCCTAGGATTGATGTGGGGGCTATTAAAGGGCCCCGCGGGGCAAAAAAATAAAATACATCTTTTTTCGATTTTTCGCGGTGGAAGCGCTACCCGGTACGCGAACCGGGTAGCTCACCGGTAGCGTAACAGGAGTCCGCCATTTTGTGTTTCGGACGAATTCAGTCACAAGATGGAGGATAAACAATGTTGGGAATGGGTATAAGTGGGCACGGGAGACATATCCTGACCCCCTAGGTTTTCTGAGGGTGGCTGAGGAGGCCCATATATGTAAAAAAAAACCCCTTTTTTTTCAAATTTTCGCACGGTTAGCGCCCGGTCCGCGCACAGGGTAGCGTTCCGGAAAGCAGAACAAGGGAAAAACCAAGGGAAATAGTAAAATAATATTTTAGAGTGCTTTGAGGTAGGGTAGCTCTGAATAGAGCTGTTGTGTTGTGTGGGTGATGTAAGTACCAACATGTAGGTACCAATGAAGAGTCTAAAATTCAATGTACACCGTCTCCTCTGTAGATATTTTGTATGTTCTAATATGGGTTATTTAAATGTACATGTGTGGAAAAGCACTTCATGCTTTAAAGCAATTGTATTTTTGAACTGATTGTTCTTTCCTCTTAGTCCTCCTCTTTGTTTTTTTTCCCCACACTCTTCTTCAGCATGATAGTTGATAAATTCGTTCCCTCAAAAATGTTATATACATAAAAAAATTATATTAAATACATATAAAATATTTTTTTCCTTTAAAAGAAGAATACATTTTACAGCTTTTGATATTTGCTATTAAAAAACCATTGAAATTCACTGAAAAAACCATAGGTTATAGACCATATATAGTTAGGAATTAGCATTTACAAAACCTTGAAAATTCACTGAAAAAACCATAGGTTATAGACCATATATAGTTAGGAATTAGCATTTACAAAACCTTATTTTACTCACACAAAACCATTGAAATTCGGATATATAGTTAGTTGCACTAACTATATATCGCGCACCCACAATCCACTGCTGATCATGTCACATATTACATCATTCATGACATGGTCAGTGACATCACTGATGACATCACTGATGACATCTCAAATGACATCACTGATGACAACATCCAGTGACTGTATGTTTCTGTAAAGTTAAAATATGTCTTACATATTGAAGAATGAGTGGATGTATAAGTGTCTGGATGAAGGATTTAGTAGGTGCATGACTGACTGTATGAGTGAGTGATTAAATGTGTCTCACTGAGTGCATGGGTTAGTGACTAAACTGTCTTAATTTGTGCATCATTATGTCTGTTGTTCTGTAAACTGCTGCATGTGTTGATCAGTAGCTATATGAGTAACTATATGGGTTATTGATTGGTTGCCCAAGTATTTGTATGGGAGACTGAGTGTGTGTGTGGGTGGCTGGGAGGTGTATGACTCTGTGCATAGATGTGTGAGCAGTTGATTCACTAGATGTATGGATTCAAAAGTGCATGTGGAAACAGCTGTATGGGCGGTTGACTGTGTGCATGAGTGTATTGGTGAGTGAATGGATATCTCAGTGCTACATGTCAAAGTAAGTACATATGTAAAACACAGTACATGTGAGAGTTGACATATATAAATAACTGTGCATAAGAGCCAGTGAATGTGTGAGTGGCTGTATGGATCATTGTGAACTTGTATCAGGGATTGTATAAGAGAGTAAATATGTGTTAGTATATGTTTGAATAAGTAAGGTGTGTATAACTGTATAGTTGAGGAAATGGAGGTGTGATTGATTCTTTGCATGACTGACTAGGTGTGTGAGTAACTCCAAAGATGAGTGACAGTCTGTGAGTGTCTGTTTACACTGAGTGTATCTAAGGTTATATTAGAGTCTGAAGAGGTTCATCGTATTATCACATGAATGATGTCATCAGTGATGTGATCAGTAATGTCAAATGAGATGTCATCAGTGATGTCATCAGTGATGTCATTTGAGATGTCATCAGTAATGTCATCAGTGATGTCATTTGAGATGTCATCAGTGATGTCATCAGTGATGTCATCAGTGATGTCATTTGAGATGTCATCAGTGATGTCACTGACCATGTCATGAATGATGTAATATGTGACATGATCAGCAGTGGATTGCGGGTGCGCGATATATAGTTAGTGCAACTAACTATATATGCGAATTTCAATGGTTTTGTGTGAGTAAAATAAGGTTTTGTAAATGCTAATTCCTAACTATATATGGTCTATAACCTATGGTTTTTTCAGTGAATTTTCAAGGTTTTGTAAATGCTAATTCCTAACTATATATGGTCTATAACCTATGGTTTTTTCAGTGAATATATATATATATATGTATGTATATATATATATATATATATATATATATATATATATATATATATATATATATATATATATATATATATATATATATATATATATATATATAATTATAAAGCGCAACATTTATCCTAGGGGATGTCACGGCGCTAAGGGTTACGGTAGTGAGTAGGTGGGTGAGGGCCAGATATCAGTCTTTAGGGAATAGGTGTGTTTTGAGTCTTCCCCTGAAGGCGTTGTACTGTTTAGTCAACCTAAGTTCGACTGTGAGCTCGTTCCAATGTGAAAAGGTACAGCCTCCTGTTCTAGACTTATTTATCTTTTTGTTTCGGCCAGAGCAAGGTGTTGCGATCGTAGTGGTCTAGTGGGAATATAAAAGTGTATTTTGTTCTGAAGGATCATGGGGCCTGTGTCGTGGAGTGTCCTGTGAGCATGACCAAGGAGCTTGAAGCAGGCTCCCTGACGCATGGGCAGCCAGTGGAGTTGCTTTAGGCAGTCCTTTGCTGAGCTGTGTTTGCCTTTTTTGCACACTAGTTTTGCTGCAGCATTCTGCACCACCTGTAAGCGTTTAAATAGGTAGTCTGGCATGCCCACGAAAAGGGCATTGCCATAGTCGAACCTGCTGACTAGCAGGGCCTATGTGACTGTTTTCCTGCTTTCCAGGGGGATCCACAGGAATAACCTTTTTAGGAGTTTCAGGGTGGCGAAGCTTTTCCCACATAGAGTTCGTATGTGGGCCTGCATAGATAGTGTGTCGTCAATAGTTACACCCAGGTTTTTGGCACAGTGCTTGGGTGTGGGGGCGTCTCCTAAAGAGGAGGGGTCCCAGATGTGTTTGACTTCTCCGAGGAGCAGGATTTCAATTTAGTCTGCATTTAGCTTTAGGCAGTGTTCTGCCATCCAGTCAGCCATTTCGGTAAGGCAGCTAGTAAGTTTAGTTTTGGTGCCCCTTCCCTATGGTGATTGTAAGTTGTGTGTCATCCACATAGGAGCAAACCCCAAAGCCCAATTTTGTCCCAATTTGTGCCAGAGGTGAGACATAGGCATTGAACAGCGTGGGCCTGAGGGTTGCTCCCTGCGGGAGACCACATTTCAGTTGTTTCGGTTCAGATGAGAAGGCTCCTAGCTGGACCGTTTGGGTTCTGTTGCACAGAAAAGAACTGAGCCATTCAAGGGCTTTTCCATTTATCCCATTTTCCGGTAAGTTTTCGAGCAGAAGATGATGAGAGACCGTGGCGAACACTGCAGACAGGTCTAACAGGATCAGGGCCACAGCTTTGCCTTGGTCCAGAGAGTTTCTAATATTGTCCGTGACGGCCAGCAATGTGGCCTCTGTGCTATTGGTAGCCCTGAACTCTGTTTGGGAGGGGTCCGGTATGTTGTTGTCTTCTAGGTATTTGGATAGCTGTCTATTAATCAGCTTCGCCAACACTTTGGAGAGATACAGGAGTTGAGATATGGGTCTGTAGTTGACCGGGTTTGTCACATCTTTACTTGCTTTTTTTTAGCAGCAGGGTCACAATCGCTTGTTTCCATGTTTCTGGGAAAGTTGCTGCTTCTAGGGAGTTGTTTAAAAGCTGCGTGATAGCTGGGGTGAGGGAGGGTATGATCTGTCTTAAAATAAAATGTGGGCAGGGGTCAAGGGGGGATCCAGATTTGATATCTTCATGGTTCTGGCAACATCTGCTTCTGAAATTGAGGCGAAGCTATTTAGTTGGGTGTGATTATTCAAGGGGGGGGTCTGAATCTCCCCTGCTAATGGGGGCCACTGGGGTGTTTAGGTCTAATGTTGAGTAGATTTTCTCTACTTTATCTGTGAAAAAATTACTGATCATTTCACAGTTTTCTGTTGCAGGGTGCAATGTTTGGGACGTGCAGGCGGGTTTACACAGTTCTTTTACGATTTTATATAGCTCTTTGGTTGAGTTGCTATTTTTATTGATTCTTTGTGCTTAGTGTGTCCTTTTTACCTTTTTTATGACATGATTGTAAGTTTTGAGAACAGTTTTGTAGATTAACTTTTCAGCATCTAGTCTGGACATTCTCCAGGTGTGTTCCTTGATTTTGCATTTCCTTTTAAGTGTTTTGATTTCTGGGGTTTACCATTTTTAGAGGTGGTTCTTTTTATGGATTTAGATTTGATTAAGAAGGCACATAAGTTCAAAGTGTGGGTGATCTCCGTGTCAAGATTCAGAGCGTCTTTGTTGGTGAGGCGAGTACCTAGGTGTTCTAGGTTGGTGTTTGTTGGCCAGTGGAGTTTAAATGATTCTGTAGTTACCAGTTTCCAAGGTCTGTAATAGTCGGGCACAGGTAGAGAAGGTCCTGTGGGTAACGCAGGCTGAGCAAATGAAAAGGAGACAAGGGAGTGGTCCGTCCATGTCACGGGTTGAATCTCCTCAATCGAGGTAGTTTCAATGTTGGAGAACAGTAGGGTCAATGTGTGGCCTGCATTATGAGTGGGACCGTGGATCCATTGTATAAATTGGGGACTTTGCATGTCATTGTATAGATGGGTGGCAGCTAAGTTGTCTGGTTTGTCGAAGTGAATGTTAAAATCTCCGATCACCAGGAAGTTTTTGTATTTGAGACAGACAGGGAAGAGTTGTGTGAGCAGCTTCGCGCTGAAGTCTCCATGATATCCAGGGAATAGATATCACTGCTCCTCCTAATAGGGAGTGATTACCCTTAGCTACTTGGAATGCTAGTAATTCATGCTCATCAAGCTGCGCTACTGAAATTGGGAGGCAGTTGAGGTTGTCCCTAAATATTATTGCAAGTCCCCCTCCTCTTTTCCCTTGACTATCTTGACGTATGATTATATATTTCGGGGGGAGTGCGTTGGCTATATCAGGGCAGTTGTTCTCATCTAGCTAGGTTTCAGTTATAAACACTAAGTCGGGGTTCATTTCGTTAATAATGTCCCAGATCTCCAAGGAGTGTGTGGGGAGGGATCTAGCATTGAGCTATAGGCATTTGGTTCTTAGGCCGTTATTCACCGTTTCGGGTGTGGATTCTATGTGTGCTAGGCTGCACCATTTGCATTTTAAGCATGTGAATGGTCATTTGATGTTTTCAGAAGAAGCTTTAAAGCATTCTGCGTGGTTGCTTGGGGTATGCCTATTGAGTTCAGTGAGTACCTCTCTGGAATAGGTCAGTGAGTCTCGGAGGTCCGTGCTGCGAGTAGCAGGGGTCCTGGCCCCGGTCAGGCGCGGATGGGCGCAGTCGGGCTTGCCACCATCACAGACAAGTACAGCCCGAGCTGGAGTTCTGGCTAAGCCAGAACCCACCTCGGAGCCCAAGGTTAACCCTACTATTGCCTTGTTCCCTGTACCACCACTTGTACCTGTGCTAGGTGGTGAAGTTACCTTAGGGGCAGTGGTAGTAGGTGGAGTTGAATCCTTGGCTTTTGGACAATTTACATCTTTTGTGCAATGGGTCTTTTCTTTACATAAATAGCACCAAGGTTTCTTTTTGCCTTTACCTTAGTTAGACTGTGACACCCCCCGCCCAGATTTAGGTTTATGGGGCCCCAATGAAGACTTTTGATCTGTACCCTTCCCCATACCTCCATCTGGAGTCTTAGGGCCAGATGTAGGTAATCCCATTTTACCGACTCTAAAATACAGAATCATACTGATTCGTTATTTCAGAATCGGAAAACGGGATGTAGGAAACAATTTGGTAAAAAATACTGAGTCGGTAACAGTCGGATTTCTGACTCGGTAAATACCGAATCGGTGATACAAAAAAACACCCAATTGAGTCTGTCAACCAATCCGGAGCATCCACCACACCCCACAACATAGCAACAGAGGGACCAACCAATCAGATGCAACTACCCCTCCCCAGTACCTGGGAGTGGCCACACCCATGCAGGTGCAGAGCAACTGAACAGTTTGGAGAGCTAGAGGAAACACAGAGGAACAGGCTGCCCTGAGCTTAGCTGAGCTGCAGAATGGAGTCCCAGGATGGCCAGAAGGATGAAGCTGAGCGCAAGAGGAAAATTAAATTCAGCACAGCAGAATTGCAGGTGCTGGTGGAGGAGGTCGTGAAACACCACACCCAGCTCTTTGGGAAGCAGTCTCTGCATGTTGCAGAGTCTGTTAAAAGGAACACCTGGCTGGGGATCCAGTCCAAGGTCAATGCTATTGGGGTCATCACCAGGGACATTGATGACCTTAAAAAAAGGTGGTATGATCTGCGGATCATAACAAAAAAAAACTTGCAGCCCAGAGAAAAGAAGCAGGAGTCACAGGTGGAGGGAGGAACCGTGCACCAAGGCTGACAGACCTGGAGCAGCTGGTGGAATCCACCCTGGAGCCAGAGAGTGTCCATGGGATCGGGGATGCTGAAAGCTCAGCCAGAGCTGCAAAAAAACAAGGTAAGCTGCATGGACATGAATCCCCACCCCTTTCCCTGTCCCCCTTCCCCAATGTGAGTGTCTGCATCACACTCCAGTACAGATTTTAGGAATTTTCAAAAATGCATCATGGGAGACGTAGCCATAGGAACATACATCAATACAGTCATCATAGGAATCAGCAAGGCATGCCACACACTACATCCAGAAGCTGTTGAGGACCAGGCAATTGTGTGATAGGAATGTGATTTTATAATGACACACATCGCTGAGCCAATGTTCATATCTTTCCACAGGAGAGTCATCATGCAGTACAGCGCAGGAATGGGAGGAGAGGGCACCAGCAACGGAGAGGAGTGAGGAAACACCCAGAAGTGCAGGTCAAAGCACTGTTCTGCCACCCACACCCACAGCGCAGGCAGCAACTACACCGGAGCGAGCTACCACACCACAGCCTCTGTCACCTCTGCTGTTTGGGTCACAACAGTTGGAACCACCTGCACTTTCCCCCACACCAACCTCAGAGTCATCTGTGCTGGTACGGCCAAGGAGGCATGATATTCCCCCTCTCAGGATTCTGGAGTCGTCCGATGAGGATGATGGGGAGGCAGACAACGCAGGACAGCAGAGTGCATCTGGAGCTGTGCGTACCGGTGCCAGAGGCCGGAGGGTATGGGAGAGAGGCAATGGCGAGGATGGAGAGGGGGTTTTCTGTGGTCTTGAGGCCACCATGGTCAAAGTCCAGCGCCTGCAAGCAAAGGGCATATTAGCTGTACATAGACGGGTGCGCGACTTGAATCACAGGATGGGCAACATCGAGCAGGGAATTGGCTCCATGGCACAGAGCATGCAGTCCATGGCAAATGGAATGAGGGACATGACACAGTCCGTGATGGATCTCTGTGAGAGACTAGACTCTGACCACTCAGAGAGGCGCCGGCATGGACAGTGCATGCGCCAACAGACAAAGGCCATGAACCGGCTTGCCACAGCAACCTCCCTGCTATGTCTGCGCTCTGTTGCCATGCAAGATGGCATTGTGCACTGCTGCACGGATTTGACGAGGGGGATGGGGAGAGTTACCTCGGCCATGGAGATACTACTCACCAACCAGGCAGCCACTGCTGGGGACACAGAAGACTCTATCAGCAGGAGTAGCTGTAGCACTCCTGTTCCTGACATTCGATGGAGCAGCAGGCGCCAGCCTGCTGAGCCAGGCTCCACTGCCACTGTTGCCACCCAGCCTCGTGCATCCCGCACTGTAGTGCGTGGGCGCAAACAATGATGATGCCCACAACTCACAGGACATGTCACTGTGAGGTAACCTGTGACCACCCAGTGTGGTATTCAGACATTGAAGTACCATGGTGTGCTATCCGTCAACTGCCGTAGTGACAATTTAACTACGTAATTGAAATACAAAGCCTGGCTGTGTCTCCTTACTTACTTAGAAATAGCTGCGTGTGATCTCTGCCCGTCTCAGTCTCCCATCTGTGGCTTGCGCTGCTCCTGCTGCATAGGGCTCTGCCTGTTCAGTTCCATCATCAATGTCCTCATGATGTGTAATCTCCACCTCTGTGCCTTCCTTGGTGGCAAGGTTGTGCAGCATGGCACAGGTCGCAATGATTTTGCAGCAGATGATTGGAGTACTGCCATGCATGTCCGCTATTGTGGAGGTAGAGGCAGCGGAACCTGCTATTTAGGAGTCCAAATGTGCGTTCTACAACGCTGTGAGTTGCTCTGTGTGCCATATTGTAACGCCGCTCACTCCTGGTAGATGGATTGAGGTAGGGGGTGAGCACAGAGGACCGCACAGCATAAGCGCTATCGCCTAGGTGGAAAAGAGTGCCATTAGTTACATACTCATGATACATTCAACAGCATTAACTATCTAGAGTGTGTCACAGTTATTTACCTAGCAGGTATCCATCACGGAAATCTCCAGCAACAAGGCGTGTGTATATCCCACTGTTCTGGAAGATGTACAAGTCGTGGGTACTCCCAGGGAATTTGGTCACAATGTCTGTTATGATGTTGCCAGCGTTGCATATCACCTGCACATTGATTGAGTGCGTTGACTTCCGGTTCCTGTAAATGTGTTCTGTGGCTGCAGGTGGGCAGAGTGGGATGTGGGTGCCATCTATGCAGCCTATGACGTGAGGGAAGTGTGCCAGTTGATAGAAATCTGTTTTGGTCTTCGCAAGTTCCGCAGGTGTCAGGGAACCCAATATAATGATGCATTCTCTGCATCATGGCCTCCAGGAACTTCCTGAAGAAACGGGACAGGCAGCTCTGGGACACCCCACCTACTGCAGCAATCACACTCTGGTAACTCCCAGATGCGAGCAGGTGTAGGCTACACTGCACCTGCACATGGGGTGGGATGGTGTGCACCCTTGGTGTTGGGTGTTCCAGGAGTGGGTGCAGGTCCCTGATCAAGTCCAGGATGGTGTGGGGGCATGGCCTGTACCTTTGCAGTATCTCTGGCTCACTCATTTGGAAGAGCGTTATCCTCTGCCTGTAGACTTGCTCCTCCCTTCTCCATACCCTCTCTCCTGCTGTCTGTAGCCGTAGCTGCCTTGCTATGACGTAGAATACCGCCATTCTGGTGGAACTGTTGCATTTTGGGGCCTCATTTTATAGCCTGCACCCGGTTACCACCTGCTTTCAATCCATGGTAAATACTGACTCTTATGTACCGAATTTCATGGAATTCGGTGTTTTTGAGCTTTCCTACATCTCAAAGGTCATTTTTTACCATTTCTTATTTATCGATTCGGTAAATAAGAATTCGGTAAATGAGGATTCTGTAAATTCCGAATCGGTAGAATACAGACTCGTATTTACCGAATCGGTACATTTTTGACTCCTACATCTCATCTTCCCAATACTGGTCGGTAACGGCTGAAATTACCGAATTTCGGCCGTTTCCGACCGGTATTGGGCTACCTACATCTGGCCCTTAGAATCTTGCTTCTTTTGGTCACCACCATTGTTCTGGGTTTTCTGCTTCACCCTGGTTCTGACCCACTTATATGCCTTCTATCCCAATTCTTGGGGAGAGGTCAAATCTGAGTCAACCAGGTACTGATGCAATAACGGACTTTGGCAATTATTAAGTATATGCTTCTTCATAATTTATTATACAATCCATAATTTATTATACAATCCTACAAAATCATGCTGCCAAGCAACCAGCCTTACAGAGCCTTATTAGCACTGTTCACAAAGTCTACCCAGGCCTGAGTCTGAGCCTTCTGGGTGTCTCTGAACTTAATCTTGTATTGCTCAGTGGTTAAGCCAAACCCATCAATGAGAGCACTCTTCAGAACTGAATAATTGTCAGCATCTTCTTCTCTAACAGTGAGGAGCTTATCTCTATTATCAGCAAAGGAGAGCCTCAAGATAGCTGCCCACTGCTCGTGAGGGACCCTCTGTACTTTACATGCCCTCTCTAAAGCAGTTCTCCATTTGTGGATGTCATCCCCAACATGGTAGAGAGGGACAATCTTGCACAGGCTCCTGTTGTCAAATGAATGTTTCTTTACTCTAGGGACACTGTTGCTGCCACCATGGGACTCTAGTCCCAACTTCTTTTCTAGCTCTCTGGACTTCCAGGGGCTTTTTGTCAAGGGCCAGTTGCTCTTGCCTGACTCTAAACCTAGCTTTCTCAAGCAACTGCTATTCCCTATCTAAAAAGTGGTCCCTTTAGCTCGATACAGAGGTCCCTACTGAGTGCCCGGAGCGGTCTGATTCTGCAGATGGGGATCTAGATCTCCTTGGTAAACTCTGCACTCTTCCAGGAGGGGTGAAGATTGGCTCCCCTGAGCCATCTCCCTGATCCTCTGGAATATCTGAATTGTCCACGTGGGAACCTTCAGGTTCCTCCTGCCGGGTTTGAGTCTAAGTCATAAAAGGTGTCACCTCCTGACACGTCCTCATTCCTTGTCCCACCCACTCTCTCCAGCTCATCTGACCCAGGGGTCTCCCTAAGGCCATTTATGAGTAACACCTCAGTCAGGCGTTGAGTGTTGGCTGCTCGCCCTGTCTTCAGCTTTCTAGAGGCACACGGGGCTTTCAATTCCTGTATCTAGAGGGCAGAGAGCCACTGGTTTCTCCTTTAGTAGACATACTGAAGGAGTGGTGTGTGCACCTACCTAACCTAATGGGAAACTAAACTCTCTTAGGTTGGGGAAGTGTGTGCTAAACCCTTACTACTCAACCCCAAGTTCAGTAGAACTTACTTATCCAAGCTAGTATTATATGTACCTAGTACTTGTGGTTTTCCAGTTAATCAATACAAAGATTTATGTAGCAAAATAATGCAGGGTTGAATCCCAACGGCTGCACACCAAGGTGAGAAGTTGGCCTGGTATATGCTGTCCACTAGTTTAAGTGGGCACCTTGCACCAGTCCAAACATCCCTTATGGTGATAAGGTTAAAGATAACCTGAAAAAGCTTTCCAAGTGGTATCTGTGGAGAGCACCCGTTCGGCTTAGTCTTGAAGGAATGTTAAGCAGCTTGTTTTACCAGAATGCTACCTTATAGTATTGGTTAAATGAAAGGTAAACCACACAGTAGTTATAAAAATATGTATTTATTAATATAACACTCTCTAGTATCCTCTATTTGAGGATATAACACACAGCACACAATACTTTAGCAATTAAACAATCATAAGTAGCCCAATACACAGTGGGCTCCAGGGGAAGACCAAACCATATACTAAAATAGTGGTATAAGAACCACGACTTGAGTCAAGACAATGTCTAGGACGTGTAGAATCGCACAACCCCAAGAAACCACCCAAGGTGGGTACGTAGTAACCCCACGGAGGACGCATGCTCCAGACAACTCTATGGGAGAGTTGCGGTTGAAGTTTTAAAGATTAAGGACCCTTACCAGTGGATTACGAAGAACCCTTTGGAACTTAGAATGTTGGAGAGCCGTGGATACTGTAGTACCAGTGTTACCTATCCCAGGGAAGCTGGGTGCATAGGGCTGAAGTGGTGTCGGAAACCGATGTTGTTCTCAATGGGAGACTTCAAGGAAATGCCACTGCTGGAAGGAAGAAAAATGTCCACTGGAATCCACAAGTGGATTCTTGATGAAAGGAACCTGAAAGCAGAGGGGAGAGAGTTTGGGTCATTCAGGAGTGACCAGGGGCTCTGGAGACGAATGCCCACCGATGTCGGGTGCTTCTGGTGAGATGAGGGGGTTCTTGATTCTTCAGCTGCAGGGACAAGGAGACGTCGAGGACGACCAGGAGCCAGATGTGAGCTGTCCCGGATGTCGAGTGCTGAGGGGTCAGTGTCCGGCGGGAACACCAACAAGCCTTGGCAATGACAACCCACGAAGATGGTCAAGATTGGTTAGGTCTGGCCCAACATGGACTAGGAGACTCACCACAGCAAGGGAAGTCAGGGCAAACCTGGAGCAACCAGGGGAGCCCAAATAAAGCAGTGTTGACCCTCAAGAGGACCCACATCCGGGAGGCACAGGAGTCGCGAGGGGACCTCAGGCAATTTCACAAAATCTCAGTTCCCAGGGCACAGAGTGCGAGGAGGCCGAAGTCCTTGGTAGGAAATGTGCGCAGAGGTTGGGGCTGACACCCCAATGCACAAATTTGGGGAATGCCAACAAGCATATGCACTTGCAAATGAACGCGGTGCACAGGGGTATGGGTTATGCGGTCCCCATGAGGGATACTGGCCTCAAACTCGGTGAGAGGGCAGCTCGACCTCAGGGTACTTGGGAACCCACCTCCTGTGTTGCTGGAGCCTTCGGAGTCCGCAGGAGCTCAGGATCAGCAGACCGGTTAATTGTGTTACATGCCTGTGAATGCAGGGGAGTGACTCCTTCACTCCAAGGAAGATACTTCCGTAGTCTTTGATGCTCCACAGGGTCCTACACTGAACCTGTATGGTGCATTGGCACAGACGATGCTTTGGACAGGGAGGGAGACTAAGTCGGGGTCAGTGAAGTCCAGCAAAGTCCAGAGTGTCCCGACGGTCGAAGTTCAGTGGTTTCTGGTTCAGAATCTTGTCCACGTCGAATCTAGGGTCCTATAGCCCTTTGTTACCCACATGAGATGGTTGGACAGATTCAGGGGACCCTCCCAGTAGAGGGTCTGGACAGTGGGGAGGATACTCCCATGTCCTTGTCCAGTTTCGTGCCAGAGCCTGTGCCAACGACTCAAAGAACTGGTTTGAACTGGACTAGGCACAGGGACATTAAATGTGCTTCTCGTGCAGACTTTCTGGCACTGAGGCAGTGCACCCACCCAGCCCCAATACAGTATCTATTGCAAATCAGGGTTGCCCAGGAGATGCACAAACAACTAGGCCCAGAAATCTTTAGGGCGTGAAGACTCGGGCAGTTCCTCTGCATATATTTCAAGTTGTATTTTACAGTAGAGTAAGTTCCCGATCCACTTTTTCAGAGTAGCAGTAGTTTTAGACCCCCCAGCATTGTGCCACCACCCGTTTAGCAAGCAAGGTCGAGACAGCAATTAAACTATGGTTGCAGGGTTTGAGGTTCTTTACCCAGCCCAGCAGGCAGACATCAGAAGTACACATCACGGATTCAGAGACAACATTAGTAAGCAGAGTTGTGACCTTGGTCCAGAATTGATAGATTCCTGTACAATGCCATGCAAGATGCAAAAGCTCTGCATCCCCCTGCCCCCACGGAACAAAGCAGGCATTCTCCCGCAGACCAAAGCGCTTCAATTGCAGCGGTGTATAGTACAACTGGTGCAAGTATTTAAAATGGATGATGCGGAGGTTGCAATTTGCAGTTAAGCGGCCTGTTCGGGCACAGCAGAACCTCCACATATCTGGTGAGAATGAAGTTCCTTGTATCGCCACCAATTTATTATTTATAGGGGCCCTGCTTATGCAGGGGCGCCCTCTAACGTAAAACCCAGCACCCTGCCTTCAGGATTGATAAGGCCTGCAATTGGGGTGACTGATAGGTTTTAAGTGTAGTGACTTATAGATATAGTAAACCTATATCTTTCATAAGTGGTGAAGCACCAGCTTACATAGGCTGCAAAGTCAGACCTGTAGTTGCATTTTGCATGGACTCTCATGGGTGGCATAATACATGCTGCCGCCCGTGGGAGGCCTCTGGGGTACCTATGTACTGGGTACATGTGTACCATATACTAGGGATTGATAAGAGTACCCCAGTATCTAATCTGGAGTGTACCGAGTACGTGTTTTACAGTTTAGGAGGAAAAGGCAGATAGGCTGGGGTCCTGATTAGCAGGATCCCAGCCAGACTAGTCAAAAACAGTGGGTGCAATCAGCAAAAAGTGGGGGTAACCATAAGAAGCAGTTCCTACTTTCCGACAGTTAGTGATGAGTGGATTGGTTAGTGGTGTAGGATAGAGTCATGTACTGTTCGCAGGTGATGGTAGAAATGTGTGGTAGCTCGGATAGAAGGGTATAAAGGTGTGGTTTCGTAGTGTGTGCTGAGAAATTGGATTGTGCATAGGGTTAGTTTGTAGTCCATGAGTGGAGTACATTTGGTGTGTGTCTGTTACTCTGGTCGTGGATGGGGTTGGGTGTGTGCTAATGAATGGGGAAATGGGCAGCATTTCTGACCCTAGTCCCGACCAACTTCAAACAGGCACTCACCCTTGTCCTCTCCACCCTCAGCCTCGATGCACAGGTGAGACACCCTAAGCTTTTTTTTTTATGTAGCCCGAACTAGCGCCGAAGATATCAGGTATCAGAGTGCTTTACATGAGCACCAGTTTCGTTACACAAGGACACATTCATTTTGTTAGGCAAGGGGAGATTAAGTGATTTGCCCAGAATCACAGGATGTTGTGCGTTGTTGTCGAGACTCAAACCTGGTTCTCCAGCTTCGAGGTCAACCGCCCTAGCCGTAAGGCTACATCCTCTCCCGTAGCCTTGGCCTTTTATATCCCTATTAGTCAGGTGACCCCTTCAGCCAATGGGAACCCTAGCCCTATTCAATCACAACACTAACACTGAACCTTAGGGCCAATAGGAGGCCAAGCACTCAATCAGGCACAAAACTCCAATCCCTACGTCCAATAGAAAGCCTAATCCCAAACCCAGTCCCTACAACCCTGTTCCCTGTCAATCATACATGAAACCCTAAACCCTATCTCCAATAGAAAACCTAACCCTAGGCCTCGTTCCTACCCTATATTAAGTAACCAATCACACTGGAAACCCCGAGCCTATCAACCAATCAGATCACTAACCCTAAGCCTTACACCAATGGAATCACTGATTCAGGAACTAATCAGAACCCTCAAATAACCAACCAATGAGAACACTAACCCTAAACCAATAGAAACACCAGATGCAACCACCAATCAATGCACCCAATAGTAGTCTATATAGGAATTCACCAAACACCCCAGCAAAAACATGGGCACCACCTCCTCCCACGACCTCTGCGACAAGCTTGAATCCTACTTCCATCTGAAAAGCATGGGCCTCTACGACCACTTCAATGACCAGACACCTGACGCCGGAACCACCCCCTCCCCAGCACCAGACAGCCTACCGTCTCCTCATGGACCCCAGTGACCACCGAAGACACCACTTCGACCATGAAAGGCATCCACTCAGGAGCCCCCACGAACCCCTGCCTGCCACATATCTACCACAGAGCCGCCATTGCCCCAGAACTACGACGCACCATCAATACCGCCTTTAAGACCGGCACCTTCCCCAACAACTGGAAATGTGCAGAAGTCAGACCCCTGCTCAAGAAGCCCTCTGCGGACCCCACTGACCTCAAGAACTACCGACCCATCTCCCTCCTCCCCATTGCGGCCAAAGTTTTCTTAGAAGATCGTCAATGCCCAGCTAACAAAATTCATTGAAGAAAACTCCATCCTCGCCCCCTCCCAATCCGTATTCTGCAGCAACCATAGCACAGAGACCGCTCTACTCGCCGTCACAGACCACATCCGCATCCTCCTCGACCAAGGGCACACCGCGGCTCTGATCCTACTTGATCTCTCTGCTGCATTTGACAACGTCTCCCACCGCACACTAACCGCCAGACTCCACAACACTGGCATACAGGGAACCGCCCTCGACTGGATCCGCTCCTTCCTCACTGCAGAACCCAAAGAATCAGACTGACACCCTTCCTCTCCAAACCTACGGAAATCAACTGTGGAATACCCCGAGGATTGTTGCTTAGTCCCACGCTCTTCAACATCTTCATGGCCCTCCTCGCCGCCATCGTCAAACAGCATGGACTCAACATAGTATCTTACGCCGACGACACCCAGCTCATCCTCTCCCTCACCGAGGACCCCGTCACCACCAGACTCCATTTCCAGGAAGGAATGATGGATGTTGCATCCTCAATGAACAGCAGCTGGCTGAAGCTCAACTCGGAGAAGACAGAGGTCCTCGTCCTTGGACCCTCCCCCTCCGCATGGGACAGTACCTGGTGGCCCACCGCCCTTGGCAGCCCTCCAACCCCCATGGACCATGCACGAAACCTTGGCATCGTCCTCGACTCCTCCCTCTCCCTGACCCGACAGGTCAACGCCGTCACCTCTAGCTGCTTCAACACCCCCTGCATCCTCCGAAAGACCTTCAAGCGGATCCCCGCCGAAAAAAGGAAGACTGTCACCCACACACTCATAACCAGCAGACTGGACAACGGAAACGCCCTGTATGCCGGGATCAACAGGTCTCTGCTCCACAAACTCCTGACCATACAGAACACCGCAGCCAGACTCGTCCACTGCATCCCTTGACACGAACATATCACCCAACACCCGCGTAACCGCCACTGGCTCCCCATAGAGAAGAGAGTTACTTTCAAGAAACTCACCAATGCCTACAAATGCCTCCAACACCGGCCCCCAATACCTCAACGAAAGGATCTTCTTCTACATACCCAAGAGAAACCTCTTATCCGCCGATCTCGCCGAAACCCCACGCAGCAGAAAAGCCAGAACAGGTGGAATAGCCTTCTCATCGCGGCCAAGACCTGGAACAAGCTTCCAATCGACATCAGACGTTCCCCCTCCGTGAACATCTTCAGGAAGACACTCAAGACCTGGCTCTTCTACTGAAAAGAGCTGCTCCCCTCCCCTCTAACCCCCCCCCCCGCCTCCCCAGCGCCTTGAGACCCTATTGAAAAAATCGGGAGCAGATGCTGCCAACCCAAAGAACTACAGGCCGATCTCCCAAATACCCTTCCTGGCTAAAGTAATTGAGCAACATGTCCTAAAGAAACTTTCATCTTTCCTGGAGGATCACAAACTCCTACAATCGCAACAGGCAGGGTTCAGAGCACACCACAGTATCGAACTTGTGATGCTCTCGGTCCTTGATGACCTAAGACTCCTGGCTGATAAAAAACAACCGAGCGCCCTGATTTTATTAGATCTATCAGCGGCGTTCGATACGGTCGACCATCTCTAACTAACTGCTCTGGGTCTCCAAGGTCCGGTCCATCAGTGGTTGTGCTCCTTTCTCACTGGAAGATCTCAAAAAATCCAGCTGGGGAAACAGGTATCAAATAGGGGAGCCCTTACCTGCGGGGTCCCCCAGGGATCCGCCCTCTCCCCACTCCTATTTAACATCTACCTACACCCCCTGGTAACAGCCCGGGCCCACATGGACTGCCGTGTCTTCAACTATGCTGATGACACCCAGCTCTTTCTTCAGATTGACAACAACGCCCGAGCTCAGGAAACGGACCAAAAGATTCTCAGATTTACCATAAATTGGATGACTAAAAACTCCCTGAAAATCAATCCGGAGAAAACGGAAGTCCTTGTGCTACCCACAAAAAGCAACCCATGGCATGACGGCTTCTGGCCCCAGGAGTTGGGCACCACTCCCTCCCCCGCCACCACCGTAAAAAGCCTAGGCATTAAATTGGACCAAGAGCTCTCCATGACCAACCAAATAACCACAGTAGCAGGCACCTGCACTGGACTCCTAAGACAACTACGCAAACTGGCCCCCTTGCTCTCCCCGGTTACCCTGCAAATGATCATCCAAGCCACAATTCTTTCCAGGCTGGACTACGGTAATGCGCTATACCTTGGCCTCCCGCAAAAACTCACTAACAAACTTCAGGTGGTGCAAAACCAGGCTGATATTTAGGCTACCTAGAAGATCCCATGCCTCCCCCCTGCTTAACCAACTTCACTGGCTCCCCATCAGGCAAAGAGCGAAGTTCAAGGGCCTCTGCATTGCCCATAAAGCAATATACGTCAAAGCTCTAGCATATTTAAAGGAGCGCCTTAAGATCTACGTACCAGGGCGCTCACTGCGATCTATAGAGGCATGCAACCTGGCGACTCGCCAATACACCCTGGTCTCGAAAGGGGGGGAGAACCTTCTCTGTCATACTCCCTAAACTCTTGAATCAGCTGCCAGACCACCTTCGCAAAGAACCTTTGCTCCTCAACTTCAGGAAACAACTTAAAACACTATTGTTCAAGGAAGCAGCGACCACCGGTTAAACCTACCATCATTGCCGGTTTTCCTGACCTGCCCTCATTGATTCAAGCCTCGCCTCCAAAGCGCTTAGAGACCTGATGGTGATTAGCGCTATATAAATACAAATACATGGGTGAGTAGCGCTCTTACAAGTCCCCTAATTGATTGATTAGATCTAAAAGACGCCTACTTTCATATTCCAATTCATCCCGCTCATCGCAAATATCTCAGGGTTATGATAGCAGGCGAACATTACCATTACAAGGTACTTTCATTCGGCGTCACCACGGCCTCCAGAGTGTTCACCAAATGTCTCGCAGTAGTAGCTGCTCATCTCAGAACACAATGTTTACATGTCTTCCCTTACCTGGACGGCTGGCTTATCGAAGCGAGCACTTACCAAAACTGTATACTACACACTCAGACAACAGTACACCTACTTCACCAGTTGGGTTTTACAATAAATGCACAAAAATCTCACCTGTGTCCGGCACAAGTGCAATCTTATCTGGGAGCTTCCATCAACACTCTCAAAGCTCTAGCCACTCCAAATATAGCCAGGATTCACAATATCCAGGCCACACTATCACAATTTCAACCCAACCAACCATTACCAACCAGAGTCTTCATGCATCTGCCGGGAATGATGGCATCCTGCGTTGCAATCGTACCTCATGCAAGGCTTCACATGTGTCCTCTGCAGCAATGTCCAGTCAGTGCAGTCAATCACAGGGTCTATTAACCGATCTAGTGTTGGTAGACAGTCGCACCCATCGCTCTCTGCAGTGGTTGAACCCTCAACCTTGAGGGTCTACACACAGCGGACTCGCGCTGTAACCAAGAAGGGGGCAGAAGCCGATCGAGCTTCGCCCAACCCGCCGTTGCTTTCAATTGGGAAGCAAGCAACAGGACGGTCTGAATCCAAGCCTACCCAAAACGAAGATCGCCTAAACCCTCTGACGCCCTGCTACAACACATGTAGCTAGCAACCACGAGGATCCATCAGAGGGAACCTCGTTAACACGGCCAATTACAGGTTTATCTCTCCAGGTTTCCAAAGCCCACACCATATGGCTTTATGTATTGCAGGCAATAACTGTAAAAATAGTCCTGATGATGATCCCATTGTACTATGAGCCCTTAGGGATCGAAACGTCGACGCAATAAGCAGTGTAGCATATTATTTAATATGGTTATTTGAAATTGTTGGCACTGCAGGGTGAATTTGTTGTAACTGTATTTACTTTAACTACAAGTCACCTATTGGCTCAAAAACTTCTTGCTTTGCCTGAAAAGTTTTTTCCTTGTTCTATCTCCCTCTTCCTGGTTTATCTTTTCTTAACCTTTCGGGATAGGTACAGGACTGTACCCTATCTTGCCACTATTTTTGGCCTCCTCTTGGGCCAACACAACTTCATGTTATCTTATGAATAAACTTACGCCCGGCTGGACGTGTTTCAAAAATATAGTACTTATTGTAGTCTATATTGCTATTTTTTGTTATATCTTGATTCCTTAGGACCCCTGTTCTTCGAAATATCTCTCCTTTGTTGGCACCTAGGAGGAGTACATTGGCGTAGTCCAATCGCGAGAGGATAGTTGCTTGTATAATAAGTTGGCGGACTTTAGCGTCAAAGAAGCCAAGTATGTGGCTAAGACTCCTCAACAAGCCAACACAGTTGCCAGCCACTTTTTTGGTATGGGTCTGATAGTTAAGTGAGGCGTCCATCCAAAATCCTAGGTTTTTAACTAGGGTTTTGGGGGGTGGAATGGTGCCTAAGGAAGACGGCCACCAGTGCTCATTCCAGTGGCTGACGTTTTTACCAAGGAGTAGCACTTCTGTTTTACCAGCATTGAGCTGTAAACAGTTGTCCGTCATCCATTGGGCTACTGCGGAAAGACCGTCTTTAAATCTTGAGGCCAGTATGGAAGGGCCTTCCGAGAGAGTGATGGCCAGCTGTGTGTCGTCGGCGTACGACACCAGTGTCAGGCCCCACTCTTTGGCCACTGCTGCAAGAGGTTGCACGTAAAGGTTAAAAAGGGATGGGCTCAACGCAGAGCCCTGCGGAACTCCCTGTGCAATGGGATGAGATTTAGATAAGAAAGGGGGTGCTGAGACCCGAAAGGATCTGTCCTTGAGGAAAGAACGGAACCACTTTAAAGCAAGGCCAGAAACTCCGAATGTCTCCAGACGATTAATAAGAATGTCATGGGATACCGTGTCAAAGGCCGCGCTGAGGTCGAGAAGAATCAGCGCGGCACTCTGACCGGCATCTAGAATCGTCCGGAGGTACTCGGTAGTGGCCAGGAGAGCAGACTCCATACTATGGCCCGGTCTGAACCCATTTTGAGATGGGTCCAGGATGGTATTATGGACCATATGTTGGGAGAGAGCGCTGTTAGCGTGGGCCTCTGCGAGCTTAGACAGCCATGGAAGCAGTGAGATCGGTCGGAAATTTTCCGGTTTAGATGGATCTAGCGTGGGTTTCTTGATGATGGGTGAAACCCACGCTTGCTTCCAGGCAGATGGTACACTAGCTGAGGAGAAGGAGAGATTCAAGATAGAGGCCAAGGAAGGCAGAAAAAAGTTAAGTGACTTCAAAAATTGAACAGGGCGCATGGGGTCTGACGGGGAGCCAGTTTTGACTTTGCGGCACAATTTGGTGAGGTTGTCAAAAGAGATTTCTGGGATGTGGGTCAAAATAGTACAGTTGGGGGAAGGATTGGTAGCTTTGGAAAGGTTTGGGGAGTGCTGAGGGAACGATCTGTAGATCTTTTGAACTTTGTCGACGAAGAACGTGGCGAGATCCTCGCATTGTTGGGCAGAGGAGATGCTGGGGGAGGGGGATTTGCAGCTCTGCAGTTCTTGAACCAACTTAAAAACTACTTTGGCAGGGGTGGGGCTCGAATTATTTTTATCTGCGTAAAAGGCAGTTCGTGCGGCACGGATGGCTTTGTGGTACATTTTTTGTTTCAATAGATAATTAATTTTGTCTTCATTGTTAACAAATATTAGTTTTCTCGACATAATATGTGAGGAGAATCTCTTTTTTCGTGCACTGTGAGATGCAAACGTCATAGTTAATACTAGAAGATGTTTTCTCAATGATGGCTCATTCATTTTGCTTCACAGAACGAACTGAAGAGATAGTGATTTACACTAAACTTGTCGGGAGCCTGAAACGGCCAACTAGCAAGCAAGGATCCAAATTGTTGATACTGCGCAGAAATGTCTAACCTGACAAGGTATAGCAACTTGCTATTTGGTGTTTTGGGTCATATATACTGGACATAGGATGGCGAATATCTAAGCCATGCTACTAATGATCAAGTAAAAAGATGATGGTTGTGGGCGTAACAGAGACTGCTACTTTTCTTCTCCAGGATTTCTGTGTTTGAATTGTGTTTTGGTGGACTATCCATCGTCTTGCAAGGCACGCGGAATAAAGGTTTCCACGTCAGGTAAATAAAAAATCATTGTATTTTATGGTTGATGTGTTTTAAATTTCACCTAGTCACTGGTGTTGAGTTTCAACAAAAACACAGGTCTAATATATGACTTGTGGAGTTGGTTTTTGTGCCAAACTGGCTTTTCTCCCTGGCTGTGACCTAGATAGTTAGTTGTGATCACCTAATGTGTTGTACAACTAAATGGGTAAAGATACTCATTTAATAGTTGTTGTTCTATGGGGTTTTGTCCTAACCTCACAAAGACTGATTAGATGTGCTTTTTTGTTGGAATGGGTCATTTGGGTCCTAATACTCTCTGTTTTTGTTCATCTCTTCACAAGAGTCTTGGTTTTTCGTTTTGGTTCCTTGTGTGGGTGTTCTCTTGGCCGATGCTGTCATGTGTTGTGTACCATCAGAGGCACTGTTTCTTTTCTGGCTCAAGAACATTTTCACTATTGCACTTCTGGTGAAGGGTTCATGATCCTATGTGAGATAGGTATTTATGATCAATGATCTGTTTTTTTTAAAAGCCCTGATGAAGCCCTTTAGGGTGAAACACGTTGGCTGTGTGGATCAAGAATAAAAGAAGAATTTTTCATCAAGACAAGTCTCCTTATCAATCTGTATGACCTGTGTGCATATTATATGCTATTTACTTTGTGCCTCTTTGAGCGAGTGTAGTATATAGTTTAATTTAGGACCTAGGATAGTGGATCTACAAAGGAGGGCACAAGCTAGATTACTTAATGAGCCTACATTCAGTGATAGAAGAGTAAGTGCAGCTGTATTTGTTTTCCCCCACTGCCTGTTATGTTCTCTATTTACTATACAAATGACATCACAGATCGCACATAGATTTCCGTGCACCCGTAGCTACTCTCAAAAAGGTGCCAATGCGCAAGATCAATTCAACATTGTCCAATTTAAATTTGCAGTCAATAGCGTCTGTTAAATTAATAGGTGACAATTTTTTAAAATACAGAATCAACAACCATTGTGCATATTTCATATAGTATTTACTAAAGACTTAAAAGTGTAAAAGTGTTTGACCGCTGTGAACATCACATGGACATGGCAGGGAGTCAAGTTTTGCGTTATACCCAAAGGGAAAATAAAGCAAATATCTTACTGTCCCTGCTCTTAGACGGAATAGGAGTCCTCTCTCCCATTGGGACATGGGTAGTGTAATATAACTTGGTAGACAATGCTCAGGGTACGCAATGGATATACATTATGCAACAGTTTCTTTATTCAATTCCCTTTCTAGTCTTTCTGTGCTATAAAGTGTGTACAATGCTGTCTTTAAAACTTTTTTTGTCCATTGTTACAGCTGTGTTCGAATTGGCAGTCTACCAAGGTTAACGCTTTCCAGACTCCTGACTACTCCAGGAAGCCATGGAATATCCATCCCTTTTTCACAGCGAAGACTATCATCTATTATGTCCCTTGTGAGAGAAGCCTCTGGATTCTTCATTTGGATAGCCAAATTAGTGCGGGGCGGGCCCTTATGATGTCTTCAATGTATCCTAATTTCAGTTCGCCGTGACATATGTACAAAGAGGTGGAGATTGGAACGCCCAAGAGTTTTCTACAAAATCTATTTTCCTCTGATTGGACGCAAGAGCATTTGGCAACATTCCATACCTCTGCCCCATAGGTAGCTATTGGTACACACTGGATCTTAAAAATCTTCAAAAAGGCTGGAATTGTTCCCGATCTTTTAGGGCAGAGGAGACTGAGGATTGAGTTAAAAGCCCTCGAGAACTTACTTTTGCAATATGCCAAGTGTTCACACCAGGTGCCGTTCGCAGCGAAGACCATTCCCAGATAAGGGAAAGTAGCAGTGCAAGTTAATTTTTGGTCGCCAACAGAGATAACATTTAAAGGGCATTTCCTTGGCCCACAAGGCATTATAAAACATTTCTTAAAATGTGTGCATAAATCTAGGCCGGACATAAAATCTGTGAAACCTCAAACTAAAGTGCGTAGTGCATTTGGTGTGCGACCAATTAAAACTGCATCATATGTGTATAAAAGCACTGGGAGAGTTTTGCCTTGAATTCTGGGAACATCATTAGTTAGTGGGATCAGTGATTTCTGTAAATTGTTTTTATATATGATAAATAGGAGGGGGGCCAGAACACACCCCTGTCTGACCCCTCTATCTACACTGATGTCATTGGAATCTTCTCCCCCACCACCAATCCTGACCCACGCTTTCAGGTCCGTATTGAGATAGGCAAAAAAATGAACAAGGGCCTCATCCAGTCCATTTTCTAAAAGGATGGGCCATAGACGGGACCTATTGACAAAATCGAAAGCTGAGGACAGGTCCATAAAAGCTAAGTAAAATGGCGAGTGCTGTGCAAAGTGTACTTCCCTATGATCAAATTAAGATTAAGACATTGCTTGTTCTTGCCAACTTTACCCCTGAAACTTAGTTAGTATTGTTCTAAAATCGGATTGTCCTCTGTCTAGGTTAACATTTTTGTGTATAAAACTCTGCCTAAAATTTTAAGGGTGTTATCTATGAGGGAGATCGGTCTATAGCAACAAGGTTGTGTGCAATCGCCCTTTTTAAAAATGGGAACGATCGTGCCGGTACACCATGTCTTAGGCAGTGGGGCATTGGTTAGATTGTTAAAAATATTTAACAACAGTGGGGCCCAAAAATCTGGTTTATTTTTAATAAAATTGATGGGCAACCCATCAGGGCCTGGGGTTTTATTGCCTGTACTCTGACGGATAGCCTCCTCAACCTCGTTTATTGATAATAAGACTCCAGGTGCCACCCTGTTAATAAAAGGGTCGGATTAAAAAGCAGACTCTTGGTAAATAGTGGAAAAGTGACTTTTCCAGGTAGCGTTCATTATGTTGGATCTGATGGGAGTGAACGGTTGTCCCATTGATCTTAACTCTTTAATGGTAGTCCAAAATATATTCCCATTATTTAAGCTGGCAGCATTAATGAGCGCATCCCTGTGCTCACCTAATAAGTATTCCTTCCTATTAGCAATAGCCTCTTATATGTCAACCTTAAGGACTTGACCGAATCATTACACCTAGGGCTTTGAGATAGGGCCTTGCTGAGCTTCCTGTTGGCAATTAGGCACTCCTGATTGAACCATCTAGGTTCGCGCAGTACTGTACAAATGGGTTTAGACAGCAAGGATTTAATGGCCTCACTGAGTTCGGTAAAGGCGCTGATAGCCACTGGGTGTGGAACAGGGCCTCTAAACAGATGATAATAAGATTCATGTTTCCACTAACCATAGAACTGAATCGGTCTGCGTTATTAATGCCTCGCCATACCAGTCTGAGGTTATCTGTGGACGGTGATAGATCTCCAGCACCACATTCTGTCTGAGGCGTTGGAAGTGGAGACATCCGTAATGTTACTTGTATTGGGTTATGGTCCCCAAAGATTGTGGCCATAATTTCTGCCTTAAGCAAACTTGCTTCTAAAGCGGGGGGGATAAAAAACATTATCAATTTCAGATGAACAGCCCCTCCCTCTGAATGTCGGTTCAGGGGGCGCATTATCTTTTGTAGTTGCATCAATTTCTATAACATTAATTAAGTTATGGGTGTTCAAATGGTCCATTAGCTCTCTACCCCTATTGCATGTTTGTCTGCTGCTGTGTGAATATTCGCTTGACCATGAGTAAGATAGCTTAGCATTAAAATCGCCCCCAGACAGATTCCTACTGACTTGAAAAAGTATTTGGATTTTCCAATAGATGCAATACATGTAATCACATTTATAAATGCATATTTGGAAGAGAATGGAAATCATTGTTATAAAAATTAATTATCCAAAAGGAAATTCCCCTATTAAATAATTTGCCTAGAAAATTATTGTTATCTTTATGTACCGTTTTTATGCATCCTCCTGTCTTAATATTGACCCAGATTGATAAGCCCCCCAAATGGTCGACCCTGCTTGGGGGTTGTTGCTAGGATGTTATAAGCCCTTGATTGCATTGTGGTCTGTTCATTTTCCTTTAGCGCCAAGACGCCTCGGCAGTAGTTCGCTCTATAAATATTTTCATTCATTTTCATTCATTCATTCATTCATGGTTTATGTAAGAGCAGAGAGGCGCACACAATGAAGTCAATAGTATGAGAAAGTCCAAAAAGATATGTAGGTCTTCAGTTCTTATTTCTAAAAATATTCTTTATTTTCACGTATAACGGCACAGCCAACGCGTTTCATTCCCATTCGTGCCTTGGGAATTTCATCAGGGCATGTAATGGACAATCTAGCCCGTGCGATATTTCTCGAAGTCGTTCCTCTTCGAAAGTAATTTCAAAGGACAGTCACGGTAGGTCACAGTGTGTACCTGAAGAATGCTTTGTGCTTGGTTCCAAGTGGAATAATAATTTGAGTCCCCCGGATTATCTGGTCACTGTCACTATGGCAAGTCAAGAAGGATAAGGATTCCGGACCCCTCGGAGGGACTCCAGAGCGGAGGGGGGGTCTGAACACTCGGTCTCCGCCGCTCCTCCTCATGGAATACTTCCAGTATTCCATGAGGAGGAGCGGCGGAGAACGGTGACCCTATCAAAGGCACCGTCGTGGTACTACGTTATTTACAACCCCACTGAAGCCGGATTTCTGACCGAGCGTTCAGACCCCCCCTCCGCTCTGGAGTCCCTCCGAGGGGTCCGGAATCCTTATCCTTCTTGACTTGCCATAGTGACAGTGACCAGATAATCCGGGGGACTCGAATTATTATTCCACTTGGAACCAAGCACAAAGCATTCTTCAGGTACACACTGTGACCTACCGTGACTGTCCTTTGAAATTACTTTCGAAGAGGAACGACTTCGAGAAATATCGCACGGACTAGATTGTCCATTACATGCCCTGATGAAATTCCCAAGGCACGAATGGGAATGAAACGCGTTGGCTGTGCCGTTATACGTGAAAATAAAGAATATTTTTAGAAATAAGAACTGAAGACCTACATACCTTTTTGGACTTTCTCATACTATTGACTTCATTGTGTGCGCCTCTCTGCTCTTACATAAACTATTGGTCTGACATCCCTGGCAGCGGATGGTGAGAGTAGTCGCACCGCCAAATAACTCTGAAACAGACGAAGTGGATGTGCGAAACCTTGGTCAGCTGCTGGTTGCTTCTGTTCATTGTTTAGTATTCATTCATTCATGTTATGGCACTCAAACCCCTCAATATGCAATTCTTATGTGGCCCATGTTTCCTGAATTAAAAGGATATCTTGGTCTTTAATGAGTTGACCCAATCTGGCTGGTGAAGTTTAGAGTACAGGTCAAGGTAAGAGAGATGACCCCTCGTGTTCCAGGGAACAGGGTACTAAATGACCAAGCAAGTCGGAGGAATATCCCTGGACTAACTTAAATGCAACAAGTTATGTGGTAGTATCACTATGAACACAAATTATCCATACACGTGCTCTTAGGAAACAGGCCAAAACTAAAATATAACGTTTACACTCTTTTATTCGAATGTATTCAAATTATTTCATATTAAAATTTCAGAAGAAACAAATATTCTGAAAACATACATTATGCAGACATCTTTTACATTCAAATAAAATACATTAAAATAAAATACATAAAAAGGTTTCTTATCAATACCTAAAAAACCACCTAGTGCATTACATACATTTCACATAGCAATAATTTTCAATTAAAAAAGAAGTAAAATTTTATACAAAACAACCAGAACACCCCTTTATACTCAAATGGTTCGAAGGATATTTCTACCAATTCATGAGATCCAATAGCCTCGAACAAATCATATATTTCTACCAGAGTTTATAGATTGACATATTACTGGTATCCTTTAGGCTTTGCTTGGATTCTTTTGTTAATCAATGCTTCAACGCGTTTCGGTGTAGGTACTGTGGATAAGGTTACACCTTCCTCAGGACAAATTAAAAACGGGGTCCTCAATTTCATATGTTGGGAATCCTTCTGTGTATTAGAAAGATAACCATCAGTGAGGGACACTATTGTGATTAAACAAACAATGCCTAACACTGCACAGGTAACATTCACATTTAGCTTCTAATGTGTTCGCTGTGATAGCATTTATACTTAATTAGTTGCTTACACTTGTATTTTATAATCACATAGTCTTCAATACGACCAGGAACATATTACCATAAATACATTGTACACAATCCACGAATATTCATTTGCAGGTACATTGTAATTTTTTTGTACTTCAGTAAGATAACCATCAGTGAAGGACACTCTTGCGATTTAACAAACAGTGCCTAACACTAAACAGGTTGTGGAAATAGTACACTCAGTTACTGGCAGGGCATGAGGTAACCTAATAGCAGAATCAGTATTTTCCCCAAAAGTTGATAGTCAGTCTTGGGTCTCTAATCCAGACAAGGCCTGGAACCTATTAGAGGTAGTAATTCAAGAGGAATTGTTGGTGAAACGAGCATGACTTGGTTTGTAGAAATAACCAGGGGTAGTGCGCATATGTTAGTGCTATTAGGTGTTATAAATTCGGAATGTCTGACTAAATATCGAAATCAAAAATATCGACATACAAAAATATCGGGACAAAAATATCGAAGTCAAAAATATCGGAATCCTATCCCTAACAAGGTAAGTACAAAAATATCGAAAAAATAATATCGTAGTACAAAAATATCGAAATTAAAAATATCGTTTTTTTAAATGTATTAATAATAATGTTAAAATAATTATAAAATACATATAATGTTACAAATATTAAATAAAAATATTAAAACATAATTAAAAAATTAAAACTAATACATATACATTTAAAATAAATTAAAAACGTAATAATTTAATGTAATTTTATATTTTGTAATTTCATTTAATTGATTTAATTTAAATTTATTTAATTTTTACCCTGTACGACTGTACCCCAAAAACCCAAAACTGACCCAGAACCCTAAAAATACCCCTTTACCCAAATACTGAAAACTGACACTGAACCCTAAAAATACCCCTTTACCCATGAACTGAAAACTGACCCAGAACCCTAAAAATACCCCTTTACCCATGAACTGAAAACTGACCCTGAACCCTAAAAATACCCCTTTACCCACAAACTGAAAACTGACCCTGAACCCTAAAAATACCCCTTTACCCATGAACTGAAAACTGACCCTGAACCCTAAAAATACCCCTTTACCCAAAAACTGAAAACTGACCCTGAACCCTAAAAATACCCCTTTACCCAAAAACTGAAAACTGACCCTGAACCCTAAAAATACCCCTTTACCCAAAAACTGAAAACTGACCCTGAACCCTAAAAATACCCCTTTACCCATGAACTGAAAACTGACCCTGAACCCTAAAAATACCCCTTTACCCAAAAACTGAAAACTGACCCTGAACCCTAAAAATACCCCTTTACCCATGAACTGAAAACTGACCCTGAACCCTAAAAATACCCCTTTACCCATGAACTGAAAACTGACCCTGAACCCTAAAAATACCCCTGTACCCATGAACTGAAAACTGACCCTGAACCCTAAAAATACCCCTGTACCCAAAATTAATTAATATTATTTAATTACCAATTAATTATTAATTAACAATAACAATAAAGTAAATATATTAGCACATTTGCTGTAATTAATTTAATTAATATTATTTTGCACAATTAATTAATTAAGAATAACAATAAATTATATATATAAAAATTACTTTAATTAATTTAATTAAATAATTAATAATAATTAATTACCAACTAATTAATAATTATAAATATGGAAAAAATTATAATAATTAATTAACTAATTAATAGAAATTAATTACCAATTAATTATTTAAAATATGTACAAACATATATCAATTAATTAATTATTATTAAATTACTTCCCACCCTATTCCCCTATAAACCCATAACCCGCTACAGAACATATTTATCAATTAATAAATTAATTAAAAATTATTTAAAATTAATTCTCAATTAATTAATTAATAATTCCCACTAATTAATAATTAATTTAACATAATTAAATTACTTCCCACCCTATTCCCCTATAAACCCACAACCCGCTACAGTAGTAAAAGACAATATTTAATAAAATAACATTAAAAATAAATAATAAAACATAATAAATACAATATAATATACACTAAATTTATTTAAAAATTGATATTAGTAACATCAAAGTTATTAATTTCGATATTATTAACATCGATATTTACAACTTCGATATTACTGATATCATACCAATATCGATATTTAGACTGTCGATATTACTTACCTTCGATATTTTTGTATATCGATATTTAAACTTCGATATTTTTGCATATCGATATTTAAAAATCGATATTTTGTCTGTGTACCATAAATTCGCAAGCCCTTAGTAGGTGTCTCACCAAAGACGGTTTGCGAAAATGAATTAGAATACTTTCCCCTTTGATATTTTTTGTAGATGCACTGACTCACCCAACCCTGCGTGCCATAATAATATCCTTTATTTCGGATACATGGAAGCTTCTATGCCTTGATAGTCAGTCCACACATTTATTGCGTAGCTGGTCCCTTGACTCATGCTGATCCCACTTTAAAGTAGGTACTCCTGCCAGTACCAACACATAAGGGCAAGCAGCGGGCGGCAGACTCAGGACATCCTGATTAGCCATTCATACTTGGGGCGTCAGGAACATTAATGCACAAGGTACTAGACAACCTGTTTTTATTCAAGCCCCTGGGCCTGTTTAACTTTTTAGCACCATCCCTGGTGGGGTTGGTATTTGAAATGGTTATTGGTAAAGGGGTTGTGGGGGGGAGGACCCGTTTCTATCTATAGGCAATTGAGGCAGCCCCTGGATTGATTGTATATTGGGTGAAGGGTGATTGCGGGAGCAGCAACTCTGGCAGTTTGTGACACAATTTCGGCATCTAAAATACTCATACCAACACCTACTCTATCGATGGTCCTGCTCCCATCAATCTCTTTGATTTCGGCCACCTTTTCCCCCACTGTCCCCTTAAAACGCTTGGCTACTAAAATAGCCACCCGCCTTCTTATCCAGGGTAGATGAAAAGAACTGCTGGGGAAAGAGTTGTGACCTCATTTTATGCCAATCTTTGGAGAGGAGCTGTGTCTCTTGGAGGAGGCACACATCTGCCTCCATGTTATCCTGGTAGGAAAGGATGGACCTCCTTTTATTGGGATTGTTGAGACCTCTTGCATTGAGAGTGAGAATTTTCAGTGTGGGCTGGGAAATAGCGTGTCATAGTGAGTGCACCAGCTTTGGCCTGTATTTGGGTCCCTGTGAGCCCTCTTCCCCCTGAGCTTCCAACGTCTGCCCGGCCTCCATTGTCCTTTGATCCTCTCTTCAATGCCATTAACCTGCATACCAGTTCTCCACCCTCCCCTCCCTAACCCCAACTTAAAAACCCATTAACCTCAAATTGTCCAGGGACCGCCATTCGTGCGTGCGCGTCCTTGGAAGTCGGAATAGTTGGGAACGTGTGTGGCCTGTTCCCTGTGTCTCTACACTCCCCGTGTCTCTACGCTCCCCGCAGACTTCTTCGCCGCCCACCCAGCCTTGCAAATGTCACTTGTCTGTCCCTCAGTCATTCACGGTGTCATCATGGGGGAATGTCTCCTTCGACAATGTCTCCAGCACTGCCAGTCTTTCCTGTGCCATGGTCTTGGGGTCCGGTCTCGTTGCTCGCTTTGTGCTATGCCTCCCGTAGACCTTATGTCATCTTTCTCGAGGAGTTTTGGTCTGTGGGCCCTCTGTCTCTTCCTGGATTGGATTCTCGATGCCTAGCACCTGGCAAGTGTCCTGCATGGATCTGAGCTGGAGGAGTGTGCCCTGCCATTTGAAAATCAGCCGGAAAGGGTGACCCAAAGAATGCGGTATTCCTTGATTTTGAAGACGCGGGGTTGCCACTCGGAACTCCCTACACTTTTGAAGGGGTATTAGAGCCAGGTCCTGGTACAAAGCTATGGAGTGGTCCTGATATCTTAGCGGTTGCTTGTCCCTGGCAGCACGTAGCATACACTCTTTTAGTTGAAAGTCTGGAATGTAAGCCAAAATATCCGGTGGGGTCGCCCAGTATGCTCCTGAAGAGACCCTGCAGGTATTGTGTGATGTCTGGCCCTTCTTCTTTAGGTGGAACTCCCTTCACGCGGATGTTGTTTCGCCGAGACCGATTCTCCAGGTCTTCTGTGTGTGCCTGGAGATCGATCTGTTGAGCCTTGAGCCGGACTATCTCTTGCTGTAGATTCTCCACCTCCTCTTCCCGGGCTTGCTTCTGATCCTCGATGGAGGCCATACGGCCCCCAACGGCATCAACATCCCGCCTTATCAAAAGGCGGGACGTTGATGCTGTTTGGGAACGTGTGGCTTCCATTGGTTATCTCCTTCATCTCCCCTGCTATTTCCCTTTTCGGCGTCTGTAAGTCGCCTTGTAATGCACCGAATAGCGACTCTAAAAAGGCGTGGGTAACTGGGGCTTCAGAGGTGTCTACATCTTGGCTGATTTGTGTCGTTGGGGAGAGCCTCCCTTCTCCGCTGCCGTCATCAGGAGCTTGGTCAGCATCTTTTTAAGATTCTAATCCTTCTTGCTTCTCGCTGAGGACATGGCTGCTATATCTCTTACCACATCACCAGACCGGCCTGCCTTGTCGTGGGGGTCACAGCCCCAGTGGGTGGCAGTCACCGGGTTGTCCTCCCGCTGAGCTCCACTAATTGTAAATTGTAAATTGTTGTGTCTTGTAAAGCGCACTGCTACCCGGAGGCCTCGTAGCGCTATAGACCGCTGGGGAACCCGTCCTGGCTTTCCCTGTGAGATAGTCCCTCCTGGGGGTCTCCAAGGTGAAACCAGGCATCCCCGGCGTTTGTGTGGGGCCGTTGTGGAGATGAGGCAAGCTAATGCCCAGAGTTGCCGAGTGTGATCCCTGGTCAGAGTAGGCACCGATGCGAGAATTATCAGTCCGCTGATCCTGGTCCAAGACCCTGCCGCGTCGGGCATCGAACCCTGGTCCCGGGCCGTTCTCTGCACTCGGGTCTGCCGCCTCTAACCAGTGAGCCACACCTCTCCACAGTTGCTTGATGGTGAGGGCCCAAGGTGTCACTCCCTTCAGTCTCGTCCGGGCCTTGCTGCCTTCGACCGTCTGCTATTGCCCTGCTGAGCATCTGCTTCTTGTTCTCAATACTCGAAGCACTTTGCGCCTGAACCTGCTGTGAATCCCCCTGTAGGCCAGCAGCCCTATCTGAGCCTGGAGCACTAGATGTCTTCTGGGACCACTGTGGCTAATTACTGCACCATGTGCTTGCAGGCCGTGGCCTCCGGTTTCCTCTGACTTGGCAGTCAGCTCCAGAGAGACTAATCCATGCCCGGGCCCCTCATCCATTGGCACATGTGATTCTTACAGCGTTACAGTTCATATCTCATTCTCCTTATTGGATTTTGTAATTTTAGGGTAGCGGTATGCAAACCAGAGGACCCCCCATGGACGAATAGCCACATGCCAGAAAAGATCGTGATGTGAGACACCGATACCGGCAACCTATACAATAAAACAAGGAAGTGCAGCTTGCCCCAGTCTGAACTTTTTGTTCTTCAAATTGAGAAAAAAATATCAGGTTGATCCATACGGAGTATCTGAAAAAATAAGAAATACCCACAAGGAACAGGTTTTCCCACTGCAACCAGAAAATCAAGCTTATGCAGGATCTACCCTTGACACAGAACCTATCTGGACAAAGTGAAACCAAGCCTTTCACCATATATAAAAAAGCTGGGGATTGGTCTCTACCGCTATTTTGAGTCAAAGAAACCCAAGAACCCCCTGTTTTTAGCATTCAGTGTATGTATTTGTTTGTTGTTTAGTTTATGTTGGCCCTGAAGAAGGTGAATCAAATATCTGCAATCACCGAAACGTACGTAGGCCGTACGCATCAGAGACCCCCATATTGAAAGACAACTCTCATATATAAAGAGAAAGAAGCAAAGACTTGTAGAAAATGTATAAGTGAATAGATTTCAAGACTCTTTTCTTCATATTAACTTATAGGGGTCTCCCAAGAATCATTCATTGTATGTTTATTGTTTTTTGTTTGATATGTCAACACAGTTCTTTTAGACGTGGTAGCGTATGTGGTAGTGTGCATGATGGAATGAATGGTATTAGTTTAAGATGAATTATTTGGGGTTCTTCTTCTTTTGTCTAATTATGTATTGCTTAGATTGATTTATAGAAAGTGGTGCTTAATTCTCTGTATGCAAATAAATTGTTATGTATTTATTATAAGAAAAATAGAACAAATGAAAAAAATGGAAAAATAAAAACAATATGTTTGAATAAATGAAATGTCTTCTTCATATATATAGCATCCTTTTTGAAATATATTGTGAAGATTATCACTGAGAAAAATATATAGGTCTGACTAGAGGTACTTTTTAGCTTTGGTTTCTTCTCCTCCCTCCTCTGGACCTTAGATTATAATTGGGAGAACTCTTCTCTTTAATTCTTTATGTCATTTTAGTGTCATTTTGTTCAATACACTTCACTTTATTTTTCTATTTTGGTTATTGTTTTTTATTGTTTTGCATTTCGACTTTACATTTTTTGGTTTCTGCATAAATATTTTACATATTACCTTAAGTTAAGCATGCCTGTTCGGTGCTTAAGTACCAGGGGGTTGATCCTAGGTTAATTGAATGGCTTTGAAAGTTCAGTCTCACAACGGTTGTGATTGTTCCTCATCTACCGCAAATAATAATTCAGTTTTCTTACAGAAACTATCTAAAATTATCTGCAAAACAGGCAGTTGATAACCTACCAGGGTTGAAGCACCCTGTGGACAAATTGGAATACGGGACGAGTATTGTGTGGCAATAGAACCTCTAAAAAACTTCAGCTTACAGATGAACCAAGAATCGCGCTTGAATCTCACAACTTTTTAAAACAAGGTAGTCAGGAAAGTGTGGCGAATATATTGCAGCTCTTTGTATTTTGACAGCCACAAGCAAATTTGAAAACAGAGTGGATATATGTAGCAGAGTTTAGTCTGTTCACCCAATGTGAGTGGTGAGATCCGCATTGCTGATCTGCCTGAAGTTATGATGCTGCTGACAGTAGCGTGTCTGCTAAAAGCGATGGCGTGACTGGTGGAACTATAAAGCCCAATAAGAGAAAGTTATCTTCCGACATCGCAGTCTTCGTGACTGATACCAGTAACACTGAAGACTCTGAGACTCACAGCAGTATTTTCTCCTTTCAGAGCGTTATTGCTGCAGATGGAGTGAAGCCAGAAGCAAGCACATTACTAAGGTACCAACAAAGTTTAATATTGTTCATTTGTATTAACTGTTTCTCTTTTGCAGCATTTGGAAATGCATTTTCTAGTTTTGTTGCTTTTTGGTTAGTTTTTTATTGTAGGCTGTTATCTTCGGTTTAAAGGGAAAGATTTTGTAGTGTGTGACCTTAATGCTGCAGTTTGCATTTCATTACCATCATTTGCTTATCCTGGAAAATCTCCAGGGTGCAGGAGGTTTGCTGTTCCAGAGTTCTTTCTTCAGCTTCTGGGCAGTTGTGGCTCTGTGGCGATCTGTGGTCCTGTTTCTCTGCTCTTCTTGTAGCAGCTCCTATCAGAGTTTCATCCTCCCGCCAACGATAATATGATGCCAGGCATCACCCAGCACACAACACAGCCTAAGTTGGGCTACGTCTATCTGTTCGGCTCAGTTAGAGCGAGGATAAAGTTCTCTGGACCCATCAGGCTGTGAATGTAACCTAGGGCTTAAGATGAAATGAAGAGCTTACCTCCTTCCTGAGTGGCTCCAGACTGCTGTGTACAGACCCGATAGCCGTCAGCACCCTGGAGTATATATGTATAAATCAGATTATGTTGGAAGTAACCTGCAATATAGTGGCAAGCAGCACCCTTCCAACAAGTAGGATTTCTCATAGTATTTTATTTCCTGACACATTAATGGAGATTATCTTTTAACTGGCAGAAGAACAACACTGACCATACGTTTCCTGGCACCGTCTTTAAAATGACGTACACATTAGGAATGGCATTTCGTTCTGCTGGAATAATAACACACGTTATTTTGCACTCTGCTATGATATTGCACAGATCTTTGACTGCAATACTTCCATGTTTCATTCAAACATGCTTTCTACAGGGCACATACATGATTTGCTGCTGTAGAGAAATAATGCTCCTGTGTACTGTGGCAGACTCAGAAATATTGAAAAACGTAATGTTTTTTCTTTCAGCACTCAGTGTAACACCTTTCACTTTTTGACTCAATCATTTGGCAGAAACATAACTTTGTACCATTAAAATAGTTGTGATGGGGAACATTTGTGTGGGGTTAGGACTGGCTCGACCAGAGTGCTTGCTGACTTGGTGGAGTATGGAGTTGACCGCCTTGCCTGGTCCAGTGTGGATGCTTTGCTGCATGCTCATTTGCCCTGATAGCTGGTCAACAGTTTGAGGAGGAGGAGGTGAAGACCTGGCTAAGTGTGTCATGAGGCTGGAATTTCAGTACATCCCTGAGAAGTGAGTTTATTTGAGTCGATGTAGTGTTCCTCTTATACCATGTGCAATTCATCCTCTCCAAAGCCTCAAGAATTCCTGGTTGTGAAGGGCGGCTGATTCTGATTGGGTGCTTGATGGTTTACCAGCAACTCATGTTTTTGATTGTTCATGTTTGTCAGTAGTTAATTAAACACGCCCAGGGGGTTTATCTCTTCAGTTGACACAAGCTGCAATAAAAGTTTCTTTGTGGTTGCAAAAAAATATGAACGGCCAACGAGCCTCTGTAGGTCAAAGAATGTTGTGTTCTGAGGTTACCAAAACTAATCTATCTGATAAAAGGAGATTCTAGTGGCACTGTGAGCAAGCTAATGCAAAAATAGGCTAACATACTCGGCTGGGGTGTACAGAGTCAGTCTGCCGCCAGGTCCACAGTATATGTTATCCAAAAACAGCGCAGGTCCTGCATGAAGGGTACTGTAGGAGCTACACTACATGGCGCCACCAACGTTTGGTACCTATTTAACAGTAGAATCTGAGTAGCTCAGTTGGGGTTATTCCCAGAGACCCCTACTTACAAAAACTAGAGTCGTGGAGTGGGTGGGCACAAAACTCCGCCACAGCTGAGTAGGCAAGATATCCTATGTATTGGTTGTTGTTTAATCAAGCTTGAAGGAATTTACTTAAATTGTGCATAAAACCGTACCTTAAAATTCCTTCGACAGTTATTCTGTGTCTTAAACACAATGTGTAAAAAGGAGCCTTAACCCCAATAACCCAGGCACTTAATCAGTCTGAAGAAGACGATGTCAATGCAATACGGATTGCTCCCAATGTAAAGCATACTCTGACAGTTAAATACTCAAAAATGGGTTACCACCCAGAGGAGGTGTAGTAATATTCGTGATAGAGGCTTTCCAGACAGAGGTATTCTACTCATAGGTTATATTCCCAGCAGCGAATGCCGTAACAGAAACGTTTCATTATTACACACATGAAGAAGTTCCAGCGGTCTACACTCCGTTTGCGGTGATTGAGATTCCGCTTACCTACCAGGATCATTTTTTCTGGTTTAATGGCGCCGTACCCCACGTACGCAAGCCTTGGTCCTTTAGGAAGACCAGGAGCAACATGGCCGATATTAGCGGCCTATGCACCACATCCTGACATTGACACAATGCCACATGATGAACTGCTTGTTCAACTCAAAGAGTTGATAAAACTTTACAGAAACATGACACTCTTCGTCCTGCGGACACCATCGGTCCAATCTACAGTAATCACACCTAATTAAGCTCCTACACAGAGCACAGGTACTAAAATTACTCCACAAACATTACACACGGAAATGGGCAAAGTGCCCACAAAACCTGAACAAATTCCTTTCTGGGTAGCTCAGAAAATAACCCAGTTAGAAGCAGTATTCCCAAATACACCATTTGAAAAACACAGAATGTTAACAATCTGCTTGCCCATGGGGATAACACCACAGTTAGAGGATTGCGCCTCTAGGGGAACAGTCTTTGCTGCCATATACACCAGAACTCATGGTATTCCTTCATTAGCAATAATACCAGATGTATTAAGACAAATACAAAATGAGTACGGAGCAGAACTTGCCCTAAACTTAGGGATGAAATTAATAAATAACTACAACCAGGTATCCGCCATAATACTAGCTACCATTAAAGTGGAAGCAGCATCAGTGTCAATCCGCTAACGCCTACGGGAGTTCTCTCCATTAGAACAGGTGAATGAACTACCCAAAATAATTGCAACTGCGTATGCAGAATTTGACTGGAAGTGCACAAAGTCACTGCCAACCAGGTCCCCTGAGTCAGATCTCCTTCCCTAAAGTGTACCTGTCGTTTCCACGATTGGCACTCCATAAGTCCCTGGTAAAAGACACCTCTGGTACCAAGGGCCTTGTTGTTAAAGAGGGTCTCTAAAGGCTGCAGCACAAATTATGCACCCTAAGGGACCCCTCACCAAGCACATACATACATACATACTGCCACTGCAGCCTGCGTGTCTTGGTGCAGACAAAACTGAAGAGTCGACATGGCACACATCCCTGTATGCGATGCCCATAGGGACTGTCTGAGATGTAGGTAAGACACCCCTCTAGCAGGCCTTATAGTGCACGCTGCTTTAGGGATTTCTCCTGTGAGGGCATATCTACATGAGCAGATATGCCCCTACAATATCCTTGTCGATTCCTGGATATTGTAAGTGACCAGGGAAGTTCTCTAGTAAGTACATTGGCTGGACGCTTGTCATTACAAGTGCCACAGCTCCATGAAGGATGCACTGAAATATGGGATATTTGGTACCAGAAATCTCAGCATAATAAACCTGCGCTGATGCAGTGTCCGATTTATTAAACATTGCCCACAGAGTGCCCCTTAGAGGGGTCCCCTACAATCTACCAATCCTTAGGGGGGTCACCAACTGACCTGAGCCAGCCTGCTACCACCGGACAGTGTTCTGTCCTCATGGGGAGATTGCCTGTCCACTTTGAGGTCGATAATGCCTTTGTTGGGTGGAAGTGTTCACACCTCCCCCTGGTCAGGAAGAGCCATCTGTGGCAGGTGGTACAGGAGCGACAAAACTCTTTTGTGTCCTCTGACTTGTGAGGCCAATGAAAGTGAGGGACAAGCCTGTCCCAAGTCTTACTTTGGCCTAGGTGTCCTGCTAAAGGGATGTCATGTGCAAGTGTCAGTAGGAAGCCCCTAAACTTCAGAGGTAGAAATGGCCAACCTCCTGGTGACACCAGGCTTGGGGTCTCTATCCTCTGAGTAAAGGAGTCCTTTATCCCAGTAGATCCTGTGGGACCCACTGGCACTCCCATCAGCCTCAGCAGCAGCTTGCTGTCTGAGGGGTTCAAGAGAGGGGCAGGTTTTCCCTGGAAGGGCCCCCTGTCCCCAAGAACTCAACCTGATCAGATACAAGTTCCTCTGAGACAGTACCTTCACAGGGACCGTGATCATATCCCTCAGGAGACTGGTCCTCCTTCTAAGCCTGGGGGGGAAGACACAGCCTTACCCCTCCTGGTCCATTCTTCCAGGATCCAGGGCCTGTTCAGTGGATGTCTGTTTGGCCTGTGACCTGGTCGCAGCAAACACATCTGCAGAGATGCCCAGCATTGCTGCATGAGTCCTTAGTTCTACTTCAGCCCATGCTGAAGATTTTAAGTCATTGCCCAATAAGCATTCCACCGGAAGGTCTGAACTAACCACAACTTTCTTAGGGCCAGTTACCCTCTCCCAGCTGAAATTAACAACTGGCAAGGAATGATCAGTCCTAATATTGTTAGCTTTGGTCACTTCCTACATCTCACCAAGTATGATTTGATCAGGGTCCACTAGATCTTTTGTCACCTAAGTGACACTGGCATCTGTGTCCCTGTATGATATATATATATATATATAGTCGCCAGTAGGTATATATATAGTTAGGATTTTTTCTCTATGGGACTTTTGAAAATTCTATGTCTAATAACTTTGGCGTTTGTGGACGGAATCGGCTGAAATGTTCAGGAAAATGGCACATTTTGTTTCTGAGCAGCTCCTGAAAATTTGGGGGGGTTTCGTCAAGGGGGGGCCGAGAAAAAAGGGGGGTCCCAAAACGCGTTTTTAACATTGAGTTTTCCATAGGGCGTTTGGCCTCACTTTTAGCTCGAACGGCTGAATGGATTTGCACGAAACTTGGCAAAATTGTAGGGACTGTTAGCCCGATGTGCCTTTGCTGGGTCTCAATATATGTGCTCCAGTGGATTTTGAGAAATTAACGTTTAAAATATCTGTGACAGCGTCCCGGGTAGCGATCCCGTTCGCGTACTTTTCGCGTTACAGAACTTTGCGTAGCGAAGCTGATTGGCTCTCCGGTGTCTGTCAACATTCTAAACAGTCCGGAGCGGCCGCCATCTTGTCTCTCGGTAGGATCGAGAGACAAGAGGAGGAGAAAAACAAACGGGGAATTTAATGAAAGGGGGCAAGGTAGACCCCTCTTGACCCCCTAGGAATGATGTTGGGGTTATTAAAGGGTCCCGTGGGGAAAATAAAAAAAATTTGATTTTTCACGGTAGAAGCGCTTCCCGGTTCGCGAAAAGGTAGCGAAACGGGAATTCGCCATTTTGTGTTTCGGTTTAATTAAATTACAGGGCATAAGGGGGTACGGGAGACGTATCCTGACCCCTTATGTTTTCTGAGGGTGGCTGAGGAGGCTCATATATGTTGATACATGTCTTCCAGGGGCTGTGCGTGAGCATTTTTTTTTTTTTGCTGCGTGACGTCTGTTAACGATCGATTCGATGGAAATCAGGAACTGTTGACCGCCATTTTGTCACTGCGAGTAAATATTTTGTTAAAAATAATTGTTATAAATGAATCCTTATTGATAAACATTGTCTGCGCCATCTTGCCTTTTTTGCAATGCCACACTTTTGTTGAGCACGGCAGCCATTTTAGATGCCTTGACCAGACCCACTCTCTGCACGCCGCCGATCCTCAGCATGGCTCCCCACCCTCGCAAGCATCTCCCCCACGCACTGGTCACCACCGCTCTCTCTCTCATGCATGGGCCAGAAACCTCCTCCCATCTGCGCTGTTCTTCTCTGAGAATCACACCCTGTGCCCGCCCGACACCTCCCTTTCACCCTATTCACTACCGCACCCTCTGACACTCCTCTTCCTCTGTGTCCGATTGTCCAGGCCGGTCCCAGGCTATCACCTAGCCCTGCAGATGTAGTTTATGGCCCCAGCTGTAAAGAATCACCCCTCTTCAAAGGAGTTACAGTAGATCAAGGCCCCCACCCGATGAGATCCGTCACACCACACGCGTTCCTACTATCTGATAACCATCCTGTATTGTGCTTGGGGAGGGGATTCTCACTGTGAGGGTGTGTGGGTCCGAGCCTGAAGCGGAAGATTCCAGGGATGCCTCTTTGTACATCAAAGGTTTTACAATTATGTGTCACATTAAAAATATATAGCACTCCAACAAAGTAGTAGGATTATAAAACTTTAATAACTTATAAATATATACAACGCAACAAAAACAGTAAATACATTTAAAAAAAATTTTGAAAAAAGAAGCAACAATGGTCAGTAGCTGTGTTTTGTGCGAATAGTCCCAAGGCAGCACAACGTGCTGAGTTCTGGACGGCACCCAGGTGATGTTACCTGGGTGCCGCACTGGTTTTTGGTATCCTACAATGCAGCTCCGAAAAACGGCGTGGGGCGTCCCGGGGGGTGCGGGGGAAGGCCTCGTCAGTAGCGGTCTGTTGTGCGAATAGTCCCAAGGCAGCAGAACGCGCTGAGATGTGGATGGCACCCAGGTGATGCCCAGTAAGTTGCCGCACTGGTTTTGGTATCCTACAATGCTGCTCCGAAAAACGGCGTGGGGCGCACCGGGGGGGGGGGGGAGGCGGCGTGAACGGGCCTCCCCAGGTGGAGGCTCGTCTGCTGTAGTGGGGCGCCCCTTTACCGTTTCAGTTGCCATTCTGCCCGCTTTTGGTACACTGTGCCAAAATCCGCCATTCAGCTGAGTTGCTCCCACTCTTGCGGTGCAGCGATAGGCGGCTGCCACAGGACTCTCAAAATGGCGGCAGGCTCTTTTCTTTTTGGGCCTGGTCCACTAAAATGGCCCTGGGACACCTTGGAACTCGGACGCTTGTCTGCTAGGTCTTGGACCCCATTCTCGAAAGCGTCCCCTCAGCCTTGAAGATTCTACCAAAGTCTTGGGGGCCCCCGACTCATGCAGGCTTCCGGTGGGGAGCGGCTGCCATGATTGCTCGCGGAATGACCACGACGGAGCCACGAGATGGTGGTGCTTTCATGCTGATGCCAGCTTCAGTCTGAAACATCCAGAAACAAGGTGGGGCTTTCATCGTTTGAGAAAAAAAAATGTTTTAATCCAATGAAAAGTGTTATTTTTAGGTCATATGACCAAGCCTTCCATCATTAGGAAACCAAAAGTAAAATGAACCAATGAAAATTTTATAAACAAGTCACATGACCTGTTATGCGGCATAGGGCTATAAAAAGCGTAGAAAATCCATTGGCACGTGAGGCGGCGTCAGTAGCGGACCGATGTGCGAATAGGCCGAAGGCAGCACAACGCGCCAAGATCCGGATGGCACCGAGGTGGTGTCCAGCAAGTTGCCGCACTGGTGTGTCCATCCCACAATGCTGCGCCGAAAGTCGGCGTGGGGCGCCCCGTTGGCCTGTGAGGTCGCGTCAGTCAGTGGGGGCTGTTTGAGGATCTGACTGCATTGGAAAGCAATGTGATGCTGTGCGTCGCCCCCAAGATGGAGACTCCTCGGCTGCAGTGGGGCGCCCCTTGGTGTTTCACTCGCTATCCAGCTGAGTTGCGTCTGCACTTGCGGCTACAGTAGGCCGAAGGCAGCACAACGTGCCGAGATCTGGATGGCACCGAGGTGGTGTCCAGCAAGTTGCCGCACTGGTGTGGCCATCCTACAATGCTGCGCCGAAAGTCGGCGTGGGGTGCCCCGTTGGCCTGTGAGGTGGTGTCAGTAGCGGACCGATGTGTGAATATGCCGGAACCAGCACAAGGCGCCAAGATCCGGATGGCACCGAGGTGGTGTCATAGTTGAGAGTTCTGAGCAGCACTTGTAACACTGTCTGAAGCTTATTTGCACCTGCTGCAGCTTCACTATTGCCCTGGTGTGGCCTAAGATCGCCCATGACATAGGCGGCCGGCTCCCGGGGTCCGGCGGAACTTTTTTCCTTTTCCTTTCTGCATCTTGTCCCACAATCCGTTTGACCTGAAGACACGACCAGGTCCCTGAATGTGCAGGGGGACGCTATTGATTGAATCAAAATGGCGGCTTCACACAAAGCTGACTCAAGCGTTGCTGCTGATGCTATACAGACAAAAACTGGTTTTCAGTTTGTACATTCTTCAGGATTTTTCCATCCAAGGCTGGTTGAGAGTTTGTAGAACAATGGCTTCAGATTTTCAACATACTACTCTTCAACATTCTTCCTAAATGTAACAATATGAGACTCACTAGGAGAACGGCTGTTTATCTTTACTTTCAAAATGCTGCCAACAATATTTTCTGAATGGAAGACACCACAAGGCGCTGAGATCCGGTTGGCACCGAGGTGGTGTCCAGCAAGTTGGTGCACTGGTGTGGCCATCCTATAATGCTGCGCCGAAAGTCGGCGTGGGGTGCCCGAAGGGGGAGGGGGGGGGGAGGCGGCGCAAATGAGCCTCTCCCGCTTCTCCAGGTGGAGGCATTTCATCTGCAGTGGGGCGCCGAGATCCGGATGGCACCGAGGTGGTGTCCAGCAAGTTGCCGCATTGGTGTGGCCATCCTACAATGCTGCGCCGAAAGTCGGCGTGGGGTGCCCGAAGGGGGGCGGGGGGGAGGCGGCGCAAACGAGCCTCTCCCGCCTCTCCTGGTTGAGGCACTTCATCTGCAGTGGGGCGGCGTCTAGCTGAGTTTCGCCCGCTCTTGCTGCTACAGCGACAGGCGGCTGCAACAGGACTCTCAAAATGGCGGCCTGTTCTTTGGATTTGGGCCTGGTCCACTAAAATGGCCCTGGGACACCTTAGAACTCGGACGCTCGATTTTTTTTTGGCACATTTTGTTTCTGAGCAGCCCCTGAAAATTTGGGGGGGGTTTCGTCAAGCGGGGGCCGAGAAAAAAGGGGGGTCCCAAAACGTGTTTTTAACATTGAGTTTTCCATAGGGCGGTTGGACTCACTTTTAGCTCGAACGGCTGAATGGATTTCTATGAAACTTGGCAAAATTGTAGAGACTGTTTGCCCGATGTGCCTTTGCTAGGTCTCAAGATATGTGCTCCAGTGGATTTTGAGAAATTAACTTTCAAAAAAATATATATATCTGTGACAGCGTCCCGGTTAGCGCCCCGGTTCGCGTACCAGACGCGTAACGGAACTTCGAGAGGAGAAGCGGATTGGCTCTCCGGTGACTCTCAACATTCTAAACAGTCCGGAGCGGCCGCCATCTTGTCTCTCGGTAGGATCGAGAGACAAGAGATGGAAATAAACGAAGGGGGAAATGAATGAAAGGGGCAAGGTAGACCCCTCCTAACCCCCTAGGATTGATGTGGGGGCTATTAAAGGGCCCCGCGGGGCAAAAAAATAAAATACATCTTTTTTCGATTTTTCGCGGTGGAAGCGCTACCCGGTACGCGAACCGGGTAGCTCACCGGTAGCGTAACAGGAGTCCGCCATCTTGTGTTTCGGACGAATTCAGTCACAAGATGGAGGATAAACAATGTTGGGAATGGGTATAAGTGGGCACGGGAGACATATCCTGACCCCCTAGGTTTTCTGAGGGTGGCTGAGGAGGCCCATATATGTAAAAAAAAAACCCTTTTTTTTCAAATTTTCGCACGGTTAGCGCCCGGTCCGCGCACAGGGTAGCGTTCCGGAAAGCAGAACAAGGGAAAAACCAAGGGAAATAGTAAAATAATATTTTAGAGTGCTTTGAGGTAGGGTAGCTCTGAATAGAGCTGTTGTGTTGTGTGGGTGATGTAAGTACCAACATGTAGGTACCAATGAAGAGTCTAAAATTCAATGTACACCGTCTCCTCTGTAGATATTTTGTATGTTCTAATATGGGTTATTTAAATGTACATGTGTGGAAAAGCACTTCATGCTTTAAAGCAATTGTATTTTTGAACTGATTGTTCTTTCCTCTTAGTCCTCCTCTTTGTTTTTTTTCCCCACACTCTTCTTCAGCATGATAGTTGATAAATTCGTTCCCTCAAAAATGTTATATACATAAAAAAATTATATTAAATACATATAAAATATTTTTTTCCTTTAAAAGAAGAATACATTTTACAGCTTTTGATATTTGCTATTAAAAAACCATTGAAATTCACTGAAAAAACCATAGGTTATAGACCATATATAGTTAGGAATTAGCATTTACAAAACCTTGAAAATTCACTGAAAAAACCATAGGTTATAGACCATATATAGTTAGGAATTAGCATTTACAAAACCTTATTTTACTCACACAAAACCATTGAAATTCGGATATATAGTTAGTTGCACTAACTATATATCGCGCACCCACAATCCACTGCTGATCATGTCACATATTACATCATTCATGACATGGTCAGTGACATCACTGATGACATCACTGATGACATCTCAAATGACATCACTGATGACATCACTGATGACAACATCCAGTGACTGTATGTTTCTGTAAAGTTAAAATATGTCTTACATATTGAAGAATGAGTGGATGTATAAGTGTCTGGATGAAGGATTTAGTAGGTGCATGACTGACTGTATGAGTGAGTGATTAAATGTGTCTCACTGAGTGCATGGGTTAGTGACTAAACTGTCTTAATTTGTGCATCATTATGTCTGTTGTTCTGTAAACTGCTGCATGTGTTGATCAGTAGCTATATGAGTAACTATATGGGTTATTGATTGGTTGCCCAAGTATTTGTATGGGAGACTGAGTGTGTGTGTGGGTGGCTGGGAGGTGTATGACTCTGTGCATAGATGTGTGAGCAGTTGATTCACTAGATGTATGGATTCAAAAGTGCATGTGGAAACAGCTGTATGGGCGGTTGACTGTGTGCATGAGTGTATTGGTGAGTGAATGGATATCTCAGTGCTACATGTCAAAGTAAGTACATATGTAAAACACAGTACATGTGAGAGTTGACATATATAAATAACTGTGCATAAGAGCCAGTGAATGTGTGAGTGGCTGTATGGATCATTGTGAACTTGTATCAGGGATTGTATAAGAGAGTAAATATGTGTTAGTATATGTTTGAATAAGTAAGGTGTGTATAACTGTATAGTTGAGGAAATGGAGGTGTGATTGATTCTTTGCATGACTGACTAGGTGTGTGAGTAACTCCAAAGATGAGTGACAGTCTGTGAGTGTCTGTTTACACTGAGTGTATCTAAGGTTATATTAGAGTCTGAAGAGGTTCATCGTATTATCACATGAATGATGTCATCAGTGATGTGATCAGTAATGTCAAATGAGATGTCATCAGTGATGTCATCAGTGATGTCATTTGAGATGTCATCAGTAATGTCATCAGTGATGTCATTTGAGATGTCATCAGTGATGTCATCAGTGATGTCATCAGTGATGTCATTTGAGATGTCATCAGTGATGTCACTGACCATGTCATGAATGATGTAATATGTGACATGATCAGCAGTGGATTGCGGGTGCGCGATATATAGTTAGTGCAACTAACTATATATGCGAATTTCAATGGTTTTGTGTGAGTAAAATAAGGTTTTGTAAATGCTAATTCCTAACTATATATGGTCTATAACCTATGGTTTTTTCAGTGAATTTTCAAGGTTTTGTAAATGCTAATTCCTAACTATATATGGTCTATAACCTATGGTTTTTTCAGTGAATATATATATATATATGTATGTATATATATATATATATATATATATATATATATATATATATATATATATATATATATATATATATATATATATATATATATATATAATTATAAAGCGCAACATTTATCCTAGGGGATGTCACGGCGCTAAGGGTTACGGTAGTGAGTAGGTGGGTGAGGGCCAGATATCAGTCTTTAGGGAATAGGTGTGTTTTGAGTCTTCCCCTGAAGGCGTTGTACTGTTTAGTCAACCTAAGTTCGACTGTGAGCTCGTTCCAATGTGAAAAGGTACAGCCTCCTGTTCTAGACTTATTTATCTTTTTGTTTCGGCCAGAGCAAGGTGTTGCGATCGTAGTGGTCTAGTGGGAATATAAAAGTGTATTTTGTTCTGAAGGATCATGGGGCCTGTGTCGTGGAGTGTCCTGTGAGCATGACCAAGGAGCTTGAAGCAGGCTCCCTGACGCATGGGCAGCCAGTGGAGTTGCTTTAGGCAGTCCTTTGCTGAGCTGTGTTTGCCTTTTTTGCACACTAGTTTTGCTGCAGCATTCTGCACCACCTGTAAGCGTTTAAATAGGTAGTCTGGCATGCCCACGAAAAGGGCATTGCCATAGTCGAACCTGCTGACTAGCAGGGCCTATGTGACTGTTTTCCTGCTTTCCAGGGGGATCCACAGGAATAACCTTTTTAGGAGTTTCAGGGTGGCGAAGCTTTTCCCACATAGAGTTCGTATGTGGGCCTGCATAGATAGTGTGTCGTCAATAGTTACACCCAGGTTTTTGGCACAGTGCTTGGGTGTGGGGGCGTCTCCTAAAGAGGAGGGGTCCCAGATGTGTTTGACTTCTCCGAGGAGCAGGATTTCAATTTAGTCTGCATTTAGCTTTAGGCAGTGTTCTGCCATCCAGTCAGCCATTTCGGTAAGGCAGCTAGTAAGTTTAGTTTTGGTGCCCCTTCCCTATGGTGATTGTAAGTTGTGTGTCATCCACATAGGAGCAAACCCCAAAGCCCAATTTTGTCCCAATTTGTGCCAGAGGTGAGACATAGGCATTGAACAGCGTGGGCCTGAGGGTTGCTCCCTGCGGGAGACCACATTTCAGTTGTTTCGGTTCAGATGAGAAGGCTCCTAGCTGGACCGTTTGGGTTCTGTTGCACAGAAAAGAACTGAGCCATTCAAGGGCTTTTCCATTTATCCCATTTTCCGGTAAGTTTTCGAGCAGAAGATGATGAGAGACCGTGGCGAACACTGCAGACAGGTCTAACAGGATCAGGGCCACAGCTTTGCCTTGGTCCAGAGAGTTTCTAATATTGTCCGTGACGGCCAGCAATGTGGCCTCTGTGCTATTGGTAGCCCTGAACTCTGTTTGGGAGGGGTCCGGTATGTTGTTGTCTTCTAGGTATTTGGATAGCTGTCTATTAATCAGCTTCGCCAACACTTTGGAGAGATACAGGAGTTGAGATATGGGTCTGTAGTTGACCGGGTTTGTCACATCTTTACTTGCTTTTTTTTAGCAGCAGGGTCACAATCGCTTGTTTCCATGTTTCTGGGAAAGTTGCTGCTTCTAGGGAGTTGTTTAAAAGCTGCGTGATAGCTGGGGTGAGGGAGGGTATGATCTGTCTTAAAATAAAATGTGGGCAGGGGTCAAGGGGGGATCCAGATTTGATATCTTCATGGTTCTGGCAACATCTGCTTCTGAAATTGAGGCGAAGCTATTTAGTTGGGTGTGATTATTCAAGGGGGGGGTCTGAATCTCCCCTGCTAATGGGGGCCACTGGGGTGTTTAGGTCTAATGTTGAGTAGATTTTCTCTACTTTATCTGTGAAAAAATTACTGATCATTTCACAGTTTTCTGTTGCAGGGTGCAATGTTTGGGACGTGCAGGCGGGTTTACACAGTTCTTTTACGATTTTATATAGCTCTTTGGTTGAGTTGCTATTTTTATTGATTCTTTGTGCTTAGTGTGTCCTTTTTACCTTTTTTATGACATGATTGTAAGTTTTGAGAACAGTTTTGTAGATTAACTTTTCAGCATCTAGTCTGGACATTCTCCAGGTGTGTTCCTTGATTTTGCATTTCCTTTTAAGTGTTTTGATTTCTGGGGTTTACCATTTTTAGAGGTGGTTCTTTTTATGGATTTAGATTTGATTAAGAAGGCACATAAGTTCAAAGTGTGGGTGATCTCCGTGTCAAGATTCAGAGCGTCTTTGTTGGTGAGGCGAGTACCTAGGTGTTCTAGGTTGGTGTTTGTTGGCCAGTGGAGTTTAAATGATTCTGTAGTTACCAGTTTCCAAGGTCTGTAATAGTCGGGCACAGGTAGAGAAGGTCCTGTGGGTAACGCAGGCTGAGCAAATGAAAAGGAGACAAGGGAGTGGTCCGTCCATGTCACGGGTTGAATCTCCTCAATCGAGGTAGTTTCAATGTTGGAGAACAGTAGGGTCAATGTGTGGCCTGCATTATGAGTGGGACCGTGGATCCATTGTATAAATTGGGGACTTTGCATGTCATTGTATAGATGGGTGGCAGCTAAGTTGTCTGGTTTGTCGAAGTGAATGTTAAAATCTCCGATCACCAGGAAGTTTTTGTATTTGAGACAGACAGGGAAGAGTTGTGTGAGCAGCTTCGCGCTGAAGTCTCCATGATATCCAGGGAATAGATATCACTGCTCCTCCTAATAGGGAGTGATTACCCTTAGCTACTTGGAATGCTAGTAATTCATGCTCATCAAGCTGCGCTACTGAAATTGGGAGGCAGTTGAGGTTGTCCCTAAATATTATTGCAAGTCCCCCTCCTCTTTTCCCTTGACTATCTTGACGTATGATTATATATTTCGGGGGGAGTGCGTTGGCTATATCAGGGCAGTTGTTCTCATCTAGCTAGGTTTCAGTTATAAACACTAAGTCGGGGTTCATTTCGTTAATAATGTCCCAGATCTCCAAGGAGTGTGTGGGGAGGGATCTAGCATTGAGCTATAGGCATTTGGTTCTTAGGCCGTTATTCACCGTTTCGGGTGTGGATTCTATGTGTGCTAGGCTGCACCATTTGCATTTTAAGCATGTGAATGGTCCTTTGATGTTTTCAGAAGAAGCTTTAAAGCATTCTGCGTGGTTGCTTGGGGTATGCCTATTGAGTTCAGTGAGTACCTCTCTGGAATAGGTCAGTGAGTCTCGGAGGTCCGTGCTGCGAGTAGCAGGGGTCCTGGCCCCGGTCAGGCGCGGATGGGCGCAGTCGGGCTTGCCACCATCACAGACAAGTACAGCCCGAGCTGGAGTTCTGGCTAAGCCAGAACCCACCTCGGAGCCCAAGGTTAACCCTACTATTGCCTTGTTCCCTGTACCACCACTTGTACCTGTGCTAGGTGGTGAAGTTACCTTAGGGGCAGTGGTAGTAGGTGGAGTTGAATCCTTGGCTTTTGGACAATTTACATCTTTTGTGCAATGGGTCTTTTCTTTACATAAATAGCACCAAGGTTTCTTTTTGCCTTTACCTTAGTTAGACTGTGACACCCCCCGCCCAGATTTAGGTTTATGGGGCCCCAATGAAGACTTTTGATCTGTACCCTTCCCCATACCTCCATCTGGAGTCTTAGGGCCAGATGTAGGTAATCCCATTTTACCGACTCTAAAATACAGAATCATACTGATTCGTTATTTCAGAATCGGAAAACGGGATGTAGGAAACAATTTGGTAAAAAATACTGAGTCGGTAACAGTCGGATTTCTGACTCGGTAAATACCGAATCGGTGATACAAAAAAACACCCAATTGAGTCTGTCAACCAATCCGGAGCATCCACCACACCCCACAACATAGCAACAGAGGGACCAACCAATCAGATGCAACTACCCCTCCCCAGTACCTGGGAGTGGCCACACCCATGCAGGTGCAGAGCAACTGAACAGTTTGGAGAGCTAGAGGAAACACAGAGGAACAGGCTGCCCTGAGCTTAGCTGAGCTGCAGAATGGAGTCCCAGGATGGCCAGAAGGATGAAGCTGAGCGCAAGAGGAAAATTAAATTCAGCACAGCAGAATTGCAGGTGCTGGTGGAGGAGGTCGTGAAACACCACACCCAGCTCTTTGGGAAGCAGTCTCTGCATGTTGCAGAGTCTGTTAAAAGGAACACCTGGCTGGGGATCCAGTCCAAGGTCAATGCTATTGGGGTCATCACCAGGGACATTGATGACCTTAAAAAAAGGTGGTATGATCTGCGGATCATAACAAAAAAAAACTTGCAGCCCAGAGAAAAGAAGCAGGAGTCACAGGTGGAGGGAGGAACCGTGCACCAAGGCTGACAGACCTGGAGCAGCTGGTGGAATCCACCCTGGAGCCAGAGAGTGTCCATGGGATCGGGGATGCTGAAAGCTCAGCCAGAGCTGCAAAAAAACAAGGTAAGCTGCATGGACATGAATCCCCACCCCTTTCCCTGTCCCCCTTCCCCAATGTGAGTGTCTGCATCACACTCCAGTACAGATTTTAGGAATTTTCAAAAATGCATCATGGGAGACGTAGCCATAGGAACATACATCAATACAGTCATCATAGGAATCAGCAAGGCATGCCACACACTACATCCAGAAGCTGTTGAGGACCAGGCAATTGTGTGATAGGAATGTGATTTTATAATGACACACATCGCTGAGCCAATGTTCATATCTTTCCACAGGAGAGTCATCATGCAGTACAGCGCAGGAATGGGAGGAGAGGGCACCAGCAACGGAGAGGAGTGAGGAAACACCCAGAAGTGCAGGTCAAAGCACTGTTCTGCCACCCACACCCACAGCGCAGGCAGCAACTACACCGGAGCGAGCTACCACACCACAGCCTCTGTCACCTCTGCTGTTTGGGTCACAACAGTTGGAACCACCTGCACTTTCCCCCACACCAACCTCAGAGTCATCTGTGCTGGTACGGCCAAGGAGGCATGATATTCCCCCTCTCAGGATTCTGGAGTCGTCCGATGAGGATGATGGGGAGGCAGACAACGCAGGACAGCAGAGTGCATCTGGAGCTGTGCGTACCGGTGCCAGAGGCCGGAGGGTATGGGAGAGAGGCAATGGCGAGGATGGAGAGGGGGTTTTCTGTGGTCTTGAGGCCACCATGGTCAAAGTCCAGCGCCTGCAAGCAAAGGGCATATTAGCTGTACATAGACGGGTGCGCGACTTGAATCACAGGATGGGCAACATCGAGCAGGGAATTGGCTCCATGGCACAGAGCATGCAGTCCATGGCAAATGGAATGAGGGACATGACACAGTCCGTGATGGATCTCTGTGAGAGACTAGACTCTGACCACTCAGAGAGGCGCCGGCATGGACAGTGCATGCGCCAACAGACAAAGGCCATGAACCGGCTTGCCACAGCAACCTCCCTGCTATGTCTGCGCTCTGTTGCCATGCAAGATGGCATTGTGCACTGCTGCACGGATTTGACGAGGGGGATGGGGAGAGTTACCTCGGCCATGGAGATACTACTCACCAACCAGGCAGCCACTGCTGGGGACACAGAAGACTCTATCAGCAGGAGTAGCTGTAGCACTCCTGTTCCTGACATTCGATGGAGCAGCAGGCGCCAGCCTGCTGAGCCAGGCTCCACTGCCACTGTTGCCACCCAGCCTCGTGCATCCCGCACTGTAGTGCGTGGGCGCAAACAATGATGATGCCCACAACTCACAGGACATGTCACTGTGAGGTAACCTGTGACCACCCAGTGTGGTATTCAGACATTGAAGTACCATGGTGTGCTATCCGTCAACTGCCGTAGTGACAATTTAACTACGTAATTGAAATACAAAGCCTGGCTGTGTCTCCTTACTTACTTAGAAATAGCTGCGTGTGATCTCTGCCCGTCTCAGTCTCCCATCTGTGGCTTGCGCTGCTCCTGCTGCATAGGGCTCTGCCTGTTCAGTTCCATCATCAATGTCCTCATGATGTGTAATCTCCACCTCTGTGCCTTCCTTGGTGGCAAGGTTGTGCAGCATGGCACAGGTCGCAATGATTTTGCAGCAGATGATTGGAGTACTGCCATGCATGTCCGCTATTGTGGAGGTAGAGGCAGCGGAACCTGCTATTTAGGAGTCCAAATGTGCGTTCTACAACGCTGTGAGTTGCTCTGTGTGCCATATTGTAACGCCGCTCACTCCTGGTAGATGGATTGAGGTAGGGGGTGAGCACAGAGGACCGCACAGCATAAGCGCTATCGCCTAGGTGGAAAAGAGTGCCATTAGTTACATACTCATGATACATTCAACAGCATTAACTATCTAGAGTGTGTCACAGTTATTTACCTAGCAGGTATCCGTCACGGAAATCTCCAGCAACAAGGCGTGTGTATATCCCACTGTTCTGGAAGATGTACAAGTCGTGGGTACTCCCAGGGAATTTGGTCACAATGTCTGTTATGATGTTGCCAGCGTTGCATATCACCTGCACATTGATTGAGTGCGTTGACTTCCGGTTCCTGTAAATGTGTTCTGTGGCTGCAGGTGGGCAGAGTGGGATGTGGGTGCCATCTATGCAGCCTATGACGTGAGGGAAGTGTGCCAGTTGATAGAAATCTGTTTTGGTCTTCGCAAGTTCCGCAGGTGTCAGGGAACCCAATATAATGATGCATTCTCTGCATCATGGCCTCCAGGAACTTCCTGAAGAAACGGGACAGGCAGCTCTGGGACACCCCACCTACTGCAGCAATCACACTCTGGTAACTCCCAGATGCGAGCAGGTGTAGGCTACACTGCACCTGCACATGGGGTGGGATGGTGTGCACCCTTGGTGTTGGGTGTTCCAGGAGTGGGTGCAGGTCCCTGATCAAGTCCAGGATGGTGTGGGGGCATGGCCTGTACCTTTGCAGTATCTCTGGCTCACTCATTTGGAAGAGCGTTATCCTCTGCCTGTAGACTTGCTCCTCCCTTCTCCATACCCTCTCTCCTGCTGTCTGTAGCCGTAGCTGCCTTGCTATGACGTAGAATACCGCCATTCTGGTGGAACTGTTGCATTTTGGGGCCTCATTTTATAGCCTGCACCCGGTTACCACCTGCTTTCAATCCATGGTAAATACTGACTCTTATGTACCGAATTTCATGGAATTCGGTGTTTTTGAGCTTTCCTACATCTCAAAGGTAATTTTTTACCATTTCTTATTTATCGATTCGGTAAATAAGAATTCGGTAAATGAGGATTCTGTAAATTCCGAATCGGTAGAATACAGACTCGTATTTACCGAATCGGTACATTTTTGACTCCTACATCTCATCTTCCCAATACTGGTCGGTAACGGCTGAAATTACCGAATTTCGGCCGTTTCCGACCGGTATTGGGCTACCTACATCTGGCCCTTAGAATCTTGCTTCTTTTGGTCACCACCATTGTTCTGGGTTTTCTGCTTCACCCTGGTTCTGACCCACTTATATGCCTTCTATCCCAATTCTTGGGGAGAGGTCAAATCTGAGTCAACCAGGTACTGATGCAATAACGGACTTTGGCAATTATTAAGTATATGCTTCTTCATAATTTATTATACAATCCATAATTTATTATACAATCCTACAAAATCATGCTGCCAAGCAACCAGCCTTACAGAGCCTTATTAGCACTGTTCACAAAGTCTACCCAGGCCTGAGTCTGAGCCTTCTGGGTGTCTCTGAACTTAATCTTGTATTGCTCAGTGGTTAAGCCAAACCCATCAATGAGAGCACTCTTCAGAACTGAATAATTGTCAGCATCTTCTTCTCTAACAGTGAGGAGCTTATCTCTATTATCAGCAAAGGAGAGCCTCAAGATAGCTGCCCACTGCTCGTGAGGGACCCTCTGTACTTTACATGCCCTCTCTAAAGCAGTTCTCCATTTGTGGATGTCATCCCCAACATGGTAGAGAGGGACAATCTTGCACAGGCTCCTGTTGTCAAATGAATGTTTCTTTACTCTAGGGACACTGTTGCTGCCACCATGGGACTCTAGTCCCAACTTCTTTTCTAGCTCTCTGGACTTCCAGGGGCTTTTTGTCAAGGGCCAGTTGCTCTTGCCTGACTCTAAACCTAGCTTTCTCAAGCAACTGCTATTCCCTATCTAAAAAGTGGTCCCTTTAGCTCGATACAGAGGTCCCTACTGAGTGCCCGGAGCGGTCTGATTCTGCAGATGGGGATCTAGATCTCCTTGGTAAACTCTGCACTCTTCCAGGAGGGGTGAAGATTGGCTCCCCTGAGCCATCTCCCTGATCCTCTGGAATATCTGAATTGTCCACGTGGGAACCTTCAGGTTCCTCCTGCCGGGTTTGAGTCTAAGTCATAAAAGGTGTCACCTCCTGACACGTCCTCATTCCTTGTCCCACCCACTCTCTCCAGCTCATCTGACCCAGGGGTCTCCCTAAGGCCATTTATGAGTAACACCTCAGTCAGGCGTTGAGTGTTGGCTGCTCGCCCTGTCTTCAGCTTTCTAGAGGCACACGGGGCTTTCAATTCCTGTATCTAGAGGGCAGAGAGCCACTGGTTTCTCCTTTAGTAGACATACTGAAGGAGTGGTGTGTGCACCTACCTAACCTAATGGGAAACTAAACTCTCTTAGGTTGGGGAAGTGTGTGCTAAACCCTTACTACTCAACCCCAAGTTCAGTAGAACTTACTTATCCAAGCTAGTATTATATGTACCTAGTACTTGTGGTTTTCCAGTTAATCAATACAAAGATTTATGTAGCAAAATAATGCAGGGTTGAATCCCAACGGCTGCACACCAAGGTGAGAAGTTGGCCTGGTATATGCTGTCCACTAGTTTAAGTGGGCACCTTGCACCAGTCCAAACATCCCTTATGGTGATAAGGTTAAAGATAACCTGAAAAAGCTTTCCAAGTGGTATCTGTGGAGAGCACCCGTTCGGCTTAGTCTTGAAGGAATGTTAAGCAGCTTGTTTTACCAGAATGCTACCTTATAGTATTGGTTAAATGAAAGGTAAACCACACAGTAGTTATAAAAATATGTATTTATTAATATAACACTCTCTAGTATCCTCTATTTGAGGATATAACACACAGCACACAATACTTTAGCAATTAAACAATCATAAGTAGCCCAATACACAGTGGGCTCCAGGGGAAGACCAAACCATATACTAAAATAGTGGTATAAGAACCACGACTTGAGTCAAGACAATGTCTAGGACGTGTAGAATCGCACAACCCCAAGAAACCACCCAAGGTGGGTACGTAGTAACCCCACGGAGGACGCATGCTCCAGACAACTCTATGGGAGAGTTGCGGTTGAAGTTTTAAAGATTAAGGACCCTTACCAGTGGATTACGAAGAACCCTTTGGAACTTAGAATGTTGGAGAGCCGTGGATACTGTAGTACCAGTGTTACCTATCCCAGGGAAGCTGGGTGCATAGGGCTGAAGTGGTGTCGGAAACCGATGTTGTTCTCAATGGGAGACTTCAAGGAAATGCCACTGCTGGAAGGAAGAAAAATGTCCACTGGAATCCACAAGTGGATTCTTGATGAAAGGAACCTGAAAGCAGAGGGGAGAGAGTTTGGGTCATTCAGGAGTGACCAGGGGCTCTGGAGACGAATGCCCACCGATGTCGGGTGCTTCTGGTGAGATGAGGGGGTTCTTGATTCTTCAGCTGCAGGGACAAGGAGACGTCGAGGACGACCAGGAGCCAGATGTGAGCTGTCCCGGATGTCGAGTGCTGAGGGGTCAGTGTCCGGCGGGAACACCAACAAGCCTTGGCAATGACAACCCACGAAGATGGTCAAGATTGGTTAGGTCTGGCCCAACATGGACTAGGAGACTCACCACAGCAAGGGAAGTCAGGGCAAACCTGGAGCAACCAGGGGAGCCCAAATAAAGCAGTGTTGACCCTCAAGAGGACCCACATCCGGGAGGCACAGGAGTCGCGAGGGGACCTCAGGCAATTTCACAAAATCTCAGTTCCCAGGGCACAGAGTGCGAGGAGGCCGAAGTCCTTGGTAGGAAATGTGCGCAGAGGTTGGGGCTGACACCCCAATGCACAAATTTGGGGAATGCCAACAAGCATATGCACTTGCAAATGAACGCGGTGCACAGGGGTATGGGTTATGCGGTCCCCATGAGGGATACTGGCCTCAAACTCGGTGAGAGGGCAGCTCGACCTCAGGGTACTTGGGAACCCACCTCCTGTGTTGCTGGAGCCTTCGGAGTCCGCAGGAGCTCAGGATCAGCAGACCGGTTAATTGTGTTACATGCCTGTGAATGCAGGGGAGTGACTCCTTCACTCCAAGGAAGATACTTCCGTAGTCTTTGATGCTCCACAGGGTCCTACACTGAACCTGTATGGTGCATTGGCACAGACGATGCTTTGGACAGGGAGGGAGACTAAGTCGGGGTCAGTGAAGTCCAGCAAAGTCCAGAGTGTCCCGACGGTCGAAGTTCAGTGGTTTCTGGTTCAGAATCTTGTCCACGTCGAATCTAGGGTCCTATAGCCCTTTGTTACCCACATGAGATGGTTGGACAGATTCAGGGGACCCTCCCAGTAGAGGGTCTGGACAGTGGGGAGGATACTCCCATGTCCTTGTCCAGTTTCGTGCCAGAGCCTGTGCCAACGACTCAAAGAACTGGTTTGAACTGGACTAGGCACAGGGACATTAAATGTGCTTCTCGTGCAGACTTTCTGGCACTGAGGCAGTGCACCCACCCAGCCCCAATACAGTATCTATTGCAAATCAGGGTTGCCCAGGAGATGCACAAACAACTAGGCCCAGAAATCTTTAGGGCGTGAAGACTCGGGCAGTTCCTCTGCATATATTTCAAGTTGTATTTTACAGTAGAGTAAGTTCCCGATCCACTTTTTCAGAGTAGCAGTAGTTTTAGACCCCCCAGCATTGTGCCACCACCCGTTTAGCAAGCAAGGTCGAGACAGCAATTAAACTATGGTTGCAGGGTTTGAGGTTCTTTACCCAGCCCAGCAGGCAGACATCAGAAGTACACATCACGGATTCAGAGACAACATTAGTAAGCAGAGTTGTGACCTTGGTCCAGAATTGATAGATTCCTGTACAATGCCATGCAAGATGCAAAAGCTCTGCATCCCCCTGCCCCCACGGAACAAAGCAGGCATTCTCCCGCAGACCAAAGCGCTTCAATTGCAGCGGTGTATAGTACAACTGGTGCAAGTATTTAAAATGGATGATGCGGAGGTTGCAATTTGCAGTTAAGCGGCCTGTTCGGGCACAGCAGAACCTCCACATATCTGGTGAGAATGAAGTTCCTTGTATCGCCACCAATTTATTATTTATAGGGGCCCTGCTTATGCAGGGGCGCCCTCTAACGTAAAACCCAGCACCCTGCCTTCAGGATTGATAAGGCCTGCAATTGGGGTGACTGATAGGTTTTAAGTGTAGTGACTTATAGATATAGTAAACCTATATCTTTCATAAGTGGTGAAGCACCAGCTTACATAGGCTGCAAAGTCAGACCTGTAGTTGCATTTTGCATGGACTCTCATGGGTGGCATAATACATGCTGCCGCCCGTGGGAGGCCTCTGGGGTACCTATGTACTGGGTACATGTGTACCATATACTAGGGATTGATAAGAGTACCCCAGTATCTAATCTGGAGTGTACCGAGTACGTGTTTTACAGTTTAGGAGGAAAAGGCAGATAGGCTGGGGTCCTGATTAGCAGGATCCCAGCCAGACTAGTCAAAAACAGTGGGTGCAATCAGCAAAAAGTGGGGGTAACCATAAGAAGCAGTTCCTACTTTCCGACAGTTAGTGATGAGTGGATTGGTTAGTGGTGTAGGATAGAGTCATGTACTGTTCGCAGGTGATGGTAGAAATGTGTGGTAGCTCGGATAGAAGGGTATAAAGGTGTGGTTTCGTAGTGTGTGCTGAGAAATTGGATTGTGCATAGGGTTAGTTTGTAGTCCATGAGTGGAGTACATTTGGTGTGTGTCTGTTACTCTGGTCGTGGATGGGGTTGGGTGTGTGCTAATGAATGGGGAAATGGGCAGCATTTCTGACCCTAGTCCCGACCAACTTCAAACAGGCACTCACCCTTGTCCTCTCCACCCTCAGCCTCGATGCACAGGTGAGACACCCTAAGCTTTTTTTTTTATGTAGCCCGAACTAGCGCCGAAGATATCAGGTATCAGAGTGCTTTACATGAGCACCAGTTTCGTTACACAAGGACACATTCATTTTGTTAGGCAAGGGGAGATTAAGTGATTTGCCCAGAATCACAGGATGTTGTGCGTTGTTGTCGAGACTCAAACCTGGTTCTCCAGCTTCGAGGTCAACCGCCCTAGCCGTAAGGCTACATCCTCTCCCGTAGCCTTGGCCTTTTATATCCCTATTAGTCAGGTGACCCCTTCAGCCAATGGGAACCCTAGCCCTATTCAATCACAACACTAACACTGAACCTTAGGGCCAATAGGAGGCCAAGCACTCAATCAGGCACAAAACTCCAATCCCTACGTCCAATAGAAAGCCTAATCCCAAACCCAGTCCCTACAACCCTGTTCCCTGTCAATCATACATGAAACCCTAAACCCTATCTCCAATAGAAAACCTAACCCTAGGCCTCGTTCCTACCCTATATTAAGTAACCAATCACACTGGAAACCCCGAGCCTATCAACCAATCAGATCACTAACCCTAAGCCTTACACCAATGGAATCACTGATTCAGGAACTAATCAGAACCCTCAAATAACCAACCAATGAGAACACTAACCCTAAACCAATAGAAACACCAGATGCAACCACCAATCAATGCACCCAATAGTAGTCTATATAGGAATTCACCAAACACCCCAGCAAAAACATGGGCACCACCTCCTCCCACGACCTCTGCGACAAGCTTGAATCCTACTTCCATCTGAAAAGCATGGGCCTCTACGACCACTTCAATGACCAGACACCTGACGCCGGAACCACCCCCTCCCCAGCACCAGACAGCCTACCGTCTCCTCATGGACCCCAGTGACCACCGAAGACACCACTTCGACCATGAAAGGCATCCACTCAGGAGCCCCCACGAACCCCTGCCTGCCACATATCTACCACAGAGCCGCCATTGCCCCAGAACTACGACGCACCATCAATACCGCCTTTAAGACCGGCACCTTCCCCAACAACTGGAAATGTGCAGAAGTCAGACCCCTGCTCAAGAAGCCCTCTGCGGACCCCACTGACCTCAAGAACTACCGACCCATCTCCCTCCTCCCCATTGCGGCCAAAGTTTTCTTAGAAGATCGTCAATGCCCAGCTAACAAAATTCATTGAAGAAAACTCCATCCTCGCCCCCTCCCAATCCGTATTCTGCAGCAACCATAGCACAGAGACCGCTCTACTCGCCGTCACAGACCACATCCGCATCCTCCTCGACCAAGGGCACACCGCGGCTCTGATCCTACTTGATCTCTCTGCTGCATTTGACAACGTCTCCCACCGCACACTAACCGCCAGACTCCACAACACTGGCATACAGGGAACCGCCCTCGACTGGATCCGCTCCTTCCTCACTGCAGAACCCAAAGAATCAGACTGACACCCTTCCTCTCCAAACCTACGGAAATCAACTGTGGAATACCCCGAGGATTGTTGCTTAGTCCCACGCTCTTCAACATCTTCATGGCCCTCCTCGCCGCCATCGTCAAACAGCATGGACTCAACATAGTATCTTACGCCGACGACACCCAGCTCATCCTCTCCCTCACCGAGGACCCCGTCACCACCAGACTCCATTTCCAGGAAGGAATGATGGATGTTGCATCCTCAATGAACAGCAGCTGGCTGAAGCTCAACTCGGAGAAGACAGAGGTCCTCGTCCTTGGACCCTCCCCCTCCGCATGGGACAGTACCTGGTGGCCCACCGCCCTTGGCAGCCCTCCAACCCCCATGGACCATGCACGAAACCTTGGCATCGTCCTCGACTCCTCCCTCTCCCTGACCCGACAGGTCAACGCCGTCACCTCTAGCTGCTTCAACACCCCCTGCATCCTCCGAAAGACCTTCAAGCGGATCCCCGCCGAAAAAAGGAAGACTGTCACCCACACACTCATAACCAGCAGACTGGACAACGGAAACGCCCTGTATGCCGGGATCAACAGGTCTCTGCTCCACAAACTCCTGACCATACAGAACACCGCAGCCAGACTCGTCCACTGCATCCCTTGACACGAACATATCACCCAACACCCGCGTAACCGCCACTGGCTCCCCATAGAGAAGAGAGTTACTTTCAAGAAACTCACCAATGCCTACAAATGCCTCCAACACCGGCCCCCAATACCTCAACGAAAGGATCTTCTTCTACATACCCAAGAGAAACCTCTTATCCGCCGATCTCGCCGAAACCCCACGCAGCAGAAAAGCCAGAACAGGTGGAATAGCCTTCTCATCGCGGCCAAGACCTGGAACAAGCTTCCAATCGACATCAGACGTTCCCCCTCCGTGAACATCTTCAGGAAGACACTCAAGACCTGGCTCTTCTACTGAAAAGAGCTGCTCCCCTCCCCTCTAACCCCCCCCCCCGCCTCCCCAGCGCCTTGAGACCCTATTGAAAAAATCGGGAGCAGATGCTGCCAACCCAAAGAACTACAGGCCGATCTCCCAAATACCCTTCCTGGCTAAAGTAATTGAGCAACATGTCCTAAAGAAACTTTCATCTTTCCTGGAGGATCACAAACTCCTACAATCGCAACAGGCAGGGTTCAGAGCACACCACAGTATCGAACTTGTGATGCTCTCGGTCCTTGATGACCTAAGACTCCTGGCTGATAAAAAACAACCGAGCGCCCTGATTTTATTAGATCTATCAGCGGCGTTCGATACGGTCGACCATCTCTAACTAACTGCTCTGGGTCTCCAAGGTCCGGTCCATCAGTGGTTGTGCTCCTTTCTCACTGGAAGATCTCAAAAAATCCAGCTGGGGAAACAGGTATCAAATAGGGGAGCCCTTACCTGCGGGGTCCCCCAGGGATCCGCCCTCTCCCCACTCCTATTTAACATCTACCTACACCCCCTGGTAACAGCCCGGGCCCACATGGACTGCCGTGTCTTCAACTATGCTGATGACACCCAGCTCTTTCTTCAGATTGACAACAACGCCCGAGCTCAGGAAACGGACCAAAAGATTCTCAGATTTACCATAAATTGGATGACTAAAAACTCCCTGAAAATCAATCCGGAGAAAACGGAAGTCCTTGTGCTACCCACAAAAAGCAACCCATGGCATGACGGCTTCTGGCCCCAGGAGTTGGGCACCACTCCCTCCCCCGCCACCACCGTAAAAAGCCTAGGCATTAAATTGGACCAAGAGCTCTCCATGACCAACCAAATAACCACAGTAGCAGGCACCTGCACTGGACTCCTAAGACAACTACGCAAACTGGCCCCCTTGCTCTCCCCGGTTACCCTGCAAATGATCATCCAAGCCACAATTCTTTCCAGGCTGGACTACGGTAATGCGCTATACCTTGGCCTCCCGCAAAAACTCACTAACAAACTTCAGGTGGTGCAAAACCAGGCTGATATTTAGGCTACCTAGAAGATCCCATGCCTCCCCCCTGCTTAACCAACTTCACTGGCTCCCCATCAGGCAAAGAGCGAAGTTCAAGGGCCTCTGCATTGCCCATAAAGCAATATACGTCAAAGCTCTAGCATATTTAAAGGAGCGCCTTAAGATCTACGTACCAGGGCGCTCACTGCGATCTATAGAGGCATGCAACCTGGCGACTCGCCAATACACCCTGGTCTCGAAAGGGGGGGAGAACCTTCTCTGTCATACTCCCTAAACTCTTGAATCAGCTGCCAGACCACCTTCGCAAAGAACCTTTGCTCCTCAACTTCAGGAAACAACTTAAAACACTATTGTTCAAGGAAGCAGCGACCACCGGTTAAACCTACCATCATTGCCGGTTTTCCTGACCTGCCCTCATTGATTCAAGCCTCGCCTCCAAAGCGCTTAGAGACCTGATGGTGATTAGCGCTATATAAATACAAATACATGGGTGAGTAGCGCTCTTACAAGTCCCCTAATTGATTGATTAGATCTAAAAGACGCCTACTTTCATATTCCAATTCATCCCGCTCATCGCAAATATCTCAGGTTTATGATAGCAGGCGAACATTACCATTACAAGGTACTTTCATTCGGCGTCACCACGGCCTCCAGAGTGTTCACCAAATGTCTCGCAGTAGTAGCTGCTCATCTCAGAACACAATGTTTACATGTCTTCCCTTACCTGGACGGCTGGCTTATCGAAGCGAGCACTTACCAAAACTGTATACTACACACTCAGACAACAGTACACCTACTTCACCAGTTGGGTTTTACAATAAATGCACAAAAATCTCACCTGTGTCCGGCACAAGTGCAATCTTATCTGGGAGCTTCCATCAACACTCTCAAAGCTCTAGCCACTCCAAATATAGCCAGGATTCACAATATCCAGGCCACACTATCACAATTTCAACCCAACCAACCATTACCAACCAGAGTCTTCATGCATCTGCCGGGAATGATGGCATCCTGCGTTGCAATCGTACCTCATGCAAGGCTTCACATGTGTCCTCTGCAGCAATGTCCAGTCAGTGCAGTCAATCACAGGGTCTATTAACCGATCTAGTGTTGGTAGACAGTCGCACCCATCGCTCTCTGCAGTGGTTGAACCCTCAAAACTTAGCAAAAGGGCGGCCTTCCGTAGACCTGATTCCACAGACTATACTCACAACAGGCGCATCGTTAACAGGTTGGGGTGCCCATTTCAATATTACACAGTACAGGGCTGTGGTCGGACAAACACAAACATCTTCACATCAACTACCTGGAACTTCTAGCAGTGTTCCTAGCACTCAAAGCTTTTCTCACCCAACTTGTAGGCAAGACTGTCTTAGTACGCACGGAGAACATCACAGCAATGTACTACCTACAGAAACAGGGAGGGACTCCCTCTCTCCAGCTGTCACGCTGTGCACAAAGCATTTGGAATTGGGCGATTCACCAACAAATCTATCTCCTAGCAGAACACCTCCCGCTGGTAGGCCATCAGATTGCAGCCCTGCTTAGCAGACACAGGCAGCAAGTACACAAGTGGGAACTTCATCCCCAAGTTCTTCTTCCCTACGTTAAAAAATGAGGTTTTCCACAGATAGATCTGTTTGCAACAGTACACAACGCAAAATTCCCAAACTTTGCATCTAGGTTCCCACAACCAGCATCCAAAGGCAATACCCTATGGATGATTTGGTCAGTTATATTTGCTTACGCTTTTCCGCCTCTCCTGCTAATTCCATTACTTGTTCGTAAACTCGAACAAACTTCCCTCACACAGATCTTAATAGCCCCCACATGGGCTCGCAACCTTGGTACACCACCCTGTTAGAACTCTCAGTGGTTCCACATCAAAAGCTACATCTCACACATTGTCTCCTAACTCAGATCCATGGGGAAGTCGGACATATAATTCCCAGAGAGCCCAACCTAGCGATTTGGCTCCTGAAGTCATAGAGTTTGGTTATTGACAACTACAACCAGACTGTATGAATATTCTCAAGGAAGCTTGAAAGCCGACTACCAGAGCATGTTATGCAGCAAATGGAAACGTTTTGTTGCCTATTGTAACAACAATATCAATCATCTTGATGCGTTTGTGCAGAACATCATTTGTTATCTGTTGCATTTACAGCAATGTGGATTAACTTACACATCCATTTGTTTACACCTGGCAGCTGTAGCTGCACACTTGCAAAATAGACAACACCTATCTCTCTTCAGAGTACCAGTGATTAACGCCTTCATGGAAGGATTAAAAAGGGTTATACGGCCAAGTATTCCCCCGCTCCAGAGTGGAACTTAAACAGTCCTTACAAGGCTAATGGGCCCACCTTTTGAACCAATGCACAAATGTCCGTAGAGTTGATGAACTTCAGGCATTACCTACACAAGAGCCTTTCTTTCAACTTCACAACAATAGAGTGCTTCTACGTACCAATCCTAAATTTCTCCTTAAAGTAGTTTCTGCTTAGGGGTAATTCATGTGCGATATCAAATTAAAATAATATAACATTAGCATTTTCATTACTTATTGAACCATCGTAATTCTTGTATAGAATTTATGTGCTGCAATGATAATAGAATCAGATAAAAATAATTAGCAGTATAAGCACATTGAACAAAATCAATAGTTCCACCATCTTTCTAAAACAATGTACATATGCAAGCATATAAAAACTATGTAGCGTTTTCCTACTATGCTTTCCAGTGTGTGTCTATGTGTGTCTGTCTCCCATTCCCTGTAGGGAAAGTATGTAGCTCCCCGTTGTAGAAGAGTCAGTCAAGAAGGAGCACACTGCATTGAATAAGTTCTTGGTATGCACTTTTTATTAGTATTACAGGAAATCACAATGATTGATTGTCCCTTTTATATATTCTTCTTTCCCACAGGGTCTTTCACTTCAGTCCCTTAGGTGAGCCTCGGCCGCCGTCGTCCCTCGGACAGAAGGAAAAGACTCAGGTAAGTGTTTTTGCTTTAGGGTTTAATCAAGGGAGGATTTGAGGGATAAATAATAGCTATGCATAAATGTCAAGGGAGGGGGTAGAGGTTGGAGCAACCAAAAGAAAAAGAGTAGCCGATGATTTCTGCTCTTGCCTTTCTTTTCCGTCTCACTTATTTCCTTTTCCCTGGGTCCCTTTCAACCCTCAGCCTCCCCTCCCGTCCCTCTCGGACTCAGCTCCTTTCCAAAAATCCCGTAGACGCCCACGCACCATGAAGAGTCACGTCCCTCCGGGGCCTTGGCGTGGTGACTCCGCGTCCTTCAGTGAGGTCTGGTCTTCTGTTTCGGCTTTCCCTCCTCCGTCAGGTTCGGGTTGTCCGCTCGCCGACGAACTGTGACCTCCCCTGGGCTCTGGTTCTCTCTCTCGGAAGGCTGTTAGGCCTTCTCTGTCTTTCCGGTCTTCCCCCGCTGGTTTCTCTGCCTCGCGTTCCTGTGCTGCGTGCAGCTGGATCAACTACTGACCAACCTGACGCGCTCTCCACCCCGCCTTCTTCAAGCGTGTATCCTCTGATGTCCGTCCACAGCTCCGGTTTAACGGGGCCGCCTGCCGATTCCCCTCTCTCCACTTTTTGATGACAGCAAAGCAGACAACTGGTAAAAGGGGACTGTGAATGTAGGAGGGGAGAAATATATGAAGGGATGGCATGGCACTCCTTATCCTCTATCCCATTGTCTACCACAAGGGCTACCTGACACACCCCACCCCCAGACGTTTCCTGTTTGGGGAAATGAGGGATGCGTGAAAGAAAGTCAGCAACTTGGTATGCAGAGTATAAGAGATGACAATGCTAAAACTAGTGCCCATCCTGGAATAAAAGAAGACACACCTAAAAATAGCTTATCCTAAAAACCCACCTTCCAAAAACAAGATACCAAACAACAGGAAAAACTTAGGAGCTTCAGGTGATGTCCCTAGTGTCTGATTACTGGTGTTTGTTTAGGTTTACAGGAGTCCAGATGTTACATAGCAAACCTTGTCTATGCATGCCGTGTATTTTTCATTCATTATTGTAGTATTTATGTAATCCACTCATCGCGTTCCAGAAGGTAGATGTATTTGGCTACAGTTGTTTATATAGCCCAGACTAGATCTGGTGTGTGTCTCCTGCTCCACAGCTTGTACCCGTAAAAGTGCATCAATGTCTCCTTCCCTTGGAAGCAAATCCACCTGTATTCCAGTTTAAGCATATTTATTCTCATAGAATCACTTTCAAAATCCACTGTTCCGCAAGTAAATTCAAATTCAGTCTGCCCAATTCATTTTGGGGGTTCTCCCTTCATCAGGGGGCGCACGTGAGAAATCTATGTTGTATGTTGTGTGCGGAAAATAGTGAAATAAGAATTAACTTGCAATGCAATCTAATCCTACATATACATAAATTAATAGTTTACTACATGTCCTGGTAGAACCTAACCGCATGTCTGCGTTTGTGTTATACCAGGGTCTTCGCCTTTTCAATAGTGAGAGCTACTTCTGATCGACTGCCTTTATCACGTGGCTTAGCTAAGGGTAGATAATTGCCAAGCAACTCCATTGCTGCCCTAGAGCGCCCAGTCCTGCTGCAGTGAACACATAGCATTTGTAGCACTGGGTTAGGAAAGGTTTACCTGTAGGGCCCCTAAGCCTTTGTAGCACTGTTAGGTTTACCTGCGGGACCCCAAGCATTTATAGTACTGGTAGGAACGGTGTCTGTGGGGTCCCCAGGGACCCGTTATGTTCATGTTATTCTTATTAACGAATCACATCTGAGAGGTGAGTGTTTCACTGAGGGTTGTGGCCTCTTTCTCCTGCAATAAATGGGATGGCACTGTTCTCTTTAAGTGAGTGTGAAGACAGAAGACTTCTATTATCTGGTGAGTTGCCCTCCTGTTCATTGGCTCCTGTCCAGATCTGGGCCCTGCTTTAACAGTTCAAGATTAATGTTCAGTAGTGGCAGTCACAGTATAAGGACTGTGAGCAAGACCTGCTGTAGAGTTTTCGCTGTCCTAGGAAAAATGTCTCAATGTAGGAAAGGGCCTGTTTTGGACATGGTAGCCTTCACTTTTTACCTGGAAAATGATATAGTTTTGACTGGAAGTGCACAGGGTCCCTGCCAACCAGGTCCCCTGAGCCGATCTCCTTCCCTTAAGTGTACCAGTCATTTCCACGATTGTCACCCTATTAGATCACATATAAGTCCCTAGTAAAAGATACCTCTGGTACCAAATGCCTTGTTGAAGAGTGTCCCTAAAGGCTGCAGCACAAATTATGCCACCCTAAGGGACCCCCTCACCAAGCACATACATACATTCATACATACATACATACATACATACATACATACATACATACATACATACATACATACATACATACATACATTCATACATACATACATACATACTGCCACTGCAGCTGCGTGTCTTGGTGCAGACAAAAATGAAGAGTCGACATGGCACACATCCCTGTATGCGATGCCCATAGGGACTGTCTGAGATATAGGTAAGACACCCCTCGAGCAGGCCTTATAGTGCACGCTGCTTTAGGGATATCTCCTGTGAGGGCATATCTGCATGAGCAGATTTGCTCCAGCAATATCCTTGTAGATTCCGGGATATTGCAAGTGACCAGGGAAGCTCTATAGTAAGTACATTGGCTGGACGCTTGTCATTACGAGTTCCACAGCTCCATGAAGGTTTCTCTGAAATATAGGATATTTAGTACGAAACATCTCAGCATAATAAACCTGCACTGATTGCTGTGTCCGATTTATTAAAAATTGCACATAGAGTGCCCCTTAGAGGGGTCCCCTAAGATTTACCAATCCTTAGTGGGATCATCAACTGGCCTGAGCCAGCCTGCTACCACCAGACAGTGTTCTGACCTCATGGGGACAGTGCCTGCGCACTCTGAGGTCGAGAACAACGCCTTTCCTGGGTGGAGGTATTCACACCTCCCCCTGGTCAGGACCAGCCATCTGTGGCAGGGATTTTCAAAGGCCTTGCCGCCTTTGTAATGCGACCACAGCCTCTCCTGTTAGAGGGAGCAAGCGCTCTTCCTGTACTCACCCCCTTTTTGGCACGAGGATTGGTGGGAAACCTTAGATAGAACATGAGGTGTGCCCCCTCACCCCCATGCCAACTCCACCCCTCGGGTGCTAGAGGCAAGGTGAAGTACACTTTTAGGTGCCCACCATCTTGAAGATGGCAGGACTTATCCAATCAGGCCTAGGCCTTTGTCCCCTTCCCACAGGAGGTGGGCATGATAGAGGGTGTAGACACTCCAGGAAAGTGGCCTATTGGCCACTGCCTTTCACTCCCTTGTAGCACCCTTAATTCAAGATTTTAGGTGGCATCCCCAGACCCTGATTTTCAGTTCCTGGCGACCTAAGAAGAGCCGAGCACTGCTGCCTTCTCTGCTGGTAAGTTCTGTAGAGAACTATGGACTTGGTCCTAGCCCTACTGGCCTGTCTGCATCCCTGGATGATCCTGAACAACTGTGCCTTGTGATGGAGGGATTAGGGAAACCTCTTGTGGAAACTTAGCAAGATATAGTGGACTATGTGCTTGGCTTTTGCTCCAGGATGTATGAGTACATTGAAAAAGTAAGCAAAAACATTGAGGGCAGCCTGGCTCCAGAAGCTCTGGTAATGCCAAAAGGCTGCTATGGTTGAGTTCCAGCCAGAGCAGATGCTATGGGTTTTGGGGCCTGTGGCTTCTAGGGCTCTGCAAGGTAAGTGGAGTGGACCCTATCCTGTCCCAGAAAGAAAAGGAGCGGTCACCTACCTGGTAGATCCTGGTTCTGACAGGAATCATAAGAGGGTCGTCCATGTCCAACGCCGCACACCCTACTATGACATGGCAGATGTGACCATGCTCATGGTTACAGATGAGGATCAGGAAGCAAAGAGTGAACCTGTCCCTGACCTGTCCAACAATCCAAAAGATGGGTCAGTGGAAGGTGTGGTCTTGACAGACACCCTTCCTGCCCAGCAGGAGACTGATTGCAGGCAAGTCCTAAATCAGTTTAAGGAGCTCTTCTTTTTGACCTCTCCCCAGACTAGCTGGTGTGTCCATGATGTAGACGCTGATGAAAGACTACCTTTAGAGAATAAAACATACAGGCAGACTGAACATGTGAAAGAGAGCATCAAAGCTGAAGTGAGCATGATACTGGAATTGGGAGTTCTAAAGCCTTCTGAGAGCCCTTGGACCTGCCCAGTTGTCTTAATCCCCAAGCCTCATAACCAGGATGGTAAGAAAGAAATGAGGTTTTGTCTGGACTATTGGGGCGTGAATGCTGTGACCAAAAGCGATGCATACCAAATTCCATGAGCAGATGAACTTATTGACAGGTTGGGAGCAGCCAAGTATCCGAGTATGTTTGTTCTCACATCAGAGTACTGGTAGATAGGTCTGACTCCAGGAGCAAAAGAAATATCTGTATTTTCAACCCCAGATGGGTATTATCAGTTCACTGTAATGCCCTTTGGTTTGAAAAATACACCTGCCACTTTTCAAAGGTTGGTGAACTAAGCCCTTGCTGGATTGGAATCCCTGAGTGCAGCATATCTACACAACATTGCTGTCTTTATCTCCACCTGGCAGGATCACCTGGTCCACCTTAGGAAAGTACTGTGGGCTCTGAGAAGTGCAGGCCTCGTTATCAAGGCATGCAAGTGTCAGATAGGGCAGGGAAAGGTTGCATACTTGGGTCACCTTGTTAGTGGAGGCCAGGTTCAACCCTTACAACCCAAGATCTAGACCATTTTGGACTGGGCGGCTCCAACTACCCAGACTCAAGTGAGGGACTTCCTTGGCTTCCCTGGTACTATAGGAGGTTTGTGAGGGATTATGGCACCATCCTCACAGAACTAACTTCCAAAAGAATGCCACAAATAGTGAACTGGACTGTGAGCTGTCTAAAGGCTCTTGACACGCTGAAGGAAGCGATGTGCTCTGCAGCTGTTCTGAAAGCTGCAGATTATGTCAAGCAATTCATTTTGCAGACTGATGCCTCTGAACATGGTATAGGAGCAGTGCTATCCCAAAAACATGAGCACAGTCAAGATCAGCCACTGGCTTTCATCAGTAGAAGGCTAATCCCCAGGGAACAGCGTTGAACTGCCATTTAGATGGACGACTTTGCTGTGGTTTGGTCCCTTAAGAAGTTTAGGTCAAACCTGTTTGGCTCCCACTTCCTAGTTCAAACCGACCACAGGCCTCTCCGAGGGTTAATGCAAATGAAAGGTGAAAATCCCAAACGGCTAAAGTAGTCCATCTCCCTACAGGGAATGGACTTTGAAGTGAAACAGAGACCTGGAAATGCCAATGCAGATGGACTTTCCAAATTGTCCCATTTAGAGGATGTTAAATTTTATGTTATGTTAAAAATACTTATAATGAGGGGGGCGTGGCTTGGACGGCCAGCATGGCGGATGCAGCTTAGCTGAGCTCCGTTCCCGCCGGCCGCTTATCCGCCGAACGATCCTGCTTTCCCCACCCCTCAGTTACCCCGAGGGTGGTATCCTATACCGGAGGTTTGCAGGCCCCCGCCAGTGACTTTCTGGCTGCTTTGGTATCCTGGGGGCCGGGGGACGGCGAGTGCCAGCGGAGAGGCCTAGGTGGTCTGCAGCAGCCGGGGTGCTCGAGTTTGGCGACCCCGGCCAGAGGAGTGCGGCGGCCCCCGGGGCACGGAAGAAGAGCTGCGGGCCCGCAGCAGCGACGGAGGACCGTGCTGGACCCTGAGCTGTATGGGGGTGCCTGGGGCCCCCGCCGGCAGGCGTGACCATTGCCTGCTGGGTCGGCGCTGCAACATAGCGGCAGGGAGGTGCGGCACAGTCGGGCCCTTGAGAGGAGGCGACCCCCTCAGTGCGGGGCAGCCCTCCCCTCATTGATCCTGCAGTGGGGCCTCCCTCTACGGAGCGAGCGGCTCGCTGGGGGGCCCCCGACGCTGGAACATCACGTGGCCCGCTGGGATAATGCAGAGGAGAGTGCGCCCTGCCCCCTTAGACAGAGCCGGGACCTCGATTTTCGCGAGGCCCGGCGTTGGACTCGTGGAGGCTTTGGGGGCTTGGTCCTGGCGAGCACTTGCAGGGGACCATTGCTGGACCATCGCAGCCCCTGTTACATCCTCCCGGCCCCCCCCCCGCTGTCGGAGCGGAACCTAGGGTGGCTGACGAGCCACAGTTTCGGGTGCAAGGGCGGAGTTGGGTCATCCGACCCGGACAGTGAGGTGGGGGCTGATGCTTGGAGCGCTCCCTCGGAGTTCTGCCCGACCCTGGCACTGGAGCCGGACCGGCCCGAGTGGCGTGGACCCAGCGACGTCCACGGTAAGGAGGTGTGCAGTGCCCCCATGGTGTCGATGTGAGGGGAGGACTGGTGGTCGGTGTCCGGTGAAGGGGCCTGGGGCGGGATACACGGCGGCTAGGTCGAGCCGCGGCGATAGCTGTGGCAGGAGTGGACGGGCCCCGGGGCCCCCCTTGGATCTATTTCAGATTGCCTCCCTGCGGGTGAGGGGACGGTGGTCACTGGAGGCCAGTTGCTGCGATTTCGGCCCCGCTTCTGTTTGTGGTTGATGGTGGAACGGTGACTCGCAGGGGTCCACGCAGGCAGTCAATAGAGTGAGAGTGGCCCTTGGATTGGAGTGACCGGGCAGGACGTGCTCTTGGTCGTGGACGTAGCGGAGGGGCTCCTGGCCCGACATATCGGCGGTCGGATTGGGCCGAGGTGGGCGCTGGGGCAGACCTGCTAGCTACAATCTGGTGGGTTCAGCCGGCGGGCCTCTGAGCGGGGCCACTTGGGCGGCCATGACACGCGGTGCAGGTGGTGGAGGAGCCCCTAAACATGGCCCGATTGACAAATTCACGGGGCCCAGTGGAAACGCGGGGGCCTCCAGTGGACCTCAAAATGCAGGTCCGGATAATGCGGAACTTATGGCGGCCATCACACAATCCCGAGACATTTTGGATGCAAAGATAGGGGTGGTGGGGTCGGATGTCACTCCGCATGCGCCAGGATCTGCGGAATGCAGTCTCCCGCATTACCGAGGCCGAGACACGCATCTCTGGAGTAGAGGATGACGTGACCACTCTTAAGCGTAAGGTGGCCAGCATGGAATCTATTCAGAAGGGCCTGGCGCTTCGGGTGGAGGATGCAGAGGGGCGCGCCAGGCGGAATAACCTCCGCTTTGTGGGCCTGCCGGAGGGCTGTGAGAAGGGGGACAAGGAGGGCTTCCTGGTGCGGTGGCTCGAGAGTTGGCTTCCACCAGACATTCTATCCCGTTGCTTCGTAATTGAGCGAACGCACAGGGGTCTCATGCAAAAGCCTCCAGTAGGGGCACGACCGCGGCCAGTGATTGCTAAGCTCCTAAATTACCACGACAGGGACATGATCCTCAAGCAGGCCAGAGAGAAGGAATCATTGCTATACCAAAACCATTGTGTCCTAATCTTTCCAGACTATACCCGCTTGGTGCAGCAACAACGCCAGTCATTTGCTGCGGCCAAAGCCCGGTTGTGTGATTTGAAAATACAGTCCGCTCTTCTGTATCCGGCCCGACTGAGGGTCGTATGTCAATCCCGCAAGCACTTCTTTGACTCCCCGAAGGAGGTATTTACTTGGACTGACAAAATTGTGCCGGTGAGGGTGCATACGCCTCCGGGGTTGGACTCTGACTCCTCTCATGGTGGGCCACAGGCCCGGCCCCCCCTGGAGGCAAGGCGCAACGACAATTGGAGGTCCAGGTCACGGCAGCGGTCTGTGTCGCATGCGGCCTCGGAGAAGGAAACGGGAGCAGCCGGGAAACAGTCTAAGGGCACCTGAATACTTAGAATGACATGAGGTTGATGCCTTTGTTTCTGTTTTGCCTTCGCCTCCATGGACTATGGGTCCTGCCCTGGGAGGAGTTGGGGCCCCGTCAACTTTGGGGGGGTAGCGTATTGGAGGCGCCTGAGTGTTTCTGTGAGTGCCTTGTGGATGACTGGTGTGGGGGAGGGATACCTACGGCCGGGGGGACCCTCTAGTTGTGGGTTGGTAGTTGAAAGTTTTTTGGGGGATGGGTAGTTCTATGGGGATCCATTGGGGTGGAGGGTCACCAACCTCGAGTTGGGGTTGGAGACTCTGCTACACTGCGACAGGTGCTTCATTGTTCTTTGAGGTATGGGGTGGGGGAGGGGGTAGGCGTCACAGGGGAATGTTTGATGTTGAAACGGGGGAGGATGCACGGTCCTGGTGATGTCGCAGTGGTGACTGAGTGTGTGCACACATGGGGCGTACGGTGGCTCTTTGGTACAGAAGGTCTTTGATGTCGGGCCCGGATGATGGGGCCGATGGGCCCAGGGGCACACTTTGTGTCCTCAGTTGGAATGTGATGGGAGTATTGGACAAGATTAAGCGGGGGCGGTCTTGAAGCAGGCCAAGCGAGTGGGGGCGGATGTGGTAATGCTACAAGAGACGCACCTTTTAGGTAACAAAAACCTTTGCCTCCAACGATATGGTTATACTCCGGTCTTTCATGCTGGCTTTGCTAGGGGCTCCAGAGGGGTGGCCATTCTTGTACATCGTAGGGTTCCATAACTCCATACCACTGGGGGCGGAGCTAGCCGGCGTCGATGGCGGACGTGTGAGCTTTCGGCTCCTCGCCTAAGCCCCTGAAATATCCTGAAAAACTATCCTGCTAAATGCCAATTTGACTGGGTTCGGTGCCTGGTGACCCCCGGTGGCCCCCTGACCTGGTTGGTTGGCCCGGAGCGCCGAAAGCTGTGGGTAACGGCCCGCTCACGATTGGCAACGGAGAGAGGTGCGGACCAGGCCTGAAGCCGCGACCTGCCCTGCGGAGCTGGCCGCACGACGTCACCTGACGTGCGGCCCCGACATCCAGAGGAGCCGGAGAGTGCAGCACGCTGATACTGGGGCGGAGCACGGCCCGCGTGACCGCCAAGGCTCACTTGGGAGCCCACGCGCAGGGAAGCTACACCTGCAGGGACACTACCGCTAGTACGCCAGTCGAGGCCAGACATTGTGCTGGGCGGTTGGCGCACTCCGACACGAGGCGCACCCCGGAGGTTATTTCTGCGACGCAGCCGCCATTTTAGGCCCGCCATTGCCACCGTTTCTGGGGCCGAGGAGTGTGCGGTACACTACCCTTGCGGATCTGTCTGGACATTTCCGGGGTGAAATCCTCACTGGTGCAGGATCTTCGCCATGGGGAAACACGATGCAACGCAGGCAAAACTCTCGTTTGACCGCCGGAAGACGAGGGGGCCGGAGCCCCCGACGGCGGAGGCCTCCCCGAAAGGTGCCGCAGCGTCCTCGGCCCCTACGGACCTTAGAGAGCTGCTGGCGGCGATGGAGAAAGGAATCCAGAACAGCATAGAGGCGGTGGGCTCCAAGATCGCCGCTTTATCGTACCGCATGGACCGCATGGCGGAACGAGTGGACAAGCATGCTGAGCGCCTCGACATGGCAGAAAGGCGCCTCACGGAGGCGGAGGAGGCACAGACCGAGTGGGACAAAGACCGCCGACAATTCGGCAGGTTGCTCCAAGTGATCCGTGATAAGGCTGAGGACTTGGAAGCGCGCTCCCGCAGATCGAACATTCGCATAACGGGAGTGGCGGAATCAACTCAGACAGGCAAGATGGAGCTCTACGTGGAACACCTGCTGAAAACGCTCCTTGGGGAGGAGGCCTTCTCCCCAATGTTCATCGTGGAGAGAGCGCATCGCACTTTGGGCCCTCAACCCCAACCTGGTCTGCCACCCCGACCCATCATTGCCAAGCTCCTAAACTACAGGGACAGAGACACGGCCCTGCGACTGGCTCGGGAAAAAGGACAACTACAGGTGGAAGGCATGAAAATATCATTGTACCCCGACTTCACGGTCAAAGTACAGGAGGAGCGCCGCCAGTTCATTCCGCATAAGAAGCAGCTGCGCGAGCTGGGCCTAGACTATGCGATGCTGTACCCGGCCAAGTTGAGGATTAACACCGGTGGGAAGTCGTACTTCTTCACGGACCCGAAGGAACTGCAGAAATCACTGAAACACTGGGCCAAAGAACGTAAGGAACACCGACAGCAGCACGGAGAGAGGACTCGGAGGAGGCGTCGACACTGGAGGAGCAGGACTGAGGCAGCACACCTGGTTTATTTTCGGTACTCAGGTACAAGTGTAGTTGTTAGATAAGATATTGTGGGTACACTGTGAGTCCTCCTGTTATGGACTGCGGCCTGGACTCAACTAGAGACATTGGCTGAGGGACGGGTAGAGGCACGTCGCAGCGGCTCCTACCGCCTAGTTGTCGCTGGTCCGATCTACAAATGCCGGTGAGGCGTTCACTATGTTGTGATCAGGGACGGGTTGGGGGGCGGGGGGGGAACCGAGTGAATTCAGTGTGAGGCATTGCAACACGAGGGGGCTGAGCGGGGGGACGGAACTGGAGAGCAGAGAACTTTTACACCGCTGGTGGTTTTTACGCAGTTTCGGCACGCTTTGCCCCTGTGCTTTTGGCTGAGACACTCCACAGGGAGTTGGGACTTGCATCGCCCGCTACTTTGGGGTGCCAGTGTTGATGGGGAATTGTGGGGGGCTCTGTCTGGCCGGGTTGGGGGTGGTCAGCTGTGGGTGGGGCGGGGTCAGGGGGGAGGGTGGATGGACTAAAGTTGAGGGGTTTGTTGTTATTCGGAAATTGGAGGGCCTGTGGATTGCTATGAGTATCTGGCGAATGGTGTTTACGAGTGAGCGGAGTGACTGCCTGCTTGCCTTGAGCGATGATGTACTGTTTGGGGGTTCACCACCTCCCGATGGAGTTAATATGGGGTGTTGTGATTCAAGATGTCTGCTGCTGTAATGTCTGAGCAACCGCAGGCAGTGCGCACGCTGTCCCTGCTGACCTGGAACGTGCGAGGGCTGAATGACTACCGAAAGCTACGGAAGGTGATGAGCTTCCTAAATAGACACCATGTGGATGTGGCACTGCTGCAAGAGACACACCTGCCTGTCCACAGTAAGATGTTACAAGCCAGGGGGTTGGCAGGGAATATAGTAGCAGCGGGTTTCACCTCCCACGCACGTGGCGTAATCACCTGGGTTAACCCCGCCTCGAGATTGAAACTTACCCCTCTAGCTGTGGACACTGAGGGTAGATATGTAGTGGCTAGATGCACGGGGAGGGGGCTGGACCTGCTCCTGGTGAATGTTTATGGCCCTAACCATGACAGCCCGGAATTCTACACAGCACTGTCGGCTACCTGTAGGTCACACACACACACCAAGATGCTATGGGGGGGGGACTTCAACTTTGTGTTTGACCCCGACAGGGACCGCTCGGCGGGCCCTGTTCGAAGACCAGTTGCGTCTGCTGTCTACATGAGAGCGGAAATGACGAAGCTGGACCTGGTGGATGTTTGGCGGGAACAGCACCCTACGCAGGGCGGTTACACGCATTACTCAGCATATCACAACATACATACTAGGATAGACTACTGGCTCGCCTCCTCCTCGGTACTGGGTGGCATCAGCTCGTGTACAGTTCTCCCACGCACGTTATCGGATCATTCCCCGGTCCTGCTCAGTCTCTCCACCGCTAGGAAGGGGATCCCGCCTTATACTTGGCGTTTCCCGCCCTATGCGCTCCTAGACGACGCCTTCCGCAGGGAACTGGCGGAAGACATAGAAAGGTTTTTCGCCACCAATACTAACTCCGTGGATAGCTTCTTCACTGTGTGGGAGGCCTTCAAGGTTTATATCAGAGGGATGGCCATGTCCAAACACTCCAGCGTCCTACGCTCCATTAGAAGGGACCTCTCTGTGCTGGAGAACAAGATGGCGGCCCTAGAGAGGGAACGGCTGACGGACCCGGAAGGAGTGGCGGGACGAGACCTAGCGCCCATGTTGGCGGAATATCACGCGCTTGCGGATAGAGAAGTTCTCTATATGGGAAAGTATGCCACGGCTCGGGCTTATGGGGAGGGGGAGAGGCCGGGGGCCCTGCTGGCACGTATGGCCAAGGGATCCCGTAAACCGTTAGTGGTAGATGAATTACAGACCCCGGAGGGCATCCGAGTGGTTGAGGAAGACCAAATATTGGAGACGTTCCGACGATATTACTCGGACCTGTATCGTTCTAGGGCGGGGGGTGCGGAAACCGAGATTGACGACTATTTAGATTACATTTCGATGCCGTTCCTTAAGAACTTAGACAGGGAATTTCTGATGGCCCCCTTCCATGAGGATGAAATTCTGGATGCACTGAGTGGCATGCGTTCGGGGAGCGCCCCAGGCTCTGACGGCCTCACGGCTGGCTTTTACAAAGCCTTCAAAGATCTATTACTCCCACATCTGCTTGCCCTCTTTGACACAGTCTGCGAGGAGGGAGAAATGCCGACCTCAATGCGGGAAGCTCTGCTGGTCACGATCCCGAAGCCAGGGAAGCCCACGGACCAATGTGGATCGTATCGCCCGCTCAGCTTGTTGAACGTGGACGCGAAGCTCTATGCAAAGGTCCTAGCCAACAGACTCGCGCTGCTGGTCCCGGACCTAGTGGCGCCGGAACAATCGGGCTTTGTACCTAGCAGGAACCTAACCTATAACATCCGAACTGTGCTGGGAACCATACAGCATGTGAAGCAGGAGAATCCCGCCTTGGCGATATTCTTAGATATGGAGAAGGCGTTCGACTCTGTCGAATGGCCGTTCATGATTAGGGTCCTGCGCAAACTGGGGCTGGGAGAACCGTTCCTTCAGAGAATAGGGGCTCTTTATCATCACCCTTCGGCCCGCCTGCGTCTCGGCGACAGGGTCTCGGAACCGATACACATCGGTAGGGGCACTCGACAGGGATGCCCCTTGTCCCCACTGTTGTATGCATTGGTGGCTGAACCACTAGCGTGTGCCATGCGGGAATACCATAGCCTGGAGGGTGTCAGCTTCCCCACATATAAGATTGGCATCTCCACTTATGCAGATGACACCTTACTGTACGTCCGGGACCCAGTAACCAATCTAGCACCGATACTCAGGGAGGTGGTCCGCTTTGGGGCGCTGTCGGGACTCAAAGTGAACTGGGATAAGTCCATTGCTTTCCCCCTGACCCCAGTTACGCAGCCGTTTGAGATGGAGTATCCCCTGCAGTGGACGGACGACTCAGTGCGATACCTGGGCATCCGTCTCCACACGGACCCTGAGATCCTGGTCCGCGACAACTATGGGGTCGCGTTTACCAAGCTGGTGGACGATGTGGACGCCTGGATTAAGCTCCCACTCTCCGTGTTGGGCAGAATCGCCCTTATGAAGATGGTAGTGCTCCCCCGGTTCCTCTTCCTCTTTGTTAATATTCCGGTGGTCTTGTCGAAATCGTTCTTTAAGCGCTTGAACCAAGTCCTGATCAAGCTCGCCTGGGGCGGAAAGCAACCTCGTGTCAAGTGGGCGACACTGATGCTCCCGTGCGAAATGGGGGGTCTGGGGGCGCCGGACCTGGAGCGCTACTACCGGGTGGCACAGGCGACCCACTTACATTCCTGGATACATGGAGATGCCCGCATTCCACATCTCATACTAGAGAAGCTGTTCGCCGACCCGCTCCCCCTGCCAGCCACAATTTGTCTCCCAACAGACCGAGCAATTGGGCGGATGGACTCGCTTAAGGCGACGAACCATGCGTGGCAAGCACTGCTGAGAGAAAGGGGATGTGCCTTACTGTACTCCCCGCAGATGCCGGTGGCCTGGGCCCTATGGTTGGATCCGCTCAATGAGAAGGGGGTGACAGAGGCCTTGAAAGCCCTGGGCTTGCAAACAATGGAGGACTTGTTCTTGGACGGTACGTTGAAAACCTGGGAACAACTCCCCCCTGTCGCCCCGGCTCCGTCGCTGCTACAGAAGTTCCAGTATCACAGGATACGGTCGGCCTGCAGAGTAATACTGGGCCCTGCGCTGCAGGAGCCAGAAGAGGTCCCAGAACTGACGCACATCATCAAAACGAAAACTCCGGCTAAATTGGTCTCTACGGTTAACAGGCTTGGGCCTTCGTATCAGACATTACCTACTTCGGCCCCTAGGGCGGCGTGGGAGGCGGATCTCCAAACTCCCATAGACGATGCTATGTGGCGCTATTGCTGCGCCAACACTCGTAGGGTCTCGCTTAATGGCAGACACCACTTGGTGCACTTCAAATTTCTACAGAGAGTATACTATACACCGGAGCGGCTTCACCGCTATGGCCTACGTGGCTCCCCGGAGTGTGAGCGCTGCGGGACCGGTACCGCTGATTTCCTTCATTTGGCATGGCTGTGCCCGGGAGTGAGTGCTTTCTGGGAGGAGGTCTTCGCGGAGTTGGGAAAGATTTTAGGGGAGCCGCTGTTGAGATCCTCATTGCTTGCGCTACTGGGCTTCTCCAAGCCGTTAGCTCCTGCACTGCGTAGATTAGTAGACGTAGCGCTGCTGTTGGCCAGAAGGGTGGTGGCAGCGTGCTGGATGCGCGGACCTCTCCCCACCAAGGCGAGATGGCTCAGGGATCTCCAATACTGTTGCACTCAGACGGAATTGTACAGCGAGCTGCTGCCGCCCAAGAGTAGGCCGAAGTCCTTTTGGGATCTGTACAAGGAGTACCAACAAAAGGGGGAGGTGGACGACAGCGATATATCGGTGGCCGAGGACCTTCAGGATGAGGAGTTAGAGAATGCTGTGGAACGGAGGCAATTACCGCAGGGGGGGCTTTAGTGTTCCTCTGGGGGGTGGTGGGTCCAGGGAGAGTATAGGCAATTGACGGGGACGGGGGGTTAGGGGTGTCATGGCTTAGGAGTCAGGGCAAGCGGGGGAAGGGTGCAGAACATACACAGTACATACACGACATCACTCACACAGGAAGCGTCACTAGGACTCCTTCACGGTACTCAATAGCAAACGGGGAGGGCCCGGGGGGTGTTTAGGGGTAGTTTGGGTTAGTTTTTCCCTTTTCCACTTTTCCTTTCCTGCCCTTTCCTGGTTTATGAAAGACCGTAATACAATGTCTCCATGTATTGACTGTCGACTGCCTTGATGCTACGCTGGGGGCCAACAGTGCACGATTACATTGTTATGGGTTGACTTATGACATCGAGTTACGCCGCTGGGCCTCCGGGATGCCGGCACACAGGCTGTGTATTAGGTGCAGCGAATCTGCTCTTGGAACTTATGTAAATTTTGGTGCACTGTACAGTCGAACTGCATTGACAATTGTATTCTGACAGTTGGCGATACTCACAATAAAGGTCTTTTTCAAAAAAAAAAAAAAACTCCATACCACTCAATGGGTGGATACACAGGGTCGATAAATATTTGTCCAGGGTGCCCTGGGAGAGGTGTCCGTTGTGTTTGATTGCGTTTACGCCTCACCCCCGTTACAGTGGTCTCTGGTGGAAAAGATAATGGCGGTGTGGGCGGATATCCCAGATGTACTAGCAGTAGTGGGTGGTGACTGGAATGATGTTGTAGATGGTGCACAAGAGAGGTACAGGCCTGGGGGAGGGACAGGGGCAGCCGGCGGTACCAAGTTGAGCGATATGATAAGGAATCTGGGCTGGGTGGACACTTGGAGGCATGTCCATGGTACACGGCGAGAGTATACCTTTCTTTCCGCAGGCCATAAATTCTTCTCTACACTGGATTATTTATTTGTCCCTACGGCAACTCAGGGCAGGGTTGAGACCGCGGATATACTGCCACGTGGGCTGTCTGACCATTCCCAAACGACCGTTACTATTCGTCTGGATCGGCGGCGACAGCCATTTCGGTGGCGCCTTTCCGTATGGCATCTGCAACTAGTAGACTATCAAATACACTTGAGGGAGGCCATCGCCCATTATATGGCGGAAAACGTGGGGACGGTGGCGGACGAGGCGACTTTATGGGAGGCCATGAAGCCCACGCTGAGGGGCATTGATATTGCTTGGTGTGCGGCGGCTAAGAAGAGGCGTAGGGAGGACCTGGATCGGGCCGAGATCAGGGACCTGGAGCGGCGCAGCAGCCTGGAGGGTGAAGGCCAGACAGTGGGGCAATTGTTGTTTGCTCAACAGTCTTATGCCTCGTTATTATTGGATGAGGCCCGGCAGATGTGGATGGCGACCCGCAGTCACATATACCAATGGGGCGATAAATCAGGGACAAATCTTCATAGACTGTGTCAGGGCCTGACTCAGGCTCAGACCCTCCCGAGGGTAGTAGATGGCTCTGGATCCCTGATTACAGAACCTAGGGCGCTGGCGGAGAGCTTTGCGACGTACTTCGCCGATCTGTATACCCCACATGAATGCATCTCCGCGGATCTGATTGACAAATTTATAGCTGATCTGCCGCCGCAAGCGGTTTCAGATGAGGCTCGTGACCGCCTCGATCTTCCGCTGATTGAGGATGAGTTGGGTATTGCTTTGAAGGAGTTGAACACTGGTAAGGCCCCAGGCCCTAGTGGCTTTCCCAGCGAATTCTTTAAAAAATGTCACTTACAACTTGGGGCCCACTATAGAGCGGTGGTGGAAGAGACTAGGGAACGTGGCTACCTGCCCCCAGATTGGAGACATGCTGAGGTGGTGGTATTTCACAAACCTGGTCGGCCCTGGTCTTGGCCAAGGCGTTGGCCAATCGGCTACTGCCATATATTACTGATCTCATACACCCTGACCAGGCTGGCTTCATGCCCCAACGGGCGACGCAGCACAATATTAGGCGGGCTCATGTTGGGGTGGCGGCGGTTCGCTTCACTGGGTTGCAGGCGGCGCTTCTCCTGGCCGACATGGACAGGGCGTTTGATTAGCTTAGTTGGATATATTTGTTCTCGCTCCTGCCTCGACTAAATCTAGGGCCCGTTTTCGTGTCCTATGTGCGATTGCTATACACGGATTTGACTGCCTCCGTTCGTGTGGCGGGGGTGTCGTCCCCGAGCTTTGCCATAGGGAGGGGAACCAGGCAGGGCTGCCCCCTCTCGCCCTACTTATTCGCCTTGGGGCCGCTGGCTGCGTGGGTCCGTGTGGATGCGCAGATGCAGGGTTTTGAGTGGGATCGCGGTCTGTCGGACAGAATCACGCTCTACGCGGACGATGTCCTGTTCTTCTTAATGGACCTTAATAGGTCGGGCCCCGTCTTATGCGCATCTTACAAATTTTTGGCGAGACGTCTGGCCTCTATATCAATCCGCACAAATCTACCCTTTGAGTGCTGGGGGATGGCCCAGCAGTCGGAGACTGGCCGTCGGTTCTTCAGACCGCAGTGGGAGGCCTCAAATACCTCTACTTCTGTGGTTACAGAAACTCAAGACCAAGGATAATCCTTTATCAGATCTTCAGAGTGATTCCTCTCTCAGGACTGTCATCTCTAAGAAGGGGCTAGTGGTAGGAAGGAGGCTCAGATGGTATCTGCTAAGGCTAAGATGCTCAAGAAATACCACACCTCTACTCATGAAGGCCAGACTTCTTCCTCAAAAAGGGCTCCTGCTCCTTCTAAGGAACTACCTATGCCCTCTACGCCTCCGAGATCTGCCTCTAAGTCTCAGTTGTCTAAGTCTCTTCCTGAGAAAAATTTGCCTAAAGAAATGGGTCCCTCATCGACGAAGACCTCAGTCGCCACTGCTACAACGACGACTTCCACCTTCTCTTCTCCTCAACCTACAATGATTATGTCATCGGCATCCTCTCCGTCGATGTTTGTCATGGTGTCGGTGAAGCCTCCCTCGACTGCCACTTCCCTCACTTAGTCGTCGAGGAAAAAGAGGACTGTCTCCAGTCGGTCGTCGACGGATGCTTCCTCGCCGACGAGACGTTCGATGGCTCTCAAGGCGCTAGTCGATGGATGCCTCGTCATCGAAGGTTGCCTCGTCGTTGATGGGTGCTTTGTCGACGGTTGCCTCGTCGACGGTTGCCTTGTTGACAGCACAGAAGCATTTCCTTGCAGAACTTCAAACACGCTCTTCGTCGTCGACCGCTGAATCGTCGGTGGCATCCTTGGTTCCACCTTCAGCTTTGATGTCTCTAGTCCCCTTGAAATCTTCAGCAACACATTTGCCGCCTTCAGGAACGACGGATGTTTCCTTACTTCAACGTATGAACTCTTCTTTGGATCTATTGCCAATTCATCCATCTCCAAATATTCCTGTGGAGCTTTTTGACTATGGGGCTAATGAGGAGGATTCGGAAGAGGATGACCGGTTCCGTGCTGCTCGTACTCCTTCCGAGCTTTTTTTTTTTTTTTTGTGTATTTTATATAGCGCACAGCTACCCCAACAGGGTGTCCCGGCGCTTGCATTGGGAACCCGTCCTGGCTTTTCCCTGTGAGATAACCCGTACTGGGCATCCCCAAGGTGAAAGCCAGGCATCCCGCCGCGGGGGGCCATAGTGGAGATTAAGCAAGCTATTGCCCAGAGTTGCAGAGTGTGAACCCGTGATTCGAGTAGGCACCGAAGTGAGAATTATTGAGTCCGTGGACACTTGGGCTCAGACCCTGCCACGTCGGGAATTGAACCCTGGTCCCGGGTCTGACCTCAGCTTCCGGGTATGCCTCCTCTAACCATTGAGCCACACTTCTCCCAATGCCAAGATATTGATGATGACCAAGGATATGATTCCTTTTTTTTGATAATCAATTTTATAAAATTTCCAAAACAGCCAAACAAACAGCACCGTTCAGAAGTACACCGGATAGAGTCAGACCAAGATAGCCACAATCCACATCGATACATTAAATGACATAAGTGCAGCCAAGGATATGATTATTACCTTGAGCCTAATACTCAACCACCACTTGAGAATCCAACTGTGCAGATGCCCATGTCTCTCATCTCTAATTTGCGACATGTGCTTGATGACTACTACCGCCAATTTCCTCCCTCGCAGTCGGACTCATCTGTTCCACAGAATCCTCTTCCTCTGCCTTCATCGATCATCGGGCCGCCATTTCCGGTGTCATCGATGTCTCATCATCCGGAGGATGCACACACAACTGACGACGACAGAGAAGAAAGGGAGTGGGTGATAGATCCCTCCTTACTGAGTGGGACACTTATTAAATTCAGACTCCGTCACCTACTGACAAAACTGAAGAGCCGACCTGGCACACATCCCTGTGTGCCATTCCCATGAACACTGCTAGAGGGATGTCTTACACATATCTCAGGAAGTGAGTTAAAGTTCGCCGATTTATATATTGCAGCTTATCACCAGTGAGGGTTTACAAACGCTGTCTATGGGCACCGGAAGATACAGTGATTTGCCCAGAATCACAGGATGTTGCACTGAAGCAGAGACTTGAACCCGGATCCCCAGTTCCCGAGTCGGCAGCTCAGGCTGCTGCACCATGTCCTCTCCCCCCTGTGAGGGCATATCTGCATGAAATCCCCCTGATGCCCCTGCAATATCCTAGTCGATTCCTGGCTATTGTAAGTGACCAGGGAAGTCATAGTAAGTACATAGGCTGGACACTCGTCATTATGAGTTCTCAGCTCCATTAGGGCTTCGCTGAAATATCTGATGTTTGGCACCAAGCATCTCAACATAATAAACTTGCACTGATTCCAGTGTTGATTTTATTAAAAATTGCACACAGAGGGCCCCTTAACGGGTCCACTGAAACCTACCAATCCTTAGTGTGGTCATTGACTGGCCTGAGCCAGCCTGCTACCTACCAGAGTGTGTTCTGATCTCAGGGGAGAGGGCCTGCGCACTCTGAGGCTGAGAACAATGCCTTTCCTGGGTGGAGTTGTTCACGTCATTTGTAGAACTAAGAAAAACCCACCTCTAGGAGGAGTGGGGGCTTGGTGGTGCGGGAATCACCTGAGTCTACTCTTACCCTCCTTATATAATAAAGTGGATCCGGAAACCTTCGTCTGCAGAGAGAACCACCTTTATTACAATAGCCCGGGCTATGGAACAGAGTCCCAAGCTTTACTCCACAGCGAACAAGCCTTATATACATTTTTATTCCAATCTTTTAGCATTCAGTCCATTGTTCAATCAAGTTGGTGTTTGTAGTTTTTTTTTTTTTATTAGAAATGTATTCAAAAATATTGCAAGGTACACAGTATACATCTTGGAATGTCTCATACCTTGGGACAAAGTAGGAACGTTAAGCATCACAGTGTGAATATATTGAACACAGCCCTTTAGCCGGCGTCCCGGAGGCCCGGCGGCAAACAGTACAGCAAGAATACAATGCCAGCAGCAGCGATCCATAACAAAACTAGTGCATTATTGGCGCAAAGTGTGGCGGAGGTCCCACGTTGTCCTCAGCCTGCATGTGCTCCGCCAGGGCCCGCGGGCTGCGTGACCAGTGTCCCTGTCGTTTGTGTACCTAATAATCTCTGGAGTTTCCTAATGTTATAAACTATCTACCCCAACTAACCCCCACCCTCTCCCCAGTGCCAACTGCTGTTCATGTTGTATCATCAGCCAAGACATACTGCGCTACCTACAGGGTATTACTGCGAAGGCTCCCATCCGGGCCTAATACTGAGTTAGATCTATGCTACGGGAACCACTGCTAGGGAACCCTCGCGGCCACCCAAAGCCCCATGTTCACTGTTCCTCCCGTCCCTCCGGGGATTCCGGGGTCTCCTGTGCCTCTGCGCTGTCTGTTTCCTCCATCTCACTTTGCTGGATATAAGCCTGATATAGCCCCCAGAAATTTTTTGGCCTGCTCCTGGGTGGTAATAGCTCACTGTAGTGTTCGGACTGCGTGCAGCAGTAGAGTAAGTCACCGGCCCACCTTTTCTTTGTGGGAAGCGGGCCCCGCATCCAGCATATGGCCACTACTCTTCTGGCCATCAGTAGGGCTATATCCACCATGCGTCTCTGGGATAATGGGAGAGGCTTCGAGAAGCCCAAGAGTGCGAGGTCCTGTCTAATGGCTAGCTCTGAGCCCAGGATCGCACTAAGTTCCGAGAAGACTTCAACCCAGAATTTATGAACTCCCGGACAATACCACGCCATGTGAATTAAGTCAGCCGTCGGCGTGCGACACCTCTCACACTCCGCCGTCTGCCGGAGCCCGTAACGGTGCAGCCTCTCTGGGGTGTAGTACACCCGTTGAAGAAACTTGAAGTGCACCAGCCTGTGCCGTCCATTGAGTGAAAGTCGTTTAGAGCCGGCGCAGCAGTAGCGCCACATATCGTCATCGATCGGAAGTTGCAAATCCTTTTGCCATTCCTCTCTGGCTTTCGAATATTGTGGATGCTGGTGCGACACCCCCAGTTTGTTTAAGGCGGAGACCAATCTGTTAGATGAGGGCGCGTTAATCACATGTGTGAGTTCAGGGATCTCCGGTGGCTCCGCCATCTCAGGGCACAACAGATCCTTCAATGCACTCCGCGTCCTGTGGAATTGGAAGCGTTGTAGCAGCGTGGCTTCCGGGTGCGAGGCAAAGAGCTGCTCCCATGACCCGACAACGCCTTCGATAAATAGGTCTCCCATTTTGGCGAGTCCCAATGCACGCAGTGCCTCTGAGACCCCTTTTTCCCGCAGTGGGCCGAGCCAGAGTGCCCAATCGACCGGCATCTGTGGCGAGTATAGAATGCTACAGTCTCGCGCCCGGGCTAATGCGTGCCATGCATAGTTGGTAGATTTAAGCGAGTCTAGTTGACCGACAGCTCGGTCCACCGGGAGGCAAATGGTGGCCGGAAGGGGAAGGGGCTCCGCAAACAAGCGTTCCAAAGTCACATGAGGGATACGGGGGTCCCCATGGATCCAGGAATGCAAATGGGCTGCCTGTGCTACACGGTAATATCTTTCCATGTCTGGGGCTCCCAGTCCCCCCATTTCATAAGGGAGCAGAAGCGTCGTCCATTTAACTCTGGGCTGCTTGCCTCCCCATGCCAGTTTTACAAGTACCTGCGTTAGTTGTTGAAAGAACGCCTTCGAGAGCACCACCGGTAGATTGTTGAAGAGGAAGAGAAACCTGGGGAGCACCACCATTTTCATGATGGCTATTCTGCCCATTAGGGACAGCGGAAGCCTGCACCATACGTCCACGTCTTCAACCAGTTTCGTATAAGCTACTCCGTAATTCTCCCGGACCAGGACGTCTGGGTCAGTATGAAGCTGTATGCCCAGATACCTCACCGAGTCGGTGGTCCATTTCAGGGGGTACTCCATGTCGAAGGGCTGGGTCGTGGGGGTCAGCGGGAAAGCGATGGACTTATCCCAGTTCACTTCGAGCCCGGAAAGGGCGCCGAAGCGCACAACTTCCCGTAGAACGGCCGTAAGGTTCTTTTCCGGGTCGCGTACATAGAGAAGGGTATCGTCGGCATATGTGGATATGCCGATTTTATACATAGGGAAACTGATGCCTTCCAGACTGTGGTATTCCCTGATAGCACATGCCAGAGGTTCCGCCACTAGTGCGTACAGGAGAGGCGAGAGGGGGCAACCCTGTCTGGTGCCTCTGCTGATATCAAATGGGTCCGTGACTCTATCCCCCAGCCGCAGCCTCGCGGTGGGCCGGTAGTACAGGGCCCCCAGCATCTGTAAAAAAGGTTCCCCCAGCCCCAGTTTCCTGAGGACCCTAAGCATGAAGGGCCATTCCACTGAGTCGAATGCTTATTCCATGTCCAGGAAAACCGCTAGGGCCGTGTTCTCCTGGCGCACATGTTGCATCGTTCCCAGTACGGTCCGGATATTATAAGTCAAGTTTCTATTAGGGACAAACCCGGCTTGTTCGGGTGCCACCAGCTCCGGTACCAGGAGAGCAAGTCTCGTGGCCAGAACCTTGGCGAATATTTTAGTGTCCACGCTGATCAAGGAGATAGGCCTGTAAGAGCTGCAGACCTCCTGGGGTTTCCCGGGTTTCAAAATGGTAATTATAAGGGCTTCCCTCATGGATTGGGGCATACTGCCTTCTTCACATATGTCATCAAACAGGGCTATCAGGTGCGGGATCAACTTGTCCTTGAACGACTTGTAGAAGCCCACCGTCAACCCATCCGCGCCCGGGGCGCTACCAGAGCGCATGCTCGCTAGTGCTTCCAGAATCTCGTCCTCCTGAATTGGGGACATCAAGAATTCCCTGTCCGAGTCTGGCAGAAAGGGCATAGCAATAAGCTCTAGGTAGTCGTCAATCTCCGCCTCTACTCGCAGTGATCTAGATGTATAGAAGTCGGCGTAGTACTGCCGGAACGTTCGGAGGATCTCATCGTCTTCGGTGACCACCTCACCCTCGGGTGTGAGTAGTTCGTCCACTACCAGGGGCTTCCTGGAACCCCGCATCATCCGAGCTAGCAGTGCCCCCGGCCGCTCCCCCTCCCCGTAAGATCGCGCTGTGGCATATTTGCCCATGTGAAGCACCTCTCTGTCAGCCCGGTCATGGTAATCGGACAATAGGAGTTTAATTTGGGCCTCGTCTGCTGCATCAGGGCCGACCCGTAGACGTCTCTCTAGGACCGACAGTCGGGCTTCAAGTTGTGTCAAGTCTCGCCGTATAGATTTAAGTACGCTCGAGTGTTTGGACATCGCCATACCACGAATGAAGACCTTGAAGGCCTCCCACACTGTCTGGAAGCTGTCGACAGACCCCAGGTTCTTCTCAAAGAATGTATCAATGTCCTCCGCTAGTTCACCCCGAAACGCATCGTCTAGGAGAGAATAGGGAGGAAACCTCCAGGTAAAGGGAGAGATTGTTTTCTTCGGGAGTACTAGGCGGAGTAATACTGGAGAGTGATCGGAAAGGGTATGGGGCAGCACATCACAGGTCCTGATGTCGTCTAGTAGGGTCTGTGTCACTAGCCAGTAATCTATTCTAGTGTGAATGTTGTTGAAGGCAGAGTAGTGAGTGAAGCCACCTCTTGTGGGGTGCTTGCGTCTCCATACGTCCACCAGGTCTAGTTTGATCATTTCCGCTTCCATGTGCAGGGCTGAGGCCGCAGGCCTCCGGACAGGTCCCGCCGACCTGTCTAGGACTGGGTTGAATACAAAATTGAAGTCTCCCCCCCACAACATCCTAGAGGGGGCATATGTTCTGCTAAGGGTGGCTAGTGTGGTGCAGAAGGCAGGACTATCACAGTTTGGCCCATAAACATTGATCACCACCCAGTCGTAACCCCTGCCCACACACCTGGTAACAACATACCGGCCCTCGGGGTCTGATGCTAGCGGAGTTAGTTTTAACTGTGAGGAAGGGTTGACCCAGGTGAGTACCCCCCGGGAATGTGTTGTAAAACCCGCGGCTACACTGTGACCCCCCAATCCCCTAGCTTGCAGCATTCTACTGGTGAGAGGTAGGTGTGTTTCCTGCAGAAGGGCAAGGTCAACACGATGTCTGTGCAAATAACTGAGGACCTTGCGTAACTTACGGTGATCATTTAGAATCCTCACATTCCATGTTAATAGGTTCAGCTCCTGTAAGGTGCGTGTAGTGCGAGCATTGTTAGCGTCAGTCATCCTGGCGGCAAATACCATTGGAAGCAGGCAGTCGCAGCATTCTCCCGAGGCTGACCATCAGACAACACAGTGCTTGGCGTAAAGTTCAAGGTCCCACCATCAAAACAGCCAATACCATCCCCAACTCTGGTCCCCCCCACCCACAGCAGACCTCCCCCAACCTGGCCTGACAGGACCTACACCCACCCGGCAACATTAGGTCTCTTAACCGCTCCCCAACACCCCGGAAACCCAATGTATACAGTCTCCGAACGACTCTCTATAGAGCCGTGAGCCAAAAGCATGGGGGCAGAAGTCGCCCGCAGAAACGGGTATCGAGCTGTCTGAAACCGCTTTGCTACTGCGCCCCAGTGCCCCACCCCTTGTAAACATCCAGTGCCAAAAAAAAACAACAGTACGTTAAATGTGCAGTGTCCCTCCCCCCCACCTCCAGTAGTGTCACCCTCCCCCAGGTCCCCACAGCAACTCAATCCCCCGGCCCAAATAACTAATACTGTGTCATGTCTCTGCTACCCCAGAGGAGGGACACCCTCGGTATCTCGTGCCCCAAAGCTAAACCAGTAAGATCTCACCCAGCCAGAAGTCCACAAAGCAACGACCAGGCTCAGTCCATGCGATGGAGGTGCCGTCCCATCGCCGCAGCAAGTACAGCACAGTGTTGAGCGGCATCCCTCCGGGGGCGGCGGGCCGGCCACCGCATGGCGGTGACTAGGCTGACCGAGCAGAAAGCACTCAATCCTGCTCCTCCAGCAGTGACGAGGACTCAGGGTCCCCCTGGTCTTTCCTCGGGCTGTTCCTACGTTCCTTGGACCACTCCTTCAGTGATTTCTGCAGTTCCCTGCGATCTGTGAAGAAGTGCGAGTGCCCTTGTCGATTAACTCGAAGCTTTGCTGGGTATAACATTGCATAGTCCAACTCTAGTTCGCGCAACTGCTTTTTGTAGGGCGCAAATTGTCGCCTCTCCTCCTGGACCTTCGCAGTAAAGTCTGGGTAAAGCGAGATTTCCATCCCCTCATATTGCAGGTTACCCTTGTCTCTAGCCAAGCGAAGTGCGGTATCCCTATCCCGGTAGTTCAGGAGCTTCGCTATGATGGGCCTCGGGTTCGCACCTGGTTTCTGTCTTGGTCCCAGCGTGTGGTGGGCTCTCTCCACAATAAATATCGGAGAAAAGGCCTTTTCTCCAAGCAAAACTTTCAAGAGTTTCTCCACAAAAACCTCCATCTTGCCAGTCTGAGTGGTCTCTGCCACACCTGTAATACGAATGTTGGACCTCCGTGACCTCGCCTCCAAATCCTCCGATTTGTCTTGGATCACCTGCAAAAGTCTGCCAAATTGTTTGCGGTCCTTGTCCCACTCCGATTGAGCTTCCTCCGCCTCAGTGAGTCTCCGCTCCACCATGTCGAGGCGCTCAGCGTGTTTGTCCACCCGTTCCGACATGCAGTCCATGCGGTACGACAGGGCGTCAATTTTAGTCCCTACCGATGCAATGCTGTCTTGTATCCCCTTCTCCATCGCGACCAGCATTTCGCGGATATCTGAGCTGATGGGACCCTCCGAGGCAGCTCCCTTCGGGGATGTTTCCGGGGCCTGCATTTCAGACCCCTTGGTTCGGCGCTGGTCGAAGGTGAGTTTAGCTTGTGCCCTGTCATTTTTGCCCATGGCTAGTCTGGTGGACATATATGCGGCCCTCACCGCTGGTGCCAACTACCCGCTGGAGCAGCCCAGTGTCTTATACAGCTCCCTCGTGGACCCCAAGTCTTCAGCAACGGCTCTCCGTCGTCACACTACACCCGGATAGTGATTGGGGGTGCATGCAACGGTCCACACCACACGCTGCCAGGGGAGAATAACACCCCGCGGGGTCCTGCCAATGAGCACGACTCGGTTCAGAGGCAAGATGTCTCCCACTCGTATTGCCTGACGCGAGGGGTACTCCGTCGGTATCCCGGGCTGGGTGGTCGCAGTGTCGCACTACTCATCAGCGTCCAAACCGTGGCCACAGTACCTCAAAGCTGATAGTCGGGCTCTCCTCAACCGTCTGCGCTAGCTCTAGGTTTCCCAACCGGCTAAGGCCTGCAATGCTGCACCAATCAGTCTCGGGCAAATAGCAAATGGCCGCCAAGGGGCCAAACCCGGATGCAAAATGGCGGCAAGCGCGTGTGCAGGGGCGCACTAGTGGGGTATCCTCCAGGTGTGCCGCAACTTCATGGTGGGCCTAGCGTTCGCCCTCGGTCGCGCCGGGGGGGAAGCGAGACACGGCAGTGGGTCTGGCTTGGGAGGCAAGGTCACTTTTCCACATCGTGTGTTGTTCCCGGGGCCCCCTGAGTCAAGGTCGCCGGACGTTGGCGCCTCAATTCCTCTGTCCTTCAGGGGTTTTTTTCAGCGCGAGCCGTGCACCGACTGCCCGGTCGATCGCGGCGCCGTTCAGGGCTGCATACAGCTGGACCCGGCAGGGAAAGCGGCGCGGGCACGCAACAGCGGCCAATTGGATGTAGCTCACCGGGGTCCTGGGCCTCCGCCAAACAAGTCTCCTCTAACGCCGTAGTCCTTGGTAGGAAGAGCGGCAGGCGTGGGGGTCCGATCCTCCACCCCCGTTCTCAGGTCCCCTCCTCCGGGTCGTTCGGGGCCTCGCAGGTCGCATGCAGAGTGACGCCGCCTGGGTCCTCCCTCAGGCGAATCCGCGGCTGCAGGCCTGGTCCGTCACGGGCAGGGACCTCCTCCGAGGGGCTCCTCGCAGCTGTTGCAGAGCACAATTTCGGTCCGTCCAGGTGCTCCAGGCAGAGTGGGAGGGTGCACCGCTGTCGCTACAAAATATTGGGCACTGGAAGGATAATTTTGAAGGATATTGTCGGGGCTTCGGCGAGGAGCTCAGCGCTCACGCGTCTTGCATGGACGCCGGCAAGCTCCGCCCCCCTGGTGTTTGTAGTTGATGACCTGATCAAGGCGGTGTTTGTAGTTGATGACCTGATCAAGGCTCGGCATTCAGACCATTGTTCAATCAGCTTCATCAAGACTCGGCATTCAGACCATTGTTCAATCAGCTTGATCAAGGCTCGGCATTCAGACCATTGTTCAATCAGCTTGATCAAGGCTCGGTCAGTCAGACCATTGTCCTGATGACCTGATCACAGTGTCAAGGATGTTTACCAAGCAGGGAGCAGAAGATGAAAATCAAGCTTGTTTACACAGGGCGTAGGTGTCTCATGGCTTTCTGTTGATGAATTGGCTAACTTCAAAGAACAGGGGGGGGTCTTGGGTATGTGATAGTTTTTTTAGCGTCATCAGAAATGGAGGCTGTAGGCAGGGTTTTGTCACAAGATGGCAAGGAATGGAGGAATGTAAGGAAATTAATAGGACCTATTGAAAACTTATTTTCTTCAGAACCTCCTTTTGCCATTCAGTGGCAAAACATGTTCTTAGGAAATGTCTATCTGCATTTGGTCGCCAATCGCTTGTTGAAGCATAATCCTTATGATGGTGTCAGGTGTACTGACCGGGCGATTTGTAAGGGCTGTGTACACATAGCACAAAGCATTGGCAAGCACTGGATACACAGGCAGCATGAGATGATGATTGTTATTCTCAAGGCAAAATAAATGAGGATTCCCCCATCCCCATCTGGAAAGGAGGCCCCAAATCCAGCCTATGAGGGACCAGTCGTCTTGTTGATGAATCTCAGAGGAAAGTTTATACAGACGTTGGATAGCTTGATAGAGTGATGGACCATTATCAGGTATGTAAATGCAGCAGCTGAAGCCGATTAATTTACATACACCACCACAGTCAGCAAGGATGATGTCAAGTTCCATTCAATGTTGTAGTGTCAGCGGTCCGCCTGAAGATCTGCGGTGATGTTGCCCAATGCCCCTGCTGTTTCATTAATGGTTGCCTCCACCACTCGGGTAAGGTGTCGTATGTTGCGGCTGTTGACCATAGGACACAAGAACGGCAGGAAACCTTTGAAGAAGTCCCCCGCCTCCTGTCCTGCAGTGTCATCGGCCTCAATTACTCCCCTAGGCATACGATGGTGGAGGTGGGGATTGGTCAAGTGATGTGTCCCAACAGCAGTAAAGGTAGGGGGAATAAGAATGGCCAAAACACACCTGACCAATTTCCTGGAAGCCAGGTATAAGCAGACTGCCCACAAACAAAATAGGTATATGGAGAAGCGATTAGGAGTGGTGGTGAGGTAATATTCAGTGTGCTGACTATTGCGCAATCACTGATTCCTACCTCCCGGGTCCCCAGTCCTTTTATGCACACTTGGCCATGCGTGTTGATCACATTGAAAGCCTGCAATTTGGTGGGAACTTTGCGTCTGGACCGAAAGCGGGAGAAGATTATTCTACTTGAGGTGTTGAACACAACAGTCTCATTGCGTTCAGCACAAGAGATGTTCAAGATGTCAGATGTTGTAGTAGGGAAGAAAGGATTACTGACATTGCCTGTTCTGTTTCGGTTGAAAGTGTCATAAAAATCGCCAATGATGAAGCTCGTTGTTCTATTGATCGTAATACATCGGTGACGAGCATCCTCCAAGCCAGACAGGACCCAAAAACAGAAAATGGATAGACGAAATAGGAGACAGTGTGTGTCATAGAGTGTGGCATGAGCCCACATACCCAACAGTTCGAGGTATTAATCACAAGCTGATGCTGCTGCAATAATTGTGCAAAAGTATTGTTCATGAATTCCAGGCGTTGTGGTAGTTCATGGGGTGACAAGGTGGTGTGGAGATGTTCTGCAGGTGTCGGTGTCGAAGCCAGAGGACCTGGGGGAGAGGTCAGCAACAGAAACCTTCCCACAACCAGCAGTAGGAGGAGAGCAAAAAGTATAACTATTGTGGAAAGGAAGCATTTATTGTTCAGAAGTTTGACATATTTCTTGTGCACTTCAGACCCTCGGACTGCTGCCATTGTGCTCAGCCTGTTGTCACTGGTGGCTGTCTGTGCTTGGTGGTTGCTTCACTGGATGTGGATACTACGGACTTCCCATTAGTCCAGCATACCAGCACCAGTCTCAGCCGGAGATATCACAGCCCTACAGCCTATTAGACACCAGACAGAGTCAAGGGCCAGCCCCTTTTCTTGGTCTCAAGTTGTAGCGAGTGGAAGAAGGTATGGAGTGGTCTGGAAAGAGAGCTTCTTGTTCCTTCCTCTGATCCTGCAGAGGAGGGATGACTGGACCCCCTAAGATTCGATCAATTTCGGCTTCCGTAGTGGTGTAATGAAGCTGAACATCACTGAAAGGGACAAAGGTCTGTACTACTTCTGTGTCGCAATCCGGCAGTCCTTCTTTTCACCCATTGGTCGTACGGGAGGGGGAGAGGCACCCGTTTACAATGGGTAGCATGTGTCCAGTTCTTTCTCCCTTTGACTTTTACAGCAGTGCGGGTGGCCAAAGGAACCTGTTGGGGATGCGACCAGCGGGGCTCCAGACACTTGGTACGCCGAAAATTTCGGATCACCACCCAGTCACTTGGTTGAATGGTGTGACCTGGGCCTTTGCTCTTGTCAGGGATAGCAGTGTGTACCTGATGATAAAGATTACGAAAATAATTGGTTAACTGGCACAGGTAGTCAGTCAATACTGGGAACTCAATATCAGACACTTTCTTTGGCCTTGGTACGCCCCAGACATTAGCTGGTCTACCGAATACCTATTCGTAGGGAGATAATCCTATCCTTGAGTCAGGGGCGGCTCTAGGCTCATGGCGGCCCTTGGCAGGGAGCGTAGGTAGGGGGCACTGAAAGAGGGGGTCTGGGTGGGGCGGAGCGCGGAGACCAGTGAAGAGGGGGGGTCAGGGTGTTTAGAAGTAGAACAGAGCCGGGGGCCACCAACTCCCTGCAAGGGGCCGCCACGCAAATATGTATCCATCCTCAGAGGATTATTATATAAAGGATATATATTGGCTGGTGGCCCCTTAGGTTTGGTGGCCCTGTGCAGGTGCACAGTTTGCACATGCCTAAGGCCGCCCTTGCTTGAGTGGGCAGTCGCCCTCACTGACAAGAGAGCAAGGGGCAGGGCATCTACCCAGGTAACACCTGTTTCCGCCACTATTTTGGCCAATTTTAATTTAAGTACCCCATTGTATTTCTCCACCAATCCGGCTGACTGGGAGTGATTAGCAACATGAAACTTTTGTCTGACACCAAGCCCGGAACACACAAACTGGACCACATTGGCTGTAAAATGTTGGCCATTGTCACTCCAAATCAACTGGGGCAACCCTAATCGGGGAACGTATTCTTTCAACAAAACTTTGGCCGTTGTAATAGCTGTGCAATACTTGGTGGGGTAGGCCTCCACCCATCTGCTGAAGGCACAGACCACTACAAGGACATATTTCAAATTCGCCCACCTGTCCATGTGGATATAATCCATCTGGATGGCCTCAAAAGGAAACGTAGGTGGGGAGAAGCCACCAGCGGGGTAACTGTACCTTTTCCTGGATTGTGCATAAGGCAGATCATACATGACTTAACCACTTGGTCAGCATATAGGGGTATTTTTTCATTATACCATGATGGCTCTAGTAACTTGCATATTCCCTTTGCACTGATATGGGCAGGGCCATGGGCCATATAACAACTGGGGGGACATTATTATTATTATTATTATTATTATTATTATTATTTCTGAGTTTCTAAAGTGCCTGGTTACACTTGCCAGTGTGTCCCCGCGCTATCATTGGACTGAGCAGCACCCAGGGCATAAAGAAAGAGCCCTGCATCGAAAAATTAAGGCTTGGGAAACAAGAACGTTTTCAGCTCCCTCCGGAACACTGCCTCCGAGGGCTCCACACGAAGCCTGAGTGGGAGAGTGTTCCATCTACGTGTAGCCAAGGAGTGGAATGATCTCCCGCCCATTCTCGCCCTGTTGATCCTAGGGACCGAGAGCAAGCCTACGCCCAATGAGCGTAGGAGCCGGGTAGGTTTGTACGGGAGAAGCAAATTGCGCAGGAAACCAGGGCCCTTCCCATGAACGATCCTGTGACTAACACAGAGAGCTTTAAACTCGATGCTTCCTTAATTGGAAGCCAATGCAATGTCTCCAAGGCTTTTTTAGAGGAAGCTCTCCTGGGCAACAGCAGCACAAGGCGCGCGGCTGCATTCTGGATATGCTGCAGTCTTTGGAGGCAACTCGCATTTGCTCCCAGGTATAGGGTGTTTTCATAGTCCAGCCAGGACGTGACCAAGGCATGGACCAGAGCCCTCCTAGCTGACACAGAGAGCAGGTTGAGTGTCTTTTTCAGACTGCGAAGGATACCAAAGCATGTCCCTGCAACTCGCCGAGTGTGATAGTCAAAAGACATTTTGGAATCCATCCAAAAGCCTAGATTCTTCACATGATCCTTCGGGACGGGTAGCGGGCCCAGTGCCTGGGGCCACCAAGCAGAGGTCCAGACCGAGGGGGACCTACCAAGTAGGGGAGGAGAGAGATAGGACGCAGATTGCTAAGTTGTGTTATGCTAATTTGTGGCTTTTTCTTAAGTGGAAGCACAACAGCCCGCTTCCATGTGTTCGGCACCCTGCCAGACTCAAACGACAAAGCTAACAGGTACTTGACATAGGGAGCCAACAATTCCATGCTGCCACTCAAGATCTTAGCAGGGGTCGGATCTATAGGAGATCCTGATTTTACTCCCCTAGCTACCTCAATTAGCGTCTCCTCGTCCGGGACTGCAAAAGCCCTAATGCTGTCCTTCTCCGAGAAGCCTCCTTCCAGTGGTGTATCGCCACTGAGGCCAATCCTGGCCTCGCTAGGAAAGGTGGTGTAAATATCCTGCACTTTCTTATAGAAAAAATCAGCAATCTGATTGCAGGATTGCACAGAGGAATCCACCTGTTCGCCTACTGAAGCCAGCGAGGATATCTCTTTATAAACCACAAAGAGTTCCTTAGCTGAACACTCAGCTTTGTCAATACGATCGGTGTAATAAACCGATCGAGTTTTCCTAATCAAGGCATGATATCCCCTGAGGCTGTCTTTATACACTTTTCGAGCAGCCGGTAGATAGGCCCTTCTCCAGGCTCTTTCCATACGTTTGCAAGCTGCCTCGGCTTCTTTTAGTTCAGCATTAAACCCGAGCGCCGATTTAATGCATCGCGCTGGGCCATTACTAGACCAGGGGGCAGTCTGATCTAGATCCATCTGAATGCGTTTATCCAGGGCAGCACAAGCTCCATCAATAGTAGTGCCCAGCCCATCAGGGGGACTCCCCTGTAACAGGCTAGCACCAAAATTGTCTGAGGAAAATTTAGCCCATTTTCTCTGTTTCTTTTTAGTACCAATTCCTTTCCCCGGATTGCTTCCCACGGTATGTTTAACACGGAAAGGTACCAAAAAGTGGTCAGTCCAAACCATCGGAACAGGAGGATCAGACTTAACGCCTTCCCAATTACAAAAGATCGGGTCTAGATGGTGACCTAGATGGTGTGTAGGTAACACAGACTGCAGTGCCAATTGCATGGTTAGTAACTCCTGGCGAACCTCTTGGGCTGCAGCGTTAGAGACATCGTCAAAATGCAAATTAAGATCGCCTAATAAAAGAAATTTGTCATAGCGCATAACAGGGGATAGCAAGTTGTGTATCAGACTATCCACAAATTTGCTCCCTCCCGGGGGTCTATACATCAGCAGACCTTTGATAATGATATTTCTGGACACCGTTATAGAGAACGCTCCTGTCTCACTGTCCGCTATGCTAGCAGGCTCCATGTTGAATTTAATAGTATCCCTATAGATCACTGCAATCCCCCCTCGCCCCCTACCACAGACTCTATCCTGCCTGCATATGCCATATCCCTGGGGGAGGGCAACCAGTATTTCAGGGTCGGATTCCTCATCTAACCAGGTCTAACCAGGTCTCCTTTGCAAAGAGAATGCAAGCAATGAATGAAGCAGTAAGTTAAAATGCCCCTAACAAAGTTGGTCCTGAACCCAAGTTCAATTGCAGCAAAGTGCACAGTTCAAAATACCCCCAAGCTCACACAAATTAAAAGCAACAGGCTAAAATACACATAAGAGTTTAAAAATGCTAATCACTCAAGAATTGCGGCGCCAACAGGGCTACTCTCAGACTGTCTGGTAACATCCATTGCCTCCCTTCAGATATACGCCCCCAACATCCCTCTTATCTCTTTCTCTGCCAGATGTTCCTCCCATGTGTGCAGTTATTTTGCAGTGGCATGAGATTGAATCTCGACCACACTCTGACTAGTATTTTCCAACATTCCTCCTTCCACCACCCATCTGGCTGGTCCTGTCACAAACATTCCATCTGATTTACTTAGAGCAGTCTGTCTTGCTGTTTGGTCTGCAAGGGCATTGCCTTCCCCTACATCATCAGTCACTTTCTAGTGGGCTTTACATTTAATCACTGCAACTTTTCTAGGTAATGTCAAGGCTTCTGGAAGTCTTCTAGTGGCCATGCTGTATTCTAGTCCCATGTGAGGTGAGAAAATGTCTTTCTTTCCATAGTCTACCAAAATTGTGAGCCACCCCAAAGGCGTACTGACTGTCCGTATAGATATAGTCATGTTTTTACTGATTTCACAAGCTCGTGTCAAGGCCATTAATTCAGCCGCTTGGGCCAATGCCTGTGGAATTTGTGCTGTCTCAACTACTGTAACAAGAGTGGTGAGGGCATATGCAGCAGATGTAGTTCCATCCGATCTTTTAAGACATGAACCATCTATGTATAGTGTTCCCTCAGCGTCTGTTAGGGGGGTGTCTTGTAGGTCCACACGACCATTTGTCTCTTCTTCAGCCCATAATATGCAGTTATGAGGGTCAGAATTTTTCCCTTGTGTCTCAGTAGGGAGTAGTGTAGCTGGGTTTAGAATATTACATCTCCTAATGTCAATGTGACTGGAAAAAACAGTGAGCTCATAACCTGTAAGTCGTGCACTGGTAAGGTGTTGTGTCTTGATGTTGTTGAGCAAGGTATCTACTGCATGTGGGGCCATTAAGGTCACGGGTGAAGACATAACAATTAAGCATGGGCGAATTTTGCGAACTCGCGGTCCGTGAATTTGCAAATTTGCGAACTCGCGATCCGCAAAATTCGTGAATTCGTGCGAATTTACGAATTTGCTGTTTTTGCCAGTTCGCGAGGGTTTTGTACAAGTTTGGGAACGCGAACTTACTTGTGTGGTCGCAACGGTCGCGACCTTGTTGTTTCTACGTGTCCAGCCTGTTAGCGACCCTGTGGTTCATCGCGGCCACCCTCCGGTTCATCACTGCCACCCTCTGGTTCTCCAATGCCACCCTCTGGATCATTACTGTCCCCCTCTGGTTTATCACAGCACCCTCTGGTTCATCACTGCCACCCTCTGGTTCATCACTGCCACCCTCTGGTTCATCCCTGCCACCCTCTGGTTCATCCCTGCCACCCTCTGGTTCATCACTGCCACCCTCTCGTTTGCCACTGCCACCCTCTGGATCAGCACTGTCCCCCTCTGGTTCAAGGCTGCCACCCTTTGGTTCATCACTGCCATCCTCTGGTTCATCCCTGCCACCCTCTGGTTCATCCCTGCCACCCTCCGGTTCATCACTGCCACCCTCTGGTTCTCCAATGCCAGCCTCTGGATCATGACTGTCCCCCTCTGGTTCAAGGCTGCCACCCTCTGGTTCATCACTGCCATCCTCTGGTTCATCCCTGCCACCCTCTGGTTCATCCCTGCCACCCTCTGGTTCATCACTGCCACCCTCTCGTTTGCCACTGCCACCCTCTGGATCATCACTGTCCCCCTCTGGTTTATCACAGCACCCTCTGGTTCATCCCTGCCACCCTCTGGTTCATCACTGCCACCCTCTGGTTTGCCACTGCCACCCTCTAGATCAGCACTGTCCCCCTCTGGTTCAAGGCTGCCACCCTCTGGTTCATCACTGCCATCCTCTGGTTCATCCCTGCCACCCTCTGGTTCATCCCTGCCACCCTCCAGTTCATCACTGCCACCCTCTGGATCATCACTGTCCCCCTCTGGTTCAAGGCTGCCACCCTCTGGTTCATCACTGCAATCCTCTGGTTCATCCCTGCCACCCTCTGGTTCATCCCTGCCACCCTCTGGTTCATCACTACACCCTCTGGTTCATCACTGCCACCCTCTCGTTTGCCACTGCCACCCTCTGGATCATCACTGTCCCCCTCTGGTTCAAGGCTGCCACCCTCTTGTTTATCACTGCCATCCTCTGGTTCATCCCTGCCACCCTCTGGTTCATCCCTGCCACCCTCTTTTTCATCACTGCCACCCTCTTGTTTGCCACTGCCACCCTCTGGATCATCACTGTCCCACTCTCTCATTTGCCACTGCCACCCTCTGGATCATCACTGTCCCCCTCTGGTTTATCACAGCACCCTCTGGTTCATCACTGCCACCCTCTGGTTGATCACTGCCATCCTCTGGTTCATCTCTGCCACCCTCTGGATCATCACTGTCCCCCTCTGGTTTATCACAGCACCCCCTGGTTCATCACTGCCACCCTCTGGTTGATCACTGCCTCTCTCTGGTTCATCAATGCCACCCTCTGGTTGATTGCTGCCATCCTCTGGATCCTCCCTGCCACCCTTTGGTTCATCACTGCCACCCTCTGGTTGATCACTGCCATCCTCTGGTTCATCTCTGCCACCCTCTGGATCATCACTGTCCCCCTCTGGTTTATCACAGCACCCTCTGGTTCATCACTGCCACCCTCTGGTTGATCACTGCCTCTCTCTGGTTCATCAATGCCACCCTCTGGTTGATTGCTGCCATCCTCTGGATCCTCCCTGCCACCCTTTGGTTCATCACTGCCACCCTCTGGTTTGCCACTGCCACCCTCTGGATCAGCACTGTCCCCCTCTGGTTCAAGGCTGCCACCCTCTGGTTCATCACTGCCACCCTCTGGTTTGCCACTGCCATCCTCTTGTTCACCACTGTAGATTATGGGGGGAAAGCAAAGCACACCTTCCCAGCCTCAACTGAGATGATTTAATTTGGGGCTGGTTAATGTGTCACTGAATTGGTGCTTCAAGTCTGGCACCTGCTTCCTTAGCTGTAAGACCTTCCTGTTGCAGCTATTTTAGGTCTCGCTCGAGACCTATTGCAGTTGAGTCGGCTCTCAACGGAGACAGTCTTGGGCACGAGCGCCGATTGCACCTTGTGGACGCCCCCCCTCCCCCCTCTCCAGCCGTGCACATCTCTTGCTCCACATTCACAGCGGCAGCCACGCACAATCACGCGCGCACCTACAGCCACACTCACGGAAGCACACACACACACACACACACGCACACACACCCCTCCCCCGTACTTACCTGATCATATTCAGGACTGCAATGGAAGTCCAGAGTGCAATCCCTGAGTGTAGCTTCTCGTTTTTTGTAGCCCCATGCATCCAGAGTAGACTCCCTCTAGTCTCCTAGGGAACTCCGGGGTGCAATCTGGAGCTGCTTGCTAGTTTCGGTCGAGCTAGCGCTGGCGATTCCTGTTGGGGTGGGGTGTAAAAAAAGGCGCCAGGAGCTGGCCGCGCGCCGACAAGCGCTGTGAGCGTGTACGGCGCCGGCGTCAGCTTCCCTCGCGTTAGCACAGGACCTGTGCACGAGCCAGCCGACAAGCGATGTGAACGCATGCGGCGGCGTGCGCTTGTTTTACTATCTGCGTGCCTTGCCCGCTTTCACTTTCCTTTTGTTTAACAATGGCGGCCACCACCTCATTGGGAGGAAGTCTATCACCTCCTGTTCGGTGTACTCCATCAGTTCCACCTCCTCATAAACCAATCCCATCGTGGTGAGGTTTCTCGGGACACACCCACAGTGGAACAAGGGGACACAATTTTCGTAAAACACTTTCAGGAGGAAGCAAAATAGCAAACAATCTTCAGCCAACAATAATCCCCACAACAAGGCTGTGAAGTCCCTCAAAGCTCTACTTGCGGTGTAACCTGTGGCCGCTGTGGTACTGCGCAAACACAAGTCCTATCCCACCGCTTGCCACCAATGTAAGAAATGGGGTTACCCAAATCTCCAAGGGGGTAGCATGGAACCAAGCGGGCAGGCCAAACTTCGAGGACATGTGAAGCACTCACGCAGTACCTCCAGACGACACACCAGGCACACCACAAAAGAGGCAGGACACGAGTTTGAGTTGGAAAATTAAGAAGTTTAGTATCTCCAACCTGCAAAGCAAAAATGCATAACAGTGGTATCATCACATGGCGCCAACTGGCACCAGAGCCAAGTGTATCAAGGGGGATTATTTACATGGGACGTAAGGGCTGAGTCTGTAAGTCCATATCTGAAAATAAAGAAGATGATTAAATTAACATTCAACCTGGGGCCAATTTGGCGGGGCCCACTCAGGCTCTCATCCTTAGAGGAAGGCTGAAATTGCAAAATACCATCAGCATGAGTACACACCGTGCACTAAAACTCCAGCCCGACCCCTGTAAAGCAAAACTTCAGGGTATCACAGTAAATCCCAACATACAGGAACACCTGCAATAAATCAGCATAGGGATATCAAACATCAGGCAGGAAGCCTTAATGTGCATTGGCATCAGTAACATCAACAACAGGGGGTACCATTAAACATTTCCTTCACCAGGATAAACATCCCATTGGGTAAAGCAGTCTGTTCATAAAACCGCCATAACAAGAATGACCTTCCCCCTAGCAGTCACTCGCGGCTCCAACTAGTTTCCGGGGCCCTTCTTTACAGGTGGAGGCGGGGTAGGCTCCTGCCCTCCGCTCTCCCCTCAAGGCGTTGTCTCCCGGGTTCCTCCCGGAGCCTCCTCCGGCCTCACCGATGGCAGGATTCCCTCTTCGGGCACAGACCGGCGGGGTGGGCTCCCGCTGCGGTCGCTCTTCACGGGGCTCCCCCTCGACCAAGGGGGCCCCGCACCGGCGCTTAACCTGGGTCCCCCTCCCTCACGGGGACCCAGGGTTTAGGATCGGCTCTACTTCGCCGGCAGCCAAACCCTGCGCGGCCTTCCGGGGGCACGGCCGCGCAGGCCAAACCGTGCGCGGCGTGGCTGGGGGCGTGGTGGAAGACGTCACCAGCGCCCCAGCCACGTGATGCGGGTCAGGCCGGCTTCAGGGCCTAGCGAGGCCCTCTCTTCACATCGGCGGCCCTCTCCTGGCACCGGGGGCCGCCGCGACGATGCCCAACACGGCAGGGGTCTCCTTGGCGGCGCCGGGCCGCGGCGGTGACGACGGCAACAATAAGGGGTAGGCTCCCTTCTATTTAATTATTTAATTATATGGCGGACAGCGAGCCAAAATGAGGGAGGGCTCCTCCAGCTCGATTCCCCTCACAGTGCCCTCAGGCCACACGGCGCGATTCTCCTCAGCAGATGGCGCTATTCACAGCGCACTGCTCCTCTCTCAGCTCCTTTCTCAGGCCACGCAGAGGGGGCAGGAATTTAGCACTTCTCTAACGCTTCAACACACAGCGCTATGCAGGGCACAGTTCGAGTTTCCAGCGCTTCACAATTATAGCGCTTGACAGGCAGTACCTTACAGCACTAGGGGGCCACAACAGTCCCAGGGCCCAGCGCTTTCACAGGGCCTCACAGCACCTCAGCCAGCAACAGTTCTTTTGGGGGCACAATCTTCCCCATGGTGCTTCAAAGGGGCCACAGCTTCTCAAGGGGGGTAGACAGTCCCACTCCTCACCTCCTGGGCGCTTCTTCCTCGCAGCGCTGGCGTAATTCACAGTCCCTACAGTGTCAGGGACCTGGGTAGGGGCCCTCCCTTGTCAGGGGCCCAGGGGACAGTAGAATAGGGGGAATTAGGGGGGCAGGGCCCAGCTCACAGGCCCATGTTGCGGTAGCACCTCGCAGCAGGTCCCCTCTCTTTCTTGTCCCATCTCTGACTGACTCTCTGTTAGCACATCCCGCTTACTTATACCCTCCTCCCAGGCAGTGCCAGAACCTTCTAGAATGTTGGCAAAGCTGGCCTAAACCGGCTCTAGGGGAGGTGTTGAGCACCCTGGGTGCCAGGCTTTCCCTCCAAAAGCTAGGGGTAGCTGGGTAATAATAACTAGACCGCTGACCTATGGCAGTCCAGTGGCAAAACCCATGGCCATGGCATCCATTTTACATACAGTACATTTTAGTCAGGTGCATTTCTAAAATGGGGAAATTTACAAGTGCTCACACCATTACATAGCATTACAATTTAACAAGGTGTCTCACACCACTCATGGCCTATACAGGTTTAATCCCATGGGGGAGACATTCCAAATTAGGGGGGCAAAAGCGAAAAAATTCAGGGGAAAAGGCCAAGTCCAACAAAGACCATCTCAATACAGTTCAAAATGAACTGTTTGTGTTCGACATTTAGATTCTCATCATTTAAGATAGATGACATCACTTTTATTGTGTTATCTTGCAGGATATTTGTATACAGAGCTTATTTTATCCATAATCACCAGATCATCGGCATAAAGCAAACAAGCGAAATGCTTACCATCTTGTTTCGCAGGGTCAATGGCAAATCTGCTAGGAACAAGGAAAACAGCAGGGGGCCAATACACATCCCTGCCGCAACCCATTTCCAATCTCAATCCTCCCAGATAAACTTCCATCTATATCTAAAATAATCTGGGCCCAGATCTTAGTATGGAGTGTTTGAATCAGACTTAACAATTCTTTTGGGATATAGTAGCTAGTTGAGGCCCCCCACAACAGCTCCCGGTCCACCAGATCGAAAGCTGCACGGAAGTCCACAAAACAGCAGAATAAACCTCTCTGCTTTTCAATCGACTTCCGCGCTATGGCCCATAGAGCAAAGCAATGGTCAATTGTGGAGTGGCCTGCTTTAAACCCCCCTGTTCTGGGCGTATAAAATGATTATCTGGGCCTGCAGCGCGGGTAAGCTTCAAACTTGCTATAATTTTCTTTATATAGCTTGGGGTAAAGTCTTCTTTGATGTCAACCCTCACCTGTGGCCAAACTGGCATCCTTGACTCTTCTTGTATAGGCCATTTCCCATATATTTCTCCCAGGGAGCCCACCCATTCATCTTCAGGGACCATACAGTCTAGAGAACCTGCTTTTTTACCCACACTTTCTTGGACTCATTTCCAAAATCCTTTGACATCTCTAGTTTCAATTACCTCCAACTTATTTGCCCAGCACTTATCTTTACAGGTTCTTTTTTTGGTTCGAATTAGTGTTTTGTATTTTGACCTTAGTAACTGGAGGGACAGAGATAATTCCACATTAAACCTGACCCTTATTCTTCTCGCATTCTGCCTGATCTGTGCCTTGGCTACACGGCATTCATCGTCAAACCAGGTGTTCAAATTTTTATTAACACTATGTCTCCCAGGCCCTGCCTTTCTTAATTTAATTTTTTCTTTAAGGTGTCCACCAGCTTGCCTACGGTGGATTCAAACCAGGCAATTCCATTTCTTAATTGAATTTCTTCTACAGGAATAGCCTGCTGGGTTTGCTTTAATTTCTCGATATATTCCTCTGTTATACTAGTTGTCAACCGTTTTGGATAATCCACATGTACCTGCAAAACCCTTTCTCTATTTTTACTTCTTGATAGATGTAATTCTGCCCTCAATGGATAATGGTCGCTACCTTTCATTTTCACCTCCTCAAAATTTTTAATTAGCCCAAAGCACCAGGCCTGACAAAACACATCATCTATTGGGCAGAGTTGCTGGCCCCTCAAAAAAGTGTGTCCTGCTGGACGATCTGGCTGCATTCTCCCATTTACACACACCATGCCCAGTGAACCCATCAGCTGTGTAAAAGTCGCATCCTTCGGCGAGATCTCTCCTCTAGGGAAAATGCCTACTTCGATATTATAAGATTCTAAAAATTCCTTGTGCCAATTATCCACCCTTTAGGGGTCTAATCTATGATTAAAATCACCGAACACCAATAATATATCCTTCTGATACTTTACGCTAACAGACTCTATATCTTCTTTCAGTTTTCCCAAATTCACCTTATATTCATTGTCCTTTCCCTTCTGTATATAAACGTTTATAATACATATTCCATCATAGCAGGGATCCGACTTCTGCAGTAGGACCCTACAGCCTAATGCCCAATCACAATGTAGTTTCAAATTCTGAACCTTCCCAGCTATCTGTGTGGAACTCTGCATTAGTTGGCCCCCAATGGCCTCCCCAGAGTATTTTTCTTTGCTGCTTTAGAGTGTTCGTCGAAACCTTCTGTAACTAGGGTTGCTCGGGTATCGTCACACAGCCAAGTCTTGTGCAGGCAGACAATAGCATTACTCTTAATGAATTTATTAAAATTATTCTGAGTCGATATTTTCTTGTAGCCATTTATATTCTATGATAGAACTGATAGGCTGTGTGACGACCCATGCTCCTAGTCGATTTCACTCAGGAACCCCTCCTCTTCTCACTCCCTAAATTCTGGTGATGTTAGGACATTAAACCTATTTCCAGCAAATATATCTGTAGTATCTTGCAAATTCGTTATCAGTTATAGTTATTGCAAGATCCTCGTTCTTATTCCAACTTGAGTTGATTAACCCTAGTCCAGCATGATTCGTAAGGAAGTGCTGCCCCTGGAATTCCTCCCTTCTTACCAATCTAATCCCCTCCTTTTGCAGCTTATTTTTGGCATTTTCTGCAGCGGCTTTCACCAAGGCAGAGTAGAAGAGGAGCTTGGTCACATCGCCCCCTTTGCTATTTGTAACAAACCCTACTTCTCTAAGGTCCTCTGTGCCAGTGCTGCTGAGGCTTGCACATTTTGACATGGAGAATATAAGTTGTGATCGATTTAGTGGGTTTAATTTCCTGGCTTTTTTCCCGCCTTTGCCCTGGCCGGAAGGTTCTAGGAAAACCCATAAGTCAGGGGTACAATCTTGCCTTACGCCGTGGATGTCTCCCATTAATCGGGCTTCCCTTCTCTTTGTTGGAATGTTTCCCTAATCTTTTTCTTTGGTGGTCTTACTACGTCTAGGATTTCCAGGTCCCAATTGTGTAGTTATCCTCAATTTTGTACCTTTCCCCTCTTTCTCCTTTTTCCGTTTCGTTGTTGGTGCCAGACTACTTTTAATGATCTTTGATCTTTCTAGCCTATTCCAAGGTTCTTCTCGTTCGTCAATCGGCTTTGCATTATACTCCTTTGATCTTTGCATTATTTCCCTCTCTTGACATTCTTGTTCCTTCCTTTCTCCTTTCACTCTTCTCACCCTCCTTACATGATGTCTTATTTGTTGTCTTATTCTAAGGGCGATCTCCACTTCCCCCTTGACCTCGGGAATCCACTCATGTAATATCTCCTTTCACCCCATTTCCTCACAATCATTGGCTGTTGGGATATTTGTACAGTTGGTTCCTCTTTCTTTACCTTGGGAGCCCTTAACAAAGCTACCTCTTCATCCTTACTGCCTAACGCATCCTGTTCCCCACCAATCGGTCTAACTAATGCAGGCATTAACCCTCTGATTTGTGTCAACTCTCCCAACATTGCTTTCGACTGCTCCCCTGGAACATTCTTGGCGAAGAGGACAGCCGTGGATTCAAAGAAACCCCAGAGATGTTAAATATGGTCTGGTTTGGAGAGGCTAGACCAACCTCGCCCATGGACTCAGAGGTTGGGTAGGCCTCGGCACTTGACTCCTTGTCCCACACATCCTTCCCCTTGATATGTCTTCCCAAAAAGTCTTTGATTGAGTTAGACACTGATGAACCACCTTTTAATTGCAGTGTTAGTGTCATGGATTGTACATTCCTTGCTACTTGTTTTTTCCTTCCAGTTGGCTCACTCATCGCCCCTTTTGATTTACCTACTCCGCTCCCTTCACCTGCCACTGGAATGTTCATCTCATTCTTTTTCCTGTAATATAGTCTTACGGGTTATTGCTTGGGACGGTGCCATCTTTTAGATTTCCTTCTACGTTACTCGCACTCTGGCCTCAGGTCACCAATCCTATAGCCTGTTTTAAATGCTACTTCCCTATTCCAATCCTCCGCTGGGATTAGATCACAAGGCCCCTTTTGCCAATACCAATTCAATAACCTGTACCCATGTGACTAGCGCCGTCGCTTTTGGGTTAGTTTTAATGTCCTTGATTATTAAGAAAAACAATTACAGCCCTTCCATATTTTAAACCTATGTAGGGCAACTGCTCCTCACTTACCTCTATTTCACGGTTTGCCGCTGTGTACTCCGCTCTTCCAGCCCCCTGCTACCCTCGGCTAATTGTCTGCCCAGGTGCTGTCACCAACTCTAACTCAGCTGGTGCCTACAGCACTTCTTAGGGCCTGTGTTTTATTTTAAGTTTAATTTTAAGGTTTATGTGCCGGGTGCCAGGGTTTCGCCGCCTCAAGCTTCTCAGCTAAACTCTGGACCAGCAATAGCGGAGCAGGTGCAGGTACAGGATCCCCGGGATAAACGGGCACGCGTACGCGAACACAAGCGCATGCTCGTGAGATCCAATACGTCGGCTTCAGGCGTCCTGTGTCCAATGCTTCCTGGGGCGAGAGCAAATATGATTGTGCGCGCGGTAACTGGAACAGTGTATGGAGAGGGAATACGATCAGCTCTCTATGCCTCAGTACCTTGTCCCAAATATTTAGTGTAAGGGCCGCCGGAGTACTTGAGTGGCTCAAGACTGCTGTGTGCGGACCCGATCGCTGGCAGCACCCTGGAGTATGTATGTATAAATCCGATTATGTTGGAAGTAACCTGCAATATAGTGGCAGGCAGCACCCTGCCATAGAGTAGGATTTCTCATAGTATTCTATTTCCTGGCACAATAATGGTGATAGTCTTTTAACTGGCAGAAGAACAACACTGACCGTACATTTTCCTGGGTTTATCTTTAAAATGACGTACACATTAGGAATGGCATTTCGTTCTGCTGGAATAATAACACAAGTTATCTTGTACTCTGCTATGATGTTGCACAGATCTTTGGCTGCAATGCCTTCCATTTTTCATTCAAACATGCTTTCTACAGGGCACATACATGATTTGCTGCTGTAGAGAAATAATGCTCCTGTGTACTGTGGCAGACTCAGAAATATTGAAAAACGTCATGATTTCTCTTTCAGCATTTCCTAGTAAAATCGTTCACTTTTTGACTCATACATTTGGCAGAAACATAACTTAGTACCATTAAAATAGTTGTGATGGGGAACATTCATGTGGGGTTAGGACTGGCTCGACCAGAGTGCTTCCTGACTTGGAGGAGTATGGAATTGACCACCTTGCCTGGTCCGGTGTGGAATCAAGCCAGCGATGCTTTGCTGCAGGCTCATTTGTCCTGATAGCTGGTCAACAGTTTGAGGAGGAGGAGGTGAAGAGCTGGCTAAGTGTGCCATAAGGCTGGCATTTCAGTACATCCCTGAGAAGTGAGCTTTGAGTCGATGTAGTGTTCCTCTTATACCACGTGCAATTCACCCTCTCCAAAGCCTCAAGAATTCCTGGGTGTGAAGGGCGGCTGATTCTGATTGGGTGCTTGATAGTTTTTCAGAAACTCATGTTCTTGATTGTTCATGTTTGTCAGTAGTCAATTAAACATGCCCGGGGGTTTTATCTCTTCAGTTGACTCAAGCTGCAATAAAAGTTTCTTTCCCATTGCAAAAAAATATGAACGGCTGACAAGCCTCTTTCTGTAAAAGAATGGAAGGGCTGGGGAACTGTCAGTCATCTCACTGCTAAGCAGAGCAGTGTCATGCTTCGTCCTCACTCAGGCCACTGATTTTAACTAACATCGCTTAGATCACTGGGACTTTAGAACCCATCCTTTTAATGAGAAAAACAAAACTACAAGTCCCATAAGCAATAGTGGTGAAAGGTGTCACGCATGACCTGGAGCAACATCCGATTCAGCACATCCAGTTCCATTTTTTAAGTATTTGACACAATATTGAATTTATTACCTTTGTTTTTTATGGTCATGAGTCCCCAGAATACTAAAAACATGTCTTTTATTTTCAGGGTCAATTAAGTAATGGTCACCAGCTTGGATGCTCTGTTAATCTTCAGTATTTGTCATTGATCTCCATGTGTGGCTGGTTTCGGTCTGCTCCCTGCATCGATCCTGATAACTCACACAGGTAAGGAGCTTGTAGCAGCAACATGATAACCCCATACTCGTCTGTAAGAAGTGCGCTCGGAGGCAGGTATCCGATCATTTTTGTGAAACAAGCAAGCACCAATATTTACTATGTACATTTGTTAAAATAAAACACAATCAAACCACAGTATACTGTTCCGGAGGTTCGTCCCAGAGACATTATCTGTAACTGAACGCAGACACCCTAGGAAGCATGTGCTTTTAAGTCAAGTTGCGTTCACTCACCTGAAGGTGACCTGCTTCATCATTGGGCTATACTCCTCACCAGGACGGCGCTACTATGCCTGGCGGGCACCACAAGAGGGCATTTTGTCGCAGATCTTTTATTAAGTACGCCGGATGAGCATAGTAGGACAGAGGATGTTGCGTCATAAGATGTGAGATTGGTGAAAGTCTGAATATAAAATCAACTATCGACCCGTTGCCACAATATAGTTAATGTGATCTTCCTGGTCCATGTTGAGATTAAAAACAGTGGCAGAGAAATTGAAGAACTAATGGCCCCTATCACTGTGTCAAAGTGCCGATCACCTATGGATCTGCTGGTAAGCTGGGGTCTATACTTCAGGTCAACATTTTTCATGCCTTGTGTAGTCATGGAGCAATCTGTTGGCATTTCATCAGGACCAAATATGGGAATATGGGTAAATGTGACCTAATCTTCTCCACAGCGTGAGGAGCTCTGTAACTCAAAGCCCTGCACCGTGCATAGGTGATAAGGTGCCTATTAACATCTTACTACCACAGGTGAGCACTCTCTAACATAGTGCACTAGTTACGGTAGCCCTCCTAAAATTCACGACATATTGACTTATCCAATAGCGAGGGCGCCGCATCAGAGGGCAACTGGTTTGAAAAGCACATGCTTCCCATGGTGTTCAGTTAGAGATAATGTCAGTGGGACTGAACCTCCGGAACAGTATACTGTGAGTTGATTTATATGAAGAATGTGTATACCGGACTGTCATTTTCCTCAGCATCTCTTGTGATATGTAAAATAAACCACAACACATCGGGAGGCCAACAAATCTATCATACATTTAATGCAAAAATAGCAAAAGGCCAAGCAAACTAACAAGTGACAATTGTCTTTGCAATGGACGAGAGCATCCACCCTAGAGCAAGTTGGAGTATACAATGCTAATGCTACACAATGTATTTTTATACACTTTTCTCCTAATACAAGTCAATGAAACATGAACACGTGATAGAAACAGTTACTGAAACAACACTAATGAGTAGGAGGCAGGATCTTCTCTCGAGAGGAATGTGAGGAGTCCATGAGGTGCAGATCAAAGATACAGACAAGCTGCAGAATTCACTGTTTCTGGAAATAACACTTCTGTTTGTCAATATTCAATTTACTACAAGATGCAGGAAAGTGTGTAGATGGACATCACTAAATAAAATGGTTCTGAGCCTAGAATCATGTAACTTTGCAGGCATATTAAGGTGAAAAGTCACCTCAAATTAATATAAGAATATTGTAATTTGGTAATGTAATATATCAGTGCACGTTGGTGCATTCATGTGTAAACAATTATCGGCATTAAATAAACCAGTATATCCAGTTATGCTTACTCAATTCCTTCTTCCTAGAGGCCACCACTGCTGCAAATCCTGCAAATATTCAAATCCAGAGGTTACCTCTACTGCCAACCAGTTCTAGTCAATAATGACATGTATTGCTACCCTGCTTGTAATGAATACCAGAGGCCAGCGTTGTTGCTAGCCAGCTCCAGTCACCAGTGGCCCGTGACATATTATCCTCAATAGGATTAATGCCCAAGGCCTTTGCAGCTGCTAACCTGCCCTAGTCAGCAGTGACCTCCCAGACCTGTTATTCTGCAGATAATCAGCAAGACTTCGGCCCTAATAACACTCACCCCACATCCTTATGGTATATTAGCAATGTAATTAATTTACATCATACGGTAGGTACCGCACTATATCACACGATCCCAAAAACAAAGAAATTCAAAATTTGCCTAACCGTTCAGCACGCCACTTTGTCAAAAATGACCAAATCACACCAAGCACTATAGCCTGCCACATCACATGGCACACTCAGCCCCAACATGACAAGATACCACAGCAGGGATTTGGGGCCATTATTCCTCTGTTCGAGGCATGTATGCTGTAGATGCACATGCTTTGCATACTCCTGCCATCTTGTGTTGTGTCCGGATGTTTGCAAGTTGTTTCATTATTACCCCTAGATTTATATTCCGGCGTAAAAATTACCTGCCCCACTTAACAAATCTCTATTTGTTTCATCCCCTCTGATACTCTCCCTCTTTGCTCTATTTGTTTCCAATTGTGATGGCTTATTTTCCACCTGTTTATTACTTTTCTCCACTTGCAGCATTTCAAAGGACTGAATTTTCCCATTCTCTATCATTTTTATACTATCAGCTTGATTGTTTAGGCATTTATTTTTTATAAATGCTTGCACCTCCGTTAGATCCTTATTAAATAAAGGGTAGAAGGGTTTTGTTGGAGACATTTGTTTACCCTCACCTTCACAATATGATATTTGGTCATGGTTGTTTCCAGTGTTCAATCTCACTATATCTGATGCATTTGTATTTTTTTATACTTTTAGAAGCTTATTTCTTGCTTTCCGTATTTTTGTCCTCTGTCTTTTTGATAGATGAACGTCCAGAGCTGCGTCTGTCATTGTTGATTGTGTCGAGCATAGGTTTATCCCTTCTTGATCTTTTGTTTTATCATCTATTTTTTCTTTAACAACAACAGTATTGTCTTTACATTTTATTGTATCTTTAGAGGGGCAGTCGGTCTTGATGGGTTGAATTCCCACATTAGGAAAATTCCCTTTTACATCGTCAATTATTGTTTTTAAAATATCCGGAATGGTAGCTAGTTTGTTAATTAGTTGGGCACAACTACACTCTGCATATGTAGATATTGGCTGAGATTGTGCCCTTACTATTAGATTATTTTGTGTTATCTTCTGCTCAATTCCGGCAACAGAGGATGACGCAGCACTCAAGAGATCTATTTGGATCTCCTTTTTGTTGGACTGATATGTTAAAGCTTCCAGAGTTAATTGCGAGGATTTGAAGAATGAATCCCAAATTGCTCCCGCGTTCCCACTTCCTGGTACCTGAGTACCTGGGCTATGGTGTTGCCCATTTATGAATGATAGGTCCTTATACTTCTCTTTTTGTGGTCCTTGAAAATCATGTCCTCGTCACAAGAATTAATGAATTGTGGGCTACTATTCAAAACGTCTTTTTGATATGGAGTACTCCAGCGCTGCAGAGTTTCTGAGTTGCTGTTGTATTCGTCCTTTTCGGCTTGTCCTGTTTTTAACTGAATTTATTTTAGACAGAGTAAGATCCGATTTCAGTGGGGTATTGGCTTCCCTTATGATTTTCACCCCACCATTTAGTTCATTTGGAGCTTCTTGCTCTCGTTGATTTATTTGTCCCAAATTAGATGGTTCCCCTATCCCGTTAGCTGTTCTGATTTTTACTTGCACTTCTATTGGCATTGGATGCCTAGTTTGTAGTAAGTGCTGAGTATCTCCCATTGTTAGATTTGTGCATTTTGCGTCCTCTTGTTGTGAACGACCAGTAAGTGGAATAGTTAACATCTCTAGGTCCGTTATTTGACCCCAATGGTTGACTTGGTCCTTAGTTGAATTTGACATTTGTTTGACTTCAGCTTCAGACTCAGGGTGGCCTTGTTCACTTACTCCTTGATTAGGGGATATAATATTTGTTCTACTCAGTGGTTTAATTGGAGTTTGAAGAACACATGGGTTAGTTAGCAATGTTAGCATAGCACCGGTTGGATCTTTCATAAAATCAAACTTGGACAACGACTTTCCCAGTTTCCCAAATGTATGGACCTTAGATGATTTAAAGGACTGTATGTCACCTGTCTGTTTTATTTTAAACGTATCTAATATTAGTGTTTGTTGTATTTTTCTTTTCCTTTTGATAGGAGGGAAAGGTGGCCGCTCCTTTCCTGACCTCACAATACACCCTCTAAGGTGAAGAAGTCTTGCTTCTTTCAGAGAATTAAACAGGCCAGTGACAAGACCAAAGGGTGCTTTGATTGGACAAAAACACCTCCTAACCCCTCCAAGGGAAAACACCCCCAAAACACACCTCGGTACAGAATTCGCCGGTGCTGCTGGTTACTTATTTATTTAACTAATTAATCAATTAATTAATATCTGGGCTCCCGGTTGGGCTGTAGTCTAGGCATGCAGAGTAATTCAGGGGTCGAGGTGTGCTTCAACAGGGTCAAAGTCTATTGTCACTTTCCCCTTTGCATAATTTCTCAGATTTTGTATTACAGACTTATTACAGACTGAAATGGCTCAGCGACTTACGGACCGATCAACCTTAACTACTCGCCACATGCCATACACCTCTTGCCACTTGTCACTCACAACTCACTGTTCATTGCTTGTTCGTTGCTATTCATCGCTGTCAAGAGTACAAGGGAGAATGCTGGCAATCGTTCAAGAGCAAGAGCGGGATCCAGAGCCAGTCCACCTTCAGACGGCAAATGTAGCACTTCCCTCCACTCCTCTGCTCAGCTCTGCTCTGCTCAATGCTTGGTGTATACGTAAAATCAGGCGGCAGTTCCCTGAGTTCTGAGGAATGATTGAAGCGTGCGATGTCGGACCATAGATGCGTCCATTCCTCATCGGAAATAAAACAGTGAATTAAGTCTTCCCACATAGACAAATACCGGGGGCGTGGGGAAAGCACTGTTTTAAGGAGGAAGCTATAGATAAATGAGATCACCCCTTTCATGTTAGCAGTCTTGGTGAGAAAGGCCTCAAATTTTGTGAGAGGTCGAGTAGCAGCCTCCCGTATCTGAGGTGTGAGGGCCCAGGGTATCAATTGGATATACTGATATCTTTCCGTGTTCTTCAATTCAAAGTCCCTTTGACATTGATCAAAAGTAAGGGGATCAAAATTGTGGAACAAATGTATTGGAGCTAAGCAGCCTCCCCTTCTCCAGGCATCAAAGGGTCCCTCATGTTGGGCCGGGCGAAAGCTGGATTGGATTGAATGGTGATGGAAAAGAAGTCCACCTGTCGTCGCCCGAAATTGAGTCCCATACTTTAAGAGTGGTGCCTGTGGGGCAGCTAAGGTCACCTTGGCAGCCGCCTGGAAGAGAAGGGAGGCTCCAGCTATTTCCCTATGGCACTCTCCTCTTTGGAGACTGCTTAGCCTATGGCTGATATTTTCAGGGATAATTATAAGAATTTCGAATTTAAATGGGACCCCCTTGTCTCCTTCCTCTCCCAGGGCCGTCCGTCTGCGGGTGTCCCTCCACCATCGAAGCCCGCCATCTCTTCCAGTTTTGATCACAATCCCAGTGTCGACCAACCTCTCGTTAGTATGAACACACCGCCACCACGGATGGGGTGGGGGGTGGATTTTTTTTGTGTTTTTTATCTTTGTTCCTTGTTAGATTCATAATTACTTATCCCATGTTAGGATGAGTTTGTCCACGCTTTTTGGCTATTCCGCATACAACACCTCGGTGGAGCAACCTGGAGAAATTACCGTTACAGAAGGCCGTTAAGTTTTCTTTAGACCTATCTGCTGGCTTAGCAAAGTTGCATGATCTTCTTCTTTTTTTTCTTTTTATCTCTCTGTCTCAGCTCCGGGGCACTTAGAAGCTGTATCTTTCATTTGACTTATCTAATAAGAGGAGGAGCTGGTTTATATTAATCAATGCACTTTGTCCACCTGTTATAATTCTGTTGAGGCTTTCTGATCCCCTGAGTGGGACCAAGTGATGATGTAATTTTTGCCTGTGGACTGTGAAAAAAAAAATTAATGAACACATTTTTTACATAAATCAGGTGTCAGGCCAAGGCTCCTCTGTGCCTTGCAGCAGCCGCTGCACGAGCAGCACCACAAGCGACTTAGCACCGCGGTGCCGGCAGCGTCCGTTCCTGCCCCCAAAGCAGATCTGTGGAACTTAAAGCGCCCGTATAACCAGACGCGGGTGAAGCGGGAACCGATCACAAAACAAACCCTGGCAGTCGTCCCAGGCTTCGCTCTGCTTGCTCGTCAACTCCTCTTCGGCTCTGCCCCTCGGCTCTAATCGATACGCTCTGCACTCAACGCCGAATCACAGGCCGACAACAAATGTGAACACCAACAGAGGGAAGAATTGTGTGTTTCCCCCAGTTAGTGGACCATAGTTGAGGGATATGTTTAGGCATAGTCCTCGCAGCACACAATAGATTTGCTTGAGGCAGAGGCCAAAACTCAAAAGTCAGGAAACCAGATACAAGTAGGTGGTAACTCAGGGCAGGGGAAAACGCCTGTTGTCCGTGGAGGAGTCATTCCCTTCCCAGAAATCTGCATTGCAAATTAATTAATAGTATATATTTTTTTAATATTTGTTTGGTGCCAGTCCATATGACTTTCAGATCTGCCTTTGGGATTCTATGTTGCAACTCCATAGGGTACATGTATCCTTTGTGAGCTTAATAAAATGTTGAAAATTCTACAAATCCTCACTCCTACATCCAATTACTCTCATGCTACCATTCTACACTCTGCTCTGTCTGAAAAACAGCTCAGCATTTTCAAAATTCTGCATTGATTTGGCTTGTAAATTATATTTTTGGAAATGCACATGTATTAACTATTTAATTTTAATACTATAGGTGATTGAAATTACGGACGAAGAAAGCAAGATTTAGCACTAAGCAACTGAATGTCAGTGCCATAAGAAGGATTATTTTGAAAAACTGAAGGACATCCAGCATTCTACGTTTAAACAATTTCCAAAAATCTAAGTGTGGTGAGGAAAGTACTATACCTGTAAGTGAAGTCTCTAATTTTGCATTTCATTAACCCAGAGCAAAGCCATATCTGTGCACACAGCATCAGAAATAATGTAGAAAGACCGCTTCAGCATCCTCATCTGAAATATTATCAGAAAGACAAATTGCCTCAGCATGACAGAATAACGTTCATCTAAAGCATCATGTAATTCTAGAGAGGAAGCAGACACTGCATAAAAAGTTACAACTAAAGGTTTCTTCTGCATACCATCAAAGAAAAGACCCTGAAAGAAGACTCCGAAGCTGACACGTTAACAACTAAGAGATTGGAAAATCACCTTTGTTCAACAACCGTTTTAACCAGTTATGCAAGTTTGAGACTATCTGCCTCGGGGTATAACACCTTGACCCACTCTGCTCACTCTTGCGAAAACCTTAAAAATTCACCACTTTATTGCGTTAATGACCATCTCAGATTGTTTCCTTTTTATTGTGTACTGTTCTGTAATTCTATGTAAATCGCTTCAACATTATCTGTTGTGCAGTAGTGATATGTAAAACTGTTAAATATAAAAATGGATTAAAGGAGCACCGTTGCGCTATAGCTAATGTAAATAAATCCTCATCTTCAGAACTACAAACCTTAACCTTACCCCAAACCTAGAAAGGGTAGAAGGAACTGATGTTCTGCGACTAATGATCCACAATAGTACTCTGCACGTTCTAACGCCCTCAGTTACTGCCAGTACACCAGTACAAAAAGGTACTTATCAGTTTAATCATTAAATATCAGACTAACACCTTATTACTGTATTGCTAAGAACCTATACAAATCGATTTGAGAAAAACTTCAGTCACAAATTAAGTTGCTGCCGGAGAGGCTATGACCTAAAGACTATTATCTGCTAGGAAAATTTCAACAGGTGTTACAGGACTGCTTCCCGACATTTTTTGCTCAATTCAAGTGTTGAGAAATTTACACACAATTTCTTTTAGAGATAAGTGCTGAACATTATCTAAACAAGCACGACTCTAAAATCGAGGCAAAATAACCGAAGTTGGGGGAAAAAGTTACCTGTGTCCAAAAAGATACAGCCATAAATCTTATCTCACAGAATTTGACAGAATGCACACAGGGGGAAACCACTTTCAGTGCAAAGTATGCCAAAAAAGTTTCAGGCGTAAATCTTATCTCACTGAGCATATGAGAATCCACTCTGTGGAAAAACCTTACCAGTGCTCTGAATGCCCAAAAGATTTCAAACTTAAATCACTACTAACTGCACATGTGAGATTCCACACTGGGGAAAAACCTTATCAGTGCTCTGAATGCCAGAGATGTTTCATTGACAAATGGAGACTCACTAAACATACAAGGACCCACTCTTGGGTAAAACGTTATCGGTGCACTGAATGTGACAAATGTTTCAGTGAAAAAAGCAGTCTCGCTCAGCATATAAGAACCCACACTGGGGAAAAACCTTATCAATGCTCTGAATGTTACAAATGTTTCAGCCAAAAAATCAATCTCACTGAGCATATAAGAATCCACACTGGGGAAAAACCTTATCAGTGCTCCGAATGCCAAAAATTTTTCAGCCAAAAATCTAATCTCAATGAACATATGAGAATCCACTCTGGGGAAAACCCTTATCAGTGCTCTGAATGCCAGAAACGTTTTTGTAAGAAACGGAGTCTATCTCGACATGCAATAACCCACTCTGTGGACAAACCTTATCCGTGCCCGGATTGTCAGAAATGTTTCAAAGACAAAAGCAGTCTCACTCAGCATACAAGATACCACTCTAAGACTAAGGAAAAACTTTATCAGTGCTCTGAATGCCAGAAATGTTTCGGTAATCAAAGCACTCTGACTCAGCATACAAGAACCCACACTGGGGAAAAACCTCATCAGTGCACAGAATGCCAGAAATGTTTCATTGACAAAAACAGTCTCACTCGGCATACAATAACCCACACTGGAGAGAAACCATATCAGTGCACGGAATGCCAGAAATGTTTCAATGAAAAACGCTATCTCACAGTGCATATAAGATCCCACACTGGGGAAAAACCTTATCAGTGCTCTGAATGCCATAAAAGGTTTTGGAACAAACAAAGTCTTTCTCAACATGCAATGACCCATTCTGTGGAGCAACCTTATCAGTGCTCTGAATGCCAGAAATGTTTCAATCTAAAACACGATCTCACGGTGCATATAAGAACCCACACTGGGGAAAAACCTTATCAGTGCTCTGAATGCCAGAAATGTTTCAGTTTAAAAAGTAGTCTCACAAAGCACATAAGAACCCACACTGGGGAAAAACCTTATCAGTGCTCTGAATGCCCAAAACATTTCAACCGTAAATCACTTCTAACTGCACATGTGAGATTCCACACTGGGGAAAAACCTTATCAGTGCTCTGAATGCCAGAAATGTTTCAGTGAAAAAAGCAGTCTCACTCAGCATATAAGAACCCACACTGGGGAAAAACCTTATCAGTGCTCTGAATGCCAGAAATGTTTCAGAGTCAAAATCCATCTCACTCAGCATATAAGAACCCACACTGGGGAAAAACGTTATCAGTGCTCTGAATGCCAGAAATGTTTCATTCAAAAAAGCTGTCTCACACGGCACATAAGAACCCACACTGGGGAAAAACCTTATCAGTGCCCTGAATGCCCAAAAGAGTTCAAACTTAAATCACATATAACTGAACATGTGAGATTCCACACTGGGGAAAAACCTTATCAGTGCTCTGAATGCCAGACATGCTTCAGTTTAAAAAGTAGTCTCACACGGCACATAAGAATCCACACTGGGGAAAAACCTTATCAGTGCTCTGAATGCCAGAAATGTTTCAGTATAAAAAGTAGTCTCACTCTGCATACAAGAACCCACACTGGGTAAAAACCTTATCAGTGCATTGAATGCCAGAAATGTTTCAGTGAAAAAAGACATCTCACACTGCATATAAAAACCCACACTGGGGAAAAACCTTATCAGTGCTCTGAATGCCAGAGATGTTTCAGTGACAAAATGAGACTCACTAAACATACAAGGACCCACACTTGGGTAAAACGTTATCGGTGCACTGAATGTGACAAATGTTTCAGTGAAAAAAGTAGTCTCACTCCGCATATAAGAACTCACACTGGGGAAAAACGTTATCAGTGCTCCGAATGCCAAAAATGTTTCAGCCAAAAATCTCATCTCACTGAACATGTGAGAATCCACACTGGTGAATTAAATTATCAGTGCTCAAAATGTCAGAAAAGATTCAGAGGTAGAGATGGTTACAAGCACCATAAGAAAACACTGTAGGAAGGTGGATATCTGACTATGGTTACCCCCAACTTTTTGCCTAGTGTTTAGCTGGTTTTCGGCTTAGCCTGGGCCCTGAATAGCAGGATCCCAGGCCAACTATCGGCTCTCTCCTTAAAACGGACTCCATGTACCTTAGGTACATACACAATTGGATATTGGTTCACCTTATGAGTCCCTGTGTAGTGTACCCTAGGTACTCAGGGCATAGGTGCAACCAAGGCCTACCAGGGGCTGCAGCATGTATTATGCCACACCTGGCTGGCCACCCAAATAGACACAACTGGCTGTTCACTCAGCTGGGGCAAGGTTGTGTAATCACCCCTTGCTTAGGTGTAGTATTCCTATACCTACATATATATAGACACATAGTAACCTATAAGTCACTCCTATGGCAGGCCTTAACAATCCTGAAGGCAGAGTGCTTGGTTATATGTGAGATGGTGCTCTAGCATGAGCTGAGCCTGTCTGCAGCATTCGGAACTACTTCCTTATAGCTGTTCTATGATATTGCCAAACCATATACTCTTAAGTGCATTATATTCCTCGCGGTTAATGCTAACTTTGGTTTGGCTTTATCGAAACATGTCGTGTAAGGTGTCATACACTTTGGAATACTACCCCCTCGCCAATTCTGGCGACGGGGGTAGCATTCCGCCCTTCTAGAGGGAGAAGACATGTTAGTTCTGACGATCACGGTTAAAGTTAACCAGAGCCCCAGCGTTACAAAATGGACGCTGCTGCCCAGACACAAGTCTGACCTTCTGCTGCTAGGAGTCCTTCCAGCGAGGGAGGCCTGGACAATAGGTTTCCTGCCTGGAGAGGTGCAAGCACCGCCCCAGACAAGAGTTTGTGTATTAGGACAGGGAGGGTTGAAAAGAAACACACTGCCTGGAGCACTCTAGGTGCTCCATGCATGCCCCAGTTCAAACCGGTTGCTGGGGCACCCCTGCCCCAGCTCTGGCGCTAAACTGGACAAAGGAAAGGAGGTGTAACCACCCCCCTTCCTGGTCCCACCCATAGGAGGGACCTAGTAGGTAAACCAGCCCACTTTAGTTGTATAAAGATAGGAGCTGACACAGGAGACTTTAGATTAATCCTGGAATCGAACTGAAGACGAAACTCTGGAACTTTGACATTCACCTAAGCTGAAGACTGAAGAATCTCCCTTGTGGCCAAGGAGTGACCACCCTGGGCAACCAGGCACCATCCAGCAACTCGACGGCTTGATTTGCCCCCGTTCCCGCCGGAACCCGAGCTCATAGCCTGACAAGATCCTGGCTCCCTGAGCCCTCTGACCCCACTGCACGACTCCAGCACAGATGAGCACCTGGACGGCTTTGGACCTCGTGGACCGGACATCTTGAAAAGTCCTTCTTCTTGCTACCAGCGCAGCTCCTGAGGCATCCTCGAAGCTGTGCACTGGGGACCGAGACACCCCGACAATAAGCACCACCTGCACCGAAGATCAGCCCTCCACACTCCACGTGTTCTGCACGGGGCCCTTCTGCTTGTGTTCTACTCGACGCGTTGTCCCAGTTGCTGGCCAGTTGGCTAGTAGCCCTGTGACGACGATCCTTTAAGAAATCCATCGCTGGTCTGGTTGCTCCAGACTGGCACTTGCTTCCCTGAAAAGGTGAAGTACCTCAGACCCTCCTGGTCTGCAACAGAAGCCTTTTGTGTATCCTGCGTGGGTTGCCTTTGCTTAGGCTTGTTGGCTCCGATCTTGAAGTCGACCCCTCCTTCTGCGAAAACCTTCGTGGGACAGCTCCTCTCCAGCGCCTGGTCGTCCTCGACACCTTCTGGTCCGCGTGGCTGCAGAGACCAGCTTCACAACAGCACCTGATTGCTCCTCGACGACGTCTGGTTCCTTCCTGATTCCACCCGGTCACTGGCTAGTGACCTAGACTCTGTCCCCTCTGCTTTCAGGTCCTTCTTCAACTTCGATCCACCCGGACATCTTCCTCCTGGTCGCCTGCAGCATCTTACTTCACGGCTCCATTGGAATCAACGGCGAAACCAGACACACTTTGACACCTATGCACCCACAGCCCGTGGGTGAGGTAACGCGAGTACTTCGGTGCTCCTGTAGGGATTGACTATCCTAGTGTCCAGATTTGCTTGTAGTTTCCTCCTATCTAAACCGGAAGTGTCCTAAAACTATAATTACTTACCTTTTAAGTTCCCATAGACTTTCTATTGACTCCCGCGTGAGTGTTCCGACTCTGCACGCGCCGCCTGTGGCCTTCTACTCCTAACCTAAGGGTCAGATAGTTTAGCCCCAGCGGTTCCCTAGGCCTTCTCCTTTCACCAGTCATGGTTCTTATACCACTTACTTAGTATATGGTTTTACACGCCCCTAGGGCCTAACTGTAAATTGTGCTATTTAAAGTATTTCTAAGTGTAACTTGTTATGTGCTTTTGCCTCTGTCCTCATAAAGAGTTCAGAGGAGTGGGTTAGTGAATAAATACATATATATTTTATATATATCCTGTGTGGTGTTCTTTCATTTGGTATTCATGGGGTTACATATGGTAAAACAGCTGGCTTTACACGCCCTCTAGAGTTATAGCCTAAGACTTCTCTGTCCATGCTACCCCTAGGATAGCTGGTCTATAAGGTTGACTTTACAACCAATCATCTTTACTTTACACAATGAAGTGTTAGTGCTTGCAAAAATCAACTAATTGCCCTAAAAATCACAATAATAATGTCTTAAATTTTACTCCACCCAAAAGGTTTCTACTCACCCTTGTTTCTTAACATATGACTGATATCTATTTTTTCATGATAAGATTAAGCCTATGTGACAAAAAAACTCTGGCTGTCTACGCGGAGTTCCGCAAGCAGCGGAATGCGAAAGGGTCATGCCGTTTGTGGTGATTTCATCCCATGTCGGAGGATCATTTGGCTCTTCTCTTCCAAGAAGTTATGGATCTCTTTGCCAAGGGAGCTATCAAACGCGTCCCTGTGCCAGAAGTAGGTCAGGGTTGCTACTCCCACTACTTCTTGGTACCCAATTTATTTATTTTATTTATTTATTTTATTGGATTTGTATTGCGCTCAGCTACCCTCAATGGGTTTCCCGGCACCAGGGACAGACTGAAGAAAGAGAACAAGCAAGTGCAAAAAAGAGATCACGAAATGAGGAGATCAAAACAGAAAAGTCTTCAATTTTTTGCGAAACGCCAGAAGATTAGTTTCTGTTTTTAACGCCAGCGGAAGAGCGTTCCACATCTTAGGTCCAAGATATGCGAACGAACGACCTCCCATTTTAGCCAGTCGGATTCTTGGAATCAAAAGATTGCCATTATTAGATGACCTTAGAGAACGGCCAGGTAGATAAGGCTGGACAAGGTTCAGGAGGTAGGTAGGAGCAGAACCCTGACGGATCTTAAACAAAAAACACAGTGTTTTAAAGGTCACGCGATCTGAGATTCTCAACCAGTGTAGGACACGCAAGGCTTGCATTGCGGACGTTCTCCGTGGAACATTACGCAAGAGGCGAGCGGCTGAATTTTGTACCACTCGGAGTTTGTTAATTGTTGCTTTATCTGCTCCAAGATAAAGCACATTGCCATAGTCAATGCGGGACATCACAAGGGCCTGAACGACAATTCTGCGGGTGGACTCAGGCAGCATCCATAAGATCTTCTGCAGCCAGCGTAAGATGGAAAAACAGACTGCAGCAACCTTAGTCACCTGCTGCCTCATCGAGAGTTTGTCGTCAATCAGGAACCCGAGGTTACGAGCAACAGGCACAGGGGTAGGCAGAGGACCCATATCACAGGGCCAGTGTCTAGAGCCCCACAGATCTTTATGCTTGCCTAATATGATAACCTCGGTCTTATCTGCGTTGAGCTTCAGCAGATGGTCTTGCATCCAAGCTGCAACGCGAGATAGGCCAATTTTGAGGGCAGAGACTTCCTGGGCCCTGCTGTTAGAAAGAGAAAACACAATCTGCGTATCGTCTGCATATGAATATATGGACAGACCGGCGTCCTCTACGATGGAGGCAAGAGGTCTGATGTAAATATTAAACAACAATGGGCTTAATATAGACCCTTGAGGGACGCCGTAAGCTGAAGAATGAATCGCAGATTTAGCCGTGTTTGAGAAAACCTGGAAGGTGCGCTCATTGAGAAATGAGGCCACCCAGGCAAGCGCTGATCCATCAACACCAAGGGAGCGGAGGTCCTCCAAAAGAGTGGAATGAGACACGGTATCGAATGCAGCGCTTAAGTCAAGAAGAATAAGCGCAAAGGTCTCACCGCTATCGTTACCGTGTCGGAGTCGCTCGGTCACCCCAAGGAGTGCGGATTCGGTGGAGTAATTAGCGCGAAAGCCTGATTGGGATGGATGGAGATATCCCACGTTTTCAACAAACTCGTTGAGCTGGGTGTTGACGTGGCGTTCCAATATTTTGGAGCAGGCTGGCAGCAGGGATATAGGCCTAAAGTTGGCTAAATTTGTGGTGTCAGCACCAGATTTTTTGAGCAAGGGGACAATCATGGCATGTTTCCATTCCTGTGCCACCAGAGATTCGGTGAGAGAGATGTTTAATAACCTCATTAAGAATCTCCGTGGTTCAAGGTCTAGTTGTTTTAGTATCTTCATAGGAACTGGGTCCCGAGGAGATCCCGAACGGATACTATTTAGACAAGACAGGAAGGAGGAGTCATCAAATGGTAACCAATTATAAATAAATACAGTGGGAGAGAAAGAAACACTGCAAGAAGGGCCAGGTTGGAGGGAATCAGTTGGCAATGAGAGGGGGCCAAAGATTGATAGATGCCCTCAACCTTAGATATAAAGAAATCCGCAATGGCATTACATTGTGTGCCATCCAGGGCCGGCATGGAGGGAGTGGTGTCTGCTCCTGTAAGTTTCTTTACGGTGGCGAAAAGAGTCCGTGTACAGTTTTGCGCAAGGGTAATAGTAGAAGCAATATAAGTGGCCTTGACACGTTTACAATTTGCATGGTAGACTTTCAATTCGTCTTTGTGAGCCACCTTGCAAGGAGTGGAGTATGAAATCCTCCACTTCCTCTCCAGGAAGTGGAGGAGGTACTCAAGAAGGACAAAGGCATGCATCCTATCTTAGTCCTCAGGGACATCAACCGCTTCCTCCTAAAAGAGAAATTCAAGATGTTAACCTTGGCTCAGGTCTTGTCTGCCTTCGAGCCTGGAGATTTGATGGTAGCATTGGACTTGCAGGACACTTACTTTCACATCCCCGTCTTGCCTGCCCACCGTCATTACCTCGGTTCACGGTAGGCCACACGCATTTTCAGTTTACCATGCTCCCCTTTGGCCTTACCAGCCCTCCCCCGGGTGTTCACGAAAGTGATGGCGGTTGTCGCAGCTCATCTGCGCAGATCAGGGGTTCCAGTCTTCCCCTATCTCGACGACTGGCTGTTGAAGGCGAGGTCGCCCAGGCTGTCATCTCCCTCCTCCAGACTAAGACTGACTTCCTGCATTTGCTGGGGTTCACAGTTAACGTGCTGAAGTCGCAACTGATTCCCTCCCATAAGCTCCTTTTCATCTGAGCGGTTCTGGACACAGCACAGTTTTGGGTCTATCCTCCCTAGCAGCAAGTCCAGGATATTCGGGCTATGATACCGATGTTTCAGCCTCCATCCCGGTGTTCGGTGAGAATGAGGCTGCTGGGCCTCATGGCCTCCTGCATCCTGCTGGTGCATCATGCCAGATGGTATATACATGCTCTGCAGTGGAACTTGAAGTCCCAGTGGGCGCAGCACCAGGGGAATCTTTCCGATGACGTCAGATTTCGGAGGGGACTCCAAGTCAGTTGCAGTAGTGGTTCACGAACCAGGATTGAGTCAACTGCAGATCCCTCTCCCTTCCCCAACCTGAGTTCACAGTAGTGACGGATGCGTCACTCCTGGTTTGGGGCAGCCATATGGGAATGGCGGAGATCAAAGGCCTCTGGTCTCTGGCGGAGTCCAGGCACCACATCAACCTTCTGTAGCTCCGGGCGATTCGTCTTGCATTGAAGGCACTGCTTCTTTCTGTCAAAGGAAGAGTGGTGCAGGTGTTCACGGACAACACCACTGCCATGTGATGCTGCAACAAACAGGGTAGGGTCGGGTCGTGAACCCTATGTCAAGAGGCTCTTCTCCTTGGACATGGCTGGAACATCAGGGCATACCTCTGGTGGTTCAACACCGAACAGGTTCCCTGAAAGCCAGGGCGGAAAACTCCGCTGCCGGTGCATGATGGATCACGAATGGCGTCTTCACTCGAAGGTGGTGCAAGGTCTCTTTTAGCAGTGGGGAGAGCCTTGGTTAAATCTATTCGCCACCAAAGAGAACGCGCAATGTCAGCAGTTCTGCGTGTTGGAGTTTTCAAGGCGGCTCTCCCTCGGCAACGCTTTTTGTCACGAGTGGAGTTTCAGCCTCCTGTACGCCTTTCTGCCTGTACCACTTCTGCCAAAATTGCTGAAGAAGATCAAACACGACCGGTCCCAAGTTATTCTTGTGGCTCCGGACAGAGTCTGGTACCACGAGCTCTTGAGCATGTCCATCGATCCTATTGTTAACAGATTTCTGAAGTGCATTTCTCATCTCTTTCCTGCTGCTCCTTTCGTAATGCCCCAGTGGGACTTGAATCTTGTCCTCACTTATCTTATGTGTGCTTCCTTTGAGCCCTACATAATTGTCCTCTTCGCCTCCTTTGAAGACTGCTTTTTTGCTTGCCATCCCCTCTGCTCGCAGGGTGAGTGAGCGTCAGGCTTATCTTCGTGACCTCCCTTTCTTGCTGTCCATCCAGAGAAAGTAGTCCTCCGTACTAAGCCCTCTTTCTGCCCAAAGTGATTACCTCTTTCCACATAGGTCAGACCCTCACATTGCCCACCTTCTTCCCGCCTCTAAACCCTTCCAAAGAGGAGGGTAGATTCCATTGTCTGGACCCAAAATGTGTGCTGTCTTTCTACCTTGACCGCACTAAAGACTTCCGGGTGGACGATCAACTCATTGCAGATTATGTGGGCACAAAGAAAGGTCGGGCAATGCACAAAGTTACCATCTCTTGATGGGTCATCCTATGCATTAAGATCTGTTATTCTTTGACTAAAAGGAACTTCCAGTAGGACTGTGTACCCACTCTACCAGGGCGACGGCAGCCACTACTGCTTTTAGGCCGTGGAGTTCTACTGATTGACATCTGTCACACAGCCACGTGGGCATCCCTGCACACGTTAACTAAGCATTACTGCCTGGACAGCCAAATCCGGAGAACTAGCTTTTTTGGCTGTTCTGTTCTCCAGGACTTCCTGGTGTGAACTTAATTCGCAGACACACCACCTGGTTTGGTATTGCTGGGGTATCTATTCTAAGGTAAGGAATCTATAACTAATAGTCTACTTCAGATGAACAATTTACTTACCTTTGGTAACAATGTATCTGTAAGAGACATATATTAGTTATAGATTCCCTACCTGCCCACCCATCCTCCCCATTCTGCACACGGACTTCTAGGGACAGGGACTCCCTTACAGGGCCCTAGTTTTGTGCACCAGGGGTCAGTGTCTTGCATGGCTCTGCGCTTCTGGCATGGAACGTCGTATCAGAACTGACATTAGTTCGCAGGAGCAGAGTCTAAATAGACACCACTGCGTCATCCCGGCGACCATGATGCCCATGACAGACGCTGAGTTGACCGATGCCACCTACCGACACATAGGGGTACTGCTAAGTAAACATTTCTTCGTATCCAGTCTGACGCCTGGGGGTAATTCTAAGCTAAGGAATCTATAACTAATATATGTCTTACAGATACATCGTTACCAAAGGTAAGTAACTTGTTCGTATTGTGCCTACCAGGGATGGTGCATCAATTGAGAAAGAGGGCAGATAATGAACAACATTAATATAGAAAGAAAACTGGGTGGACGCCTGTGCACAGCCCTGGTGAACACCTTAATTGATAGTTAATCGTTCAGTCACCAGGCCCTGGGTTCTCCAGCGAACCTGTGCATAATTACCCTCATGTAGACTGATCAATAGGCTCAAGAGCCTCCTGGGATGGCCCATATCACCCCAGACCTTCCATAGCCTGCTTCGTGGAACCAGGACAAAAGCAGATTTAAGGTCGATGAAGGCAACATACAAGTTTCCCTGCCGACCACAACGATCTTCCAATAGAGTAAAAGGAAGCGGAAACCTGATGAATCATGGATATCTTCTTTCTAAAGCCTGTCTGAAAGGGGGATACAATGGCTTTAGCTGCAATCCATTCCTCAATCTTGCTCAAGACCAATTGGGGAGAAATGCTCTTCACACAGTTGATCAAGCTGATCAGCCTGTAATTGGCTGGATGGAATCTATCCCCTTCTTATATATTGGGATGACGTCCGCTCCCTTCCAAGATTCCGGTACTGGGGCACCACTGATAATGGCATTAGTTAAGAAAAGGTTATACCAAGACAATTTATCTGTTTCTAGCAGATGGATATAAGCTGGAATGCTGTCTAATCCTGAAGCTCTACCTCTGGTTATTGCATCCAGAGCTGAGGATGTCAGCCAGGTCAAGGAAAGGGCCAGGTACAGCTATAGAGTTGTCTGTTTACACAGTCCCCAGCACAGTGTCTGGCTCATTAAAAGGAGTGACTGAATAAAGATTGGAGAAATGATCAAACCAGGTCTGGGGAGAAATGTTATTTTGCAGAGGTGAAGCAGAGACCTCTCCCCTCCACTTCACAAGTGCCCATTACCTGGTGAAGTTCTTAAAAGAGCAAGCCAATTTGAGTTCCTGCCATCTTCCTCCCATTCTTTCTTAGCCTGAGCCTGGGCCCTTTTATACCTCTCTCCATCCAGACTGATTTCTGAGATGTCCTTTGTGAAGGATATCTACGTGAAAGTCTGAATTCCTTATTAAACCAATGGTTTACTTCATGAAAATTAAGTTTGTGGCTGTTAATAGGGACTATAAGGTAGGACAATATCTTCTTTAAGTTGTTGTGGAAGCAGTCATTGGCATGCCACACTCTTAGTTCTTGCAAATCGATTTCCCGAAGGTAGTGATAGATTGATCTTCACCTCGCCAGATGATCAAAATATCGTTGATACACACATATAACTGAAATCCCAATTGGCACAGACAAACCATGGGAACCAAAGCAGTGATTTGGATCGGACGGGGCCTAAACACCATTCTCCCTTGTCCATGTAGGATAGTCCCAAATCTCCATTGGTTGCAATAGGAACAGGGGAGTTGTCCCTTCTATGACGGAAGGGGCCCCATTAGACTTGACCATTTCCACATGAGCGATTTTTCAGAGTGTGTGGTGAAGTGCCACCGGCCACCTAACATACAAGAGAATACGTATGGCTAACCATATAGAACTATGGCTCCTGATAACCAGGTGCCTTAGAATATGTGCGAGGGACACTGCCTGTTCTTTTCTATATTTTCATATATATGTTTTTTTTATTGTACTCTCATAAGCTCAGAAGATTACCTCCACCAGATACCTGTGACAGACTGTCCATTGGACATGGCCCAAAGATCCTACACTTATACATACAAGATTGGGCACTCTGATTCAGGTGCACTGACCTCTCTATACCCTGAGACATATGGGGCTGACCGCTTGCAACAGGATACATGTGTAGTACAAGGGACATGGTTCACACACCCATCACTCATTTCTACTTTCGGGTGTGCTGATTTTTCTAATGATTCTTTCGCCCTTGGGTATACAGCGCTGACCCTTTAAAAACACATGCCAGTACATCGTGGTATTTGCACTTAACTTCGATGGAAACACGTCTTTAGTGATTCTATTCCACGTGAAAAAGCGGCTGTGTGTGACAGAGGCAAGAAAGCCTGCAGCATTTAGTGTGCGTTCATTCAGATTCATGCTGCCGGCATGGGAATACATTTCCCAAGTACTCGAGGTCACGTGACTGCATCAGAGTAATGCGATTATACAACCTGAGTGAGTAACCTTAGTGGAGTGGTGTGGCTCACTGGTTAGAGGCGGCAGACCCGTAAGCAGAGAACGGCCCGGGACCAGGGTTCAATTCCCGACGCGGCAGGGTCGTGGACCAGGGTCAACGGACTCGATAAGTCTCGCCTCGGTGCCTACTCTAACCAGGGAACACACTCGGCAACTCTGGACATTAAGCTTGCCTCATCTCTACAACAGCCCCCCACAGACGCCGGGGATGGCTGGTTTCACCTTGGAGATACCCAGAACGGGACCATCTCACAGGGAAAACCAGGACGGGTTCCCCAGCGGTCTTCAGCGCCAGGATACTCCATGGAGTCACAGTGTGCTTTACAAGTACACCCACATTTACATTTAGCCACACACCAAATTCAGCTTTAGCTAGCTCCGGATCCTCTATTCGAGCAACTGCGATTACTCTGGACACCGTCCTCCATCTGCTGTGGTATAACGGATTGCTGGCTCCCTGTATACAGTTATGGGTCTCTGACCCGCCGTTTGATATATATGTAATTTTTTCTGCACCGAGGCAGCAAGTTCCCTGTATACAGGAATGGGTCCCTGAACCTACCTTTTTGTTTAACTTGAATCTTTCGTGCATTGAGCCCGTCTTTTTTTTTTTCTTGTTATGAAAAAGTAAAGAATGCTGCATTCATGTTAAAGATATGGAAGTGTCAAAGCACACTCTCTCATGTCGTAGGAAAGTTCTCAGTGCACATGTGGCAGGCGTTGTGTCTTGAAAACAAAGCACGCTGCCCCCATGCAGAGGTCAACTATTTTAAGTCCATTTCCTCCACTGCATCGCAGCTTTGTTATTGCAGTGCACATCAAACACGTCTACAGTTTTCAACTTGAAGAATGCTGCATCTATGTTTAAACTAGGCAGTGTTATCATGTGCTTTACCGCTGCATATTTTAATGGGCCAGTTGCTTCTGAAATCCAATCACGCTGTACTTGGTGTTAGGCCAACTAGCTCTAAGAGTCTTTTTTTCCCCCATAACACCACATGTTTCCTTTGGAAGTTACTGCACTAGGTTCTGCCTTTGTTCACCCTGTGCTGCCACAACACAAGCCTGCTACGAGGCACGCGCCATCAAAAACATTGATACACAAACTTCAAGGCAGACACACGACTGCCTCCACAGTCTTGGCGTGTCTCCCCCTAGTATTTAACACCATTATGCTGCCCGCTTGTCTCGATAAACCTTAGTGACATTTGAATACATGCTCGGGGAACGTATTAGGGACTTCACAGCCATACAAAATACCTCAGTCACTATTGCAGACACTGCCTATGAGTATATGGACAGTTTTTAATCTACATGGGCACGCTTTTTCTTTACACTTGTTCTAAAATGCCTAGAACTGTTACAGCCTTCCAGAAGACTTATTTTCTTACCATGCTCACCTTCCTATAATTCATTATTAGGGCGGAGAGTCACCCAAGGCCGCATGCCACGGTGAGTTGAGGCACATTTCCCGACATCAGCGGATTAACCTTTCTGCAGTATATTGTTATTGTAGTGAATCTTGTTGTCTATAAATTATTTTATTTCCCACCTATACTAAGAATAACAGACATTGACTATACAGTATATGGTTGTGTCCTGTTTGAACGGGTTTGTATGTCCTGGACTGAATAGCTTTGAAATGTAACGCTAGCACAGTTGTTCAAATGTCTGACCTAGATTTTTTTCAAACCATTCTTATATTTCCTATGTATGTATTCTTTTAGGTACCACCAGTGAATTCACCACTCTATGTAGATTAATATGATCACTGGATGGTTTTGTATATGAAAACCCTTCTTTATACTTATATTGGTTCGTACACAATTTTTAGGTCTCGCCTGAGCCAGGCTGCATGCGTTGTTCAGCGAGGCTTTTAGTAAGGGCTTTAAACTCTGAACACATGTGTGTGTGCTTATTTATCCTTGCTGTCTCTGTTCATCACCTTCCCCTTTTCTGCCTTTTCCTCTCTTGCTTTGGGACCTTTTCAATGTTTAACAAAAAGCTGTAAAACCTGCTGACCGATCTTTGTTCTTTTAATAAAGCGTTTGTTAGACCTGGCACCTTGGCGTGAGTCTCCCTTCCACTTTTTGCTGATGTGCCTCCGATGTTTTGCTGGTTTTCCGATACTCAGGGCACTGCGCCACGGCTGATCCGTGCCGCTGTGCAAGTGCTCCCTACTGTAAATTGTACATACGATTGGTATCCATGATTGGTGCATTGGATTTACTGTTAGTCCCTAGTAAAGCGCACGAGAGAGTGCCGGGGCTTGTAGATGCCAATACTGCTGGTGGGCCTGCAGCGCTGGTTGCACCACCCACCGAAGCAGCCGTAAAGATGTGTCTGGGAACTGCGACCGCAGAACCCGCGTGCGGTCTCGTACTGTCACGCTAGCTGGGCAAGTGTCCCCACTTGCCAGCACCGACCCTTCCCTTGACTACATATGAGTCACCCCTATGGTAGGCCTGCGGGCAGGGTGCATTGTAGGTGCAAGGTAGGACAAGCCCGGATGTGCGTGGCATGTCCTAGTAGTGACTTACAACGAAGACCGTATTTCACTACTGAAGGCTACCTGCTCCATTAGGCCAGACTGAGCTGCGAGGGTTATTACACCCTATAATCCCCGCAGGCTCAAGGAGCATGGTAGTGAGTCATGTTTAGTATGCCTGAACTCAGGATAAGGAGATATTTCTTGTAGTCAAGTTTATTTCAGTATCCTGGGTTTGCAAATGCTACTTTTAGAAAGTTAGCATTTGCTTGCTTAACCATTTCAGCCACCTCTGCTGGTGTGTATCTGACTGTCTGGGATGTGTGAGTGACAGGGCTGGAGGGATGACAGGTGGTGAATGCACAGATTACACCTTAGTGGGAGGTAGGAGTGCCTCTTGACTCGAGCTGTCACTGTGCTCGACCTCCACAATGCTGGCTCCACCCTCCTGGGGAGCGGCGGATGACTCTGCCGGCACCTGGCCCAGGAAGGGCGAAGCCCCCATCAACAAGGTACTCTGGCCACTCCTGTCCGGACAATGCTGGCTCCACCTCCTGTGGGGCGTCTGATGCGCCTGCCCCTCACACTGAAAGCAGAAGCCGGAGTACACCCGCGGGGGTACTCCAGAACTGAGAGTGGCTATGCAAAGGCCCCCCTGGCCTGCGAGAACAAAAGAATTGGCCTATAAAAGACGGAGCCCTGCTCCTTGAAAATTAGATCCGGTTTGGGCCACAGAAAGACTCTGCCCTACGAGAAGGACCGTGAGAGACAAGGAAGGGTGCTGACTCTTGCCTGTGTCTGGTGCCTTGCTGCTGAAGGAGAGGAAGACAATAAGACTACGAAAAGACTATTGTGCTACTTGTGCCAAACTCTGCAAAGAGATCTCCAAGGGCTTGCAACTGAACTTGCCCCCTGACCAGCGTCCCAGGACCAGTGGACGCTACCCCCTTGGAAAAGCGACTGCGGGTGCTGACCATCGCCGCAGCACTGACGGAGGAATCTCCTCTGAGGCATCAACACCCTCCCGACCACCGTGACCGGGGCCCAAAGCAACAGCAGAAGCAAAGTGAGGACCAGCCGCCGCTGGCCCGAACACCGTGACCGCAACTGCACCGGGAGCCCGAGAGCAAAGCAAAGGAGGACCCGTCCGGTCCGAGCTATCGAGGTGACTGCATAGCGAGCAGTCACTCACCTGCAAGGACGGACAGTTGCCCTACGAGAATCCGCAAGGTCGGTAAGCCTGCCCGACAGCCCAGCTGTGAGCCCACAGCTGCACCGACATTTGGCTGGGTACGTCCTGCACTTGGGGACCGTACTGCCACTTGTCACAACCGCACAGCCGCCGCCTCCAGGGTCGGAGCGGACGACGAGGAAAGGACCCTGCCGCCACAGAACACCGCTGCCCCGGACGACCAGTGTCCTGCTCGGCCGAAGAGCCGCAACGATCAGCGACCCCGGGAAGGCAACGCGACGTGGGACAGATCCCTTGGAAGCCGCCGGCTCCACAAGAACTTTGAATAACACCGGCCTACGGGCCTCAAGAGAACTTCCATAAGAACTGTGGTAACCTGAATTACGTAACTTGCAACCGTCTTCATAAAGTTATTGACTGTATTCACAAGCCTGCTTAAAATCTATATAAAGATATATATTTCTACAAGAATACAGTCTGGTCTCGTTGTGTGGTGGGTTGGTTGTAAAGGTGTACTGTTGCAAGTGTTTAACCCTATGTGCCCCAAAGATTAGCCTACGACTGCTTAAGCCACACTACCTAGAGGGTAAGCAGAGGTTGTCTGGAAGGTAACCCTCAGCCCTGACGAGGAAGAGAGAGTCCCTGCTTGTCGCTAGTGTTGCACTGCGCCAACTAGAGCCTCCCCCTTCCTACATTGGACGCAGCGGTGAGGATTTCGAATTTACACTTGCGATAGTTATACCTGAGCTTCTGACCACTACACAAGGATTACGGTACAGTTACTAAACCACAGACTTTGCTTTTTGAAAGAAGATTCCGAGTGCAGAAACCATGCCTGGCACAAAGAGCCTGGATGGAGCGGAGTCCACGACCTCCGAGGTGTTGGAGATAGAATGGGACGCCGCAAAGCTGGACAAATACTCCAAGATGGAGCTGAAGTTTTTCTGTAGGAAACTAAAAGTTCCGCACGCTGGCTGCAAAAACAAGCCGGAGTTCTACAAGGCCCTGAAAGCCTGGGTGGAATCCAGAAAGACCCCGGAGGAGCAAGACGTCCTCGCCGAGCAGAACGCAACGGAGGAGCAGAATGCGCTTGGGGATCTGATCGATCTGGAAAGGCAAGACAGCGAGCACAGCTTGGGTAAAGGCCTGTCGCCAGAGGAGCTGGCGGACAGGAAGGAAACCCGGAATCACGAAAGAAAGTTGGCAGAATTGAAAATCCAGCTGGAGCTGGAAACCAAAAGAATGGCGCTGGAAGAGCGAAAGCACCAGATGGATTATGAAATCAAGATGAGGGAGATAAGTCTCAAGGAGAGAGACTTGGATCGGCCTCCCTCTGGTGGCAGCACATCGCCAGTGCAGGTAGAGTCAAGAGTGCACATCCCGAAGGACGTAGTTAAGGAGTTCTTTAAGGGGGATGACATAGGACAGTGGTTTAGGGCATACGAGGTAGCCATGTCCTCCCACCGGGTCCCTGACAAGGATTGGGGAGCGGGGTTGTGGGGAAGGTTCCTTAGCGAAGGGAGAGATACCTTGCTAGATTTGCCCGTTGAGAATCAGAGATCCTATGCCCACATGAAAGAAGCTTTATTAAACAGGTACGGGCTTACCCCTGAAATGTATAGACAGAAGTTTAGGGGATGTACTAAGCGGCCTGGGAATACGTATGTGGAGTATGTGACTTACTTTTGCAGAGCACTGGATGGTTGGGTGAAAGGTAACAAAGTGAATGATTTTCAAGGTCTCTTTGATTTAATTGCATGGGAGCACTTGGCTGATCACTGTTTTCCTGAGTTACGCCAACACCTGATCGATAGCAAGCTGTCCAACCCGAGGAAGCTTGCTGAGGAGGCGGACCGCTGGCTCAGCACCAGGGTCCACAAGGGTCCCGTGGGAGATTCCGCCAAGAGTGGGCAGGGTCCCCAGCAGAAGAGTGGGGGGGACAAAGGGGGAAAACAGAAAGGGTTCCAAAAAGGCCCCCAAAGTAGTTCCCAAGGGAATCCGCAGCAGGGTTCTCAGCCTCCCCCACCCCCGAAGCAGAATGGAGCCCCGACAGGTAAACCTGTTCCAAAGGGGCCCTTCAATTGTTTCAAATGTGGCGAGCCTGGGCACATATCCAGTGACCCCAAGTGTCGCCTATTTGGAAAACTTGCACCCACTGGTGCTCCGCCCCGACAAGTGACTAGCGTTCACCTGGGAGAAGAAATGATGGTCCCAGGGGGTGGAGATCCCGTTCACATGACCCTGGTCTCGCTAGGAGACAGTGAGATGATCCCGACGAACTACCTGCCCTCTAACACTAAGAAATATGGGCAGGTGGTGATCATCAATGGCAAGGAAGCTGAGGCTCTTAGAGACACAGGAGCCAGTGTGACTGCAGTGAGGCAGCACCTGGTGTCTCAAGAGCAGGTTGTACCCCATGCCTACTGTAGGGTTATCAATGCTGATAATTCTGAGAGCCAGTGTCCGATGGCTCAAGTTCCCTTCGAGTGGGGGGGGGTCTCTGGTACTCTGCAGGTCTGTGTGAGAAAAACCATGCCTGTTGACTGTTTGCTAGGGAACGACTTGGAGCACTCCCCTTGGGAAAAGGTGGAGAAAGCGACTCACCTGCGGATGGTGGGCCTGCCTGACTGGGCGTGCGTGACCACCCGGTCGATGGCAGCCAGTAAGGGTGATCGAGAGGTCCTGGGGCCTGATGGAGAGGCCCAGGAACCGGCTTTAGGGAGAAGGCGCAGGGGGCGCGGGAAACCGGCCCCTGAAGTTCCTACGGTCCAGGAGGAGGCAGACCTTGAGGGGGATGCCCTGGAGCCTACAGGGGAACAGATCGCCGAACTGGGGGACCTGCCTGAGCTGACCCATTGGCAGCAAGAAGGAGGACCCTCCAGGGAGGAATTCTGCAAGGAGCAGAAAGAATGCCCTTCTCTCGTGGGTATGCGGCAACAGGCTGCAGACCAGGCCAATGGTGTTCAGGCCAAAACACATTACGTGTACTGGGAGAACGACCTCCTGTATTCGGAGCCTAAGGCTGCTGAACCTGGGTCAGCCCGTGTGCTGGTGGTACCCCAGAAGTTCAGAGCCTTCCTACTGGGTCTGGCTCATGATGTGCCTTTAGCAGGACATTTGGGGATGGACAAGACCTATGACAGGCTTGTCACCCACTTCTACTGGCCCCAAATGCATAAAAGCTCAGACGCTTATTGCAGAACCTGTCCGACTTGCCAGGCAAGTGGGAAGACGGGAGGGAAGAACAAGGCTCCCCTCCAACCCTTCCCTGTGGTCGGTACGCCATTCCAGCGAGTGGGTATTGACATCGTTGGGCCTCTGGACCCCAAGACAGCCATGGGCAACAGGTTCATCCTGGTCTTGGTGGACCATGCCACCCGGTACCCTGAAGCCATCCCTCTGAGGACAGTGACGGCTCCCGTGGTGGGGCGTGCACTGATGGGAATTTTCTCACGAGTAGGATTCCCTCTAGAGGTGGTGAGCGACAGGGGGACCAATTTCATATCGAAATATATGAAGTCCCTTTGGCAGGAGTGTGGCGTAACGTACAAGTTCACCACACCCTACCATCCCCAAGGTAACGGGTTGGTTGAAAGATTCAACCGAACCCTCAAAGGCATGATAATGGGCCTGGAAGGTCCGATGAGGCGTAAGTGGGACGTCCTCTTGCCATGCCTGCTGTTTGCATATCGCGAGGTACCACAGAAGTCCCTAGGGTTCAGCCCCTTTGAACTGCTGTACGGTCACCCCGTGAGAGGACCACTGAGTTTGGTAAAGGAAGGCTGGGAGCAATCTCCCAGGAAACCTCCCCAGAATGTATATAGCTACATGCTGGCCTTCAGAAACCAGACCAGACGCTTCAGACAACTTGCCGAGGCAAATCTGGAAGCGAGCCAGGAAGAAATGAAGCGGTGGTACGATCAGAATGCCACTCTGGTCGAGCTTCAGCCTGGACAGGAGGTGTATGTCTTGGCCCCAGTGGAGCCCTGTGCCCTTCAAGATAAGTGGACAGGACCATTTGAGGTTGTGGAGCGCAAGAGCCCCGTGACATACTTGGTGGACATGAAGACGCCTAGGAACCCTTTACGGGTCCTACATGTCAACCGCCTCAAGCCCCACTTGCGAAGGTCCGAAGTGGGCATGTTGTTGGCAACCGATGACGGGATGGAGGAGGAGTCGGAGCCTCTTCCTGACCTCTTGGTGGCCTGTGAGAAGGATGGGTCAGTGGATGGAGTTAACCTCTCACCCTCCCTGACCGCCGAACAACAGGAGGACTGCCGCCAGTTGCTGGGACAGTTTCCAGACCTGTTCTCCCTGGTTCCGAGTGTCACAGATTGGTGCGTCCATGATGTGGACACTGGAGACAGCTTACCGGTAAAGCATAAGGCTTACAGGGTAACTGACAGGGTACGGGCCTGCATCAAGGAGGAGGTCTCCAAGATGCTTGCCCTCGGGGTGGTTGAGTCTTCCAGCAGTCCTTGGTCCAGCCCCGTGGTCTTGGTTCCGAAGGCTGCTGCGCCGGGAGCCACACCCGAACTCCGGTTCTGTGTGGACTACAGAGGACTCAATTCAGTCACGAAGACTGACGCGCACCCCATCCCCAGAGCTGACGAGCTCATTGATCGGCTAGGGGCTGCCCGGTTTCTCAGCACGTTTGATTTGACGTCTGGGTACTGGCAGATCGCCTTGACCGATGGGGCAAAGGAGAGGTCGGCATTCTCTACACCAGATGGGCATTTCCAGTTCCGGGTTATGCCATTTGGAATGAAGAATGCCCCTGCCACCTTTCAGAGATTGGTCAACCAGGTGTTGGCTGGACTGGACGAGTTCAGTGCCGCCTACCTGGATGACATCGCGGTGTTCAGCGGCACCTGGCCCGAACACCTGCGACACCTCTGGGAAGTGTTGATGGCCCTGCGCAGAGCAGGCCTCACAATCAAGGCAAGCAAGTGCCAGATTGGGCAGGGTTCAGTGGTGTACTTGGGACACCAAGTTGGGAGTGGCAAGGTAGCCCCCTTGCAGCCCAAAATCGAAACCATCCTGGCTTGGGAACCCCCCAAGACCCAGACTGCAGTGAGGGCCTTCCTGGGGCTCACTGGGTACTACAGGAGGTTTGTCAAGGGCTATGGCACGATCGTGACCCCCTTGACAGAGCTGACTTCGAAAAAGCAGCCCAGGAATGTGATTTGGACTGACACCTGTCAGAAAGCTTTCGACACCCTGAAGACTGCCATGTGCACGGCGCCCGTGCTCCTGGCCCCAGATTTCTCCAAGGAGTTCATTGTGCAAACAGACGCTTCAGAGCATGGTGTAGGGGCTGTTCTTTCACAGATGACTGAGGAGGGCTTTGACCAACCCGTAGCCTTCATAAGTCGGAGGTTACTTCCACGGGAAAGTAGGTGGAGTGCAATAGAGCGTGAAGCATTTGCTGTGGTCTGGGCGCTGAAGAAGCTAAGACCCTCCTTGTTTGGGTCTCACTTCCAAGTTCAGACGGACCACAGGCCCCTCAGATGGTTGATGCAAATGAGGGGTGAGAACCCGAAACTGTTGAGGTGGTCCATTTCTCTACAGAGTATGGACTTTACGGTGGAACACCGCCCTGGCACCGATCACGCCAACGCTGACGGTCTGTCCAGATTTTTCCGCCTTAGTGATGTGGAACTCCCTGGGGAAGGGTAGTTCCCCCCACATTTCAGCTGGAGGGGACACATGTTAGACCTGGCACCTTGGCGTGAGTCTCCCTTCCACTTTTTGCTGATGTGCCTCCGATGTTTTGCTGGTTTTCCGATACTCAGGGCACTGCGCCACGGCTGATCCGTGCCGCAGTGCAAGTGCTCCCTACTGTAAATTGTACATACGATTGGTATCCATGATTGGTGCATTGGATTTACTGTTAGTCCCTAGTAAAGCGCACGAGAGAGTGCCGGGGCTTGTAGATGCCAATACTGCTGGTGGGCCTGCAGCGCTGGTTGCGCCACCCACCGAAGCAGCCGTAAAGATGTGTCTGGGAACTGCGACCGCAGAACCCGCGTGCGGTCTCGTACTGTCACGCTAGCTGGGCAAGTGTCCCCACTTGCCAGCACCGACCCTTCCCTTGACTACATATGAGTCACCCCTATGGTAGGCCTGCGGGCAGGGTGCATTGTAGGTGCAAGGTAGGACAAGCCCGGATGTGCGTGGCATGTCCTAGTAGTGACTTACAACGAAGACCGTATTTCACTACTGAAGGCTACCTGCTCCATTAGGCCAGACTGAGCTGCGAGGGTTATTACACCCTATAATCCCCGCAGGCTCAAGGAGCATGGTAGTGAGTCATGTTTAGTATGCCTGAACTCAGGATAAGGAGATATTTCTTGTAGTCAAGTTTATTTCAGTATCCTGGGTTTGCAAATGCTACTTTTAGAAAGTTAGCATTTGCTTGCTTAACCATTTCAGCCGCCTCTGCTGGTGTGTATCTGACTGTCTGGGAAGTGTGAGTGACAGGGCTGGAGGGATGACAGGTGGTGAATGCGCAGATTACACCTTAGTGGGAGGTAGGAGTGCCTCTTGACTCGAGCTGTCACTGTGCTCGACCTCCACAATGCTGGCTCCACCCTCCTGGGGAGCGGCGGATGACTCTGCCGGCACCTGGCCCAGGAAGGGCGAAGCCCCCATCAACAAGGTACTCTGGCCACTCCTGTCCGGACAATGCTGGCTCCACCTCCTGTGGGGCGTCTGATGCGCCTGCCCCTCACACTGAAAGCAGAAGCCGGAGTACACCCGCGGGGGTACTCCAGAACTGAGAGTGGCTATGCAAAGGCCCCCCTGGCCTGCGAGAACAAAAGAATTGGCCTATAAAAGACGGAGCCCTGCTCCTTGAAAATTAGATCCGGTTTGGGCCACAGAAAGACTCTGCCCTACGAGAAGGACCGTGAGAGACAAGGAAGGGTGCTGACTCTTGCCTGTGTCTGGTGCCTTGCTGCTGAAGGAGAGGAAGACAATAAGACTACGAAAAGACTATTGTGCTACTTGTGCCAAACTCTGCAAAGAGATCTCCAAGGGCTTGCAACTGAACTTGCCCCCTGACCAGCGTCCCAGGACCAGTGGACGCTACCCCCTTGGAAAAGCGACTGCGGGTGCTGACCATCGCCGCAGCACTGACGGAGGAATCTCCTCTGAGGCATCAACACCCTCCCGACCACCGTGACCGGGGCCCAAAGCAACAGCAGAAGCAAAGTGAGGACCAGCCGCCGCTGGCCCGAACACCGTGACCGCAACTGCACCGGGAGCCCGAGAGCAAAGCAAAGGAGGACCCGTCCGGTCCGAGCTATCGAGGTGACTGCATAGCGAGCAGTCACTCACCTGCAAGGACGGACAGTTGCCCTACGAGAATCCGCAAGGTCGGTAAGCCTGCCCGACAGCCCAGCTGTGAGCCCACAGCTGCACCGACATTTGGCTGGGTACGTCCTGCACTTGGGGACCGTACTGCCACTTGTCACAACCGCACAGCCGCCGCCTCCAGGGTCGGAGCGGACGACGAGGAAAGGACCCTGCCGCCACAGAACACCGCTGCCCCGGACGACCAGTGTCCTGCTCGGCCGAAGAGCCGCAACGATCAGCGACCCCGGGAAGGCAACGCGACGTGGGACAGATCCCTTGGAAGCCGCCGGCTCCACAAGAACTTTGAATAACACCGGCCTACGGGCCTCAAGAGAACTTCCATAAGAACTGTGGTAACCTGAATTACGTAACTTGCAACCGTCTTCATAAAGTTATTGACTGTATTCACAAGCCTGCTTAAAATCTATATAAAGATATATATTTCTACAAGAATACAGTCTGGTCTCGTTGTGTGGTGGGTTGGTTGTAAAGGTGTACTGTTGCAAGTGTTTAACCCTATGTGCCCCAAAGATTAGCCTACGACTGCTTAAGCCACACTACCTAGAGGGTAAGCAGAGGTTGTCTGGAAGGTAACCCTCAGCCCTGACGAGGAAGAGAGAGTCCCTGCTTGTCGCTAGTGTTGCACTGCGCCAACTAGAGCCTCCCCCTTCCTACAGCGTTTTTTTATCACCGTGTGCCTGGAAGCTGTGGCAGATTGGAGTACGACAAACCCCTGAAAAATTGACCTTGTCTGCCGGTTTCTAAGCATTAACCAAGGAGAAATGTATTGCATGATAGCTTGGAGAGATGAACTGACCAGTCAGAGATCCCATGGCAGCTCTGTGGAGACTCAAATTCACGAGCTCCTTCTTGCAAGGAGTTATGGGAACCAAATCATGCACGCCATGCCCTCTGACCTTTTGCAGGTGACATAGTTAATTTTAAATCCCCCCTTGCAAACAAAAATTCAGAATTCCTAAGAATCCATTCTTTTGAGGTCTGGAGTGTGGGGTCTGTCTTCTATATCTATGCGTTTTAATACAAAATAATAAAAGTTCCTAGATTTTTGCACCATATATGTCAAGGTAGTTAACGAGAACGCTGCGTACCCCATTGCATCTGTTCCCTGCGGCACGTGCATCTTTTCAGAAATCCGACCCAGAGATGGAGGCTCCCGTTGCATTCCTGTGCTTTGGTAGCCGGGTTCATCGAATTGTTGCCTTCTGAAACATTTAACCCCGGTTTGTCCAAAATGCCTTCAGTATTGATATGGTGCCTATTTATTCCTTTACATTTACTTTCCAGTTTGCCCAGTAACATTTTCTTTTTGTGAGGAGGTATGTTTTTGATAATTCAAATGTAACTCCTGTAGAGGCACGCATTTCCACAGAGGATATCGCATTCACAGTGTATCCTTCCTGCCACATGGGAGATGGATGTGGGCCGGAACGTTTTTCTAAATCATCCAATTTTATTTTGTATATTTAGAAAGCTTTTTTCCTATCCTTGTGCTTGCGAACATGAATTGTATTAAAAATACAAGCCTTGACTCAGCCAATAGACTCTTCGATAGATATTGTTTGCTATGTTTTTCTCTGCCAGGCGCACAACATATAGACTGTTCACAGACTTCATTCTCGGTAGATCAACTCTAAGCCCCATTCTACTTCTATCCTTGTGTTAGTGAAGCCCGATGTAAATAGTAATTGTAATGTATTTGCATTTATATAACGCTTACTGCCCCTGACGAACATTGAGGCGCTTTTTCGGCGAGTAGTACGCTACTCCAGAATCCAAAAATGATTAGTGGCGAATTAGTGTAGGGAAATATAAAATTAATTTGAGAGCTGGACATGTTGGTCTGTTAGTTCGGTTGAAAAAGAGAGTGGAGGGATAGAAGAGGGAAGGTTTTGCATTTATATAGCGCTTACTACCCCTGATGAAGTGTTGAAGCGCTTTTCAGCGAGTAGCATGCTACTCCAGAACCCAAAAAGATGAATAGATAGATCAATTATTGTGGGTAGGTTGTTTTATTATATAAATACAACTGTACGAAAATTTATAAAATTCTGTTGTAAAGTTGTATCCAAGAGGCAAGTATAGTCTCTGATAATAATGTATACAAAGTTGGCTTGCCATCAAGACTGATGCCCCGTAATATTGATGCAAAGTCAGTGGTGCTGAAGTATTTTAGACTCTTGTTGAATTGTACCATCCACCTTGTAGGTACTGTTGTTTGTATCAGGTCCACATTGTAGGCAGACACAAACGCCGAAATTATGCACTATTTATATTAAGCATAATGTAGATGTACAGATGACAGTAACCACTGTACAAGCTGTAGTAGGTGCTTAGAAGTAGAGTGACATAGAGGGCAATAAACGCTCCACTAACTCTGTCACTAGCTTAGTACAGACGAACGCCAAAGCTTCGTACATGATGAAGCATCAGAGTGCACCCTCTTTCTGCGTCCCATGGGCATTTTGGCTTTTGTTCTACAGAAGAGGCTGCAGACACTTGCATAGCCCTTTATGTAGTGTGGATCACGTAAGAGAGATTCTAAGCGGGCATGCTTTCCTTTGTATTGGGCATGCCCACATTCAAATGTGGGAAAACCTTTTGCCTTGCGACTGCACTGTATTATTGACACGGGCGAAAAGGCAAACAAGCAGTCAGGAGGCACACTGATTGTATACCCCCCACCTGACAGGATGGTGACAGACCCCAACCACCTGCAGGGGACATGTGCCACCATATTTCTAGCTGCCAGACGCTTTTCTTTGTAAGCAGACTGGTGGTTTATAACTGTACCTACGTTGGGGCACCACATGCTTTTTCCAGCATATTTTGGTGTACTCCCCCTGTGTGGCATGACAGCACCCACTGAAGACTGCACCGTTGTGTAGTCTGGCACCTTCCCTGTAATTTTGAACTGGGCCTTTAAATACGGTACTATTTTGTGTGCCAATTTAATTCAGGTATACAAAGAATGTGGTACTAAGGTAGGACAGGAAGATTGAATTTCTACGGTGGCAGCAATGTTTTTGTCAAAGTGTTTTATGCTCTCAACACCCCCCGTACCCTGAACATAATGGGAATACTTAGACTACACCTCTGAGTTCCGAATGCTGCCATTTGCATTTCAAGACCAGTGATTCATGTGGATTTATGAAGTTAAAAGCCATTAGGCGTTTCCGACCTGTCTGATACTTGCATATGGAAAAGATGGGTCATTTGGAACCTAAAGATAGATAAACATATTCATAGGTCACGATTTAAGTCTGCATCTAAAATAAAACTGTACATTCGGAGAGGTGATAAGTGAGATGTTAAAAGGCAGCCGCTAATCGAGCTGCATTAGTACATAGGCCTCCCTATATTATGAGATCTATTCCTGCTTCAGTCCTTAATTGCAATGAATACTTTAATACCCAGGCATGAAGTCATCGTCGAGCTGTTTAAATATCCACCTGTCTCCCCACCTCTTCCCCACTGCATCCTTAACCAGTGGCCTAGCTGGTGTGCCCTGGGCCCTAAGGCAAGAAAGGAAATGTGACACCTGCCCTCTGTTTGGACTGTGGAAAACAGCAATAGTCATTGTTCTGTGGGTCCCTCAGATCTCTGAACTGTGACAAACAGCAGCTTTCAGAGTTAAGTGCTTCTTTAAGGCGGCTGGGACCTGGTGCCACTGCACCTGCTGCCCCAATGGGAAGCAAAGCCTCTGCCCGTAACAGCTTCTATTCTAGCCCCACTGGTGAACCGAAACAGCCAAGTACTGATCTGGCCATTTCTGCAGTCACTCAGCCACCTCTTCCACTGAACGGATTTAAGTTGCATAAAAGCAGCAAGCGGGAAACAACCATTTCTGAGTCAAAGTCAGCAAACACCTTGATTGTTCCAACCTGAATCAGTTTAAAACCAGGGATGAAAAAAGGTTCATTGTCATCCCTTGCTTATCAAAAGGGTAAAACAGATTCATCTAACATTACAGTGTACCACTTTAAAAAAATGTGATTCTGTGTACAAATTAAAACTAGCATGAATAAAAAAAAGGGGAGCCTTTGGCCAAAATAGGAATTTTCCCTACCCATACTTCTAACACATCTTATACAAAAAAATGCTAACTACATTGTCATCCGGAAATAGTCATTAGCGCCTATTCATAACCAAATGACATTTAGAATTGTCTTTCACTTCAAGCTTTCAAAAGTAAATTGTTATAAAAGCAGTATTGAATTTGTTGACATTGTGTACTCTTACAAGAGCATCAATTTTATATGACACACCATATAAAAAAGGAGTTGTTATATACTAAACATCCAGAAATGTTTGATTAACCAGTTATAAAGTCACGTCTAGCTTAGTTAGTTTATAGTCTTCTTTTTTTTTTTAATAGAAATTATTTCACATTGTTACTGGATCTGCATTGCTAAACACTTATAAGGTCCCAAAGGCGAGACCTATTGGCTATGCCAATGCTTGTTATTGATTGAGTACAATGAGCAGCAGCACTTTTGATTAGGTCCTGAAGAAAGCCGCAAACACTTCTTTGAAGCATTAATAGGCTGAAACATGTTGACCTCTTATTGACTCTAACAGTGCATATATTTTTCTACCACAGTGCCCTGTTTTTAATCGTGGCCCATGGGAGTACAAATAATGGAAACCATATACCCTTTAGCAAGTTTTAACTTTCATTCTGCTGCCCTCACTACCCAGAGCTCATTATTGTGGTATTTAGTATAGCTTTCTCTATAACAAACCATGCCTGAACTCCTCCCTCTCTGTGAGGGGGTTGTACCCTGTACCGTGACTAGGTATAACTGTGCGAGGAGATTCCGAATGAGGAGGCATGCCAACTATGGTGGGTGAGGGAAATCTTCCTTTTAAAGGGATATTTCATTTTAGCTAGGTCTTAATTTGCAACAGTAATCCTCAGAGACCCAAGGGTTTCTTGATTGTGGTAGAAATACATTTTTACGCCTTCATTGTACGTTTAAGCACAGACCATTGCTTGAAATGTTGTGATTAATGTAGGAAAAATACTCTGTGCACTGAGAAAATGTGTTAAAATAACGGAAAGTTGATAATCGCAGTTAATACCTTCTCAAACCTGGATTTATCTAGAAGAGAAGTCTGTTAATTTTAGCAGGCTTTTGATACCACAAGGTATAATAAATTAGGGGATCTTTATCTGATATCTTTATCAGTAAATTATCTGAAATTATTTAATATAAATGTTTGCAAGTATTATTTCTAAAGATAAAGGAAGGTCAATATTTTTCTTTTCTAAACTAACCCCAGTGCATATGACTACAATAACCACCTCTCTCAAATCAATATTGTGCTTGGTTTAGTGAGAAAGCTAAATGATCTAGGAGAAACCAGGAACTGGCGTCAGTATTGTTCTTAGGATGCTTTAAGTTAGAGAGTGAACACATTTTTTAGAATGCCCCAAAAATTGTAATAACGATATTTCATTATGTTTGACAAAAAGAATAGGTACATTTCATGACAATATTGAAATGGGAAATAAAATAACAGAAACAAATATTTACACCACATGACAAAAATATTAGAGACTAAATTTCAGCAATGTAGGAAATACTGAGGTTTATGTATTAATAATCAATTTGGTCAAAGTGGTTGCTTGTGGAGTCAGCACACTACTGTGTCTGTGATTGCTTTTAAATAAAGGCATTTTAATGCACCCCATTTTACTTTCAGATTCACAAATGTCCCCTTGAGTTACTACCTCCTGTTACTGTTTTTCAGCCCACATATGGTTTCAAAGCTTAATACATACCTTAAGGATGTAATACATATTCAGAAGGGACACTAATAACAATCCCCTTCCAAATTCTGAATTGTTAAATGGGCTTAGTACATTTCAAAAAGGGGTTTAGCATTTGCAAACTCTGTGAGTTACCGAACCAGTGGATTTTTGAACAATAAAACCCTTGGTACATGAGGCAATTTTTCTCAATTCCCTCCAAATTAAGTTTGCTAATAATGTTAGTTGAATGATAACCTGTGCACATACCTATTTTGTGATAGTGTTGCTTCAGATCAAATAAAAAACATCACACATAACTCTTACACAATACTTAAAGACAGAATTTCTGACATCCAGCTTTAATGTTTTGTTAAGTATATTTGCAAATGTTGTCACTTTAACAGGAAAACATCTAAAGCGGTCTCTGGACATAAATTGGATGTAATCATAATCTTTAGATACATTTTCTGAGTTTTAGGACCAATGTGTATCTTCTGGGTTTACTCTAAACCACTATAATAAACATATTCAATCCTTTTAGATTTGATCTGTTGTACTGGTTTCTATTGCAGACAATAATCTAGATTTAGACCAAGGATCAATTCTACCCATGGCTTTTAAAATCTATTTTTGATTGATCTCTTTTAGTGTTATTGCAAATAAAACTGTACTAGAACTGATCTGAGAGATGGACCATCAAGTATTATGCCTAGTCAATTTATTGAACACACTATGGAGTTAAAATCTGAATAGATTAGATCCACAAGCATTGCCTGACCACTGTATTTTACATCAATAGATTACTAATCACCACATTTTCTCTAAGTACAATTCACTCATCTTCAATTTTTCGCGGTGCTCGTGCTGGGTCTGTTTGAACTCTTTTAAAATATGACATTTAAATGTCCAAAAGTTCAGGAACTCTAGTTTCAAGCCTGGTCAAACCTTAATGAATGCTATACCTAAAGATGCCCTTCGGTTCCTACATTTTATTGTGCACCATGATTCAGAAATGGCATGTTTTTCCTTTCGGAGGTAAAATTCTAAATATATTTATTGTTGTTGCCAGACGAAACATTATCACTAATTGGGAAGATAACAACAAGTGGTCCTGTGATGCTTGCTGGAATGGGAAGTGTTTAATCAAAAGGTGGATTGAATTCAAGTTTAGGTGACAATTCTACAAAAGTGTATGGATTTTGTATATATTCATTGAATTGAAATTCAAGTTTATCATTGTAATCCTATTGTTGGAAAAGATGTGATTTTGAATCCCATGAGGCGGTTCCTTTCCAGAAAGCATTCAGGTTGTAATCATGAGTCAAATAATGCAGAGGAGGTTAAAATATTCAAATTGAATTCAAATTACACATGAAATGTTCATTGTTCAATATATTTCTCTTAGTATTTTAGTGTGCAGACATTATTGCTTAAGGGAAATAATTAATTTTGTTTTTCTATATGTAGGAGGCATTACATTAATTAAATTACTGTATCCCACCTTCTTTCTTTCCTTTCCTGTTCTTTATACACATGAAATGTTCATTGTTCATTATATTTCTCTTAGTATTTTAGTGTGCAGACATTATTGCTCAAGGAAAATAATTAATATGTATCACTGTAATTATACCGAATACGTGTCTGTAACTGTGATTTTTAACGCATCAGTAAAAATAATTTTTTAAGAAAAGGAAAATAATTAATTTTGTTTTTCTATATGTAGGGAGCATTACATTAATGAAATTACTGTATCCCACCTTCTTTCTTTCCTTTCCTGTTCTTTATGAACGTTTCTATGGTTGAACTTTAAAGATTGCCCGAAATTAGGATTTGTGCTCTACAACTTTGCAGTGTTACAGTATGTTGATTTTTAACTACAGTTTTTGTCTCTTATGAGTATGGCAACTGATGTTCTGTTTTGCTTTAATAATAAGATTATGTTTATTAGGTTTTATTATTCAATAAAATGTTTCAAACACAACAAATGGTAGTTGATATGTATTTACAACTGCAGCATTTTTATTGTATGGGCAGTTTCAAAGGGCCAAAAATATGGTCTGTGGGTTGACGGAGGACCACATTGGCATCAGCAGGGAGAGGTTTGGGCAGGTGATTGGGGGTATATGTAAGGTTGGAAGTAGGGGGAACAAAGCATGTACATTGTGTGAACTGTGACTCCTGGAGTTATTGTGAGGGATACTATGCTACCCTGTAAATGAATCCCCTAGTGATTATTATCAACAAACTTTATTCGGTTTTATAAGGGAAAACCATAAAAGTCATGTATAAAATGATCAAACATCTTCTAAGTTGCAGATTGACAAATATAATATGTCCAAGTTAATCAAAACATAAAATTCAAATTCATGAATTACAGTACAGAAGTTAATTGCAGCTTAACCTGAGTCTAACAGCGACCTGTAAAAAGTATAGCATATGCCAAACAGTATCATAAGAGAGGAGTTGTAAAAAGATAAGAGCAGGTCTCACATGCCTAAAACCCGCTTTTTAGGCCTCGGCCTAGCGTACACTGCGCAGCAGTGTCGCGCAGCCGAGATCTTATGTTTCCCTAGTACTGGGGCTTGAACCCGCCTTCTCTTCCATTGGCTAGCTTCATAAATGAAGGCTAGCCATTGGAAGAGATGTGTGTCACTCAGTTCTGTCGCCTGCTTGAGCAGATTTGTGGGCGTTTCTTGCTTTTTTTGAAGCCCGCCCCTTTTTTTCGTCATTCATTGGTGGGCGTTTACTTTTTTGGCGGCGCTTTTGTTTTGAATTAACAATGGAGAGAGCAAGGGATTATGTTCACAGTCAGTGAACGGGGGGTGCTCCTGTACCCCTGGCTAATTAATCATATGAACAAAAGGAGTACCACCAAATAGAATTGAAAGTTCCTAATGGGGTGTTTGGGTAAACAAAAGGAAAGGCATGCTCCTTTTGTTAAAAAAACCCTCATTCACCACTTAGTGGTGACATGCTTCATCATCGGGGCCCACCCTAATGACCTAGCGCCATTAGGGTGTGCTACAACACCTGATTACAGTGGAGCAGGTTGTGAGTGAAGGTGCATAAACAAAAAAAGGGTGTGTTAAAAATTGTCCTGGTTTAACTTGGGAGAAATACATTTTTTATTTTCAAGCAACTGGACAATGGTAAAAACAATAGCGAGATAATGTGAGGGTAATTATGATCCTGTGTATCTCTATGTGTGTCTGGTCTACATGTTTCAACCATAACCAGGTTTTCTTCAGGACCAAAAAACAAGGGGAGTGGACGGTCTGTGTCCCCTAAAAGACGCACGCAATCCTACCCCCTTGCAACCAATGAGGCAAAATTGTGCCTGTGGTGTCAGCTTGAACCACACTGGGTAAGCGTAGTTAAAAAGGTCAAAATACCTGTGAGGAAGGAAGGAAAGAAATAACAAACAAATGTCAAATTATGAACTTATATATGCCTGTTACGATGTGCAGTGTCTCATTATCGTGTCTGCATGCTGTCAACCCCATTAGGATGGTAAAACAGTCCAGCGCCGTGAGTAATGGGGCGTGGTGGCCTGTTTAAAGTGCGAGTACTCGTGTTTATACATGGCCGTAAACGGGCGGTTGATGCTACCACAACTTGCATGCTTATCAATTTATGCGTGCTGAGTGGTCTTTTATTTCTTATGAGATCACGCGCTTACCGTAAATTGGTGTGCCGTGATCCTATCTCGCATACCTATTAGTGAGGCGAGGTTATATCTATTGATAGTTCTCGGACTGCCATTCCAAACATATATGACACATACTGACTTACTGACACGGAGGACAAACATTACATATAGTTGGTAAATTGAGGCTTACTCTTATTAGGGTATTTGAGGCATCGGAGGGCAGGGGATGGAACTCCCTCTATAGAGAACATATTTCTGGAAAGAAATAAGTGTTCCGTTAAGTGAATTGCGTTATCTTAAATGAAGTATCGGCTCGTTTGAAAAACCGTTGTGCGTTAGTAAGTGCAGGCGCCACTGTGCCGTGGTGACGCCCATTTTCTTCTCGTCGCTTATGGCAGATATAGAAGGGTTGAGTACTTACGTTTAGCTCATGAGGGTATAGGCCGTTTACCTACTTCTGTCCGCTGCCCCGCTACACTGGTCCGGGTGCTCGGAAAAACGAAATAAAGGTTTTTCGGCTTCCGTGATGGGCGTGGTCCGATCACGTGGTGCGTTGCTACGGAGACCATGGAGCATTCTCTGGCTATGGTGGCTGTGAACGGACATCCAAACGCAAATGGCGTGTGGGGTTCGATCCTAGGGTCTAAAGATCCATGGTAATATATAGATAAATAAATAGCCGGAGGTTCTAAATTGTTTCACGGCTGAAGATGCAAATTGTACCGGATTGCACAAAATACACCGCTGGAGGTAGAATGGTATTCTGGGAATGCTCCGATATGTGTGGTGCATTGAGGGCCCTCGAAGTGCATCGAGCGCCCTGGAGGGTTAAAAGTCAAAGTTAGTCAGTTTGCCGCAGGCAACGACTAAGGTAAAGGAAAAACCTTCCAATTTGCTGTGTATGAGTGGAATAGCTCCACTCTCTTCTGGACCCCATGTATCCCATAAGGGGAGGTGCGCGCTAGGTAGTTGGTTCAAAATGTGGGTGCGATTGTCACAGGTTGGGATTAGTACCCACTTGGATTAACAGGGAACACGATCATTAACAGCAGTGTTGTGTTCATATTAGCAGGGAACACGATCATTATCAGCAGTTCATTTCAGTACTGATGCCCATGGGATATTATCATTAAGGCCTGTTTTGTGAGTGGATAATCTGTAGACCCAGCGTTGCTCTTTCTCATATAAGCGTTGTTGTGCAATGGGTCCAGGAGGAATCTGTTCAATAATTGTCCACTGCATGCCATTGGGTGTGTGGTGTGCTTCTAAGAAGTGATCAGTCAGTTTGTTTGCATTCTTTCTACAGCGTATTGTGCTTCGATGTTCGCAAATGCGTTGCTTGACTTTGCGGGTGGTCATGCCAATATAAGGCTTTCCACATGTGCATTTGATGAGGTGCACAACGTTTGAACTGTTGCAATTTGTGTGTGATCGTTGTTCCCGCTTTGGCTAGTCTTCATTTATGAAGCTAGCCAATGGAAGAGAAGGCGGGTTCAAGCCCCAGTACTAGGGAAACATAAGATCTCGGCTGAGCGACACTGCTGCGCAGTGTACGCTAGGCCGAGCTCTTATGTTTCCCTAGTACTGGGGCTTGAACCCGCCTTCTCTTCCATTGGCTAGCTTCATAAATGAAGACTAGCCATTGGAAGAGATGTGTGTCACTCAGTTCTGTCCCCGGCTTGAGCAGATTTATGGGCGTTTATTGCCTTTTTTGAAGCCCGCCCCTTGTTTTCGTCATTCAGAGGTAGGCGTTTACTTTTTTGGGTTTTTTGGCGGCGCTTTTGTTTTGCCATTTCCCCCGACCGCCGCCGGAAGAAATCGTCCTCAGGTGAGTGCTTGCTGTCCTGCCCCCCCCCCCTTGTTCGTGCTTGCTGTCCTGCCCCCCCCGCGCGTTCGTCGTGCTTGTTTTGTTTTTGTTGTTTTGAGGAACAGCTCCGATGTTCGGGTTCAGTCCTGTTTTTCCTCCTCTCCGACTTTTTACTCGTGGGTTTATTGGAACCGCTTAATTCCGTCTGAAGACACCCAGCCCGGCGCTGCTCCTCTGCCCTTTTACCTCAGCGCTCTTACCACTGCCCCATCATCTGGCCCGGACCTTTGAACTGTCCGTTTGTTCCAGCACACGCGCAAAACGAGAATCTGACATTTTACCCCGGGACCTGCCTTCTCGCCCCCCGGATCTGCACCCTGAGCGCTGCCGGGATCGCCCTGTGTGCTGCCGGTGGGGTCTCTGCATGGGCCCCCTCACCGCTGGATTTTGGATTTGACCCGCAGCTGTCCGTCTCCTGCAGCTGCCCCACAGCCCGGTGTGCGGCACCCACCCTGCACCTGCCCCCGGCGAGTCCAGACTGCCCCCTTGTTTCTTTTGCCTCCAGTTTTTCTTAAACGTCCGCTAAAAAAAGGAGCCACAACAGAGGAGCTCTTTTTAGTGGAGCTTTCATTTTGCCACATTCTTTCTTTGCAGTAATGCATCTTTGCTAAATGAATACATTGACTCAGTGTTTGTCTAATTAGTTTCGTTCATGGACTTTCCTTTCCTTCTCCTGTTTTCTTCAAACATAATGTAATCTCAATGAGCATACTGTGGCACCTGGCAGTTAGGTGAGGCATAGTGAAGTAAAAGATGCAAATGCAGGAAAAGCACACAGTTGAGGAAATTGCACCTTTTTATGGAATTAAAAGATAAAGAGTGGCGGAAGAAGATGAATCTTAAATGTGTTTATTTTCTGTTTTCCCTGTGGTCTTCATTCCTTTCAGCTTGAATTCATTGCTTTGGGTTTTTATCATTCAACTTTACCTATTGCCACTTCACTCCTTTTGGGTGAGAGCTTTTCTGTGGAGGTTTGTGAGTCCCCTCTGAGCTTTCTCATTAGTCAATTTCACTCTTACGTCTGTACGAATATTCTGATTTAGCTGGAAGCCAAGTTAAAAGTGCTGGCTTTTTCAGTATTGTTACTGTAGACATGTGACGAACCCTTTAAGAAGTGATGGGGAAGATATTTCAGGGAAGTGGTTTGGCGACAGGGAATGAGAGCCCGCTTTTTGATGACTTTGTAGCCTTTTGTGATTCTAATGTGAGATGATGAGGATAACCTTAAGCTTGCTATGGCTGGCTCAGGGTCTTCATTATTAAGGCAGTGTGATTACTTGCCATTCGTGCACTTGTACTGTCTTGTTTGATCATTATCACTATTTTTTTTCATTTATATCTCCTTCTTTTAAATCCTTAACAAGTATAGGTGTCTGTACTCTTTTTGTAGAGCATGATTGATGTACTGCAATGATTATTCGGAAGAGATTATCATTAATGTGCTAGTGACCATGTATTTAACACATCACAGAAGAAAAGTAGTGCTGCTTACTGAATGAAAAAAATAATTAATGTTGATGAGGGTGTAAAGTGAAACTCATTTTTGAGGCTATTCCTCACATCTGCCCCCCTGATTGTGCTGTTTTTTTCTTGCCTTCTGCCCCCTGATTGTGCCGTTTTTCTTGCCTTCTGCAAACATTATCACTATTTTTTTTCATTTATATCTCCTTCTTTTAAATCCTTAACAAGTATAGGTGTCTGTACTCTTTTTGTAGAGCATGATTGATGTACTGCAATGATTATTCGGAAGAGATTATCATTAATGTGCTAGTGACCATGTATTTAACACATCACAGAAGAAAAGTAGTGCTGCTTACTGAATGAAAAAAATAATTAATGTTGATGAGGGTGTAAAGTGAAACTCATTTTTGAGGCTATTCCTCACATCTGCCCCCCTGATTGTGCTGTTTTTTTCTTGCCTTCTGCCCCCTGATTGTGCCGTTTTTCTTGCCTTCTGCCCCGATTGTGCCGCTTTTCTTGCCTTCTGCCCCCTGATTGTGCTGCTTTTCTTGCCTTCTGCCCCCGATTGTGCCGTTTTTCTTGCCTCTGTTCCCCTGATTGTGCCGTTTTTCTTGCCTTCTGCCCCTTGATTGTGCCGCTTTTCTTGCCTTCGGCCCCCGATTGTGCCGTTTTTCTTGCCTATGTTCCCCTGATTGTGCCGTTTTTCTTGCCTTCCGCCCCTGATTGTGCCGTTTTTCTTGCCTTGTGTGTGTGGCTCTGTGTGTGGCTCTGTGTGTGTGTGGCTCTGTCTGTGTGTGTGGCTCTGTGTGTGTGGGGCTCTGTCTGTGTGGCTCTGTGTGTTGGGGCTCTGTGTGTTGGGGCTCTGTGTGTTGGGGCTCTGTCTGTGTTGGGGCTCTGTCTGTGTTGGGGTCTGTCTGTGTGGCTAGCTTTTTTTGTAGGTGGCTCTATGTGTGGGTGGCTCTGTGTGCGTGCAAAAGCAATAGGTCTCGCATTTGCGCACGATTAAGCTATTGGCATTGTAAATGACAATGCCATTTATTTATGTTTCAAAAACATAAATACAAATAATGTCACGAGCAATGCCTATAGCTCTAACTTTAACAATGCCGAGACCATTGCATTGTAAATGCTTGTTTGAGAATGGTAATAATAAATAACTTTCTAGGGACAGCATAAAAACTACAAAACATTATAAAGTGCATCATGTCCTGAGGAGACTCGCTGTTGCAACCACAGGGCAGGAGGCACTGGCCTCTGTGGAAGCCGCGAGGGTGTGCCATGAGGTAATGGATGAGGTTGAGCTGAAACCAATAGAAAATGACTATGGCTGCTTTTAAGCCCTAGAAGATAAGGTTTGCTGGTTGGTACAGTTTTTAACACGGTGTACTTACGCACACTAGGCTTACACCGCTCATTTCCCTCTATCACTCTTTGACCAGAGAAAGGTCCCTCTTACATCTGCACTCAGGGTTAGCGAATAGTTCCTACTTACCCTGGAGAGGCCAACTCTTATATTCTGGAGCCATCGGATGCGTAAGACACGGTCAAGTGAAAGGCATTCCCGTAGGATGTCTTTGCTGAGTGTATTTTCTTGCTTAGCCCAAATATTAAGCCACAAAGCCAGGGGGCGGAAAGCTAGTTCATCTGAGAGGAAAGGCATTCCGATCTCTCCGTGCATGACATAAAACGAAATACTTTGTGGGACAGAAAGGGCCCCTTCAGAGGAAAGAGTTTTCAGCACTTTGCACTGCTCCTACCCACATGTGGCCCAAAATCTCACTCCCATAACAAACCTTTGAGATATATTTGTCTTCATATGTCTTCCAAAGAGCCCCTATTGGCTTCCCTCCCACTCTGCTGGCAAAGTTAAAAACAGCTGCAAAAGCTTTCACTAGATCCCCTTTCTTTCAAGTAAGCAAAGGGCACCAACTCAAGGAATCGTCAAAAACAACTCCCAAATAGTAGAAAACATTGGTCTTCGGTATTGATGAAAGTCAGAGTTTAAAAGTGAACTGCTTAGCTTTACGAGGTCCCACCTGCATAATGAATGACTTGGCATCATAAAACAAAAGGTCCAAGTCCTCCATAAAAAAGGCAAAATAATTCAGAGGAAGTTGTAGGCCCCTAGCTGTCCTCGACAAGAGGACTGTGTTGTCTGTGTATAGGAGGACTGGCAGGCTAAGCTTGCCTACCTGGGAACAATCCGCATTTGTGGCCAAAAGGACCTTCTCTAAGGAATTAATATATAGGTTAAAAAGAAACGGTGCTAAAATGCACCCCTGAAGCACCCCTCTCTTGATGTCAAGCTGACTGGACACTTTCAGGTCCTTTGAATAGCGGACAACCGCAGTTGAATCACCGTGAAGATCCCTCAGAAATAAAATGATGTTACTGTCAATGCCAATGGAGGACATAAACTGCCACAGCTTGGACCTATTAACACAGTTTTTAATTTATTTTATTTATTGCCATTTTCAACAAAACAATTCCGTTACATTCCAACAAGCCAGTACGAAATGGATTGAAAAGGAGCGTCTACAGTCTGTCTTTTCAGTACAATATGCTAATAGCTCACATCGTACCCACCTACAACAAATCTCAGGCATAGCTAGGAATATTGCATACATTTCAACAATTATTAACACAAATGTAATGATGTTACACATATCTTCCCAGATACGGCCTTTGCTAGAGTTGTACATTGTGGCCTCTGGCCGGAGCTATCTCTTCATGTGCTCTAGCATTGAAATTGGGTGTGGATATATCGCGTCTGGGGAGCACTTTGCGTGCCCTCCGCGTCTGTTACTTCAGTCGTTATTTGTAAGCCAGCATTCCACGTTAAGAACGGCTCCCATATATTGCGGGGTCTGGATGAGGGTGGCATCAATTCCAAAAATGTGCTCAATTGTGCGTGCCCATATGTGACGTTTCTAACCCAATCTTTAAGGGAAGGCACTCGCTGTCTGCCCCAATTAACTACAACCTGTCTCTTAGTAAACAGTAGGAGGAGTGCCTGCAGTTAACGCAACTTTGGCGGAGTGTCCTTTACGTACCCTAATAGGCTAAGGATGGTAGACGGGGCCAGCGACACCCCCAATATGCTGTTCACCGACTTGAAAATCTGCACCCAGAAGTCGGCTATCTTGGAACATTGCCATGCAACATGTAAGAACGTAGATGAAGCACAACCACATCTCCAACAGGTATCCTCATCGCGAATGCCCATCCGGTGAAGGCCCACTGGGATCCTGCAGTATCTATGCAAATATTTAAAGTGGATCAGCCTCAATTCATAATTCGGGGAAAGCTCAGACAGCTGCCACAGCAATAGTCCCACTGGGCTTCAGTCAGTGGCGTTTCTAGTTTGTCGTTCCAATGCTTAAAAGAGTTTGGCGTTACTATCGGAGCAGTGTCTTGCAAGCGGACATAGAGGTGTGTAATAAGTGTATGGGGAGACGGGAATTTCAGCAGATTTTCGAATGCAGGCAGGGTCGGCGGCACCCTCAGGAATTCCTCACAGAGGGCACTACATGCTGTGCGTATTCTATGATACAAAAAGATCTCAGTAAACGGGACCAGTTGACCCTCGGGTGCCACAGGGAAGGTCAGAATTCATCTCCAGGGTATAGATCTTCGAATGTTTGAAGAATCATTTACTGAGCTAAAGCCTTAATCATACTGTCCCTTATGCAAGGCATCATTGGGTTCTGAGATAATGGGATGAAAGGGGCAAATAGCAACGGGATCCCCGCTCGTTTGCGCTGTTCATCCCATGACCAGCACAGGGTCCCAGCAGAGTCTATGTCACCACGAGAGCGGCGTGCCGTCCAAAAGAATACATTTTCATTGAAAGACTGAACACAGTAGTAGAAGTCACTCACAATTAAAGTAGTCTGGGCGGTACAGACACCTAATGTCTGCATGTGCACGACATCGGACTTTAATTCACCATTCACTATGTTACCAGCCACTATTGTGCAGGCCGCCGAATAAGAATGCTTAGAGCCTATCGCCGATTGCGAAGAACCGTCAGTGTAAATGATACAATGGTAATCATCAAGCGGGCGCATGGGCAGAGGAAGCAGAATGAATAAACTCATACTGTAAGAACTCTTGAGTCTGCAATGAGGGGTCGAAGATAAATGTGACATCCCGAAATGTCAGCGAGGTGGCACATTGTATCCAATGAGGATGTAAAGCTTTAGAATTTGGTACACTGACTGCTTCAAGTGCAGGAAAGGTGTAACAACCAACATGCGTTTTCCTTGTGACAGCGCTCTCTCTTTTAGAATCGCCATCTGCACAGCCGTCAAGACTTTTTCAACAGAAGAAAATCGCATTTCAGCCGGTGTACAAGTGCGACTTGTATGCGATAGGCACTGTGTCTCCTTCATTAAACGTCAAGTACGTGAAACCCACGGCACCTGGCACAATTCTTATTACCAGGTAAATGTGGTTATCACGAGTCAATAAGTACTTAGATTCAAGAAGATCAGACTGAAAAGATTGCAGAATAGCTGAATGTTCAGGAAGCCAGCTTGACTTGGTAAAAGTTGGTTTTATCAAAGCATATAGCGTCTTGATACGCTGGGCATAAGAGATTGCAAACGTGCGCATTTCTACGGGAACTGAGGTGCAAGACCCCTACCTTCATTGTTGAGCTCATAGCCCAGGAACAACACTGTGTACTCTGCAATATGTGATTTTTGCAAAGTTAAATTTATAACCGAAGTCCGCAAACATAACTATGATGCGGTCAACGCGACACAGATGCGGCCATAATTCGTCATCCGTGAGATAAATATCATCAACATATGAGTATGTATCAGGGTCAATGCCATCTAACATACAGAAGACACCTGCGGCAAAGACACCTGGGCTGTTTTTACAGCCCTAGCCAATCTTTTAAATTGTTTGTGTTTGCCGCCACAAGTGAACGCTGTCCATTGACTACTAACAGAGGACAGGTTATTACTAAAAAGGCAGTTGGAAATGTCTAGTGTGGTCCTAAATGTTTTTGGCACCAGACTGTCAAGGAGAGCTGAACTGTGGGTGTTCTGTACCGCACATGTACGACACTGTGAATTTAAATGTCGATAATCCAAAACCAGGCGGTATGACCCATTAGGTTTAGTAACAGTGAAAAGAGGGTTATTCATGTGTGACACACATGTCTCTATCACACGTTGGTATTCTAATTGTTCAAGGATTTCTGCAATGGGAGCTTTAGCCTCCCACCCGCATGGGATATTCGGGTTGTGGTTGTGGCATAGACCGCAATGGAATCTCGTGGCTGGGAGAAAGTTTATCCCACCTGACCTGAGTACGATACAACGCTGGTGCAAGCACCAGAGCCCACTCTTCTACAAAGTTATGCGCCTGTTCCTTGGGCGCTGTGTGCGAAAAACTAGGGAGGATCACCTCCTCCCCTCTCGGAGGGGCCAAAATGAAAGGCGAGTGCCAGTCTGCCTCAGCTAACAGAATTTCATATGTGGAGGTAACATTTTCCCAAAAAATCCCTTTTATTACACGTTGTATGTCACCTTATATCAAAAGAACAATATCATATAGTCTATTAATGTCCATGTCAGGTTCCGAAGCTGTGTTCTCACTATCTGTGGCATACCTTGCAGTTAACGCAGCAACTTTCTTTTTCTGAAACTGAGGGCGTTGACATAGAAAGTCGTCCTGCTTGCCTTTACCATCAGTCGGGCGGGGCTGCTCACGTCCTTGTGGGGCGCCCCAACTTCTGCTGCATTCTCCTCCACCGGCTTACATGCCCGATGTTTCCTGTGAAGAACAAGGAGAACGTTATTCAGGAACCTGAAATCTATCAGGAGACCTCATTCTTGTGCGGTCGCGCATATCATAAGTGTGCTCAGTAGACACTGGTATAGGTGACGCAGGACGTGACCCTTGTTTCTGTTGCTGCTTCCCCTGTTTTTTATTCTTCCAATTCTGTTTTGGAAAATTTGGACGGTCGTCTTTAGTAGACTTTGGCGTCTTAGTTTGCGGTTGTGCTGCTGATTTAGTAAAACACCCAAACTATTGTGGCCAATGGTCTTATAAGCCTCTACAATGATTTTCGGTAACGCTCGGGGTTTGTCGACGTCTGGGACAAGGCGCAAAGCATTTGACACCTGAAAGTTAACCGCAGCTCCCTTTACATTTGAAAGGGTGAGATCAGCAACTACGTCAAACACTCCAACAAGCCTCATTCCCAACACGACACCCGCCTCCGGACCGTGCTCATCTTGAACACGTTTGATCACGGAGGGCAGGACAGTCATAGACGGTGTGCCGAAGCACTTCGCATATACTGCTGCAAATACTTTACCCCAATTTTCACAATCTGTTACCTCTGGCACTAAGTCTTTCTGCAAACTAATTGTGAGGATCCAGTGTTTTTCCACAGGAGTGGTATTAGGAAATCCTGATTCCAGTTGATCAAGTTTCTCAGCAAGCCAATAAGGCATATCGTCCTTAGTTTGGGGGCGCTTGCCCTTTACCGAATTAACCATGACAGGACTAATTGACAACCCGGCCGGTCCAACTGGTTGCGCCGCAACCCCAGGTGCCCCCACCTGGACATTGCGAGAAACGTATTGAACTAAAACCCTATGTACCCCAATCAAAGAGGTATAAAGGTGACGCAAGTCGTCAATCTGGACATTTAGATAATGTGGATGTGGTGTGAACCCGCCAAGACTGGCCAAGTGGCCCCAGGAATTGACAAGGGACCTTACCGAACCGGAGTTACGGTGTGGGGGAGGGCGCCATTCAACCAAACACGATGATGCCATGCCTAAATCAGAATCTCTTATGTCCTATATGGAGTACAGTTCAAAGGTATCGCAGTGTGAGAGTACGTATGAAATGGATGATCATCCGCATTTACTGTAGGAAACGTAAACCAAGAATGGAAAAGGTCAGAGGGGACCGCAGCACTCACCACAGAGATGAGACACATCATCGTCAGGCACTCTAAACTGCGTCAAATGGGGGACGTGGCCAAGATGGTGGCAGAGTAGGACGCGATTTTCGGTCCCTCCGGCGCCGTTTATAATACAGCATTGAATATCATCCTGCAGGGTGCCCATCTGCGGTCCAGGAGTGGCAACAAGAGCCTGAGGGCACCCCGGAGATCTAAGCGGAGCTTTTTCCCGGGTTCGACGGCTTCTCCGGAGCCGCAGAGACGTGAGGCCTGCGCGGCCTGTGGAGCACCGGGGTCGCGTGGGAGTAGAGTGGAGCCCGCGGATCCTCAACTCTCACCCCGGGCATCCGACACCCCTGAGTCGGGGAGCAGAGAGTGACCTCCGCACAGCCGGACGCCAGCAGGAGACCGCCCGCATCATCGGCGGCAACGCAGCGGACACACCCGAAGGTAGGGTGAGCAGTGCCCATGCAGCGGCCCCCACCCCCACCCAACGCAGTGAAATACTGAGCCAGGCTGCTGCGGGTGAGGAGGGGACCAAGGACAGTACAAGCGTGTGACCGATTGTAGTGGCAGGAGTGCGCGAGGGCCCAGCGGTCTTCGGAGGCACCAGTAATCACCCCCCCCACTGCAGCCAGTGGAAAGAAGGGCTTACGGTGAGGGGCGGAGGGCTCCATTGGAATAAGCACGGCCAGTGCCCCTACAGCAGCGAACGCACCCTCTGCCCTGCAGTGTGTAATACAGCCAGCACCACCCCGCGACGAGCAACATAGTTGGGGGCATAAGTGATTGGAACGGAGCACGCACGCAGGGGTGACAACAGCGCCGTAGGGCAGAGTCAATAGCGCTAGTGACACGCCAGAGCCTGCGGAGTGGCCCAGAGTGCCGCTCATGAGAATTAAGAGGCAGGAAGGTAGCCAAACCCGGAGGTGGCCTGCAGCCCTTGCCTGCAGTCCTGCGCTGACAGGGCCCTGACCCAGCAGTGCCGGGAGTGGACAGCGCTTTCGGTCCGCAACTCGGCAGACCGAGTTGGACATAGGGGGCTACAGACGGGAGCGACAGAAGACCGCACAGCACCCAGTGCTTATGCAGCCGACCGTGCGGCCCGCAGAGGGCCTACGGTGGAATACCGCCGGACGGCCCCAGAGTGAAGTGAGGCCTACAGGGTCTTTGGCGGCTGAACGGCGCATGGGATTGGACACCTACAAGGGCAGCAGCTGAGCGTGCAGGACCTGGTGCTGCGGCCTAGCCCTACGCTGGCGGTGTGGCAACCTGAGCTGGGAGGCCCGTAGAGCGCGACATCTGCTGAACCTAAGGAGGTGATTGCGCGGCCCAGTGCAGCGGTTGGGCATCGCGCTGGTTGAGGAGCTGCCTGTATTTTGCTGCTCTAGCTGGTGTCGAGGAGCGGCGACATGGCGGTGACTAGGCCCAAAAAGGACAAGCTGCTGAAGGAGGGCACCCAGAAGGGCGTACAACAGTCGGCCTCCCCGGTCAGCGATAAAACCCCGCGCCGTGACGACTCTGAGGCGCCGGCCTCCAAGGCTTTTATTGATGGAGCTGTTTGCGGCGATTAAGGAGGACATTATGGAGTTGCATACCCAGCTTGCATCGGACTTGCGGGAGGTGCGTCGGGATGTGGACGTAGTGGGAGATCGGGTCGAGACATTGGAAGAACATGACCTGGGCACTGCGGAAGATGTGAACCGGTTGCAGCAGGATGTCCTACGCCTCATGGAGCAAAACCTGGATCTTCAAGCGCACACGGAAGATTTGGAGAACAGGTCCCTTAGAAATAACATACGGATGGAGGCGGTGCCATGGAAAGGTGAGGGGACGGATCTGAGGGAATATGTGGACGCTCTCTTCCGGCACGTATTGAATGACTAGAAGGTTCAAGAGATCAAACTGGACAGGGTGCACAGAGTGGGCCTCCCGAGGGGCCCTAAGGCTCCACCTCTGGACATTTTGGTGTGTGTCCATGATTTCCAGCTCAAGAAGAGGATCCTAAAATTGGCGCGCGACCTCTCTCCACTAGAATTTCGGGATCATCGGCCGGTGCTGTACCAGGACCTTGCTGCCTCCACCCCAGCTAAATGTAGGGACTTCCGGCCTGTGACCACCTTTCTGCGAGAACAAGGAGTTCCCTACTCCTGGGGGCACCCGTTCAGACTTATCCGCCCCGACTGACGCTGACACCGTCCCCCCAAGGCAGAGGCGCCGCTCCCAGGAATGGCAGGCGGTCGGCAGATCGGCGACGAGACCGGATCCATTAGTCACTTTGCAGGAAAGAGGGGCAGCTGTGGCGTCGGTTGCCCGGGTGACGGAGGCTTCGGCGGACGCGTGAGATCACTGTCTTTCACACGCATCCTGCGGGCTGTTGTTTGGTGCAGGGTCAGACTGCAAATCAGTCTGACCCTGTGCCTCATGGGAACAGTCCAGCCCGAACTGCCAAGCCATGTCTTCCCTGGACCGGAAACAAGCTTCCAAGGACCGGTTTCTGGCATTCCAGACGTCTTCAGCCCGGCTTGCTTGAATCCAGTGGCAAAGTGAGCAAGAGACTCACCCTGCCACACTTATGGCGGCCTAAAGCTAACTACCCTGGAGAGGCCAACTCTTATATACTGGAGCCATCGGATGCGTAAGACACGGTCAAGTGAAAGGCATTCCCGTAGGATGTCTTTGCTAAGTGTATTTTCTTGCTAAGCCCAAATATTAAGCCACAAACCCAGGGGACGGAAAGCCAGTACATCTGAGAGCCCATCCGGTGAAGGCCCACTGGGATCCTGCAGTATCTATGCAAATATTTAAAGTGGATCAGCCTCAATTCATAATTCGGGGAAAGCTCCAACAGTTGCCACACCAATAGTCCCATTGGGCTTCAGTCAGTGGCGTTTCTAGTTCGTCCTTCCAATGCTTAAAAGAGTTTGGCGTTACTATCAGAGCAGTGTCTTGCATGTGGACATAGAGGTGTGTAATAAGTGTATGGGGAGACGGGAATTTCAGCAGATTTTCTAATGCAGGCAGGGTCGGTGGCGCCCTCAGGAATTCCTCACAGAGGGCACTACATGCCGTGCGTATTCTATGATACAAAAAGATCTCAGTAAACGGGACCAGTTGACCCTCGGGTGCCACAGGGGAGGTCTGAATTAATCTCCAGGGTATAGGTTTCGAATGTCTGAAGATTAATTTTCTTAGCTAAAGCCTTACTTCTACTGTCCCTTACGCAAGGCATCATTGGGTTCTGAGATAATGGGATGAAAGAGGCAAATAGCAACGGGATCCCCGCTCGTTTGCACTGTTCATCCCATGACCAGCACAGGGTCCCAGCAGAGTCTATGTCACCATGAGGGCGGGGTGCCGTCCAAAAGATTGAAGGACTAAACACAGTAGTTAGAGTCACTCACAATTAAAGTAGCCACAGGAGGGTCAGCAAACTCCAGTGCAAGCACTAGAGCACGTAGCTCTGCCAACTGGGCGGTACAGTCACCTAATGTCTGCATGTGCACGACATCGGACTTTAATTCACCATTCACTATGGTACCAGCCACTATTGTGCAGGCCGCCGAATAAGAATGCTTAGAGCCTATCGCCGATTGCGAAGAACCGTCAGTGTAAATGATACAATGGTAATCATCAAGCGGGCGCATGGGCAGTGAAAGCAGAATGAACAAACTCATACTGTAAGAACTCCTGAGTCTGCAATGAGGGGTCGAAGATAAATGTGACATCCGGAAATGTCAGCGAGGTGGCCCATTGTATCCAACGAGGATGTAAAGCTTTAGAATTTGGTACACTGACTGCTTCAATTGCAGGAAAGGTGTAACAACCAACATGCGTTTTCCTTGTGACAGCGCTCTCTCTTTTAGAATCGCCATCTTCACAGCTGTCAAGACTTTTTCAACAGAAGAAAATCGCATTTCAGCCGGTGTACGAGTGCGACTTGTATGCGATAGGCACTGTGTCTCCTTCATTAAACGTCAAGTACGTGAAACCCACGGCACCTGGCACAATTCCCATTACCATGTTAGTGTGGTTATCACAAGTCAATAAGTACTTAGATTGAAGAAGATCAGACTGAAAAGATTGCAGAATAGCTGAATGTTCAGGCAGCCAGCATGACTTGGTAAAAGTTGGTTTTATCAAAGCATATAGCGTCTTAATACGCTGGGCATAATCGGGAATGTAAGTACGCCCCAAATTCAAAAATCCCAGCAAGGATTGTTGCTTTTTCAGTGTTGTAGGAGATTGCAAACGTGCGCATTTCTCCGGGAAGTGAGGTGCAAGACCCCTACCTTCATTGTTGAGCTCATAGCCCAGGAACAACACTGTGTACTCTGCAATATGTGATTTTTGCAAAGTTAAATTTATAACCGAAGTCCGCGAACGTAACTATGATGCGGTCAACGCGACACAGATGCAGCCATAATTCGTTATCCGTGAGATAAATATCATCAACGTATGAGTATGTATCAGGGTCAATGCCATCTAACAAAGAGAAGACACACACGGCAAAGATGCCTGCGGCGGGATGCCTGGCTTTCACCTTGGGGATGCCCGTTAGGGGCTATCTCACAGGGAAAAGCCAGGACTGGTTCCCAAGGCAAGCGCCGAGATGCCTCTGGGTAGTCGAGCGCTATATAAAAACATACAAAAAAAAAAAAAAAAATATGTAGAGGTAACATTTTCCCAAAAAATCTCTTTTATTACACGTTGTATGTCACCTTCTATCAAAAGAGCAATATCATATAGTCTATTAATGCCCATGTCAGGTTCCGAAGCTGTGTTCTCACTATCTGTAGCATACCTTGCAGTTAACGCAACAACTTTCTTTTTCTGAAACTGAGGGCGTTGACATGGAAAGTCGTCCTGCTTGCCTTTACCATCAGTCGGGCGGGGCTGCTCACGTCCATGTGGGGCGCCCCAACTTCTGCTGCGTTCGCCTCCACTGGCTTGCATGCTTGATGTTTCCTGTGAAGAACGAGGAGAACGTTGATCAGGAACCTGAAATCTATCAGGAGACCTAATTCTCGTGCGGTCGCGCAAATCATAAGTGTGCTCAGTAGACACTGGTATAGGTGATGCAGGACGTAACCCTTGTTTCCGTTGCTGCTTCCCCTGTTTTTTATTCTTCCAATTCTGTTTTGGAAAATTTGGACAGTTGTCTTTAGTAGACTTCGCCATCTGAGTTTGCGGTTGTGCTGCTGATTTAGCAAAACACCCAAACTATTGTGGCCAATGGTCTTATAAGCTTCCACTCAGGGTTTGTCGACGTCAGGGACAAAGCATTTGACACCTGAAAGTTAACCGCAGCTCCCTTTACATTCGAAAGGATGAGATCAGCATCTACGTCAAACACTCCAACAAGCCTCATTCCCAACACGACAGCCGCCTCTGGACCGTGCTCATCTTGAACACGTTTGATCACGAAGGGCAGGACAGTCATAGACGGTGTGTCGAAGCACTTCGCATATACTGCTGCAAATACTTTACCCCAATTCTCACAATCTGTTACCTCTGGCACTAAGTCTTTCTACAAACTAATTGTGAGGATCCTGTGTTTTTCCACATGAGTGGTATTAGGAAATACTGCTTCCAGTTGGTCAAGTTTCTCAGCAAGCCAATAAGGCATATCGTCCTTAGTTTGGGGGCGCTTGCCCTTTACTGAATGAACCATGAAGGGACTAATGCCATCCTGGTCGGTCCAACTGGTTGCGCCGCAACCCCAGGTGCCCCCACCTGGACATTGCGAGAAACTTATTGAACTAAAGCCCTATGTACCCCAATCAAAGAGGTATAAAGTTGACGCAAGTCGTCAATCGGGACATTTAGATAACGTGGATGTGGTGTTAACCCGGCCAAGACTGGCCAAGTGGCCCCAGGAATTGACAAGGGACCTAACCGAACCGGCGTTAGGGTGTGGGGGAGGGCGCCATTCAACCAAACACGATGCTGCCATGCCGAAATCGGAATCTCATATGTCCTATATGGAGTATAGTTCACAGGTATCGCAGTGTGAGAGTACGTATGGAATGTATCATCATTCGCATTTACTGTAGGAAACGTAACCCAAGAGTAGAAAAGCTCAGAAGGGAACGCTGCATCGGCACTCACCACAGAGATGACAGACATATTTATTTATTTATTGCATTTGTATGGCACAACAGCTACCCAGAGGGTTTCCCGGCGCCCTGGATCTGTGTTGCTGAAAAAGTGAGCAGTGGACAATTATTGGTCGAACAGCCATGATTTCACTCCCTTACGAAAGCGTAGATAACAAGGTTCTAGCCGTAGTTGGAGGGGGAGTGAATTCCACAGTACATGTGCCATATAGGCAAAGGATCGACCGCCCAGTCGAGCTCTTTTTACCCTGGGGACGATGAATTTCGCCTGGTTCATTGAGCGTAAGTTACTTGAGGGTAGGTATTTCTGTACCATCTTACATAAGTACTCCGGGGCTGCCCCTGAGCTGATCTTATACATGTAACAAAGTGCCTTGAACTTTACTCTGCTTGCCACTCTCAACCAGTGCAATTTTTTAAGATGTTCTGTCATACTCGTGCGACCTGGGAGAATGAGGAGCATTCTGGCCGCAGAGTTCTTAACGACTTGAAGTCGATTCAGATTGCTATTCGTAACTCCTAAGAATAGGACGTTACCATAGTTTGAAGTAATTAAAGCCTGTAGGACCGTCCTCTGCGCCCCATCTGGCAGTTGCCACAATATTTTTCTCAACCATTTGAGGATCATAAAGCATGTGGAGGCAGTTTTGGCTGTGTGCGTACGCATAGAGAGCTTATCGTCAATTATTATCCCTAAGTTGCGTGCGGATTGTACCGCAGCCGGGGTAGCGCCCATTTCAACAGGCCAGTGCATTGTGCCCCAGAGATTCTTTTGGTTGCCAAATATAAGTAACTCTGTTTTATCCCCATTCAACTTAAATTTTTTCGAATGGAGCCAGTTGGCCATTCTAAGTAGTCCAGATCGGAGGGGAGAGATGTCAGATTTTTCTGTAGATGTGAGGGAGAACACAAGTTGTGTGTCGTCCGCATAAGAATAAATGGTGAGGGCCATATCTTCAGCAATCTTGGCTAGGGGAGTGACATACACATTAAAAAGAAGGGGGCTTAATATAGAGCCCTGGGGCACTCCATAAGGGGAATCATATACTTCCGAGAAATTACTTTTGAGAAGACCTGATATGTACGATGCAGGAGAAATTGCTCCAACCATTTCAATGCTTTGCCTCTAATTCCAATATCCTTCAGGGACTTGATGAGGGTTGTATGACAGATGGTGTCGAATGCGGCACTCAAATCTAAAAGAATGAGTGCCGCTGTGCCTCCAGTATCGAGTTCTTGGCGTATGACCTCAGTGACCCTAAGTAGGGTGGACTCAGTGGAGTGGCCTTTCCTAAAGCCGGATTGGGAGTAGTGCAAAAGATTGTTGTAATTGACAAAGTCTGCCAGCTGCTTATTGACATGTTTTTCTAAAATCTTAGACAGGATCGGCAACAGGGATACAGGGCGAAAGTTGGAAAACACCTCTGGGTCGCTGTTAGCCTTTTTTAGCTGGGGAACTACTATGGCGTGCTTCCAGTCGTTGGGTAGTACAGCTTCCTTCAGGGAGGCATTTAACAGTGCTCTGAGGACTTCCAGAATAGGAAGATCTAATTGTTTGAGGACATACGCAGGTATAGGGTCTAGGGGTGAGCGTGATTTTATACTACTTATTGCCTTGCCAAATGCAAGAGTATCTATTGGTTGCCATGTCCTAATTTCCTGCTTCATGGGAGACTGCTGTTGTTCACTGCTGATGGACGCAGTGGGGCTGATATCAATACCATCATCGTGAGATGTAAAGTTAGCGTATATAGTGGCTATTTTCTCGTGAAAGAAATTTGCAATACAATTGCATTGGGTGGGAGATAAAATAGGAGGCTCAGGTTGGGCTGCTGCCCCAGCTAAATTCTTGAGGACTTTAAAAAGAGTCCCTGAATGGTTTTGAGCTCCTAAGATAGTATTTTTGGTGAAATTTCCCCTGGCAATTTTACAGGATAAATGGTATGCATTGAGTGCTAGCGTGTGCTTTTCTTTATTAACAGAGTTATAATCTCTTCTCCGTTGTCTTTCTAGCTTCTTGCACAGGCTTTTTTCTTCTTTTAGTTTGTCCGTAAACCAGGGAGCAGGGGGATTGCATGATTTTTGTTTACTTAAGGTCGGGGGGTTGACGGTCAAAGCAGCGTCCGATAGCCAGCTATTAATTCTATTATGGTCCTTGGTTGTGATTTTATCTATATCAAAACCTGGGCTGGATCTGATTAATTGTTCATCAAGATCCTTTATGTGGAGTTTTTGCCAATTTCTGAGCCACACCTCTGATTTTTTAAGGTTTCTATGAGCAGGAGCCCAGATGATAAATTTGCTGAGAAAATGGTCAGACCATACAATTGGTATTGTAGACTCCCATTTAATACGATCAAAGTTAGCAAATATAGGATCAAGTAAGTGGCCTGCTTGGTGCGAGGAGCCAGAGTTCCACAGATATTTAGTGCCTCAAGGTCTGAGAGAAAGTTTGCAATCATAGGGCAGTTAAGGTCTTCTAAATGTAGATGTAGATCTCCTAGGATGGTAAACATGGAGGCCTCTAACAGAAGAGGTGCTATAAAATCAGGTAGGGCAGCCGCCCATTCTCCTGCTGCCCCCGGGGGGGCGATATATCAGGAGTCCTGAGAGTGTGATTTGAGGAGTTAATGTAAGTTTAGAAAGTCCTGCTTCGGAGTTGCCCAACTTAATATCTGTCCATTTATATTGAAACAAGTTTTTAAAAATAATACATATGCCATCACCTCCTTGGTTAGCACGGTCTTTTCTAACTATAGAGTAGTTGGGAGGAAGGGCTAAAGCTATGTCTGGCCCGGAACTATCGGTTAGCCAAGTCTCCGTGAGAAATAGCACATCTGGCTTCTGGTCGATTAAAAATATAATTTTTGTGTTTGGGGAGTGATCTGCAATTGGTACTAAGGAAGGTGAATTGAGTGTCTTGCTTACTGGGCTTATTTCGATAAGAAAGTGTGATGGCTCCAGATTCACCAGTGATTCCCAATTGGGAGTGTGAAAAGGAAAATTTACATTTCTCACAGCAACTAGTGGGAATCTCCGGGAGCAGTGTCATACAATTATCGTCGCGTCTTACCCTAATTGCTAGCAGGGTGTCCCTTGAATAGCTGGGAGCTGTAGGATTTTGAGCAGGGGGGGTGGCCCCTGGTCCCGTCTGGTCGCGGACGGGCACAGACGGGCCCGGTGCGCTCGCCCGCTGCGCGACGAGCACATTGCCGTCTAAAGTAGTGCTTCAACAAGGTAGTTCCCGGCCTCCGACCTCTGACCTGTCACTGCCCCGCCTTCGCTCCCTCCACGTCAAGCGGGACGAACCCGTGGTGGAACGGGGAGCCGGCGAGCAGAACAACGGGCGTCAGTGAGGCGGCTATAAGGTACAACACGCATATTTAAAAGAGGCTAAAAGTATCACACAATTACACAGTTATTAAAATCCTTCGGTCTATTTAAAATATCTGCAGGTTCAGTGCAAAAAGCAATGTGCAAATCGGCGATATCTTTAATCATACCACCGCTTAGCCCTACAGTGCGACTGATCCAGCAAGTCCCCTGTGAAGCTTAGCACTAAGTAGTGCTTCAACAGGGTAGTTCCCGCCCTCCGACCTCTGACCTGTCACTGCCCCGCCTTCGCTCCCTCCACGTCAAGCGGGACGAACCCGTGGTGTAACGGGGAGCCGGCGAGCAGAACAACGGGCGTCAGTGAGGCGGCTATCAGGTTCAACACGTATATTTAAAAGAGGCTAAAAGTATCACACAATTGCACACAGTTATTAAAATCCTTCGGTCTATTTAAAATATCTGCAGGTTCAGTGCAAAAAGCAATGTGCAAATGTGCAAATCGGCGATATCTTTAATCATACCACCGCTTAGCCCTACAGTGCGACTGATCCCATATCATCGTCAGGCACTCTAAAGTGCAACAAATGACGCCGGAGCGCTGCGTGACTATGCTGAGCTATATCAATGTCACCCATAAGGACACAGAGAAGAAAAACAATGTATATAAATTGTAGCACATAAAGGGTAGTAATTCAAAACGTGAACCTTTTTATAAATCTGAAGCTTGAATGGTCCTATAACACATTCGTATAGGTAGGTTAATCCGTCACTACTTTTATCCGGAAACAGTAGTGAGGGTATTTTGGACAGATAAAAGCACTAATCAAGTGTCTCGAATATAAGACCAAACGTCAGCATTGTTACAATTGCATAAAATACAAAGGGAGAAATCATATTATAATGATAGTGGAACCAGGTCTGTAGTGCCTTGTGTACCACTCTCTCTTGGCTAGGAGCTATGTATTATAATAATAGAAGATCTCTAGGTTAAAACGGGGAACTCCATACCTCCAAATTCAGGTGAAGTGAATCACATTCCAGATCAGCACTGGTCTTTGTTGATGGAAGGGTTTCTTCCAAGTGCCTGAAAACATGCCTGCAATGTAATATTAAAGGCACTTGAGTTTTAGATATTTGCAGCTGTGTGCGTGTTGTGTCTAGAGCGTGGGCCAATCAACCTGGATCAACAGCATACATTGGTATTATGACCTTGAAGACTTCTGCACGCAGAGTACAGACTTGAGGTCGTCGTGTGAGTCTAGAGATGTGAAAAACATACTGTTCTCATGTGAAGGAAAGCAAGCAGTTTGTCTTTATAAAAACTGAGACTTGTAGTGCTTTGTGCAAAAGCAGCAAAAATGGCGTTTGAGCAACTAACTCACTTATGCTAACATTGCAATGTGTGCAGGCCGAACCGTATCCGCACTACAAGAGTTCTGCCGGGAAGTTCACAGGTAACGCTGGTGCCCACAGGATCCAGGTGTTTCTCCACACACCAACGAAACCATCATCTCCAAACCACTTAGTACCTCCTGGTAGTTCCTGGGGCCCACGCCTGCTAGATGAGGAATTCAGCCCCTTGTGAAAGTCTGTCGTCCTGCCAGTGTCGCCTGAAATCCACCATGCCATGAGATGAAGATGGCCCTGGATGACCAGCGGGTGTGGCTGGCCCAGGTGATTTGTCAAGATCCGGCAATGGTTGGAAGACTTACCGGCACGGCCCATGCAAGCTCCAGAAGGAGGGGAACCATACTTGTGCATGCCAAATCAGAGTGATAAGCACCAAAGAGGCCCATTGACGCCTGGCTTGGGCCGCCAATCGCTGGATAAATAGGAAAGGAGGGAAGACATAGACTTGAGTTGTCGACCAGTCTTGCAGGAAGGCATTCACCGCCTCCGGATCTGGTCTCCAGCTGACATAGCGCACAAGTTGGGTGTTCCATCTGGAGGCAAAGAGGTCCACCTGGCAAGGACCCCAAAATGACATGAGAGCCTGAAATACTCTTGGGCATTGAGGTATCTGGAGTTCCAGTCTGCCTCTAAGTTCATTGCTCCTGGAAGGTATTCCTCCATCACCGAGATCTGTAGTTGGAGGCAGTAATGCCAGAAGACCTTGGCTAATTCTGCCAGAGCCCGTGAACAGGTACTGCCTAACCGATCGACATATTGCACTACCGTCGTGTTGTCCATCCTCAACAGTACGCAGCAGGATATCCTGTCCCTCGTGAGGTATTGTATACCAAACAAGCCTGCCAGAAGCTCGAAGCAATTGTTGTGGAGGCTGAGTTCCTCCTCCGTCCATCTGCCTCCCATGGAGATTGAGCCGCATTTGGTTCCCCAACCCAGACGGCGGGTGTCCGACTTTTTCACCAGGTCTGGACGTGATCCGAAGATTGCCTGCCTGTTCCAGGCTTCCATGTGGTCTATCCACCACTGCATCTCCGTCCTGACTTCCATCATCAAAGTCACCATCTCTGAATAAGTAAGGCCCCTCTGAAGGTGAGCTGTCTTCAGCCTCTGAAGAGCCCAGTAATGTAATGGGCCCGGGAAGATAGCTTGTATCGAGGACGATAATAAGCCAGCAATCTTGGCCTGTTGATGCCGCGAAATCCTGCCCCTCCGGGGTACCTTCCTCAGTTATTTTTTGATCTTGGTTATCTTCTGGCCGGGTAAGCTCAGGGTCGCCACCCTGGAGTCTATACAGAATCCTAGAAAGGTCATGGTCTTTTGGGGCGTCAGATCCGACTTCTATTGGTTTATGTCAAATCCCAGTTCTTGCAGGAAATGTATGGTGGTGTTTGGGTGGGCTATTAAGTGGTTCCGTAATTGATCCATCAGCAGAATGTCGTCCAGGGAGATTATTAATCTGATGTCCAGAGTCCGGAGGTACTTCACTACTGGCTTTTAAGGAGCTTAGTGAAGCACCAGTGTGCTGAAGATAGGCCGAACAGGAAAGTCCATAACTCAAATATTTGCCCTCTCTGTTCAAATTGGAGATATCTGCAGTGAGGTGGGAAGATGGGAACCGTCAGGTAGGTGTCTTTTAGATCCAGACGTGCCAAACAGTCATCTTGAAGCAGCATGTTCCTGAGGAGGTTAATACCCTCAATTTTGAAGTGGCGATAGACCAGCCACTCGTTGAAAGACCTGAGGTTGATCACCAGGCGGAACCCCCGTCCCTCTTCTCTACTAGAAACAAGTTGCTGAGGAAGCCACTGGGATGAAGGTGGGAGAAGCATATCACACTCTGGGCCAGAAGGTCCTGTACCTCTTGTTTTATTAGGAACATCTCCTGGGTGGAAAAGGCCAGAAAGTGGGGTCTCTCTGTTTGTGACGGGTTCCGTAGAACTCTGTGTGGTACCCTTGCACGGTCTTCAGTACCCACTGGTCCACCGTTATCTCTGCCCATTTGTGCCCCCCATACAGAGAGGTGATAACAGAACAGGGCTTACCGTTATATCCACTGTTATTGGATTCTCCTCGAGGTTGATTATGTTTCCCTCGACTGCCATTACGGGAGGGATAGAAGGTTCTTAGACGGCCATTGAGCCATCTCTTGTTCCTCTTTGTATGGGCACTGTTAGGGCCTTGGTATGATTGGCTTCCAGAGGAGCAACCTCTGCCTCTTCTGGCCCCTCCAAAAACCCTCACCAGGAAGATCTTTTTTATTGAAGACTGATCTTTGTCAAGGGCTGAGAACGTGGCGACTAACTTTCCTAGTCCTTTGACGAAAGGGTCGCCGAACAGGGTAACCTGTGCTATCAGGCCTGCCTCTGAGGTTGAAAGTTCTCCCAGCTTAGTGTTGATTTTGATCAGAAGGGAGCAGTGTTGTTATGCTGAGAGGGCGCAGTTGGGGTTGCCCAGGAGGCAGATCGCTCTCTGCACCCAGCATGCAATGTCCTCTGAGGGGAGAGGATTCCCTGACTGTCTAGCCTGTTACGCTAGTTTGATGATCTTGGTTAAGGGCCCCACCATGTCCAGGAGCCTGTTCTGGCAGGCTCGCCATGACCTGTCTACCCCTTTCTTAGGATGCCTCATGTACTTGGCGAAGAAGGTGCATCATTAGGGAGTTATCTCTGGGGTCGCCGTCACCTTACAGCAAAGGGTGCCGCTCGTAGTCGTCTGGCGAGAGGAGCTTTCTTGCGTGCAAAACCTTCACTGACTCTGCCCTTTGACCTGGGAGCCCGTGTGCTCGGTCGCTGCTGCCGGGAGAGGAGACCACGCCCTGACAAACGGGAGCGGGACTGCGAGGACCAGAGGTGCCTGCGCTGAAACATCTTGCGCACCTGGTGCCTCTTCCCGCCCCCTCATCTGTGGGACCTTTAAAACGACTCGCAGCCCCCGTTCCGCGGGGGCCCCTCGTAGTCGTCTGGCGAGAGGAGCTTTCTTGCGTGCAAAACCTTCACTGACTCTGCCCTTTGACCTGGGAGCCCGTGTGCTCGGTCGCTGCTGCCGGGAGAGGAGACCACGCCCTGACAAACGGGAGCGGGACTGCGAGGACCAGAGGTGCTTGCGCTGAAACATCTCGCGCACCTGGTGCCTCTTCTCGCCCCCTCATCTGTGGGACCTTTAAAACGACTCGCGGCCCCCGCTCCGCGGGAGCCGCTCGTAGTCGTCTGGCGAGAGGAGCTTTCTTGCGTGCAAAACCTTCACTGACTCTGCCCTTTGACCTGGGAGCCCGTGTGCTCGGTCGCTGCTGCCGGGAGAGGAGACCACGCCCTGACAAACGGGAGCGGAACTGCGAGGACCAGAGGTGCCTGAGCTGAAACATCTCGCGCACCTGGTGCCTCTTCCCACCCCCTTCTATAAAGCCCGGTTTCCGGACGCGAACGCGGGACGCGCGCAAAGAGCGGGCCGTTTAAGGCCGTTAGAGGCCGATTAGGGCCGGGCTAGGCCACCCCCTAACTTCTAGCTTAAAAATAAACCTCATAACATCTCTTAATTCGTAAGCATGTCTCCTAGAGGAACCAGAAGTAAGACCGCGGCAAAAAAAGGGCAACTTACTGGCCCTATAGACAGTTTCATAACAAAGGCAAACTCTTTTATAGACCAGAGTATTTCACTCATTGAACATAGAGTATCCCAAGACCTTATAGAGGCTAGAAGATCCTCTATGGGTCACCTGGCAACTGCAAGAACGCCGGTCCCCCATAAGGATCAAAGACAGAGTGAGGGTGGGAATAACAAAAGACAGAGCCTCCCAAACATAGTTGACCTATCGGTCTCACAACTGTCGCAAGTCTCGGAATCTCAATTAACATCAGATTTAGACTTAGAAAAAAACCCAGATTTAGTCCCGCACCCCACCCCTGAAGAGGTAAGACAGGCAAGAGGGAGGAGGGAGGGAGCCATAAAGAAGAAGAAACATGTAGCGACAAGCAAAACCCCAATAAGTAAACCAACACCACCTATAGCAGAAGAAATACAGAATACATTTAGTTCCCCTCTGCTGGAAAACCAGAATAGGCATACCGCAATGATACACCACGTACATGAGGTTTCACCCCCCACAAACCTAGTGATAGCATCTGAGGTCTCGCCAACAAAGGAACCTGATTATAAATATAACATAGATTTATTAGCAAAAATCAGAGATCTTTTACAGCAAACCCTTACACCCATACAAGCCACATTAACAAATTTAGAAAAAGCAATAGCCGAACTCTCAGCTCTGATGAAAATTAAGCATAACCCTAACCGTATCCAAGAACCACAAAAAGTACAAAAGCCAGGGGCGGCTAAGCCGTCCAATCTAACCCTTGTGGCTCAAGCTAAAAGCTTGACCCCTGTACCCACTGTAGCACATAAGCCCACAAGTACGATAGTGACCAAGAAAAAAGTAGTAGACACCTTTCCTGTAAACACCTTACCTGAAAAAAATAATACCCCCTGTGACACCATCAGCACAGCCATGAAAACTAAACAACCCCAAATACATAGCGAGAGGGAGAGACAACAACAGGGTGAAACACGCCCAGTAACCCTTCCGCCAGAAGCGAGCCCATTTGTTGTCATTCTGACCGGTGTTCCAGAACTGGCGGACCAAAAACCCGAACCAAACTGGTCATTAAAAAACAAGATACAACATTGGCTTAGTATAAATCGCCCCCCCCCCCCCGCCCCCCTATTGCTCCACCAGAATTCTAATGGTAAGAAGAGCTCCCTGGGTTGGTCAGGGTAGAAAAACAATACAGGGTGACTGTATCTTAGTCACCTTTGAAGACCCTAGAATAGTGGAGTACATCTGCTCAGGGGAGGATTTAAATCTAAATGGGGGGATTGGCACAAAGCGCCTCTCTTTCTTTTATCCACCAAGATTCCCGGATGGTTCCTCCCAAAGCGACAGACCCTGGTACACAGTGGGCCCTCGCTACCGGGGAAGAGAAAGGGAAAAGTGGAGAGGGCAAGAACAGCGGAGAAATTACAGAGAACCATCACGCTGGGAGGGCTGGAATGGAATACCACTAGCGAATATATATAGTGGCTTAGAGTGTGTGGACTGACCATCACAGCCAGGCGATCAGGACCTCCTAATTCCAGATAACCCCCCAACTCTAGATAACCCCTCAACTCCCGATGACCCGGATACTCTCTGTAATTCACAAATCGATAATATCCCCAAAAATGAACCTCCACCTCTGGCCATGATCTCCTGGAACATCGCGGGATTACGGCCAAAGGTTGAGGATGGGAGTATCATGCACCCTGTACACAGACACCAAATAGTCTGCCTACAGGAGACATGGTCGCCAACAGAACTTCACCTGTTGGGATACAAGACGTACTTTTCTCCTGCGCTGGTGGGACAAAAGGGCAGGCCAAAGGGAGGACTAAACATCTACATAGCTAACACCATCCAAAAAATAAAAATAAACACTATCGAACTGGAACACAATTTCCAGATCATTTGTCTCTCCCTACCCAAAAACGAGTCTGTTGTCCTCGTTAATTTCTACAATAATCTCGAGGAACCACAGCTCCAGAGAGTGCTGGTACACCTACACGAGAAATTAACTACCCTAAGACAGAAACGAGGAGCAAAGGGCCTAACTTCTATAATATGGGCAGGGGATTTCAATTTACATCATTGTATCCAACCAGAGGAAAAATGTGCAGGTATGGTGACAGAGGAAGGTAATTCTCTTACTCACTTTTGTCATAATAATATCGGTGGAATAATGAACGATCTACTATCAGATCTGGACCTTCAAGTAGTAAATACCCCAGATGGTAGAACTACATCTCTAGAACCGACTTATGTGGGAAGGGGATTTAATACAACGGTTGACTATATTTTAATATCTGCTAGCTTGCAAACTAGAGTTAACCATTTTGAAGTCATACCCAACACCTTAAGTGATCATTCAATCCTCAAATTGGAAATGAATTTAATCCACCAACAATCCCTACCTTTGACAATAACTAACGCACTGAGCCAGGATAACATAAATCTGGGCCAATTAAACGGGTACACAATAAAGTGGGGGAAGACAAACCCCGGGGAACTTACCAAAGAGCTGATAAAATCGGCATATCCTCAAATCAAGAAATGTTTAGACATACTGACAGAAGATGAGGAACTCCTTAGCAACTTCGCACAAATCATGAAAAAAATCAAATCCCTACTCACAGCAAAACATAAAACTGGCCCCCATCGAAATAAAGGTTGGTTCAATCATGAATGCACTCAGCCCCACTCCAAGCTTAAAATAGCACTAAATAAAGACGAAAGAGATCCTCACATCATATCCACACTAAGAAAGGAATACTTTGCTATCAGGAAAAAGAGAAAGGCGGAGATAAAGCAAGCTCTGTGGGATGAACTCCACTCTAGCGCTCAAGAAAAAACTCCAAAAATCGAAGTTGCCATAGATGAGTCAGAATGGGTATCATACTTCTCAAAAATATTTCAAATTCAAACAATAGAACAGGAAATTGAAGACAGAAACTTAGTAGCCCCATCTTACCCCATCCAAATAGACTTTGAAATCTCCTAGGTCCTTCTGGCCCTGAAATCAAGCAAAAACGGAAAAGCCCCAGAACCGGACGGAGTCCCGGTAGACTTTTTTAAGCATAAGCATAACATAGATCTCTGGGCCCCCATCATCACTAGGGTATGCACGGCAGCTGCAAAGAAAGGAATCCTGGAGTCCTGGACGAGGTCCGTGATGGTTCCGATTTTTAAGAAGGGCAATTGCCAGGACCCCGCCTGCTACCGTCCAATATCTTTGTTGGACTCACTGGGAAAGATAGCAGGTAGGGTGATCCTGGAGCGACTCCAGCAATGGGTGGAGGAGAGAGGTATTCTGTCTGAGTTGCAATTTGGCTTCCGGGAGGGTTTTGGAACAGTGGAACAAGTCCTAAACCTCTCCATTATCATTGGAAAATACATACATGCAAAGCAGGACAAACTCTACATGGTCTACGTGGACTTGTCCGCCGCGTTTGACTGTGTTTCTCACACCAAACTATGGTCTCTACTGTCACAAATGGGGGTAGACCTGCCACTTCTGAATTTCTTGAGGGAATTGTACTCCAAACCCTCTGCTAGAGTCCGTTTTGGCACTAAGGGCGAGCTGTCGACGTCCTTCAGAGTGGAGCGTGGAGTCAGACAAGTATGTGTCCTGGCGCCTTTCCTCTTCTCCCTCTATACTAACAACTTGGAGGTTGAGCTTCTGAAGGGCGCCCGGGACCTTCCACAGGCAAAACAACGCCCGATTCCCGCTCTACTCTACGCGGACGACGCCGTCCTGCTGGCACGGACCCCTCGCGAACTCCAGAGGATACTTAGCAGATATTCTTCGTTTATGGGTACTCTAGACCTCCACAGTTGAGGATATCAACTGCCCTTCTTATCCCTGGGTCGAAACATCGACAACCTTTCCCCTTACCTGGAGCCTGCATCTTCTGTGCCCCTGTCCCCCCACCCCCTTGGAAAATAAGAAGCAACGGATGAACTGTTTTCCGTAATATAGCAAGAAAGAATGACATTTTTTGCGATATAATCATTGTGGGCAGGCTCCTCCAGAATCTTTCCAATGATTATTTAACCTTGGACTCAAGAAACGTTTGGAATTTACCATCTCTTGACCATCTTGGTCCTCTTCTATCCTACACGAGCACCAATTTCTGACTCTATGCACTTTACCCTTTGGTAACCCCCTGTTTTTCCAAAATTGTATATTTGTATATTGTATCATGATGAGGAATTTTATTTAGAATATACAGTAGAGTCTTTTCCTCTACTTTTAAAACGTTTAAAACATCGTTTTGTGTGAGTTGGACATTTGTTTCTTTGGGCTATTGTTTTCTCCTTTTTGTTTCCAAAATTCTTCATTGCAGGATTCATTTCGCATGTGGAATAAGAATTGAATTAAGTTGTACAAAATAATATCAAGAATTGTGTGTAGAGTTAACGTCTAGGACCACCATATCTGTAACCCTCCCTCTCCACCAGCTGTCTACCCTCTGTGCCAGGCCATTCCTTTCCATTGGCTGCCTTTCCTCTGTGCTAGGCCGCACCTCTCTCAGGCTGTCTACCATCTGTGCCAGGCTACCCCTCCCTCTCCTCCTGCTGTTTACCCTCTGTGCCGGCTGACCCTCCCTCAGGCTGTCTACCCTCTGTGCCAGGCCGCCCCTCCCCTCAGGCTGTCTACCCTCTGTGCCAGGCTGCCCCTCCCTACCTACAGGCTGTCTGCCCTCTGTGCCAGGCCGCCCCTCCTCTTCGGCTGTCTACCTACACACTTTTCACTCTGGGGCGCACTATAGACTCTCCCACCTGTACTACTGTTTGGTACCTGCGGAACAAGCCGCCTACATCCAAAAAATGAAGCACGTAGCTAGGGGCATATCCGACCACTTCCCAGATTGGGTCCACATAGTCCTTAAACAGCCCAAAGTGGGAAGGATAGCGCTGATTAACTCTTGGTACCTATGTGATCCGACAATCCGCAAAACCCTTATCAAAGCCACAGACAATTTATTTTCCTACAATGTGCAGTCCGTGTCCTCCTCCCAGTCCTTATGAGAAGCATTCAAGACTGTAATTCGGGGTCAGGCTTTATCAATAATTACTGGACCGTCTACAAGATAGTCACCACATGCTCTGAAGAGGACACTCAGGAATTGTTGTGAGACATTAAGCTCCCCAGCCCCTCCTCAGAAGACCGAGATTTCATAGATAGTGACTTAACAACAAAATAGATGGCTCAAGCAATCCGTTCCTTAGATTCAGGGAAAGCCCTTGGTCCCAATGGCATCCCCATTGAGTTATACAAATTGCAACCAGATAAACTTGCACCTTATCTAAAAACCATGTTTGAAGAATCCAGAGAAATCAGAATACTGCCCCAGGAGCAGAGCATAGCCACCATATTCACCATACATAAAGAGGGAAAACCAAAGACTGACTGCACCTCCTACAGGCCAATTTCTCTTCTAAACGTCAAGCCTAAAATCCTGGCCAAACTTCTAGCCAATCACACCGATCAATCCGGCTTCATGCCACACAGAAATACAGCTTTTAACCTTCGCAGAGTCCACAGGGTTTTGGATAGGCCACACACTATCCAAGAACCAACTGTGATTGTAACCTTAGATGCAACCATGGCTTTTGACACTATTGAATGGCCATACTTCGGGCGGTCCTGGCCAAGATGAGTTTTGGCCCAAAATACATTCAATGGGTACTAGTCTTAAACCAGGAGCCCTTGGCCCAAGTGGTGGTCAACAATAAATTATCAGTGACATTCCTACTTGGTCAAGGCACCCATTAGGGTTGCCCACTTTCACCACTTCTCTTTGGCCTTGCCCTGGAACCATTGGCAGCCTGGATCCAACGGGATCCTATGATACATGGTCTGCGATGGTCCCCAGACTTAGAAGAACGCATATCGCTTTATGCGGATGACATTTTGCTCTATTTGGCTTACCCCACGAAATCGCTCAAAGTAGTATTGGATATTCTAGCTGTGTTTGGCAGATTCTCTGGTTTTACGGTCAACTGGAATAAGTCCCTATTGTTCGCTCTCCGGGGGGGGATCCACCCATCCCCCGAGGGACTGCCCAATTCAAATTAACACTATGGGCTTGAAATATTGGGGAATTGTTATCTCTCTTGATCCTACAGTCCGTTACGCTCAAAACCTTCTTCCGCCCCGCGTAAGCTTAAAACAGACATTGCCAGCTGGAAATTCACCCCCCTCTTACTCCTGGGCAGAGCCGCCCTAGTCAAAATGATGTCTTTGCTTAGGTTCCTCTATGTATTACAGAACACTCTAGAACCTGTACCGACACACTACTTTAAAGAAGTTGAACATCTCCAGAGGGACTTGTTGTGGGATGGCAAACCTTGCAGCGCCCTCAATAAATTGACACTAAACTGGTACGATGGGGGCATTAGCCTCCCAGATATTAAAAAATATTCCTGGGCTGCACTTTTAGCGGCCATCAATCATGGAACATACAGCCGTATTGATGATCCCGGCTAAGCCATGGATAGATGGCATCTTCCCAGAAGCAACTATAACAGGGCATTATATTCACGACCCAACTGGAACACCTTGACAGGCCTCACCAATCATGACGTCCGCATATGGCATGACGCCACTAATTCTCTCGGATGGGGACAGAAAATGACTTTGGCCGCCCCGCTTTGGGATTCTGAGATGCTGAACAGTCTATGGAAGTCAAAGGGGTTCAATAGGTGGGTCCTTATTGGCATTTCCCATTTGGGGAGAGGGAGGGGTCAAATCCTTCCACACACTACAGACTGAATACAAGCTGGCAGGCACCAAATGTTTCCGATATACACAGATCTTGCATTCATTCCTGTCTCATCTTCTTAAGCGGACCTCACTTCCCAAAGCCTCACACTTAGAAGACAGAATTTTAGATGCTCATCTGCCTGAAAAAACGATCTCCTTAATATACGAGAAACTAATTAATAAAATGGCAGATCCCCTCCAATCACTGCGGGAGAAGTAGAGGCGAGATGGGGTTGAAATAGATGACGAGGACTGGCAAAAGGCTGTGTCCTCCCCTAGAGTGTTTGCCATTCCAGGGCGCCTCAGGTTGGTGCACCTTAAAATCTTCCATAGACTATATATCACTGGGCCCCAATTGGTGCTTATGGGGAGATCCGATAAAGGAGAATGTAAGTGGCGCTGTGGCCATATGGGGACATTCATGCATATCATCTGGGAGTGTAACTATATCAGCTCCTACTGGAGCAAGGTCCATGACACAATCAACGCGGGGCTACAGGTCCAACTTCGCCCAGAGGTGCGTAGGTGCCTCTTGAATATATGGAAACCCACGGACCTGAACACTCATCAGATTCAGTGGGTTACACTAGGGTTCATGATGGCTAAAATAAACATCGCACAATTATGGGGAGCAGCCCAATCGCCCACACGTGAAGCCTGGGTAAGAGACCTTGATTTGTGTATGTATAGAGAGAAAACGGTGTACTCGGCCAGGGGATGCCCCAAAAAGTGGTCCTGCATATGGAGTCCCTAGAATACATACCGTGGAGAGATGTGTGTGCCACCCCGATGTGCTGAACAAGATGACTCCCTAATCCCGTAGCATTCCCCTCTTATACAATGCAATAATATGAAAATTCTCCTCCTGTGCCTCTCTACAATGTATCATTTGATTGATACCTCTGTATTGTTTATTGAAACCGATGTATGTTTAATAAAATGATTTATAAAAAAAAATTGATTGATACCTCTGTATTGTTTATTGAAACCGATGTATGTTTAATAAAATGTATTTTAAAAAAAGTATTAAATCATTTTAAATTAGTCTTTAGAAAATGTAAAAGGTTGATGTTTGAATTGCCACTCGGGCAAAAAGTCCAATTTGTCCATTCATAGAAGTTGCTTTACTACAAGCAGAAGAGGGCCATGTCTTTTTCAGTGAAAGTGTCAATGTAGCAAATGTTCCAAATGTTGTTTGTTTATTTATGAGAAAAAGAAGAAGCCAAATTCTTTTCCAGCAAATGATGAGCCAATTTTAGATTGAGTGTCCTGGCTGGGAGATGCAACAATATCGGTGTTTGCTACTGCAGATGACAAGTCTAACACCTCGCATCGTATGTCAATTGCACATAGATGATATTACGTACTGCCAACTGCCGGTGCTAGGGCAGCTTGTGCGGTAGTTGATACCAGAGTGCCTGTGGAGGAGGCAACACCTAACCCAGCAGGAGCAAACGGCACCTGTGGGTTCTCAAGGAATGCAGCCATCAGTATAGGAATACGCTGGGGACAATGCAGAGCATGGGCTTATATGGGGTGCAGCATAGCATCCATGTCCGAAGGCGTAGCTGATGAAAGTGTTAGAGATCCCACACACATTCTTCTCCGCAGAACAGGCATCGAAGAACAGGTAAGATGCAGTCCATCCAGACTGGTCAAAATGACACGAACCAAGAGGCTCTCAGTTCCTGCAGGTGAGGTATGCCCAGATGTTGCACCAAGCGTTCACGGTATTTCCGCTCCAGGAGCGCTTGTGTCATCTCTTTGGTGATTGGGCCGTCCATTGAGTAGCAGTAATGGGACAATCAGGATTCCTGCAATTAATGCCAGGATAAGCGGAAGATTTATATTAGTGAGCGACCCAAAATACCCTTGAGGGCTTGGGTAAATATATGGAAAGGTATGAAGTGCCTTCAAGGGAATTTATTTATACAAACAACTTTTGAAAGTGATTTAAAGAAACTTATGAAGACAATTTAATGGTCCTCTAGTGAAATCAATTCTAAATGTAACTATCTGTTAATCTAGATAAGGAGTACACACTGTTATACCACATAAAACAAATATAAAAGAACAAAACACTAGACGGGTGTATAGAAAAATCTTGAATTTATCTTTCAATTAAAAAGGTAATCAATTTGAAATACACATATATATATACACAGGACTACAGGTACATTGATGTTAAATAGATATATGACTGTGGGTCCAGATGGCACCTTTCCTAGTTCCCAGTTAGAAAAATGAAAAAGGAAAAAGGCGCTGGTGGACGTTTCGGTCTCCTAAAAAATAATCTGTGAGACCATCTTCAGGACTGTTGACAATTATATTTGTAATAACCTATCGGTTGACTAGTGCAACTTTCAGAATATTAGCATCGCAGGGCGCATCTGCACAGGACACACTATCTGGCCTGTTGGGAGTTTAGTTGCCTTTAATTACATGGGACCGTTGAGCCCACGTGGGTGATCAATTTAATTGATGCGGTACGATCTGCACAATGACCGTAGTTGCAGTGTATATCCACAAAATGCGGCGTTTGATTTAATTCACCACAACCAGACTTGACCGTTTTTTTATATGCAGAGGAGGGCTCGAAGACCTTATTTGATTTGTGGCCCTTAGTGTTGAAAGGAGTGACGATCCACAGATTATTCACAATCTCCTACGTAGCTGTATCAGAATCGACGCCGCATCATCCAAAGCTCCGGTAGTTGTGAAATATACACTGCAACTACGGTCATTGTGCAGATTGTACTGCATCTATTAAATTGATCACTAATGTGGGCACAACAGTCCCATGTAATTAAAGGCAACTAAACTCCCAACAGGCCAGATAGTTTGTCCTGTGCTGATGCGCCCTGCGACGCTAATTTTCTGAAAGTTGCACTAGTCAACGGATAGGTTATTCCAAATATAATTGTCAACCGTCTTGAAGATGGTCTCACAGATGAACTTTTAGGAGACCGAAACGTCGACCAGCGCCTTTTTCCTTTTTCATTCTTCTAACTGGGAACTAGGAAAGGTGCCATCTGGACCCACAGAGTCATATATCTATTTAAGATCAATGTACCTGTAGTCCTGTGTATATATATTTGTATTTCAAATTGATTACCTTTTTAATTGAAAGATAAATTCAAGATTTTTCTATACACCCGTCTAGTGTTTTGTTCTTTTATGTTTGTTTTATGTTGTATAACAGTGTGTACTCCTTATTTAGATTAACAGATAGTTACATTTTGAATTGATTTCACTAGAGGACCATTGAATTGTCTTCATAAGTTTCTTTAAATCACTTAAAAAAATTATTTGTATAAATAAATTCCCTTGAAGGCACTTCATACCTTTCCAGGATAAGCGTAAGACTACTGAAAATGCTTCCAAAGACAGAGTGTATAAAATATCGGATAACTCCGAGGACTCACTGAAAGGTGCTTAACAGTCCAGACCCTATTATCTTAAATAGGTGTACAATACCACTCGTATCAGACATATTAAAGATCCGACCCATAATTTCTGCGAGATGAATGGGGCAGTTTGTACATATGAGTGCCTGTATCTCAGCTGAGGTTCTTGCTATTTGAAGATCAAAGGTTTCTCTGGTGTAGGTTAAGGGCACGTTTTGCATTAGAAGCATGGCTTTCATTCTGCTAAGAGCATCAAAATGTATGAAAGAAACATTCAGTAAAGGCCATAACGGCGCGTCCCTGACTGTATGTATCAGTGGAAACAATACTTGCATACAACAAGTAACCTAGGAGCTGACGGGTACCAGATATGTAATGCCTGGTTGCATTCCACAGCAGCCTTGATCGTTCAGCATCAGGTAACTCTCATTTGAAAGTAGCCCGAATGCTGGAGTAATCACTGCAGCCGGGGAACCCTTCAGATAGCAGGACAGGTCCGCTACAGAACCATAACAAGCCCCGTGCAGCAATATGTCCTGGCATATGAGTAATCCACTTAAAGCACTCTCACAGTTTGTACCTCTAAGAAACACTTCTCAATCCCCACACCCGCATCGAATTCTGTTAAAAAAGATTATTGGTAATTTCCCTTTTTTGCAAGGAATAAATACATCAACAAACAGATATAAACAAACAAAAACTATACAAGAAAAAAAATCAAGAACAGCAGTTATATACAGTTATATATATACCAGAAAGAAAGCAGAAACCTAAATATAAAAAAAGGACACAGCCACAAATACAATGATTGAAGAATAAGCAAGGAAAGAGACTACTGCAATAAAACAAAGATATCTTTTAAATCCAGTCTGTAATGGGTCTCTAGATTTTAACTCCCATTGCCCTTTTTCTCCTCCCCTTGGTCTTATAAATAGCCGTTTCCAGGTCATACATTGATAATAATCTTGCCCGCCAGGTCAAAAAAGATGGAGCTCCAGGGTTCATCCACTCCTTCGTGATACAAGCTTGCGCATGTGTGTAGCAATGTCAGAGCTCAGCCCAAACAGCACAAGTTCTGCTGTGATGTAAGTTGTTACTCACAACAGGGAATCCAGAAAATGCTCTATGGACAAGAAAAGTTCGGCTAATTTCGGGAAAGAGAAAAACATATGAACTGTGTCTGCAGCAAACAACCCACACCTGTTACATTTAGTCCCAGCAGATTTGGCCCAGTTAGAGATCTTTTTTGGTGTATAATACAGGTCGTGAATAGCCATATAATGCTGGCTTCGCATCATCCCTGTCAACGAAACCTAATTTGCAAGACTTAATGAGACTAGCATGTTAATCCCTCCTTGCTCAAGCATTAGAGCCCACTTGTTTTGAAAAGCCTGTATATCATCAGGGAGTACCATCAGTAGATTATACCGATGACCTATGGAAGCTTTACCCAGTTTCTCAATAAGCGGAATTGTTCTCAATTGATTTTCTCGCCCGGGATCTAAAGAATTTAAAAAACTCCAGATCTGAAGGTACTTGTAAAAATCGTGCTTAGGAAGGCCATATTTAGTTTGGAGCTCAGTACATGATCAAAGCTGGCCTGCCTTACATAGATCTCCGAGTGTAACAATTCCCTTTAAGCTCCATCTAAAAGAGATTTGATCCCAGAAGGTCAAAGGCAGCAGCCCGGCGGCAGAGAAGGGAGTATAAGCGCTAAGGTTGGGGATACCCAGATGGCGCTTAACTTGTCTCCAGATACGATAAGCAGATTTAATGATCTTGAATTTAGTTTTTTTTAAATAACTAGGCTCTAAGATTTTAACAAGACACCCATTAGCCTTCTCCCCCAGACCCAACGTAAATATTACTGAACTATGACAAACCAAAATTTCAGCACCCTCAACCACTACTAATGGACTTATAAATTGCAGAACAGATGCCCAATAATAAAACAAAAAATAAGGAATACCCCAGCCACCACGATTTTTGGGCAAGACAATCTACCTATAAGCCCTTCTCTGGTGTCTATAACCCCATAAAAACCTAGAGCTAATGCGCTCTAATTTTTTAAAGCAAGAACTCCGAAATTCTAGGGGGATTGTTCTGAACATGTAAAGTAGTTTGGGAAGTACGAGCATTTTTAAAATGTTTGATCTCCCATACAAGGATAAATGCAAATTGTCAAGTCTCTCCAAAGTGGTATTCAATTTAGTAAGAACTGGTTCCATATTTCGCGCAGGTATCGTATTAATAGGCAAAGAGATTTTAATGCCTAGATAAGTAAATTCAGAAACAGTTGGAATAATTGGAGGAGGTTCTTCCCCTATTACCGATATCTGGGTTTTAGAAATATTAAGCTAATAGCCCGAGAAAAGCCCAAAATTAGTGGCCAGGGACTCTATTGCTGGTAAAGCAGTGACAATGTTGCTGGAAACTTTGACAATGTCATCTGCGTACGCTAGGGCTCTATAATCCATTTGCTGTACATGAATGGGTTTGATGTCTGTGGTGCAATTTATTTTTTACAAAAACAGATCAATATATTAAGCAAATAACAGTGGCGAGCACGGACACCCCTACTGAGTACTGCAATTGATTATAAACGAGTCAGACTCTCGCCCCGATATCCGAACACAAGCAACTGGCAAAAGATAGAGATTTTATTGCCTGAAGCTTTGCGGGCCGAAGCCCTTTAATCTTAATACTTCCCACGTAAAGGGCCAAGAAACCCCGTTGAATGCCTTCCCGGCACAAAAACAGGGTTATGCCAAGGTTAGAATTAGATGCCTGTGCCCAGTCTATCAGTGCAATTATTCGTCGTACATGATCCGCAGTGCCTCGACCAGGGATAAAACCATGCTGATATTGTGAAACAAGAGTACCAATGATGTTAGATAATCGTACGGCCAGGATTTTTTAATAGATTCAATTAGGGAGATAGGTCTGTAGGAAGATGGAAGTGAAGCTTGTTTGCCTTTCTTTAAAAACACCGTAATAATTGATTTCTGCCAGGATAGAGGTGCATTACCCTTTTGTGCGGCTAAAAGAGTTGTCATAAGGTCCACTCTTAGCACAGAACGAAAAATTTGATAAAATTCTAGCGGGATCCATTATGGACCCACCGCCTTTCCTGTTGAAAGAGAATTTAAAGTGGCTTCTACCTCGTCCCATGTAATATCAGCTTCTAATTCTAACATATCATCAGGTATAAGTTAAATGATTTCAAAGTCTGCAGAACTTGATACCTTTATCTGCACTCACCTGAGTAACCTTGTCAGTATATAAGCTGCTGTAGAAGCTGCGGAAGACTTCCAGTACTTCAACTGGGTTAGAGCAGAGTCGGCCCTGCTCGTCCTGAATGCTGTTAATCCTATTGGACACTTCCTTTTGATGGAGTTTTTTTGGCTAAAACTCGACCAGAGTTTTATCCTGCTTATTAGATTTCAGATCTGTATGTTTGGATTTGAGCAGCTAATTTCGAAGCGAACTGTTGATAAAATTTCATTTTGGATACTGCAAGTTCTTAAGAAGTTTGTTCAGTATCATGGCTGTTACTAAGCTCAGTCATAAATTTGTTTTCTAAAAATCGAAGTTTATTCATCTCCTTAGTCAGTGCAGACCGTAATCTTAATTGGTTGTTAATTGAATAGCTCAGGGTTTCTCTGAGAGCGCCCGCATTGAAAGCATCCCAAACCATTTGGACAGACGCAGACCTACGATTAATCTTAAAGAAATCTGATATCCACTTGGACATCTGTTCGCAAAAATCGGGGTCCACCAATAATTTACGTTCGAACTACCAGGGTCTCAAGGGAGATCTATAGCCAGTTTCTAACTCTAATAAAATCGGGTTGTGATCCGAGATTATTTTAGGCTGGATATCAATCCTGGCAGAATTTGCGAGGTCAGCCGTCACAAAGAAGTAATCTAAGCGGACATGTTTTCGATGTGGTACAGAATAATAGGTGTTTCCTGGCGCTCCATTCCCTTTCATACACCAAACATCTACAAGCCCAAAGTCCTGTACTAGCCCCTTTGTTGCTTTAAAAGTTGTCCCTTTTCCCTGTATAATAGTAGTCGCTGGTTATATCTACCTTCCCAGGTAAATGGAGATTAAAGTCCCCACAAAGGATCAGGGGTGAGGGCCATTGGGCTAGTTCAATACTAAGGTTGTTCAGCATACAAGGATCATCAAGTTTAGGGCCGTAAATAGAGCATATGGTTACAACCCGACCATCTAACCACAATTCCACAATCACCCAGCGACCGCATAGATTCTCTTTCACCCGTTTACATTCCCCCCATCCATACATTTTCAGAACTGCCACCCCCCTGGTGGTGGTACCTTGTCGTGTACAGAAAACCAGCTCTAACCCCAGGTCTTTCAACCAGCCCCTGTTGTTCCAAGCAATGTAGGTTTCTTGTAAACATAGTAAATCTACTTTCATTGATGTAAGTATCTGACGGTAATCCCCCTTTTCTTTTTATCGTTTAGGCCGCAAATGTTCCATGAGCCGTCTACATATCTACCCATTGTCACAATGCGGTTGAGTTATCAAGTCTGAAATGACTTACTCCCTTCTGAGAATAAGCATAGGAATTGCTATTCCAAACAAGTCAAAACATTTAGTGAAGAAAATTTGAATCACACAGAAACCTGTTACTGTATAAGCACAAAAATATATTGTTCCTTGCCCCCCAACACCTCCCAAACGCCCTCCCCAATTATCCCACCTTGAAGCCCCTCCCCACCCACCCAAGCAAACACCCAAATAAGGCAAAGGGACTGTCTAGTCCCTATTGGTGATGGAGAGAAAGGACAAAATGACCCCCACCAAGAATAACTGAGAAAAAAGGAGAACTGTTAATCAAACAATTAACCCCTTAATAATACCTTCCAGACATCCCACTAAATTGATCCCAAGAATTCCTTTACGGCAATTTCTGAGATAAAAAATACTGTTTTATCCTTGAATATAATTTTAAGTTTTGCAGGATTTAATAAATACGTTTGCGGCCCCTTAGCTTGAAATTGAGGGATCAACTGGTGAAAATGCCATCTCAGCCGTACTGTGGCTTGGCAGCAGTCTGGGCGCACAAAGAATTTGCACCCCTGCCCCCGCCTCATGCGGTCTGGTCTAGCTAAGTCAAACAGGGATTCACAAAGTAAAAAATTGTTCAGACAGATTAAAATAGCTCTAGGCTTGCCCTCTACACCAGTCTTGCCCCAACGTATCCGAAAAGGGAATCTATGCACCCTCTGTAATTCGAGTTCCCACTTCCACTTAGAAAGATCTGGAAATGCTTCTGAAAACAGATTAATGACAAACTGGCGAATTTCTGTTCCTTCAATTCCTTCAGGTACACCTAAAATACGAAGGTTATTCCGCCTTGATCTGTTTTCTAAATCAGTCACTTTCCAGGTAAAGTCATCTCAAAGAAACCGAAGGGAAGATAAATCAGTTTTTTGTTGACTCATATCATCCTCAATTGTTGAAATTCTGCCCTCAACTTCACCAATCCTGGCAGAGATTTCCGTACCGTTCTTACTCATGCGGCGAACCGTATTCTGGAGTTTACGCACCGCACCCTGCAAACGGAGTCCTTCTGCCTTAGTCTCCTCCCGATGTGACATTATTGCCTGGTATATAGTAGCTAAGGTGAAGATCTCGGCAATGGTTGGAAGACGTACCGGCACGGCCCATGCAAGCTCCAGAAGGGAGGGGAACCATGCTTGTGCACGCCAAATCCGAGTGATCAGCACCAAAGAGGCCCATTGACGCCTGGCTTGGGCCGCCAATCGCTGGATAAATAGGAAAGGAGAGAAGACATAGACTTGAGTTGTCGACCAGTCTTGCAGGAAGGCATTCACCACCTCCGGATCTGGTCTTTAGCTGACATAGCGCACAAGTTGGGTGTTCCATCTGGAGGCAAAGAGGTCCACCTGGCAAGGACCCCAAAATGACATGAGAGCCTGAAATACTCTCGGGCATTGAGATATCTGGAGTTCCAGTCTGCCTCTAAGTTCATTGCTCCTGGAAGGTATTCCTCCATCACCGAGATCTGTAGTTGGAGGCAGTAATGCCAGAAGACCTTGGCTAATTCTGCCAGAGCCCGTGAACAGGTACTGCCTAACCGATCGACATATTGCACTACCGTCGTGTTGTCCATCCTCAACAGTACGCAGCAGGATATCGTGTCCCTCGTGAGGTATTGTATACCAAACAAGCCTGCCAGAAGCTCGAAGCAATTGTTGTGGAGGCTGAGTTCCTCCTCCGTCCATCTGCCTCCCATGGAGATCGAGCCGCATTTGGTTCCCCAACCCAGACGGCGGGTGTCCGACTTTTTCACCAGGTCTGGACGTGATCCAAAGATTGCCTGCCTGTTCCAGGCTTCCATGTGGTCTATCCACCTCTGCATCTCCGTCCTGACTTCCATCATGAAAGTCACCATCTCTGAATAAGTAAGGCCCCTCCGAAGGTGAGCTGTCTTCAGCCTCTGAAGAGCCCAGTAATGTAATGGGCCCGGGAAGATAGCTTGTATCGAGGACGATAATAAGCCAGCAATCTTGGCCAGTTGATGCCGCGAAATCCTGCCCCTCCGGGGTACCTTCCTCAGTTATTTTTTGATCTTGGTTATCTCCTGGTCGGGTAAGCTCAGGGTCGCCACCCTGGAGTCTATACAGAATCCTAGAAAGGTCATGGTGTTTTGGGGCGTCAGATCCAACTTCTATTGGTTTATGTCAAATCCCAGTTCTTGCAGGAAATGTATGGTGGTGTTTGGGTGGGCTATTAAGTGGTTCCTTGATTGATTCATCAGCAGAATGTCGTCCAGGTAGATTATTAATCTGATGTCAAGAGTCCGGAGGTACTTCACTACAGGCTTAAGGAGCTTAGTGAAGCACCAGTGTTCTGAAGATAGGCCGAACAGGAAAGTCCATAACTCAAATATTTGCCCTCTCTGTTCATATTGGAGATATCTGCAGTGAGGTGGGAAGATGGGAACCGTCAGGTAGGTGTCTTTTAGATCCAGATGTGCCAAACAGTCATCTTGAAGCAGCATGTTCCTGAGGAGGTTAATACCCTCAATTTTGAAGTGGCGATAGACCAGCCACCCGTTGAAAGACCTGAGGTTGATCACCAGGCGGAACCCCTGTCCCTCTTCTCTACTAGAAACAAGTTGCTGAGGAAGCCACTGGGATGAAGGTGGGAGAAGAATATAACACTCTTGGCCAGAAGGTCCTGTACCTCTTGTTTTATTAGGAACATCTCCTGGGTGGCAAAGGCCAGAAAGTGGGGTCTCTCTGTTTGTGACCGGGTTCCATAGAATTCTGTGTGGTACCCTTGGTCCACCGTTATATCTGCCCATTTGTGCACGAAAAGACGTAAATCCACCCCCCCATACAGAGAGGTGATAACAGAACAGGGCTTACCGTTGTATCCACTGTTATTGGATTCTCCTCGACGTTGATTAAGTTTCCCTCGACTGCCATTACGGGAGGGATGGAAGGTTCTTAGACGGCCATTGAGCCATCTCTTCTTCCTCTTTGAATGGGCACTGTTAGGGCCTTGGTATGATTGGCTTCCAGAGGAGCAACCTCTGCCTCTTCTGGCCCCTCCATAAACCCTCACCAGGAAGATCTTTTTTATTGAAGACTGAGCTTTGTCAAGGGCTGAGAACGTGGCGACTAACTTTCCTAGTCGCCGAACAGGGTAACCTGTGCTATCAGGCCTGCCTCTGAGGTTGGGAGTTCTCCCAGCTTAGTGTTGATTTTGATCAGAAGGGAGCAGCGTTGTTATGCTGAGAGGGCGCAGTTGGGGTTGCCCAGGAGGCAGATCGCTCTCTGCGCCCAGCATGCAATGTCCTCTGAGGGGAGAGGATTCCCTGACTGTCTAGCCTGTTCCGCTAGTTTGATGATCTTGGTTAAGGGCCCCACCATGTCCAGGAGCCTGTTCTGGCAGGCTCGCCATGACCTGTCTACCCCTATCTTAGGATGCCTCATGTACTTGGCGAAGAAGGTGCATCATTAGGGAGTTATCTCTGGGGTCGCCGTCACCTTATAGCGAAGGGAAGGTCTGGGGCATTCCACCCTTAGGCTTGCCCTAACTTCTTTACTGAGAGGCTGGCGGATCTTGCTCGCTACACACACCTCCACTTTCTGCTCCGGGACCCACTCTGCGGAGTGTGGTTGATAGATCCCGCTGGGTTGAACATGTCACTAAGGGCATTGTCTACCTCAGCAGAGTCTGAACAGGTTGAATATGGGTGCCAGAATCTGCCTGAGTCTTGTGCCTCATCGGAGGCGGCTTCGTCATCCTCAAATTCACCCTCATATCGGGGAACCCCTCTTTGGGATTGAAATCCATTACAAAGTGGAGAAGTGTGGCTCAGGGGTTAGAGGCGGCAGACTGCGGATAGCTGTGAGCTATATAAGCTCAAATACATACATTTACAAAGTCATCGCCCATTACTTCAGTGAAACGACTAAAGCCTTACAGGTGCCCCGTGTTACGCTTGCTGGCCTTGTGTGTGGGGACTGAGGTCACCCCACTAGACCCAGCCCCACTGTCCCGCAGAATACCCCTGTATACATGAGCTGTTAGTTTGGCGGAGGGGAAGCGCTTGAGAAATGGCTTGGGGAAAGAACTTATCCATCTCTTCAGGAGGGCGTCGTTGGGGGGCCAAACCTCCTCATAGGCACATGAGGGTGCATAGTCGTGTTCCCTATGGGATTACATCTTCTTTAAGGGTAAGAGCACCAACACGTCCTAAGGTATATAAATGGGCAGACCCCTCACTGGTGCTCAGAAGTGGTGTCCCAGGCAGTAACCAATTTCAGGGGTGTTCGCTGCCTGCCTACTGCACTTGCTGTGTGTCACCACACAAAAGTTTTAATTGGGCTTAGCCCTGTTTGTCTTACCGCCTCCGTGGTGTCGGGTGAGGGTTGGAGAGAGGAGGCACACAGCGGGAGTACACTTCACCTCTCTTCAACGGTACGTGCTGCCTGAATGCTGACAGAGCTGCTCCACGGTGCGATGAATGGGTTGGGAGGTGCGAAAGAGTGCCACGTAGCGCACCAGTGCGGTACTAGCTCGTCCCGCTTGGGCAGTTTGCCTACTGCGCGTGGAGCCTGAAGCAATGAGGCAGTATCCAAAACAAAGCGGAGCGAAAGCTCATGTAGCAAGACAATCATTTTTTTTAATAAGCAGTAAAATTAATAACGCTACACCAGAAATGCCCACTATCCCTCTAACTATAGTCAGGAAGGAATCTAAAGGAGACTTAACTGACATCGTGCAGTGAAGAAAGAGGAAGGCCTGCGATGTGTTGTGTTATATACACTATTTGAGTCCTAATGGATTGGACTATTGGTGACCATGGTTACTCCCTGTGGTTCATGGGAGTTGTAGTATTGTTGCTGTGTTGCTTTTACTTTTACCTTTGAACTTGCTATTAATAAAGAGTGAAGAAAGATATGCGTAATTCTCACTTCCTGTCCTGCCATAGAATTCCCATGTCTGGAAGAAAACTGTATTCATGGCCCAGGTTGTATCCACGCTAGGTTAGACTCTTTAGAGGCTGCGCCCTCTCTGCAAGGCTGTCCATACAGTCTATACTCCGTGACAAAATCCGATACTCCCACAAGAACTGCTATAGGAAGAATGTCTTTTCTACGTGCATGCACAACTGTGACAAGTTGTAATGCGCAGTTGTAAGTGGCCTTTACTACACATATGTCATGTTCCACGCATGAGCACTTGTGATTCATCATATCTTGCAATGCGCAGTTGTTCATGATCAAGTTCCTCTTGACCGATGCACGTGCTTCAGTCTTGCGTGTCCAGGGGAATAACAGTGTCTGAGGTCACTGCTGTGCCCTCTGTGCGAGACTCACGCAGGCTGGCCTCGACAGTCTACACTCCGTGCCTCGCTCCTCCCAGGTTGTGTTCTCTCTCTTTATTCATTTATGGGTTGCTATATAACGCAAACTTTACCCAGAGGTGTCGGCGCACTTACAATAGAGCAAAGTAAATTGCATAAGGCAGGACAGTGGCATGGTAGTAGGTGAAACTACTTATAGAACAGTTACTCTCACTGCCAAACCGCCCCTTCCTTTCCACCAGCTGTCTACCCTCTGTGCCAGGCCACCCCTTCTTTAGGCTGTCTACTCACTCTGCCAGAATGCCCCTCCCTCTCCACAGCCCAACTGCCCTCGGTACCAGGCTGCCCCTCCCTCTCCACCAGCTGTCTACCCTCTGTGCCAGGCCATCCCTTTCCATTGGCTGCCTTTCCTCTGTGCTAGGCCACACCTCTCTGAGGCTGTCTACCATCTGTGCCAGGCTACCTCTCCCTCTCCTCCAGCTGTCTACCCTCTGTGCCTGCTGACCCTCCCTCAGGCTGTCTACCCTCTGTGCTAGGCTGCCCTTCCCCTCAGGCTGTCTACTCTCTGTGCCAGGCTGCCCCTCCCTACCTACAGGCTGTCTGCCCTCCGTGCCAGGCCGCCCCTCCTCTTCGGCTGTCTACCCACACACTTTTCATTCTGGGGCGCACTATAGACTCTCCCACCTGTACTACTGTTTGGTACCTGCGGAACAAGCCGCCTACATCCAAAAAATGAAGCACCTAGCTAGGGGCATATCTGACCACTCCCCAGATTGGGTCTAAGTGGGAAGGATAGCGCTGATTAACTCTTGGTACCTACGTGATCCCACAATCCGCAAAACCCTTATCAAAGCCACAGACAATTTATTTTCCTACAATGTGCAGTCCGTGTCCTCCTCCCAGTCCTTATGAGAAGCATTCAAGACTGTAATTCGGGGTCAGGCTTTATCATTAATTACTGGAATGAAGAAATATCAACAAAAAGAGGTCCTAGACATTGAGGCTGAAATTTATAGGTTGGAGAGCGATCTAGTGAGTCTGAAACAACACGACTACAAAGCTCTAGTTATGGACAGGGCCACTACACTGGGTAGGGAGCGACAGGATAAGGTTTATGACCTGGGAGATAAAGCAGGGAAACTCATAGCATGGCTAGACAGGAGGGAATGGGCAAGCAGACTGGTCCCAGAACTCCGGGTTGATGGGGACGTCGTTCTCACTGAACCACAAGACATAGTTGACCGATTCGCCAGCCAATTCGAGACCGTCTACAAGATAGTCACCACATACTCTGAAGAGGACCCTCAGGAATTGTTGTGAGACATTAAGCTCCCCAGCCCCTCCTCAGAAGACCGAGATTTCATGGATAGTGACTTAACAACAAAATAGATAGCTCAAGCAATCCGTTCCTTAGATTCAGGGAAAGCCCTTGGGCCCAATGGCATCCCCATTGAGTTATACAAATTGCAACCAGATAAACTTGCACCTTATCTAAAAACCATGTTTGAAGAATCCAGAGAAATCAGAATACTGCCCCAGGAGCAGAGCATAGCCACCATATTCACCATACATAAAGAGGGAAAACCAAAGACTGACTGCACCTCCTACAGGCCAATTTCTCTTCTAAACATCAAGCCTAAAATCCTGGCCAAACTTCTAGCCAATCACACCGATCAATCCGGCTTCATGCCACACAGAAATACAGCTTTGAACCTTCGCAGAGTCCACAGGGTTTTGGATAGGCCACACACTATCCAAGGACCAACTGTGATTGTAACCTTAGATGCAACCATGGCTTTTGACACTATTGAATGGCCATACTTCGGGCGGTCCTGGCCAAGATGAGTTTTGGCCCAAAATATATTCAATGGGTACTAGTCTTATACCAGGAGCCCTTGGCCCAAGTGGTGGTCAACAATAAATTATCAGTGACATTCCTACTTGGTCAAGGCACCCATCAGAGTTGCCCACTTTCACCACTTCTCTTCGACCTTGCCCTGGAACCATTGGCAGCCTGGATCCAATGGGATCCTATGATACAAGGTGTGCGATGGTCCCCAGACTTAGAAGATCACATCTCGCTTTATGCGGATGACATTTTGCTCTATTTGGCTTACCGCACGAAATCGCTCAAAGTAGTATTGGATATTCTAGCTGTGTTTGGCAGATTCTCTGGTTTTACGGTCAACTGGAATAAGTCCCTATTGTTCGCTCTCCGGGGGGGATCCACCCATCCCCTGAGGGACTGCCCAATTCAAATTAACACTATGGGCTTGAAATATTGGGGAATTGTTATCTCTCTTGATCCTACAGTCCGTTACGCTCAAAACCTTCTTCCGCTTTGCGTAAGCTTAAAACAGACATTGCCAGCTGGAAATTCACCCCCCTCTTACTCCTGGGCAGAGCCACCCTATTCAAAATGATGTCTTTGCACAGGTTCCTCTATGTATTACAGAACACTCTAGAACCTGTACCGACACACTACTTTAAAGAAGTTGAACATCTCCAGAGGGACTTGTTGTGGGATGGCAAACCTTGCAGCGCCCTCAATAAATTGACACTAAACTGGTACGATGGGGGCATTAGCCTCCCAGATATTAAAAAATATTCCTGGGCTGCACATTTAGCGGCCATTAATCATGGAACATACAGCCGTATTGATGATCCCGGCTAAGCCATGTATAGATGGCATCTTCCGAGAAGCAACTATAACAGGGCATTATATTCACAACCCAACAGGAACACCTTGAAGGGCCCCACCAATCATGACGTCCGCATTTGGCATGACGCCACTAATTCTCTCGGATGGGGACAGAAAATGACTTTGGCCACCCCGCTTTGGGATTCTGAGAAGCTGAACAGTCTATGGAAGTCAAAGGGGTTCAATAGGTGGGACCTTATTGGCATTTTCCATTTGGGGAGAGGGAGGGGTCAAATCCTTCCACACACTACAGACTGAATACAAGCTGGCAGGCACCAAATGTGTCCGATATACACATATCTTGCATTCACTCCTGTCTCATCTTCTTAAGCGGACCTCACTTCCCAAAGCCTCACACTTAGAGGACAGAATTTTAGATGCTCATCTGCCCGAAAAAACTATCTCCTTAATATACGAGAAACTAATTAATAAAATGGCAGATCCCCTCCAATCACTGCGGGAGAAGTAGAGGCGAGATGGGGTTGAAATAGATGACGAGGACTGGCAAAAGGCTGTGTCCTCCCCTAGAGTGGTTGCCATTCCAGGGCGCCTCAGGTTGGTGCAGCTTAAAATCTTCCATAGACTATATATCGCTGGGCCCCAATTGGTGCTTATGGGAAGATCCGATAAAGGAGAATGTAAGTGGCGCTGTGGCCATATGGGGACATTCATGCATATCATCTGTATTGTTTATTGAAACGGATGTATGTTTAATAAAATGATTTATAAAAAAAAAGTATTAAATCATTTTAAATTAGTCTTTAGAAAATGTAAAAGGTTGATGTTTGAATTGCCACTCGGGCAAAAAGTCCAATTTGTCCATTCATAGAAGTTGCTTTACTACAAGCAGAAGAGGGCCATGTCTTTTTCAGTGAAAGTGTCAATGTAGCAAATGTTCCAAATGTTGTTTGTTTATTTATGAGAAAAAGAAGAAGCCAAATTCTTTCCCAGCAAAAGATGAGCCAATTTTAGATTGAGTGTCCTGGCTGGGAGATGCAACAATATCGGTGTTTGCTACTGCAGATGACAAGTCTAACACCTCGCATCGTATGTCAATCACACATAGATGATATTACGTACTGCCAACAGCCGGTGCTAGGGCAGCTTGTGCGGTAGTTGATACCAGAGTGCCTGTGGAGGAGGCAACACCTAAGTCAGCAGGAGCAAACGGCACCTGTGGGTTCTCAAGGAATGCAGCCATCAGTATAGGAATACGCAGTAATGGGACAATCAGGATTCCTGCAATTAATACCAGGATAAGCGGAAGATTTATATTAGTGAGCAACCCAAAATACCCTTGAGGGCTTGGGTAAATATATGGAAAGGTATGAAGTGCCTTCAAGGGAATTTATTTATACAAATAACTTTTGAAAGTGATTTAAAGAAACTTATGAAGACAATTTAATGGTCCTCTAGTGAAATCAATTCTAAATGTAACTATCTGTTAATCTAGATAAGGAGTACACACTGTTATACCACATAAAAAAATATAAAAGAACAAAACACTATTAACTTCACTAAGTACATTTAACCCATTGTTGACACTGTTGAATCTCATGACGAGATATGCTTCTTTGCGCAAAAGTGCAGCCTCAATGTCTTGTGATTGGTGTTTGGGATCAACCCATGTAAGGACTGTCCACCTAAAATCATTTTCACCATGGTTGTGGCTCATGAAATGTTCCACCATGGGTGCAGAAATAACTTTTTTCTTAATTCTAGAGCGGTGTTGTGTAATCCGCTTACACAACACCGCTCTAGCATTAAGAAAAAGTTATTTCAGTGCAAATCAGCAACAATACACGTTCCCGTCCGTAGGCTTACTACAATTCCCATAAATCTTAGCAGCACCGGCCCCTGCAAGCCTTGATTGACGTCCGTGGCCACGTGACTGAAGGGTTTAGCTTTTAACATTTCACTCGCGTTTGCTCGCTGCAGCCTTCGCATCATTGCTTGAGTCAATTGCGCGACAGCATTGAGTCACGGTAAGACTCTGCCGCTCTCTTCAAACACCACGCTAACTCCGTTTTAATTACGGGCTTTAGGTAATTATTCATTCATGTTTTCTTTAGGAATAAATCAGACAGCGGAACAAAAAGTCTTCCTTTGACACTCGGAGTATACACTGCACCGAGGGTCCTATTTAACGGTAAGACGCCGGATTGATTTTTATCAACAAGCTAAACCCGGCAGTTTTCACTCTGTGTTTCATTGCGGTATAGACCGCCATTCATTGGCCTGTTGTGCTTGTTTCTTTTCTAGGACGCCTCACGGCAACAACCCCTTTAACAACAATCAAAGTAACAAACAAGTAAGCGTTTTTAATGTTCTTCCGCCTTTCACTTTGTTACTTCATTAGTCGATCATCGCGCTAAGAACAATTTAAATTCTTTTTGTAGATGGCCTAAGGGGACCTAATACTGGAAATAATTATCCAACATTTGACTCGTGGAGTCCGGTTGGAAATCAGATTTCAAGGTAAATTCACTTTCCCACATTTTAACAAACATTATTGGAGCCAGCCCTTAAGCAGAATACCATCATTCACCACATGAATCTCGCTCTCTCGCAGGTTGATTTCCACGGTTGTTCGATGACATTTCAATAAAGAAACATGTAGATCAGTCTGTATTGGTCACATAAGGTATGTCGCATCGTTTGATGCAATCATTTGAAAAAGCACTTTTCCATCATTTAAAAGGTGAACCCTTTTTAAACAAATTTCCCCTTTCCTTTCCTTCACACAGTACCTGCGGATACAATTCCTTGCCCTGATGAGAATCCAATGATTAGAACATTAGGATTCGAAACGCGTCGGCACTAAATCAGGCATTCAGTCATTCATGCTTGTCAAAAATTGATTGTTTTGACTATCATTCCTGTTGCTAAGTACATAAACCACTGCAATAATATTGTAACAGGATTTTGGGTTGTGTAATGAATAGTACTTACCCCCTGAAACTTAATGCACTGACTTAATGACATCGCCCTTGTACTGTCTTTTCTGACAATGGTTTTATGATTGTTGGTAATATTTTTCGTAAAAGCACATTTGTATGGTTTGTCTATTTACTTTCTTCTACACATTAATTGTATTGTATGTTGTTTTTGCTTTTTCCTTCTAAAAATTCGTGTTGGGCTTAAAGTGAAGTTGACAATGTATTTTCCTCGCCCCTAAATGTGAAACATACAACGAAAAAATCAATGACATAAATAAATGTCTGGGTTAATCCTATTGGACACTTCCTTTTCATGGAGTTTTTTTGGCTAAAACTCGACCAGAGTTTTCTCCTGCTTATTAGATTTCAGATCTGTATGTTTGGATTTGAGCAGCTAATTTCGATGCGAAATGTTGATAAACTTTCATTTTGGATACTGCAAGTTCTTAAGAAGTCTGTTCAGTATCATGGCTGTTACTAAGCTCAGTCATAAATTTGTTTTCTAAAAATTGAAGTTTATTCATCTCCTCAGTCAGTGCAGACCGTAATCTTAATTGTTTGTTAATTGAATAGCTCGGGGTTTCTCTGAGAGCGCCAGCTTTGAAAGCATCCCAAACCATTTGGACAGACGCAGACCTACGATTAATCTTAAAGAAATCTGATATCCACTTGGACATCTGTTCGCAAAAATCGGGGTCCACCAATAATTTACGTTCGAACTACCAGGGTCTCAAGGGAGATCTATAGCCAGTTTCTAACTCTAATAAAATCGGGTTGTGATCCGAGATTATTCTAGGCTGGATATCAATCCTGGCAGAATTTGCGAGGTCAGCCGTCACAAAGAAGTAATCTAAGCGAACATGTTTTCGATGTGGTACAGAATAATAGGTGTTTCCTGGCGCTCCATTCCCTTTTATACACCAAACATCTACAAGCCCAAAGTCCTGTACTAGCCCCTTTGTTGCTTTAAAAGTTTGTCCCTTTTTCCCTGTATAAAAGTAGTCGCTGGTTATATCTACATTCCCAGGTAAATGGAGATTAAAGTCCCCACAAAGGATCAGGGGTGAGGGCCATTGGGCTAGTTCAATACTAAGGTTGTTCAGCATACAAGGATCATCAAGTTTAGGGCCGTAAATAGAGCATATGGTTACAACCCGACCATCTAACCACAATTCCACAATCACCCAGCGACCGCATGGATTCTCTTTCACCCGTTTACATTCCCCCATCCATACATTTTCAGAACTGCCACCCCCCTGGTGGTGGTACCTTGTCGTGTACAGAAAACCAGCTCTAACCCCAGGTCTTTCAACCAGCTCCTGTTGTTCCAAGCAATGTAGGTTTCTTGTAAACATAGTAAATCTACTTTCATTGATGTAAGTATCTGACGGTAATCCCCCTTTTCTTTTTATCGTTTAGGCCGCAAATGTTCCATGAGTCGTCTACATATCTACCCATTGTCACAATGCGGTTGAGTTATCAAGTCTGAAATGACTTGCTCCCTTCTGAGCATAAGCATAGGAATTGCTATTCCAAACAGGTCAAAACATTTAGTGAAGAAAATTTTAATCACACAGAAACCTGTTACTGTATAAGCACAAACATGTATTGTTCCTTGCCCCCCAACACCTCCCAAACGCCCTCCCCAATTATCCCACCCTGAAGCCCCTCCCCACCCACCTAAGCAAACACCCAAATAAGGCAAAGGCACCGATTAGTCCCTATTGGTGATGGAGAGAAAGGACAAAATGACCCCCACCAAGAATAACTGAGAAAAAAGGAGAACTGTTAATCAAACAATTAACCCCTTAATAATACCTTCCAGACATCCCACTAAATTGATCCCAAGAATTCCTTTACGGCAATTTCTGAGATAAAAAATACTGTTTTATCCTTGAATATAATTTTAAGTTTTGCAGGATTTAATAAATACGTTTGCGGCCCCTTAGCTTGAAATTGAGGGATCAACTGGTGAAAATGCCATCTCAGCTGTACTGTGGCTTGGCAGTAGTCTGGGCGCACAAAGAATTTGCACCCCTGCCCACGTCTCATGCGGTCTGGTCTAGCTAAGTCAAACAGGGATTCACGAAGTAAAAAATTGTTCAGACAGATCAAAATAGCTCTAGGCTTGCCCTCTACACCAGTCTTGCCCCAACGTATCTGAAAAGGGAATCTATGCACCCTCTGAAATTCGAGTTCCCACTTCAACTTAGAAAGATCTGGAAATGCTTCTGAAAACAGATTAATGACAAATTGGCGAATTTCTGTTCCTTCAATTCCTTCATGTACACCTAAAATACGAAGGTTATTCCGCCTTGATCTGTTTTCTAAATCAGTCAGTTTCCAGATAAAGTCATCTCAAAGAGACCGAAGGGAAGATAAATCAGTTTTTTGTTGACTCATATCATCCTCAATTGTCCAAATTCTGCCCTCAACTTCACCAATCCTGGCAGAGATTTCCGTACCGTTCTTACTCATGTGGCGAACCGTATTCTGGAGTTTACACACCGCACCCTGCAAACGGAATCTGCCTTAGTCTCCTCCCGATGTGACATTATTGCCTGGTATATAGTAGCTAAGGTGATGTTGTTCTGCATTGTCTCAGTGGAGCACAAACCTTCTCCCTGTACTCCTTCAATGACAGCCCGACTCTCGTTGGACCCTGCACCATAAGAATGGGGCAGCAAAGGAGATCCATCGTTAAAATCTGAGAGAACTTTATGGGAGATTATCTGAGGGACATCCTTCAGTTTTCTAACTGTATTAATATCTTCAAGAACCAGAAGACTGTTTTCATCTTCGTCCGGAGGGGCTGAGCTGGTCACGCTTCTTTCATTGGCCTAGTCCCCTTGAGTGCTCCCATTCTCAGAGTTATTAGAGAGGTCTGACATAAAGAAGAAGTTTGCACCAGAGTCGTCAGAGTCCGGTTCTATTAGCACTGTTGGTGCTGTTGTACTACCGTTCTCACATGGAACATTATCCACCTGCTGCGCGCTACTGGAGTCAGCAGTTCCCAGAGCAACATTGTCAGAATACTCCACTTCTCTCTAAATACCCTCCTGCTCCTGCTCTTCCTCCTGTGAGCCAGGTAGGTTTTTTTGTGCTGAGGAGATACCGATAGTTGACTCAATTAACTCAGATGTTGGACTAATAGCAAGTAGGGCTGAATTGCTATTACCTGAAAGACCGGCACAATCATGTATCCCTATTACTGTTTCAACACTAGGAAATGTCTTACCTCTGACTGAGGGTTGACTCTTTTTAAACATACCCGGGATCTTCTTTGGGGCACCAACATTGTCTTTGCCAGACACAGCCCAGGGGGAAGAGAGTGTATTTTCTAGGATAGAGCAACTGTTAGAGCCCACTTCTTGCTCGGGCCATTAAGGACACCCGCCGGTGTCAAAGCATGAGCTGGGGCTGGAGAAGGTGCTGCATTCGCTGCCATGGCTGCTGTGGTCGAGTCTTTGGCCCCTTCGGGACAGCACTAGGCTTTTTCGGACCCATTATTTTCGTAGGGCCCAAACTGCAACTCCGGTCCTGGTTTTCCACTGCGTTTGTTGGTGGTACAATGTTCTCCTGAAGCAAGCAAGAGCCCCACACTGAGCTGCTCGACTCTGTGGTTTGTGAGGCGGCAAACGCTGTAGAACAAGCACCGGATGGGAGAGAATCCCTCGCCGCATCGATCAGTGCATCGCTTGACTGCGGCGTCAGCCCAGGAGCCGCTACGATTCTCTACCGTCGCAGCCCGGAACTCTCTGTCGTAGCGCCTGCCACCAAGCTCCGGTAAGCAGTAATGAGGGTTGCACGCCGACAGCGCAACTGATAAAGTTGTGCCAGATAAAAGAGGAGCATTACTGGGAAGGCTCCAAAGCAGGTTTTAAACGAAGACCTCACGATTATCAGGATTTTGGCATCAATCCTGCATAGCGAGTGTTTTGGTCACCGGCAGACAGCTCTCCCTCAGGTCGGGGATGTAGAGGGGTTGGACCGGTGAGAAGCACCTCTCGCCTGCCTCACTCGGACACGGTCGTGTCCGCAATCTTGCCTCCTGATTCCTAAGATTCCTTGATGTATTCCCTACCCATCTTTTCATATTTGCCTGCCTGCTTTTGTCCAAGGCAATACTGAAACTGGAAAGTAGTGACCGGGAGCGTTATGTGGCCATGGGTGAGACATTCTGTAGCCGGTGATTCTGCTACGGTGAATACTAATCTGTCCAGTTTTCAATACTAAGAATTGTATATTTTGTTACCTTTTGCGCCATTTCTACATGTTGATCTGTTAGATTATATTCAGAAAACAGAGACGTACTGTTAATAAAACAGCAAGGCAACAGCCTGCACGCAAAGATTGCAGCGTCCAGCCTAACAACATAACAGAAAGTAACTGAGATGCAGTGTTGCAACATGGCCAAATCTTGTTCCAATATGTCGATCGCAGAAGATACAATGTTGCCTAAGGAATTTATTCTGGAGGTCAATGTTGTTAACCCATTATCTACTACTGCCAAAGATTTTTCTAAATGTATACGGTCAATTTCCCGTATTTTCTCTGTGACCTTTTGTTGGGATATTTTCCATATTTCATTGAAGGCAGGGTAAACGCCGGCATATATGAAACGTTCTGACGTGGCTTCCTGGGACCTAGTAAAAATTACCAAAGATCCACATCCTCTGTAAGTAAGGATAAGTGTTGTTTCACTTAGGTGTATGTTGAGGTTCCTAGCCAATCAAGGCACAACTTCCCAACACTGTAGGATGTCACTACACCCGGATGTTGTCTTTGTAAATAACGTGGATCTGGCCTATGGATATTAAACCCTTCGGTTCTACCCAAGAATTTAACTGACAACTATTGGTGTCTGTGGGCCAAATCAACGATTTCCTCCAATCGAGATCTGATCTATTGTATTGAATGATGTCATCTAATGTAACTATTTCTTGTGATGTATTGTTATCCTTGGTGTGTAATGTGTTGGCACCGAGGTGTGTTCAGGTCTTTGATCTTGGCTAGTCCAAGGCAAGACTGTTGTTGCACTGTCTCCTTCAAAAACACGATCTGCTGAGGGATGAGGCATACTCTAAATAAAGCTTTCATCCCCTGAACTTGCCAGTCTCTAGTATCCCAGACTGATTTTAGGTCCGTAGTCTCTTTCCTAAGGTCGAACCCGTGTTGAGACAGCTTGGTAATAAAGGTAGCAGAGTAAATCTGTTTCGTATCTCTAAGTATATTTTTCTGTGCTGATGTAGGTGCAACCTTATCGTAATATGAGGCTGGGTGAGACATATTAAACCCTGAAAAATATGGAAACTTGTGCACGAATATTTTTGAACTGTCCTTTGGCGGTATTGGTCAATGTTCCCACTGGTTTTATGTGAAGACATTTCTAGGTGTCGCGGATTTATGGAAAAAAGTATGACCATAATGTTGATAACAATACATAAATTTATAATCTGATGAGCTTTCCAATGTTTCACTACTGGAAAATCCAGCAGATCTTTCTAAATCAGACAACATGTTATTTACAGTTTCAAAGTCCCAATCATCGGAAAATGTACTTGAGGTAATATCACTTAACGATATTCTATACAAATGTAGAATTTTTAAAAGTTCAGTCGGGCCAAATATGTCGAAATCAACTTTGTCCCACACTATACCATCCGGTACAGGCACTGCTGTAATGTTCACTGAAGACAAGTCTCTTTGTTCTTGATGAGAAGATGGATGTGGTGTTAAAACTAAATTCACGTTTTGGGCTGTAGAGCTTTGCCGAAGAGGTTAGCATCCCAGCTTCTGCGGCAGTCCCGCCCACTTCCCCACGACAAAAGGGAGCGAGCAGAGCAGACGCCAGTAGCCAACACAAAACACTACGGGGGCAGTAACCAGAGCCCTGTCCGGACACAGTAACGCCCGCACTTCTGTTCTGATTATTTTTAAATTGCCTGACTAGCTTTATAACTGTTGTAAAATGCCTGCTTTTATTTTGCAAACACAACAGTGATGGACAGAATGTGGATCAATGTCACACATTCACCCCAGTCCAAAGATCTGGGCCCAAATCCATTGTTTTTCCACTCCACACCACCCTGGGTTAGACAATGGCGATATGCAAATCAGCGCTGACCCTGTGCCCCATGGGAACAGTCCAGTCCGAACTACAAAAGCCATGTCCTTCCCAGAACGGAATCAAGCATCCGAGGACCGGCCCGGTTTCGAGGTAACACCTCTCATCAGCCCGGCTAGCTTGACTCCAGTGGTGTGGAGTGCCTGGGACTCACGTCTGAGCATCCCCAGTACACTTAGAGCGGTAATTGCAAACACAACAGTGATGGACAGAATGTGGATCAATGTCACACATTCACCCCAGTCCAAAGATCTGGGCCCAAATCCATCGTTTTTCCACTCCACACCACCCTGGGTTAGACAATGGCGATATGCAAATCAGCGCTGACCCTGTGCCCCATGGGAACAGTCCAGTCCGAACTACAAAAGCCATGTCCTTCCCAGAACGGAATCAAGCATCCGAGGACCGGCCCGGTTTCGAGGTAACACCTCTCATCAGCCCGGCTAGCTTGACTCCAGTGGTGTGGAGTGCCTGGGACTCACGTCTGAGCATCCCCAGTACACTTAGAGCGGTAATTGCAAACACAACAGTGATGGACAGAATGTGGATCAATGTCACACATTCACCCCAGTCCAAAGATCTGGGCCCAAATCCATCGTTTTTCCACTCCACACTACCCTGGGTTAGACAATGGCGATATGCAAATCAGCGCTGACCCTGTGCCCCATGGGAACAGTCCAGTCCGAACTACAAAAGCCATGTCCTTCCCAGAACGGAATCAAGCATCCGAGGACCGGCCCGGTTTCGAGGTAACACCTCTCATCAGCCCGGCTAGCTTGACTCCAGTGGTGTGGAGTGCCTGGGACTCACGTCTGAGCATCCACAGTACACTTAGAGCGGTAATTGCAAACACAACAGTGATGGACAGAATGTGGATCAATGTCACACATTCACCCCAGTCCAAAGATCTGGGCCCACATCCATCGTTTTTCCACTCCACACCACCCTGGGTTAGACAATGGCGATATGCAAATCAGCGCTGACCCTGTGCCCCATGGGAACAGTCCAGTCCGAACTACAAAAGCCATGTCCTTCCCAGAACGGAATCAAGCATCCGAGGACCGGCCCGGTTTCGAGGTAACACCTCTCATCAGCCCGGCTAGCTTGACTCCAGTGGTGTGGAGTGCCTGGGACTCACGTCTGAGCATCCCCAGTACACTTAGAGCGGTAATTGCAAACACAACAGTGATGGACAGAATGTGGATCAATGTCACACATTCACCCCAGTCCAAAGATCTGGCCCCAAATCCATAGTTTTTCCACTCCACACCACCCTGGGTTAGACAATGGCGATATGCAAATCAGCGCTGACCCTGTGCCCCATGGGAACAGTCCAGTCCGAACTACAAAAGCCATGTCCTTCCCAGAACGGAATCAAGCATCCGAGGACCGGCCCGGTTTCGAGGTAACACCTCTCATCAGCCCGGCTCGCTTGACTCCAGTGGTGTGGAGTGCCTGGGACTCACGTCTGAGCATCCCCAGTACACTTAGAGCGGTAATTGCAAACACAACAGTGATGGACAGAATGTGGATCAATGTCACACATTCACCCCAGTCCAAAGATCTGGGCCCAAATCCATCGTTTTTCCACTCCACACCACCCTGGGTTAGACAATGGCGATATGCAAATCAGCGCTGACCCTGTGCCCCATGGGAACAGTCCAGTCCGAACTACAAAAGCCATGTCCTTCCCAGAACGGAATCAAGCATCCGAGGACCGGCCCGGTTTCGAGGTAACACCTCTCATCAGCCCGGCTAGCTTGACTCCAGTGGTGTGGAGGGCCTGGGACTCACGTCTGAGCATCCCCAGTACACTTAGAGCGGTAATTGCAAACACAACAGTGATGGACAGAATGTGGATCAATGTCACACATTCACCCCAGTCCAAAGATCTGGGCCCAAATCCATCGTTTTTCCACTCCACACCACCCTGGGTTAGACAATGGCGATATGCAAATCAGCGCTGACCCTGTGCCCCATGGGAACAGTCCAGTCCGAACTACAAAAGCCATGTCCTTCCCAGAACGGAATCAAGCATCCAAGGACCGGCCCGGTTTCGAGGTAACACCTCTCATCAGCCCGGCTAGCTTGACTCCAGTGGTGTGGAGTGCCTGGGACTCACGTCTGAGCATCCCCAGTACACTTAGAGCGGTAATTGCAAACACAACAGTGATGGACAGAATGTGGATCAATGTCACACATTCACCCCAGTCAAAAGATCTGGGCCCAAATCCATCGTTTGTCCACTCCACACCTCGGATGCTTGATTCCGTTCTGGGAAGGACATGGCTTTTGTAGTTCGGACTGGACTGTTCCCATGGGGCACAGGGTCAGCGCTGATTTGCATATCGCCATTGTCTAACCCAGGGTGGTGTGGAGTGGAAAAACGATGGATTTGGGCCCAGATCTTTGGACTGGGGTGAATGTGTGACATTGATCCACATTCTGTCCATCACTGTTGTGTTTGCAATTACCGCTCTAAGTGTACTGGGGATGCTCAGACGTGAGTCCCAGGCACTCCACACCACTGGAGTCAAGCTAGCCGGGCTGATGAGAGGTGTTACCTCGAAACCGGGCCGGTCCTCGGATGCTTGATTCCGTTCTGGGAAGGACATGGCTTTTGTAGTTCGGACTGGACTGTTCCCATGGGGCACAGGGTCAGCGCTGATTTGCATATCGCCATTGTCTAACCCAGGGTGGTGTGGAGTGGAAAAACTATGGATTTGGGCCCAGATCTTTTGACTCGGGTGAATGTGTGACATTGATCCACATTCTGTCCATCACTGTTGTGTTTGCAATTACCGCTCTAAGTGTACAGGGGATGCTCAGACGTGAGTCCCAGGCACTCCACATCACTGGAGTCAAGCTAGCCTGGCTGATGAGAGGTGTTACCTCGAAACCGGGCCGGTCCTCGGATGCTTGATTCCGTTCTGGGAAGGACATGGCTTTTGTAGTTCGGACTGGACTGTTCCCATAGGGCACAGGGTCAGCGCTGATTTGCATATCGCCATTGTCTAACCCAGGGTGGTGTGGAGTGGAAAAACGATGGATTTGGGCCCAGATCTTTGGACTGAGGTGAATGTGTGACATTGATCCACATTCTGTCCATCACTGTTGTGTTTGCAATTACCGCTCTAAGTGTACTGGGGATGCTCAGACGTGAGTCCCAGGCACTCCACACCACTGGAGTCAAGCTAGCCGGGCTGATGAGAGGTGTTACCTCGAAACCGGGCCGGTCCTCGGATGCTTGATTCCGTTCTGGGAAGGAGATGGCTTTTGTAGTTCGGACTGGACTGTTCCCATGGGGCACAGGGTCAGCGCTGATTTGCATATCGCCATTGTCTAACCCAGGGTGGTGTGGAGTGGAAAAATGATGGATTTGGGCCCAGATCTTTTGACTGGGGTGAATGTGTGACATTGATCTACATTCTGTCCATCACTGTTGTGTTTGCAATTACCGCTCTAAGTGTACTGGGGATGCTCAGACGTGAGTCCCAGGCACTCCACACCACTGGAGTCAAGCTAGCCGGGCTGATGAGAGGTGTTACCTCGAAACCGGGCCGGTCCTCGGATGCTTGATTCCGTTCTGGGAAGGACATGGCTTTTGTAGTTCGGACTGGACTGTTCCCATGGGGCACAGGGTCAGTGCTGATTTGCATATCGCCATTGTCTAACCCAGGGTGTTGTGGAGTGGAAAAACGATGGATTTGGGCCCAGATCTTTTGACTGGGGTGAATGTGTGACATTGATCCACAGTCTGTCCATCACTGTTGTGTTTGCAATTACCGCTCTAAGTGTACTGGGGATGCTCAGACGTGAGTCCCAGGCACTCCACACCACTGGAGTCAAGCTAGCTGGGCTGATGAGAGGTGTTACCTCGAAACCGGGCCGGTCCTCGGATGCTTGATTCCGTTCTGGGAAGGACATGGCTTTTGTAGTTCGGACTGGACTGTTCCCATGGGGCACAGGGTCAGCGCTGATTTGCATATCGCCATTGTCTAACCCAGGGTGGTTTGGAGTGGAAAAACGATGGATTTGGGCCCAGATCTTTTGACTGGGGTGAATGTGTGACATTGATCCACATTCTGTCCATCACTGTTGTGTTTGCAATTACCGCTCTAAGTGTACTGGGGATGCTCAGACGTGAGTCCCAGGCACTCCACACCACTGGAGTCAAGCTAGCCGGGCTGATGAGAGGTGTTACCTCGAAACCGGGCCGGTCCTCGGATGCTTGATTCCGTTCTGGGAAGGACATGGCATTTGTAGTTCGGACTGGACTGTTCCCATGGGGCACAGGGTCAGCGCTGATTTGCATATCGCCATTGTCTAACCCAGGGTGGTGTGGAGTGGAAAAACTATGGATTTGGGCCCAGATCTTTTGACTGCGGTGAATGTGTGACATTGATCCACATTCTGTCCATCACTGTTGTGTTTGCAATTACCGCTCTAAGTGTACTGGGGATGCTCAGACGTGAGTCCCAGGCACTCCACACCACTGGAGTCAAGCTAGCCGGGCTGATGAGAGGTGTTACCTCGAAACCGGGCCGGTCCTCGGATGCTTGATTCCGTTCTGGGAAGGACATGGCTTTTGTAGTTCAGACTGGACTGTTCCCATGGGGCACAGGGTCAGCGCTGATTTGCATATCGCCATTGTCTAACCCAGGGTGGTGTGGAGTGGAAAAACGATGGATTTGGGCCCAGATCTTTTGACTGGGGTGAATGTGTGACATTGATCCACATTCTGTCCATCACTGTTGTGTTTGCAATTACCGCTCTAAGTGTACTGGGGATGCTCAGACGTGAGTCCCAGGCACTCCACACCACTGGAGTCAAGCTAGCCGGGCTGATGAGAGGTGTTACCTCGAAACCGGGCCGGTCCTCGGATGCTTGATTCCGTTCTGGGAAGGACATGGCTTTTGTAGTTCGGACTGGACTGTTCCCATGGGGCACAGGGTCAGCGCTGATTTGCATATCGCCATTGTCTAACCCAGGGTGGTGTGGAGTGTAAAAACGATGGATTTGGGCCCAGATCTTTTGACTGGGGTGAATGTGTGACATTGATCCACATTCTGTCCATCACTGTTGTGTTTGCAATTACCGCTCTAAGTGTACTGGGGATGCTCAGACGTGAGTCCCAGGCACTCCACACCACTGGAGTCAAGCTAGCCGGGCTGATGAGAGGTGTTACCTCGAAACCGGGCCGGTCCTCGGATGCTTGATTCCGTTCTGGGAAGGACATGGCTTTTGTAGTTCGGACTGGACTGTTCCCATGGGGCACAGGGTCAGCGCTGATTTGCATATCGCCATTGTCTAACCCAGGGTGGTGTGGAATGGAAAAACGATGGATTTGGGCCCAGATCTTTTGACTGGGGTGAATGTGTGACATTGATCCACATTCTGTCCATCACTGTTGTGTTTGCAATTACCGCTCTAAGTGTACTGGGGATGCTCAGACGTGAGTCCCAGGCACTCCACACCACTGGAGTCAAGCTAGCCGGGCTGATGAGAGGTGTTACCTCGAAACCGGGTCGGTCCTCGGATGCTTGATTCCGTTCTGGGAAGGACATGGCTTTTGTAGTTCGGACTGGACTGTTCCCATGGGGCACAGGGTCAGCGCTGATTTGCATATCGCCATTGTCTAACCCAGGGTGGTGTGGAGTGGAAAAACGATGGATTTGGGCCCAGATCTTTTGACTGGGGTGAATGTGTGACATTGATCCACATTCTGTCCATCACTGTTGTGTTTGCAATTACCGCTCTAAGTGTACTGGGGATGCTCAGACGTGAGTCCCAGGCACTCCACACCACTGGAGTCAAGCTAGCCGGGCTGATGAGAGGTGTTACCTCGAAACCGGGCCGGTCCTCGGATGCTTGATTCCGTTCTGGGAAGGACATGGCTTTTGTAGTTCGGACTGGACTGTTCCCATGGGGCACAGGGTCAGCGCTGATTTGCATATCGCCATTGTCTAACCCAGGGTGGTGTGGAGTGGAAAAACGATGGATTTGGGCCCAGATCTTTTGACTGGGGTGAATGTGTGACATTGATCCACATTCTGTCCATCACTGTTGTGTTTGCAATTACCGCTCTAAGTGTACTGGGGATGCTCAGACATGAGTCCCAGGCACTCCACACCACTGGAGTCAAGCTAGCCGGGCTGATGAGAGGTGTTACCTCGAAACCGGGCCGGTCCTCGGATGCTTGATTCCGTTCTGGGAAGGACATGGCTTTTGTAGTTCGGACTGGACTGTTCCCATGGGGCACAGGGTCAGCGCTGATTTGCATATCGCCATTGTCTAACCCAGGGTGGTGTGGAGTGGAAAAACGATGGATTTGGGCCCAGATCTTTTGACTGGGGTGAATGTGTGACATTGATCCACATTCTGTCCATCACTGTTGTGTTTGCAATTACCGCTCTAAGTGTACTGGGGATGCTCAGACGTGAGTCCCAGGCACTCCACACCACTGGAGTCAAGCTAGCCGGGCTGATGAGAGGTGTTACCTCGAAACCGGGCCGGTCCTCGGATGCTTGATTCCGTTCTGGGAAGGACATGGCTTTTGTAGTTCGGACTGGACTGTTCCCATGGGGCACAGGGTCAGCGCTGATTTGCATATCGCCATTATCTAACCCAGGGTGGTGTGGAGTGGAAAAAACGATGGATTTGGGCCCAGATCTTTTGACTGGGGTGAATGTGTGACATTGATTCACATTCTGTCCATCACTGTTGTGTTTGCAATTACCGCTCTAAGTGTACTGGGGATGCTCAGACGTGAGTCCCAGGCACTCCCCACCACTGGAGTCAAGCTAGCCGGGCTGATGAGAGGTGTTACCTCGAAACCGGGCCGGTCCTCGGATGCTTGATTCCGTTCTGGGAAGGACATGGCTTTTGTAGTTCGGACTGGACTGTTCCCATGGGGCACAGGGTCAGCGCTGATTTGCATATCGCCATTGTCTAACCCAGGGTGGTGTGGAGTGGAAAAACGATGGATTTGGGCCCAGATCTTTTGACTGGGGTGAATGTGTGACATTGATCCACATTCTGTCCATCACTGTTGTGTTTGCAATTACTGCTTTTAATTTGCGCCACATTTCCCGCTTTCACCGAAGTCTCCCCTGGTCCGCCGCGGCTGGTGCCGTTTGTGTGGAGGGGACCGACTCCGCCATTTCCTCTCCCCCTAGACTCAGGGGAGGTTAGCATCCCAGCTTCTGCGGCAGTCCTCCCACAACAAAAGGGATTGCGCAGAGCAGACTCGCACAGCGGCGCGCCAAAGGCAAGCCTGTTTGCGCCTGTCTGTTGCCAGGCGCCAGTCACGCTGCCTTTTTTATTCCTTTTTTACTCCTTTTTTTGTTTTATCCTTCCCAACACATCACCCTTACTTGACATAAGAAATGACAATCATCAAATACACTAACCATGAGCTACACTCCTTAAACCGGGTCAGTACTACTTCCTTGATCACCAAGTTCCCTAACACCCCAGAATGCTTACACATCACTAAAGTAAGCGCACCAACAGTGAACAGCACCACTATCCCACGGCTTACCAATTCTAAGCCAGAATCAGAATTTATAAAAGCACTAGACTGCAATATACGCTCCCTCCCTAAGCACTCACTCCAAATATGGTCCCTACTAGACTCGGAGAAGCCAGACCTCTGCTTTTTTACTGAAACTTGGCTAAATGAGTCCTCTCAGCCTGACCTAGAGACTGGACCCCCCCCCCCCCGATTACCAGATGATCAGTCAGGCATGATAGGACGGGGAAGAAAGGAGGAGGGATAGCTATAGTTTTTAAATCTAACATGAAATTACGCACTGTTGAAGCCGTCCAGGCTGACTGGGGCGAAATCTGTATTTTCAGAATAGAAGGCACAAAAACTGAAGCATGGAAAGGTTCGCTCCTATACAGACCCCCGGGTAACAAAACTCAACTCGCGAATAATCTAACGGAAATGATTGCTCCTCATGTTCTCACGGCAGATACGTTTATATTCCTTGGAGATTTAAATTATCAAGCCGAGCTTATAAATGACCCTTACACTGGAGACCTCATCACCAACCTCGACTCACTCGGCTTAAAACAACTGATAGCAGACCCCACCCATAATGCTGGTCATACCCTAGATCTATTATTTACAAACTAACATTGCATAAAGATCAATCAAATTCTCCCCTTCCTAAGGTCAGACCATCACCTCATAAGCTTTCAAATAGGCCAAGGGATGCCTAAATTGACCCACAAAAAAGAGCAGAAGCTTAGCCGACCATGGAACAAGATCAACTTGAAATAATTTCAAACAGCCTTTGTCCCTATTCCTCCTTCTGAAATGACCAACATAAATGAGGCTGTGATAAAATTGTATGCAGCCATAACCAGATCCCTAGACTCAATTACCCCGAAGAAAAAAATCAACTGCCCCATAAAATTATCCCCCTGGTTCACTCTGGATCTAAAACACATCAAGACAGCTGTCAGAAAGGCAGAACGTAAATGGAGACAAACTAAAAATACATCAGACAGATATCAATATAAAATGCTTCACCAACAATATATGGATAACATTGCTAATGCCCAAAAAACCTATCTTGGAAACCGCATCAATCAAGCCTCTAACTCCCACAAGGAACTTTATAAAATTCTAAAGGAGTTCACACACCCTGTCTCAGACATTCTTCCACATACCATCTCACAGGAGTGAGGAGACTCACTCGCAACCTTTTTTGTAAATAAAATAAATGATATCCATAAATGTTTTCCCCATGACTCTAACCCACTACATAGTCAGAATAATACCTCCCCCACCAGATACCAATTCTCTTTTTAGTAAACTTACAATAGAAGACACCTCCATTCTACTTAATAGGATGAAATCCGGGTCACCAACCGACCCTGCATCCGCACAGATTCTACTCAAGATTGGTTCAGCACTCATCCCCAACCTAACCCATATCCTTAACCTCTCTTTATCAGAATCTACTGTGCCAGCACACTGGAAAAAAGCTATTCGACACCATCTCACACGACATTCTTTTAGCACGTCTAGGTGAGTTTGGTGTCGAGGGCCTGGCTCTGAAATGGCTAAAAAGCTACCTAGCGGAAAGGACTACAATGGTACAAATAGGGGATTTCTGCTCCAATAGCCTAATCATTGATAAGGGTGTTCCTCAGGGATCCATTTTGAGTCCAACACTCTTCAACCTTTACGTAGCGCCGCTGGCCAAAATTATCAGAGACCATAGCTTCGGCACAATCTCCTATGCTGACGACACGCAACAGCTGATCACTCTTGATGCTGACCCAACTGACACACAGCGCAGATTTATACAATGTATGACATCAGTAAACAAATGGATGTCAACTAATCATCTGCTCCTCAACGCGAGCAAAACAGAGATCATGCTCTTTGGAGACGCTCTGAACATATGGTCCGCAGACTGGTGGCCTCCCTCACTTGGACCATGCCCATTGCCCAAAACAACAGTTCGTAACCTGGGAGTTATCATGGACAACAAATTGTCCATGAAGGACCATATCAACTCCCTGGTCCATACTAGTAACGCGCAAATGCGCTCTTTGAAAAAATCTTTTAATGGATCCCCTCAGCGCTAGGCTGCCACTAGTACAAGGCCTAATCATCAACCGATTAGATTATGGCAATGCACTGTTTGCATCCATTAATGAAAGACTTCTCTCTAAACTACAAGTGCTTCAAAACACTGCGGCCAGATTGGTCCTTAATCTCCCTTCCCGATCTCCATCAGCCCCCAGTCTTAGGACCCTCCATTGGCTGCCGATAAAAAAAGAGTTTCTTTTAAATGATGTTGCCTCACCCACAAAACTCTGAACAACCAGGGACCTATCTACCTGGTAAAGAAACTGGTTAACTATCAGACAAGACGCCCCCTTTGCTTATCCAACAAGCACCTCTTGAACATCCCCAAGGTATGCACGGTAAAAAATGGGGATAGGTGTTTCTCCAAAATTGCCCCGGGAGCTAAGGAACTTATTGCCAATGCAACTCCACCAGGAGACAAACCATAAGAAAATTCATAAAGATCTCAAGTCATGGCTATTCTAACTCTGTCTCTCCCCTCTAGTTACTGTTGATGGCAAAGTGCTATGAGACCTAAGCGTAAAATATGCGCTCAAGAAAGGTCTGTTACTACTACTACTACTACTATAAGGCGCAGGCAATAGTTTGGAGACAATCGCTTCGTTTGGTTTCAACAGCAAAGCCAATCGGCCTGGGAAATATCCACACCGAGATCCTCGCCCCATGCCACACGAGCGAGGTCAGTGGAGATAGAGGTGGCCGTCAGCGTGAGGGCATAGAGTTTGGTAACTAATTTCTGAGGAGTGGGAGACGAGTATAGGAAGTCGAGAATGGTCATCGAGGGAGGGGGCTGGGGGAACGTAGGATGCAGTTCCCTACAAATGGCCCGTAACTGATAAAAAAGTAAAGTATCCAAGGGACCAGAGACAACAGCGGGAGAGTAGAACTTGCTCCCCGGGTAGAGGTCCGCTACTGTCGCCAGCCCCAGTGAGGTGTCATGTTTAGCAATGCCGGAGGGCTGGAGAGGGGGGAAGGCAGGATGCCGAACAATCGGCATCGTTTTTGCCGATAGCATCGGAGCACCAGGCATACGGCATAGTCCCTCCTAGGCCCAGAACAAGGTTTCGACCGTCTCTATTTCAGTGCGTGGGAGTTTGGCTGGGGCAAACAGGGCAGTGACTAGAGGCCACGGGGCTGCAAGATCAGCTTCGACCGCCACATGGGGCAGCAAAGGAGTAGGATGAATCCAGAAGTGCAAGAAACTGGCCTGAGCATGTAATGCATAAAGCTTAAAAAGAGGGGCGTCCAGGCCACCACACGACATCGGGAGGGGAAGAGTTTCATATACGATCCTGGGTTGTCTTTATGCCCAGGTTAGAGAGATGACCAGCGAACGAATCCTATGAAAAAAGTGGGTTGTAAGGGGGACAAGGACGTTCAGGAAAAGATACAGGAATTTCGGGAGGACAACCAACTTAGCAATGGCTATATGACCGGTCAGAGATAGGGGCAGCTGGTTCCATTGGGGTATTTTGGATTCAAGCCAGTCCTCCACACGACCAAAGTTAGCCCTCCAAAATTCTTCCACGTCCCTGCTAAGCCAGACACCCAAATAGCGAGTGGGACCAGATGAAAGGATAGTCCAGAGTAAAGGGCATAGTGGCGTCAGTAAGAGGAAAGAGGACTGACTTACTCCAGTTCACCTGGATACCAGAGTATCCACCGAACCGTATGATCTCGCGTACCAGGGGGCTGGGATTTTCCTGGGAGTGACGGACATATAATATCTTCCGCGTACATGGAGACCAAGAGGGCGCGGGCTGCAAAGCCAATGCCCCTCTGAGTGTGTTGTTGTCAAAGTCTGGCCACGAGGGGCTCCATTGCGATGGCAAAGAGCATGGGCGAGAGCGGGCACCCCTGGCGGGTACCCCCCAATACGGATGGGATCGGATATTTGTCCGTTAATCCGAAGACGGGTGGAGTCTTCGGAGTAATATTTGGCGTTTGAATACTGGGCTGAAGCCAAGGCGTGGGAGGAGAATGAATAGGAAGGGCCACTCCAGGGTATCGATGGCCATGGTGGCGTCAAGAAGAGCAGCCACTGTGGGGAGAGCTGGATTAATCTGATGGAGGACGGAAAAGATGGTCCAAAGATTGCGCGAGGTGGCGTGCCCAGGGATGAAGCCAGACTGATCTGGCCGAGCAATGAGTGGCATGAGAAGAAGGCGGCGCGAGGCAAGTAGCTTTGCGAAGATTTTATTGTCCGTATTAATAAGGGACAAGGGGCGGTAGGAGTCCCGGCATTCAGGGGGTTTGTCCGGCTTGAGGAGGAGCGTTAACATAGCCTCACGGAGCGATGGTGGGAGGAGACCACTCTCGAAAGAGTCATTCTACATAGCGGCCAGGTGTGGTACCAAAAGTGGGGCAAAGGTCTTGTAGACTGTAACGGGTAGACCGTCCAAACCAGGGGCCTTGTCGCCAGGCATACTATTGATGGCTGCAAGTATTACCTCCTTAAAGAAGGGCTTGCCATGGAATTCACACTGATAGTTTTCGAGCCATAGGAGCTCGAGGGTGTTAAAATATTGGTTAAAGACCTCATGCAAGGGGTTGAAGCCCGCAGTATAAAGTTTTGTGTAATACTCTGTGAATCGTGCCTTGATTTCCTTAGGGGAGGTAATTTGAGTAGGGCCACCATCCTGAAGCGCCGTGATGTAGAATGCAGCACGAGGAGGGCGGAGAAGGTTGGCCAGGGTTTTACCGGGCCGGTCGCCCTCTCCAAAGCGGTGTGCTCTGCCCTCTCTGCCGAGGAATGAGAGCTCTCTGTTGGCCTCCTCCGCAAATTCTGAGTATTTCTCGCGAAATCAAGCGAGAGTATCAGAGCTGGGGTGGAGAGCATGGGCAGAGTCCAAAGACATGATTTCCGATTCTAGTTGATATAGAGTGCTGCGAATGGAGCGTAAAATCCCTGACTGTTTAGAGATGCATATGCCGCGACAACCTTAAAACCCTCCCAAAGTGTGGCGGGAGAATCCACAGAGCCCTCGTTAAGCTCAAAATAGTTAGTGATCACGGTCTGGACCTCGTCACTGTAGACAGAATCTCGAAGTGCATTCGGGGGGAGCCGCCAGGTGAAGGTCCGCCGAGGGGATTGGGGTAAACGAAGGTTAAGCTTTACCAGCACATGATCCGAAAGGGTGTGCCATATGGTCAACGGAGATAAGCCAGGAAAGGATATCTGGATTGGTGATGCAGAGATCCAGATGGGACCAACAGCTGCAAGTTCCAGTGACGCAAGTGCCCTCACGGGTATCAGTGCGCATGTGGCGGCAGGCATCGTACAGGGAGATTTCGGCAAGGATGGAGCTAAGGAGAGCCACGGAGCGAGGGTCTGAAGCATGAGGGCTGGAACGGTCCAAGACTGTGGAGAGTGTCACATAAAAGTCCCCCCCCCCCCCAGAGGAGCGCAGCAGGGCCTAGGGACGAGATTTGGTGCCAGATTTGCGCAAAAAAGTCCAGGTCATCCGTGTTAGGGGCGTATACTGCAGTAATTGTGAAAGGTTGGGCCTGCATGGAGCCATGGAGAATCACGTAGCGCCCTTCGGGGTCAGTAAGTACCTGGGACGTTTTCCAAGGGAGTCCCCTGTGTATCAGTATGGACAGCCCCTGGGAGTAGTTGGATTAGAAATAGGAGTGTGATTCTCCCCAGTGTCAGGAATGTAGTCTGTTGGCAGTTGCAGGTAGCAGGTGGGTTTCTTGTAACAGACAGATGTCCACTTTGTACAGAAGGAGGTGGGCATGGATCAGTTGGGCTTTATGGAGGTCATGTAGACTGCGGATATTCCATGTCCAAAATACAGTGTCTGTAGTAGTGAAGGGAAGAGAGGGACGCAGTGTGGTCAGGTGCTTAGAGTGGGAGCGCATGGTGGTGCAAAGCAAGAAAAGGATGAGCAGTTAAGCAATGTAGGGGATGCACATGGTCCGGCAAACACTAGCATAAGCAGGGAGCCTGGCACTAAGGGAGGAACATTTCCCACAGGATGGAGGATGGCAGTCAGTGTCGCACCCAAGAACACGACCTGCGGAGTGTGTGCCATGCAATGCACCAAAGCAGTGCAGAGAGTATGTGTAACGGTGGTGTGATGCAAGCAATATGTCAATGAAATATCCAAATATAAAAAACAGCATTGCCTCAGGAGGAGACTGAACATCCCAGATAACCCCCCACCCAAGCTTACCCCACACACACATTGAAGTGCAGCAACAGTCATTTTCGCTGAGGTTGGCTGCATCTGAGTTCTGAGAGTTAGCTGGGCAGAGCGGTGGGTGTGATCCAGTTTCTTGGCGAAGGCAAGAGCACCCTTAAGATCAGTGAAGACTAGAGTCTTGGAGCCCTGCCTGCTTCGCAATTTGGCCGGTTAAGCCAGAGAGTATGAAATCTCATGTTTTTGTAAAATGCGCTTAGTGGGCAGAAACTCGCGGCGGGCAGCATGCACCTCCAGAGTATCGTCGGGTAGAATGACAGTGAGTTGCCCTGGTGACGTATTTCCCCTTTTTCCCTGGCCGCCCGGAGGATTGCGTTGTGATCCCGGAAATTTAGGATTTTGGCGATGATAGGACGAGCTGGGAATCCGGGGGCAGGACGGGGGCCAAGGGAGCGGTGCGCTCTTTCCACAATAAACACTGGGGAGAGCACATTACCGAACAGTTCACGCACCAGTTGCTCCACATAGTCTCCCATTCCCAGAATGTTGGTGGACTCAGGCACCCCCGTGATGCGGAGGTTGCTCCTGCGGGAGCGTGCCTCCAAATCTTCGTTCATGGTGTCTATTAGTTCCAGGATTTTGTCAATTTGGAGGAGTTTTTGGCGGTCGTGAGTGGCGGCATCCTCAGCGTCGGAGACCCTTAACTCGACATGCAGCAACCGGTTGTTGTGAGAGTCCAGATGGGATTCGACCACATCGAGGCAGAGAGGACATCTGTTCCAACTGGGTGGCGATGCCGGAGACCGCGGATTTGACATCGAACGGTACGACTTGCGCGCTCCCGACCTCGCCGCTAAGTGCCCCCACAGCAACGAGACTTACCAGCACTGATAGATGCGGCATACAGAGCTGGAGGTTAGCCACCGGGAGATCGCAGGCAAGCAGCACAGGCCGAACTAGGCCGGGCGCTTATGATGCAGTTCCCAGACCCAGGACACATGCGTCACCGGAGCCAAGCACCGCAGGGTCAGGTAAGTAGCGAGGGCAGGGTAACAGGCTTCGATGAGTATCAGGTCTGCAGGATTTTAGTGGATCAAAGGCTTGGCCAGCAGAGCCCACTCAAGGTGCGGCCATCTTGCAGCTGGCTAAGCCACGCCCCCCCCCAAGACCTGCTGACCTTCAGAAGACTTCTCAAGACCTGGCTGTTCGAGCATTAGCAGCACTTCCCCCCTTCCCCCTAACGCCTTGAGACCCTCACAGGTGAGTAGTGTGCTCTACAAATGCATTGATTGATTTAATGCACTGTAAGAGAGCCATACATTAGGCCTCCTATACTTTATATGGAAAAAGGAAAGCAGCTTTTATCGGTCAGGAGAGGCCCTTTTAGGCATGCTGCTACCCATTTATTGCCATTGTGGCATCACTCCTAAGCAACCACAGCTGAAAGCCCAAGATCAGATTGGACATGGTTTGGATTCCCCCACACCCTAGAAATAAGGAACGATGCACACTAATGTATAACACCAACTGCAGTAAAGCTGTTTCTTTCACCAAATAGCGCAAACGCTTAAACTGTGCACTGTGTCTGACCCCTCTCCCCACCCCCACATCCTTCCAAGGCCACCAACGGGCCTATATAAAGTTTTTTAAAAAGCCCGCCTGGGCCTTACCTTGTGAACTGCCCTGCTCCGTACAGCAACCTGCAGTGCTGTGGCAGCGGCAAGCAACTATTGGACTAGCTGGTGAACTGCAGAAATGATGATTTAGATGATAGACTGCCTCGAGTAAAATGGCTGCCGCTTCCACCACTGCAGACTTGCGCGCGTGGGAAGCAGTCTGAAATTGAGTCTGCGCAGACTCGATTCCTTGGCTTCTCGCCTGCCACACCCTTGCCCATCTCGGCACAGGCGCGTTGGGAAAGGGTGTGGTGGCAAGCTCTCCACCGTCTGATTGACGTGGAGGGTTCGCGATCCCCGGGCTTGTATTTAAAATGCCCAGGGCTAACTTTACCTCCACGCCATCAGGGGTGGAGACTGCGCCTCGCAGCTAGGTCTTTGGCAAGCTGGTGACATCACAGCCTGCAGGGCTTCTGTGAGGTTGTCAGCCCCGCAAACATGTCGGCTTCCTTGGGCCTGGCAGGGGATGTGAGGATGTGGTCCATTGGCTAGACTGCCGACTTTGGTGTTGGAAACCAAAGTTCAAGCCTCGGGGGTCGCGTTTGCCTCCTGTGATTCTGGGCAAATCACTTAATCTCCTGCGCCTACCCAAAAAAGCAATAACAACAAAATTAACGTGTCCTTGTGTAACGAAACTGGGGCTCATCCGTGAGCGGGCAGACAGTGCCCCTGTTCTTCTAGCAGCAACTGAATTGCTGTGGCGCGAGGCAGTGTCTGTCCTCAGCGCATGCGCAGTTGTTAATCCATCAAGCCCTCTTTAACCCGCGCTCGTAGTTCAGTGCTGAGGCTTTCTTGTGTGGGATGGAAGACAGTGTTAACGGTCGAGGTTGTTTCCCCTTCCGGTTGGACTCTGTACAGGCTGTGATCTCCCTGTGGTGCTGCTCAATACACACTGACACACTCTTAGAGTTTCATGTGCTTCACTATCCTCAGCGCATGCGCAGTCATAACCAAAGGAAATCCTGCGCATGCGTACTTGTGACAAACGGCGTGTCCTGCGCATGCGCAGCTGCACATCATCAGAGTGGCTCTTGTCTCGCGCGGTCTGTTGTCTGTTGTGTCCTCCCAGCCCTCGGGTTCCCCTCAGAGCCCGGCCGCTCCTCACAGAGCAACGCACAAGAGGTGAGGGAAGACATGGGCTCGAGGCAGCGGTCCAGGTGCATTAAAGTATGAGAACTGCAGGGGGCGGGCATGTGGGGGTGTGGCCTGTGAGTTTGGAGCGGAGCCTGTGAATGAGGGGGCGGGGCCTGTGGGTGAGTGGGGCGGGGCCTGTGGGTGGGGGGAGGTGTCTGTGGATGTGAATGTGCCCTCCTCTGGCGGGGGCGGGTCCGGCCGGGCCCAGTTGCGCTCTCGCTGGTAGCAGCACCGCGGTGGCATTCTTACCACCCACAACAGATTAGGTTGGGAACTGCAAGGAGGGCGGGCCTGTGTGGGTGGGGCCTGTGGATGTGGGGTCTGTGGTGTGGGGGTGGGGCCTGTGGGTGTTGGGGCAAGGTATGTGGGGGTGGGGTCTGTGAGGGCAGGGTCTGTGGGTGTGGGTAGGGTCTGTGAGTATGGGGGGCGGGGCCTGTGTGTGGGCGGGGTCTGTGGGTGGAGGGTCAGGGAAAGTGGGTGCGGGGTCAAAACCACCAACCTGCACAAGACTTCTTCAGGGCTGTGTGGAATGGTGCAGAGACTCGACCGGTGATAATTCCAACCCGGCTGGAGAGTAGAGTGCAGTTACATTAATCAGGCGTGATCCGGTACATGTACATATGCATTCTTAGTAATAGAGCAATGTATTTGAGATGCCAGTGATGATTCCAACCTGGCAGGTCTGAACCGCAAGGTAAGTAATTGCACATATCGGTATTGAAATCTAGGTGTATATTACTGTATTTATAACCTGCCGTGAGTGAGAACACGGGTACGTGTCCAGCAATTGCGATTATTGAAGTTCTGCACAGTGTCCTCCCGTGGCTCGCGTCGGTTCAATTCTGGTGTAGAAGGCGTGAGAGTATCCTCCTAGACGAAAGACGTGTTGGCTGGTTGCTTTTCAACGCAATAAGAATAAAAGAATCAAGAAACAACTCTTCTGTGAATTTTAATGCGATAATTCACAAATGGACTTACATTTATAAAATCTCATTTGTACACTTATATACTTGTGCCCAGGATTCAGGTTTACATTTTTGTTGTAAGAGTTCTCCTACACACAGATAGGGGCCTGGAGGCATTGAATGATTATTTCCAAAGTGCACATGAATGCACCCTCCTCTGCCAGGAAGTGGGTCCGGCAAGGCTGGGCCCAGCTGCGCTCTTTCTGGCTGCAGCACCGCGATGGCATTCTTACCACCCAAGACAGGTTAGGTTGTGAGCGGGCGGCTGTATGGTTCTGTGTGCATGCCACCTGTGCGACAAGAATTTGGAACTCACTTCCTCCATACATTCGCACTGCCACCTCTTTCCGCATCTTCCGAAAGGACCTTAAAGCACTTCTCTTTCAAAGACACTTCTACCAATACCTCTGACTGTTTCTTGTTCCTCACTAGAGAAATAGTTTTTTCCTTACGCTTCAATTGTGGAATGTGTTTTTTTGGAACCCTAATCGCTCCAACTTTAGTTTGCATTGTGTAATTTTTAGTGAATTTATACTCTGCAAATATGTTACCATAATATCTAATCTATATACTTCGCTCTATTGTAAAGTGCTCTGACACCTTCAACCTGGCTATTGGAGACTCCTCATCGCCGATGCCTTGGGCTCACTGGGTCTGTGGACTAAAAACTGTTAATAAATAAATTTTAGCAGCCTGCAACTCTGAACTGTTTAATTCCTCAGGCTCCGGCGGGCTGCTTTTGGAGGCTTCAGGCATGATTCTGAATGCCGCCATAGTAGCCGAATCTCAAGTTGCACATTCTTACCTTTCTCCTGGGCCACTGCAACCACAGACTTTACCCGATTCCTGACCGCATCTATAAATTATGTTTTTGACACAAGTGTGTCCACATGAGCATCTTTTTATTTGGCTGACCTGGGGCTTGCTGCAAATATTTTTTTTAAAGCCATGCTCTTGTATTTACAATCAGCAGAAGCTTGTGCAGTGAGGGCTGGTGCTGCTTCTGACCTCCCATTCGGTTGGTGGAATTGCCCCTTTGTGGATACAGATCACGCCTACTTAGCTCTTATCGTGCCTCAGTGCTTAGTCCTGATGTGGCTGCCTTCACAGCTTTATCCTAAACCTTAGCTTGTACTTTAGTCAAGACTGTGGAGAAGAGCAGCGTGAGGCAGAAGGACGGAGACTGAGGAGAAGAGCAGCGCGAGGCACATGGAAGGAGACTGAGGAGAAGAGCAGCGTGAGGCAGAAGGAAGGAGACTGAGGAGAAGAGCAGAGTGAGGCAGAAGGACGGAGACTGAAGAGAAGAGCAGAGTGAGGCAGAAGGACGGAGACTGAGGAGAAGAGCAGCGTGAGGCAGAAGGAAGGAGACTGAGGAGAAGAGCAGAGTGAGGCAGAAGGACGGAGACTGAAGAGCAGCGCGAGGCACAAGGACGGAGACTGAGGAGAAGAGCAGCGTGAGGCACAAGGAAGGAGACTGAGGAGAAGAGCAGCGTGAGGCACAAGGACGGAGACTGAGAAGAAGAGCAGCGCGAGGCACATGGAAGTCATCTGAGAAGAGCAGCGTGAGGTACTAGGACAGAGACTAAGCAGAAGAGAAGCGCGAGGCACAAGGACGGAGACTGAGGAGAAGAGCAGCGCAATGCACAAGGACGGAGACTGAGGAGAAGAGCAGTGTGAGGCAGAAGGTAGGAGACTGAGGAGAAGAGCAGAGTGAGGTACTAGGACGGAGACTGAGGAGAAGAGCAGCGCAAGGCACAAGGACGGAGACTGAGGAGAAGAGCAGAGTGAGGCAGAAGGACGGAGACTGAAGAGCAGCGCGAGGCACAAGGACGGAGACTGAGGAGAAGAGCAGCGTGAGGCACAAGGAAGGAGACTGAGGAGAAGAGCAGCGTGAGGCACAAGGACGGAGACTGAGAAGAAGAGCAGCGCGAGGCACATGGAAGTCATCTGAGAAGAGCAGCGTGAGGTACTAGGACAGAGACTAAGCAGAAGAGAAGCGCGAGGCACAAGGACGGAGACTGAGGAGAAGAGCAGCGCAATGCACAAGGACGGAGACTGAGGAGAAGAGCAGTGTGAGGCAGAAGGTAGGAGACTGAGGAGAAGAGCAGAGTGAGGTACTAGGACGGAGACTGAGGAGAAGAGCAGCGCAAGGCACAAGGACGGAGACTGAGGAGAAGAGCAGCGTGAGGCACAAGGACGGAGACTGAGAAGAAGAGCAGCGCGAGGCACATGGAAGTCATCTGAGAAGAGCAGCGTGAGGTACTAGGACAGAGACTAAGCAGAAGAGAAGCGCGAGGCACAAGGACGGAGACTGAGGAGAAGAGCAGCGCAATGCACAAGGACGGAGACTGAGGAGAAGAGCAGTGTGAGGCAGAAGGTAGGAGACTGAGGAGAAGAGCAGAGTGAGGTACTAGGACGGAGACTGAGGAGAAGAGCAGCGCAAGGCACAAGGACGGAGACTGAGGAGAAGAGCAGCGTGAGGCAGAAGGAAGGAGACTGAGGAGAAGAGCAGAGTGAGGCAGAAGGACGGAGACTGAAGAGCAGCGCGAGGCACAAGGACGGAGACTGAGGAGAAGAGCAGAGTGAGGCACAAGGAAGGAGACTGAGGAGAAGAGCAGCGTGAGGCACAAGGACGGAGACTGAGAAGAAGAGCAGCGCGAGGCACATGGAAGTCATCTGAGAAGAGCAGCGTGAGGTACTAGGACAGAGACTAAGCAGAAGAGAAGCGCGAGGCACAAGGACGGAGACTGAGGAGAAGAGCAGCGCAATGCACAAGGACGGAGACTGAGGAGAAGAGCAGTGTGAGGCAGAAGGTAGGAGACTGAGGAGAAGAGCAGAGTGAGGTACTAGGACGGAGACTGAGGAGAAGAGCAGCGCAAGGCACAAGGACGGAGACTGAGGAGAAGAGCAGAGTGAGGCAGAAGGACGGAGACTGAAGAGCAGCGCGAGGCACAAGGACGGAGACTGAGGAGAAGAGCAGCGTGAGGCACAAGGAAGGAGACTGAGGAGAAGAGCAGCGTGAGGCACAAGGACGGAGACTGAGAAGAAGAGCAGCGCGAGGCACATGGAAGTCATCTGAGAAGAGCAGCGTGAGGTACTAGGACAGAGACTAAGCAGAAGAGAAGCGCGAGGCACAAGGACGGAGACTGAGGAGAAGAGCAGCGCAATGCACAAGGACGGAGACTGAGGAGAAGAGCAGTGTGAGGCAGAAGGTAGGAGACTGAGGAGAAGAGCAGAGTGAGGTACTAGGACGGAGACTGAGGAGAAGAGCAGCGCAAGGCACAAGGACGGAGACTGAGGAGAAGAGCAGCGTGAGGCACAAGGACGGAGACTGAGAAGAAGAGCAGCGCGAGGCACATGGAAGTCATCTGAGAAGAGCAGCGTGAGGTACTAGGACAGAGACTAAGCAGAAGAGAAGCGCGAGGCACAAGGACGGAGACTGAGGAGAAGAGCAGCGCAATGCACAAGGACGGAGACTGAGGAGAAGAGCAGTGTGAGGCAGAAGGTAGGAGACTGAGGAGAAGAGCAGAGTGAGGTACTAGGACGGAGACTGAGGAGAAGAGCAGCGCAAGGCACAAGGACGGAGACTGAGGAGAAGAGCAGCGTGAGGCAGAAGGAAGGAGACTGAGGAGAAGAGCAGAGTGAGGCAGAAGGACGGAGACTGAAGAGCAGCGCGAGGCACAAGGACGGAGACTGAGGAGAAGAGCAGCGTGAGGCACAAGGAAGGAGACTGAGGAGAAGAGCAGCGTGAGGCACAAGGACGGAGACTGAGAAGAAGAGCAGCGCGAGGCACATGGAAGTCATCTGAGAAGAGCAGCGTGAGGTACTAGGACAGAGACTAAGCAGAAGAGAAGCGCGAGGCACAAGGACGGAGACTGAGGAGAAGAGCAGCGCAATGCACAAGGACGGAGACTGAGGAGAAGAGCAGTGTGAGGCAGAAGGTAGGAGACTGAGGAGAAGAGCAGAGTGAGGTACTAGGACGGAGACTGAGGAGAAGAGCAGCACAAGGCACAAGGACGGAGACTGAGGAGAAGAGCAGCGTGAGGCAGAAGGAAGGAGACTGAGGAGAAGAGCAGAGTGAGGCAGAAGGAAGGAGACTGAGGACAAGAGCAGCGTGAGGCACAAGGACGGAGACTGAGAAGAGCAGCGCGAGGCACAAGGACGGAGACTGAGGAGAAGAACAGCATGAGGCACAAGGACAGAGACTGAGGAGAAGAGCAGCGTGAGGCAGAAGGAAGGAGACTGAGGAGAAGAGCAGAGTGAGGCACAAGGACGGAGACTGAGAAGAGCAGTGCGAGGCACAAGGAAGGAGAGTGAGGAGAAGAGATGGGTGAGGCACAAGGACGGAGACTGAGGAGAAGAGAGCGTGAGGCAGAAGGAAGGAGACTGAGGAGAAGAGCAGCGTGAGGCAGAAGGAAGGAGACTGAGGACAAGAGCAGCGTGAGGCACAAGGACGGAGACCTAAAAAAACAAAAAATAAATAAATGGGACCCACAGAAAAAATAGAAATCCGAAGGACTGTCTTACCAGCTCTGCCAGTGAAGCAAACACATTTTCAGCAAATGTGCTTCGGTGAACAGGTAAAGTGGTGTCCCCTGTAGGTAAATATAGTGAGACCCACGTGCTATATGATGTCATGGCCCAAGCAGAATGTGAAGTTAGCTCGATCAAAGGAATTGCTAAAGAGGGCTAACCCAAATCCTGCTGTATATGTTCGTATTTCTTTGAATATTTTTTGATTACGAAACCCTAGCAGGAAAGTAAAGGTGTAAGATAAAATAAAAAGATATATTTAGTGGACACAAAGCTACACTGTTTGGGTGTTGAAAGAAGATTCTATAGATTGTTTACAGTAGTGTTTTTGAGGCTACAGTGCATTTCACACATTTACCCACCTTTTAGTGCTGCTCACTTATTTGACTTCGAACCGCTGGAATGCGGACTCCTTGGCAGGGAGCTGTGCGATAAGTTTCACACGAGTGAGGCTTGCTTGGCAAAGCAGCAGTGGGCCTGATAGATCAAACCTTAAGCAGTGATAACCACTGGTCCTTGCTTCCCTCTCTTCCCTTCAGAGTGAATCCAGAGACTTACAGATGGAAGCAACTCTGTTGCACTATTTGAATCCCCATTCTATCTTTAGTGCTGCCTGCTGTGTAATTTGAAGATGTCACACGTTTGCAGAGTACGCAATGTAAAATAGTAGGCAAGTCCAGAAATGACTTCAAAGCCTGTGTCTTTCAGAGATTAACATCTCCTTGAATGTTGCCTGAAGAGTCAGTATTGCTCGGATGAAGAGTCATCGGTGGGCTGGCTCAAAGGTTCAGTACAACACATCATTGGAGTGTGTGAGCTATGACTGAGGATGAAGAACAGCCGCCTGAAACTGAACTCTGACAAGACGGAGGTCCTCATCCTGGGATCTTCACCCTCCGCCTGGGACGACTCCTGGTGGCCCCCCGCCCTGGGCAGCGCACCCAAACCTACAGACCACGCACGCAACCTGGGCTTCATCCTGGACTCCTCCCTCTCCATGACCAGACAAGTCAACGCCGTCTCCTCGTCATGCTTCAATATCCTGCGCATGCTCCGTAAGATCTTCAGATGGATCCCCACTGAAACCAGGAAGACGGTCACCCAGGCCCTCGTCACCAGCCGACTGGACTACGGCAACTCCCTCTACGCCGGAATCACCGCCAAACTCCAGAAGAGACTCCAGCGGATCCAGAACGCCTCAGCCAGACTCATCCTCGACATCCCCCGCCGCAGCCACATCTCCGGACATCTGAGAGACCTGCACTGGCTCCCGGTCAACAAGAGAATCACCTTCCGTCTCCTCACCCACGCACACAAAGCCCTGCACAAGCAAGGCCCAGGATACCTCAACAGCTGCCTCAACTTCTACACCCCCACACGCCAGCTTCGTTCGACCGGCCACGCCCTCGCCGCCGTCCCCCACATCCGAAGAGCCACCACAGGAGGACGGTCCTTCTCCTACCTCGCCGCCAAGACTTGGAACTCCCTCCCGAACCACCTCTGCCTGACCCAAGACCACCTCGCCTTCAGGAAGCAGCTCAAGACCTGGCTGTTCGAGCAGTAGCGGACCCCCCCTCCCCTAGCGCCTCGAGACCCTCCGGGTGAGTAGTGTGCTATACAAATGCTTGATTGATTGATTGATTGATTGAGGGTGAGGTCAATACAGAAAGCTGCTTTCACCCAACTACACACAGGAGGAGACCTGGGCACACATCATTGGAGTGTGTGAGCTGTGACTGAGGAGTCTACAGGGTGAGGTCAATACAGAAGCTGCTTTAACCCAACTACACACAGGAGGAGACCTGGGCACACATCATTGGAGTGTGTGAGCTCTGACTGAGGAGTCTACAGGCTGAGGTCAATACAGAAGCTGCTTTAACCCAACTACACGCAGGAGGAGACCTGGGCACACATCATTGGAGTGTGTGAGCTATGACTGAGGAGTCTACAGGCTGAGGTCAATACAGAAAGCTGCTTTAACCCAACTACACACAGGAGGAGACCTGGGCACACCTCATTGGAGTGTGTGAGCTATGACTGAGGAGTCTACAGGCTGAGGTCAATGCAGAAGCTGCTTTAACCCAACTACACACAGGAGGAGACCTGGTCACACATCATTGGAGTGTGTGAGCTATGACTGAGGAGTCTACAGGCTGAGGTCAATACAGAAAGCTGCTTTAACCCAACTACACACAGGAGGAGACCTGGGCACACATCATTGGAGTGTGTGAGCTCTGACTGAGGAGTCTACAGGGTGAGGTCAATACAGAAGCTGCTTTAACCCAACTACACACAGGAGGAGACCTGGGCACACATCATTGGAGTGTGTGAGCTGTGACTGAGGAGTCCACAGGGTGAGGTCAATACAGAAGCTGCTTTAACCCAACTACACACAGGAGGAGACCTGGGCACACATCATTGGAGTGTGCGAGCTCTGACTGAGGAGTCTACAGGGTGAGGTCAATACAGAAGCTGCTTTAACCCAACTACACACAGGAGGAGACCTGGGCACACATCATTGGAGTGTGTGAGCTGTGACTGAGGAGTCTACAGGATGAGGTCAATACAGAAGCTGCTTTAACCCAACTACACACAGGAGGAGACCTGGGCACACATCATTGGAGTGTGCGAGCTATGACTGAGAAGTCCACAGGCTGAGGTCAATACAGAAGCTGCTTTAACCCAACTACACACAGGAGGAGACCTGGGCACACATCATTGGAGTGTGTGAGCTCTGACCGAGGAGTCTACAGGCTGAGGTCAATACAGAAGCTGCTTTAACCCAACTACACACAGGAGGAGACCTGGGCACACATCATTGGAGTGTGCGAGCTATGACTGAGGAGTCTACAGGGTGAGGTCAATACAGAAGCTGCTTTAACCCAACTACACACAGGAGGAGACCTGGGCACACATCATTGGAGTGTGTGAGCTCTGACTGAGGAGTCTACAGGCTGAGGTCAATACAGAAGCTGCTTTAACCAAACTACACACAGGAGGAGACCTGGTCACACATCATTGGAGTGTGTGAGCTATGACTGAGGAGTCTACAGGATGAGGTCAATACAGAAAGCTGCTTTAACCCAACTACACACAGGAGGAGACCTGGGCACACATCATTGGAGTGTGTGAGCTCTGACTGAGGAGTCTACAGGATGAGGTCAATACAGAAAGCTGCTTTAACCCAACTACACACAGGAGGAGACCTGGGCACACATCATTGGAGTGTGTGAGCTCTGACTCAGGAGTCTACAGGGTGAGGTCAATACAGAAGCTGCTTTAACCCAACTACACACAGGAGGAGACCTGGGCACACATCATTGGAGTGTGTGAGCTGTGACTGAGGAGTCCACAGGGTGAGGTCAATACAGAAGCTGCTTTAGCCCAACTACACACAGGAGGAGACCTGGGCACACATCATTGGAGTGTGTGAGCTCTGACTGAGGAGTCTACAGGGTGAGGTCAATACAGAAGCTGCTTTAACCCAACTACACACAGGAGGAGACCTGGGCACACATCATTGGAGTGTGTGAGCTATGACTGAGGGGTCTACAGGCTGAGGTCAATACAGAAAGCTGCTTTAACCCAACTACACACAGGAGGAGACCTGGGCACACATCATTGGAGTGTGTGAGCTCTGACTGAGGAGTGTACAGGATGAGGTCAATACAGAAAGCTGCTTTAACCCAACTACACACAGGAGGAGACCTGGGCAAACATCATTGGAGTGTGTGAGCTCTGACTGAGGAGTCTACAGGGTGAGGTCAATACAGAAGCTGCTTTAACCCAACTACACACAGGAGGAGACCTGGGCACACATCATTGGAGTGTGTGAGCTGTGACTGAGGAGTCCACAGGATGAGGTCAATACAGAAAGCTGCTTTAACCCAACTACACACAGGAGGAGACCTGGGCACACATCATTGGAGTGTGTGAGCGCTGACTGAGGAGTCTACAGGCTGAGGTCAATACAGAAGCTGCTTTAACCCAACTACACACAGGAGGAGACTTGGGCACACATCATTGGAGTGTGTGAGCTCTGACTGAGGAGTCTACAGGGCGAGGTCAATACAGAAAGCTGCTTTAACCCAACTACACACAGGAGGAGACCTGGGCACACATCATTGGAGTGTGTGAGCTCTGACTGAGGAGTCTACAGGGTGAGGTCAATACAGAAAGCTGCTTTAACCCAACTACACACAGGAGGAGACCTGGGCACACATCATTGGAGTGTGTGAGCTCTGACTGAGGAGTCTACAGGGTGAGGTCAATACAGAAGCTGCTTTAACCCAACTACACACAGGAGGAGACCTGGGCACACATCATTGGAGTGTGTGAGCTGTGACTGAGGAGTCTACAGGGTGAGGTCAATACAGAAGCTGCTTTAACCCAACTACACACGGGAGGAGACCTGGGCACACATCATTGGAGTGTGTGAGCTATGACTGAGGAGTCTACAGGCTGAGGTCAATACAGAAAGCTGCTTTAACCCAACTACACACAGGAGGAGACCTGGGCACACATCATTGGAGTGTGTGAGCTATGACTGAGGAGTCTACAGGCTGAGGTCAATACAGAAAGCTGCTTTAACCCAACTACACACAGGAGGAGACCTGGGCACACATCATTGGAGTGTGTGAGCTATGACTGAGGAGTCTACAGGCTGAGGTCAATACAGAAGCTGCTTTAACCCAACTACACACAGGAGGAGACCTGGTCACACATCATTGGAGTGTGTGAGCTATGACTGAGGAGTCTACAGGCTGAGGTCAATACAGAAGCTGCTTTAACCCAACTACACACAGGAGGAGACCTGGGCACACATCATTGGAGTGTGTGAGCTCTGACTGAGGAGTCTACAGGGTGAGGTCAATACAGAAAGCTGCTTTAACCCAACTACACACAGGAGGAGACCTGGGCACACATCATTGGAGTGTGTGAGCTCTGACTGAGGAGTCTACAGGGTGAGGTCAATACAGAAGCTGCTTTAACCCAACTACACACAGGAGGAGACCTGGGCACACATCATTGGAGTGTGTGAGCTGTGACTGAGGAGTCCACAGGGTGAGGTCAATACAGAAGCTGCTTTAACCCAACTACACACAGGAGGAGACCTGGGCACACATCATTGGAGTGTGCGAGCTCTGACTGAGGAGTCCACAGGATGAGGTCAATACAGAAGCTGCTTTAACCCAACTACACACAGGAGGAGACCTGGGCACACATCATTGGAGTGTGCGAGCTATGACTGAGAAGTCCACAGGCTGAGGTCAAAAGAGAAGCTGCTTTAACCCAACTACACACAGGAGGAGACCTGGGCACACATCATTGGAGTGTGCGAGCTATGACTGAGGAGTCTACAGGGTGAGGTCAATACAGAAGCTGCTTTAACCCAACTACACACAGGAGGAGACCTGGGCACACATCATTGGAGTGTGTGAGCTGTGACTGAGGAGTCTACAGGCTGAGGTCAATACAGAAGCTGCTTTAACCCAACTACACACAGGAGGAGACCTGGGCACACATCATTGGAGTGTGTGAGCTCTGACTGAGGAGTCTACAGGATGAGGTCAATACAGAAAGCTGCTTTAACCCAACTACACACAGGAGGAGACCTGGGCACACATCGTTGGAGTGTGTGAGCTCTGACTGAGGAGTCTACAGGGTGAGGTCAATACAGAAGCTGCTTTAACCCAACTACACACAGGAGGAGACCTGGGCACACATCATTGGAGTGTGTGAGCTCTGACTGAGGAGTCTACAGGATGAGGTCAATACAGAAAGCTGCTTTAACCCAACTACACACAGGAGGAGACCTGGGCACACATCATTGGAGTGTGTGAGCTCTGACTGAGGAGTCTACAGGATGAGGTCAATACAGAAAGCTGCTTTAACCCAACTACACACAGGAGGAGACCTGGGCACACATCATTGGAGTGTGTGAGCTATGACTGAGGAGTCTACAGGCTGAGGTCAATACAGAAAGCTGCTTTAACCCAACTACACACAGGAGGAGACCTGGGCACACATCATTGGAGTGTGTGAGCTATGACTGAGGAGTCTACAGGCTGAGGTCAATACAGAAGCTGCTTTAACCCAACTACACACAGGAGGAGACCTGGTCACACATCATTGGAGTGTGTGAGCTATGACTGAGGAGTCTACAGGCTGAGGTCAATACAGAAAGCTGCTTTAACCCAACTACACACAGGAGGAGACCTGGGCACACATCATTGGAGTGTGTGAGCTCTGACTGAGGAGTCTACAGAGTGAGGTCAATACAGAAGCTGCTTTAACCCAACTACACACAGGAGGAGACCTGGGCACACATCATTGGAGTGTGTGAGCTCTGACTGAGGAGTCTACAGGGTGAGGTCAATACAGAAGCTGCTTTAACCCAACTACACACAGGAGGAGACCTGGGCACACATCATTGGAGTGTGTGAGCTCTGACTGAGGAGTCTACAGGGTGAGGTCAATACAGAAGCTGCTTTAACCCAACTACACACAGGAGGAGACCTGGGCACACATCATTGGAGTGTGTGAGCTGTGACTGAGGAGTCTACAGGGTGAGGTCAATACAGAAGCTGCTTTAACCCAACTACACACAGGAGGAGACCTGGGCACACATCATTGGAGTGTGTGAGCTGTGACTGAGGAGTCCACAGGGTGAGGTCAATACAGAAGCTGCTTTAACCCAACTACACACAGGAGGAGACCTGGGCACACATCATTGGAGTGTGTGAGCTGTGACTGAGGAGTCTACAGGCTGAGGTCAATACAGAAGCTGCTTTAACCCAACTACACACAGGAGGAGACCTGGGCACACATCATTGGAGTGTGTGAGCTCTGACTGAGGAGTCTACAGGCTGAGGTCAATACAGAAAGCTGCTTTAACCCAACTACACACAGGAGGAGACCTGGGCACACATCATTGGAGTGTGTGAGCTGTGACTGAGGAGTCTACAGGGCGAGGTCAATACAGAAGCTGCTTTAACCCAACTACACACATGAGGAGACCTGGGCACACATCATTGGAGTGTGTGAGCTCTGACTGAGGAGTCTACAGGGTGAGGTCAATACAGAAAGCTGCTTTAACCCAACGATACACAGGAGGAGACCTGGGCACACATCATTGGAGTGTGTGAGCTCTGACTGAGGAGTCTACAGGGTGAGGTCAATACAGAAGCTGTTTTAACCCAACGACACACATGAGGAGACCTGGGCACACATCATTAAAGTGTGTGAGCTCTGACTGAGGAGTCTACAGGGTGAGGTCAATACAGAAGCTGCTTTACCCAACTACACACAGGAGGAGACCTGGGCACACATCATTAAAGTGTGTGAGCTGTGACTGAGGAGTCTACAGGGTGAGGACAATACAGAAGCTGCTTTAACCCAACTACACACAGGAGGAGACCTGGGCACACATCATTGGAGTGTGTGAGCTGTGACTGAGGAGTCTACAGGATGAGGTCAATACAGAAGCTGCTTTAACCCAACTACACACAGGAGGAGACCTGGGCAGACATCATTGGAGTGTGTGAGCTCTGACTGAGGAGTCTACAGGGTGAGGTCAATACAGAAGCTGCTTTAACCCAACGACACACAGGAGGAGACCTGGGCACACATCATTGGAGTGTGTGAGCTCTGACTGAGGAGTGTACAGGATGAGGTCAATACAGAAAGCTGCTTTAACCCAACTACACACAGGAGGAGACCTGGGCACACATCATTGGAGTGTGTGAGCTCTGACTGAGGAGTCTACAGGGTGAGGTCAATACAGAAGCTGCTTTAACCCAACTACACACGGGAGGAGACCTGGGCACACATCATTGGAGTGTGTGAGCTGTGACTGAGGAGTCTACAGGATGAGGTCAATACAGAAGCTGCTTTAACCCAACTACACACGGGAGGAGACCTGGGCACACATCATTGGAGTGTGTGAGCTCTGACTGAGGAGTCTACAGGGTGAGGTCAATACAGAAGCTGCTTTAACCCAACTACACACAGGAGGAGACCTGGGCACACATCATTGGAGTGTGCGAGCTATGACTGAGAAGTCCACAGGCTGAGGTCAAAAGAGAAGCTGCTTTAACCCAACTACACACAGGAGGAGACCTGGGCACACATCATTGGAGTGTGTGAGCTATGACTGAGGAGTCTACAGGGTGAGGTCAATACAGAAGCTGCTTTAACCCAACTACACACAGGAGGAGACTTGGGCACACATCATTGGAGTGTGTGAGCTGTGACTGAGGAGTCTACAGGGTGAGGTCAATACAGAAGCTGCTTTAACCCAACTACACACAGGAGGAGACCTGGGCACACATCATTGGAGTGTGTGAGCTCTGACTGAGGAGTCTACAGGCTGAGGTCAATACAGAAGCTGCTTTAACTCAACTACACACAGGAGGAGACCTGGGCACACATCATTGGAGTGTGTGAGCTCTGACTGAGGAGTCTACAGGGTGAGGTCAACACAGAAGCTGCTTTAACCCAACTACACACAGGAGGAGACCTGGGCACAAATCATTGGAGTGTGTGAACTCTGACTGAGGAGTCTACAGGGCGAGGTCAATACAGAAGCTGCTTTAACCCAACTACACACAGGAGGAGACCTCGGCACACATCATTGGAGTGTGTGAGCTGTGACTGAGGAGTCTACAGGGTGAGGTCAATACAGAAGCTGCTTTAACCCAACTACACACAGGAGGAGACCTGGGCACACATCATTGGAGTGTGAACTACACACAGGAGGAGACCTGGGCACACATCATTGGAGTGTGTGAGCTCTGACTGAGGAGTCTACAGGCTGAGGTCAATACAGAAGCTGCTTTAACCCAACTACACACAGGAGGAGACCTGGGCACACATCATTGGAGTGTGTGAGCTGTGACTGAGGAGTCTACAGGATGAGGTCAATACAGAAAGCTGCTTTAACCCAACTACACACAGGAGGAGACCTGGGCACACATCATTGGAGTGTGTGAGCTCTGACTGAGGAGTCTACAGGGTGAGGTCAATACAGAAGCTGCTTTAACCCAACTACACACAGGAGGAGACCTGGGCACACATCATTGGAGTGTGTGAGCTGTGACTGAGGAGTCTACAGGATGAGGTCAAGCTGCTTTAACCCAACTACACACAGGAGGAGACCTGGGCACACATCATTAAAGTGTGTGAGCTCTGACTGAGGAGTCTACAGGGCGAGGTCAATACAGAAGCTGCTTTAACCCAACTACACACAGGAGGAGACCTGGGCACACATCATTGGAGTGTGTGAGCTATGACTGAGGAGTCTACAGGGTGAGGTCAATACAGAAGCTGCTTTAACCCAACTACACACAGGAGGAGACCTGGGCACACATCATTGGAGTGTGTGAGCTGTGACTGAGGAGTCTACAGGGTGAGGTCAATACAGAAGCTGCTTTAACCCAACTACACACAGGAGGAGACCTGGGCACACATCATTGGAGTGTGTGAGCTGTGACTGAGGAGTCTACAGGGTGAGGTCAATACAGAAGCTGCTTTAACCCAACTACACACAGGAGGAGACCTGGGCACAAATCATTGGAGTGTCTGAGCTGTGACTGAGGAGTCTACAGGGTGAGGTCAAGCTGCTTTAACCCATCTACACACAGGAGGAGACCTGGGCACACATCATTGGAGTGTGTGAGCTCTGACTGAGGAGTCTACAGGGTGAGGTCAATACAGAAGCTGCTTTAACCGAACTATTCACAGGAGGAGACCTGGGCACACATCATTGGAGTGTGTGAGCTGTGACTGAGGAGTCTACAGGGTGAGGTCAATACAGAAGCTGCTTTAACCCAACTACACACAGGAGGAGACCTGGGCACACATCATTGGAGTGTGTGAGCTATGACTGAGGAGTCTACAGGGTGAGGTCAATACAGAAGCTGCTTTAACGCAACTACACACAGGAGGAGACCTGGGCACACATCATTGGAGTGTGTGAGCTCTGACTGAGGAGTCTACAGGGTGAGGTCAATACAGAAGCTGCTTTAACCCAACTACACACAGGAGGAGACCTGGGCACACATCATTGGAGTGTGTGAGCTCTGACTGAGGAGTCTACAGGATGAGGTCAATACAGAAAGCTGATTAAACCCAACTACACACAGGAGGAGACCTGGGCACACATCATTGGAGTGTGTGAGCTCTGACTGAGGAGTATACAGGGTGAGGTCAATACAGAAGCTGCTTTAACCCAACTACACACAGGAGGAGACCTGGGCACACATCATTGGAGTGTGTGAGCTGTGACTGAGGAGTCTACAGGGTGAGGTCAATACAGAAGCTGCTTTAACCCAACTACACACAGGAGGAGACCTGGGCAGACATCATTGGAGTGTGTGAGCTCTGACTGAGGAGTCTACAGGATGAGGTCAATACAGAAGCTGCTTTAACCCAACTACACACAGGAGGAGACCTGGGCACACATCATTGGAGTGTGTGAGCTCTGACTGAGGAGTCTACGGGGGGAGGTCAATACAGAAGCTGCTTTAACCCAACTACACACAGGAGGAGACCTGGGCAGACATCATTGGAGTGTGTGAGCTCTGACTGAGGAGTCTACAGGATGAGGTCAATACAGAAGCTGCTTTAACCCAACTACACACAGGAGGAGACCTGGGCACACATCATTGGAGTGTGTGAGCTGTGACTGAGGAGTCTACAGGCTGAGGTCAATACAGAAGCTGCTTTAACCCAACTACACACAGGAGGAGACCTGGGCACACATCATTGCAGTGTGTGAGCTGTGACTGAGGAGTCTACAGGGTTAGGTCAAGCTGCTTTAACCCATCTACACACAGGAGGAGACCTGGGCACACATCATTGGAGTGTGTGAGCTCTGACTGAGGAGTCTACAGGGTGAGGTCAATACAGAAGCTGCTTTAACCGAACTACACACAGGAGGAGACCTGGGCACACATCATTGGAGTGTGTGAGCTGTGACTGAGGAGTCTACAGGGTGAGGTCAATGCAGAAGCTGCTTTAACCCAACTACACACAGGAGGAGACCTGGGCACACATCATTGGAGTGTGTGAGCTATGACTGAGGAGTCTACAGGGTGAGGTCAATACAGAAGCTGCTTTAACCCAACTACACACAGGAGGAGACCTGGGCACACATCATTGGAGTGTGTGAGCTGTGACTGAGGAGTCTACAGGGTGAGGTCAATACAGAAGCTGCTTTAACCCAACTACACACAGGAGGAGACCTGGGCACACATCATTGGAGTGTGTGAGCTATGACTAAGGAGTCTACAGGGTGAGGTCAATACAGAAGCTGCTTTAACCCAACTACACACAGGAGGAGACCTGGGCACACATCATTGGAGTGTGTGAGCTGTGACTGAGGAGTCTACAGGATGAGGTCAATACAGAAGCTGCTTTAACCCAACTACACACAGGAGGAGACCTGGGCACAAATCATTGGAGTGTGTGAGCTGTGACTGAGGAGTCCACAGGGTGAGGTCAATACAGAAGCTGCTTTAACCCAACTACACACAGGAGGAGACCTGGGCACACATCATTGGAGTGTGTGAGCTATGACTGAGGAGTCTACAGGATGAGGTCAATACAGAAGCTGCTTTAACCCAACTACACACAGGAGGAGACCTGGGCACACATCATTGGAGTGTGTGAGCTATGACTGAGGAGTCTACAGGCTGAGGTCAATACAGAAGCTGCTTTAACCCAACTACACACAGGAGGAGACCTGGGCACACATCATTGGAGTGTGTGAGCTCTGACTGAGGAGTCTACAGGGCGAGGTCAATACAGAAGTTGCTTTAACCCAACTACACACAGGAGGAGACCTGGGCACACATCATTGGAGTGTGTGAGCTGTGACTGAGGAGTCTACAGGATGAGGTCAATACAGAAGCTGCTTTAACCCAACTACACACAGGAGGAGACCTGGGCACACATCATTGGAGTGTGTGAGCTGTGACTGAGGAGTCTACAGGGCGAGGTCAATACAGAAGCTGCTTTAACCCAACTACACACGGGAGGAGACCTGGGCACACATCATTGGAGTGTGTGAGCTGTGACTGAGGAGTCTACAGGATGAGGTCAATACAGAAAGCTGCTTTAACCCAACTACACACAGGAGGAGACCTGGGCACACATCTATGGAGTGTGTGAGCTCTGACTGAGGAGTCTACAGGGTGAGGTCAATACAGAAGCTGCTTTAACCCAACTACACACAGGAGGAGACCTGGGCACACATCATTGGAGTGTGTGAGCTATGACTGAGGAGTCCACAGGGTGAGGTCAATACAGAAGCTGCTTTAACCCAACTACACACAGGAGGAGACCTGGGCACACATCATTGGAGTGTGTGAGCTGTGACTGAGGAGTCTACAGGGTGAGGTCAATACAGAAGCTGCTTTAACCCAACTACACACAGGAGGAGACCTGGGCACACATCATTGGAGTGTGTGAGCTCTGACTGAGGAGTCTACAGGATGAGGTCAATACAGAAGCTGCTTTAACCCAACTACACACAGGAGGAGACCTGGGCACACATCATTGGAGTGTGTGAGCTCTGACTGAGGAGTCTACAGGATGAGGTCAATACAGAAGCTGCTTTAACCCAACTACACACAGGAGGAGACCTGGGCACACATCATTGGAGTGTGTGAGCTCTGACTGAGGAGTCTACAGGGTGAGGTCAATACAGAACCTGCTTTAACCCAACTACACACAGGAGGAGACCTGGGCACACATCATTGGAGTGAGTGAGCTGTGACTGAGGAGTCTACAGGGTGAGGTCAATACAGAACCTGCTTTAACCCAACTACACACAGGAGGAGACCTGGGCACACATCATTGGAGTGAGTGAGCTGTGACTGAGGAGTCTACAGGGTGAGGTCAATGCAGAAGCTGCTTCAACCCAACTACACACAGGAGGAGACCTGGGCACACATCATTGGAGTGTGTGAGCTCTGACTGAGGAGTCTACAGGGTGAGGTCAATACAGAACCTGCTTTAACCCAACTACACACAGGAGGAGACCTGGGCACACATCATTGGAGTGAGTGAGCTGTGACTGAGGAGTCTACAGGGTGAGGTCAATACAGAACCTGCTTTAACCCAACTACACACAGGAGGAGACCTGGGCACACATCATTGGAGTGAGTGAGCTGTGACTGAGGAGTCTACAGGGTGAGGTCAATGCAGAAGCTGCTTCAACCCAACTACACACAGGAGGAGACCTGGGCACACATCATTGGAGTGTGTGAGCTCTGACTGAGGAGTCTACAGGATGAGGTCAATACAGAAAGCTGCTTTAACCCAACTACACACAGGAGGAGACCTGGGCACACATCATTGGAGTGTGTGAGCTGTGACTGAGGAGTCTACAGGGTGAGGTCAATACAGAAGCTGCTTTAACCCAACTACACACAGGAGGAGACCTCGGCACACATCATTGGAGTGTGTGAGCTCTGACCGAGGAGTCTACAGGGTGAGGTCAATACAGAAGCTGCTTCAACCCAACTACACACAGGAGGAGACCTGGGCACACATCATTGGAGTGTGTGAGCTCTGACCGAGGAGTCTACAGGGTGAGGTCAATACAGAAGCTGCTTTAACCCAACTACACACAGGAGGAGACCTGGGCAGACATCATTGGAGTGTGTGAGCTCTGACCGAGGAGTCTACAGGGTGAGGTCAATACAGAAGCTGCTTTAACCCAACTACACACAGGAGGAGACCTGGGCAGACATCATTGGAGTGTGTGAGCTCTGACTGAGGAGTCTACAGGATGAGGTCAATACAGAAGCTGCTTTAACCCAACTACACACAGGAGGAGACCTGGGCACACATCATTGGAGTGTGTGAGCTATGACTGAGGAGTCTACAGGGTGAGGTCAATACAGAAGCTGCTTTAACCCAACTACACACAGGAGGAGACCTGGGCACACATCATTGGAGTGTGTGAGCTCTGACTGAGGAGTCTACAGGGCGAGGTCCATACAGAAGCTGCTTTAACCCAACTACACACAGGAGGAGACCTGGGCACACATCATTGGAGTGTGTGAGCTCTGACTGAGGAGTCTACAGGATGAGGTCAATACAGAAGCTGCTTTAACCCAACTACACACAGGAGGAGACCTGGGCAGACATCATTGGAGTGTGTGAGCTGTGACTGAGGAGTCTACAGGGCGAGGTCAATACAGAAGCTGCTTTAACCCAACTACACACAGGAGGAGACCTGGGCACACATCATTGGAGTGTGTGAGCTCTGACTGAGGAGTCTACAGGCTGAGGTCAATACAGAAGCTGCTTTAACCCAACTACACACAGGAGGAGACCTGGGCACACATCATTGGAGTGTGTGAGCTGTGACTGAGGAGTCTACAGGCTGAGGTCAATACAGAAAGCTGCTTTACCCTAACTACACACAGGAGGAGACCTGGGCACACATCATTGGAGTGTGTGAGCTCTGACTGAGGAGTCTACAGGGTGAGGTCAATACAGAAGCTGCTTTAACCCAACGACACACAGGAGGAGACCTGGGCACACATCATTGGAGTGTGTGAGCTCTGACTGAGGAGTCTACAGTGTGAGGTCAATACAGAAGCTGCTTTAACCCAACTACACACAGGAGGAGACCTGGGCACACATCATTGGAGTGTGTGAGCTCTGACTGAGGAGTCTACAGGGTGAGGTCAATACAGAAGCTGCTTTAACCCAACTACACACAGGAGGAGACCTGGGCACACATCATTGGAGTGTGTGAGCTGTGACTGAGGAGTCTACAGGGTGAGGTCAATACAGAAGCTGCTTTAACCCAACGACACACAGGAGGAGACCTGGGCACACATCATTGGAGTGTGTGAGCTCTGACTGAGGAGTCTACAGGGTGAGGTCAATACAGAAACACATCATTGGAGTGTGTGAGCTCTGACTGAGGAGTCTACAGGGTGAGGTCAATACAGAAGCTGCTTGAACCCAACTACACACAGGAGGAGACCTGGGCACACATCATTGGAGTGTGTGAGCTATGACTGAGGAGTCTACAGGGTGAGGTCAATACAGAAGCTGCTTTAACCCAACTACACACAGGAGGAGACCTGGGCACACATCATTGGAGTGTGTGAGCTCTGACTGAGGAGTCTACAGGGTGAGGTCAACACAGAAGCTGCTTTAACCCAACTACACACAGGAGGAGACCTGGGCAGACATCATTGGAGTGTGTGAGCTATGACTGAGGAGTCTACAGGGTGAGGTCAATACAGAAGCTGCTTTAACCCAACTACACACAGGAGGAGACCTGGGCACACATCATTGGAGTGTGTGAGCTATGACTGAGGAGTCTACAGGGTGAGGTCAATACAGAAGCTGCTTTAACCCAACTACACACAGGAGGAGACCTGGGCACACATCATTGGAGTGTGTGAGCTGTGACTGAGGAGTCCACAGGGTGAGGTCAATACAGAAGCTGCTTTAACCCAACTACACACAGGAGGAGACCTGGGCACACATCATTGGAGTGTGTGAGCTGTGACTGAGGAGTCTACAGGATGAGGTCAATACAGAAGCTGCTTTAACCCAACTACACACAGGAGGAGACCTGGGCACACATCATTGGAGTGTGTGAGCTCTGACTGAGGAGTGTACAGGCTGAGGTCAATACAGAAGCTGCTTTAACCCAACTACACACAGGAGGAGACCTGGGCACACATCATTGGAGTGTGTGAGCTATGACTGAGGAGTCTACAGGGTGAGGTCAATACAGAAGCTGCTTTAACCCAACTACACACAGGAGGAGACCTGGGCACACATCATTGGAGTGTGTGAGCTCTGACTGAGGAGTGTACAGGCTGAGGTCAATACAGAAGCTGCTTTAACCCAACTACACACAGGAGGAGACCTGGGCACACATCATTGGAGTGTGTGAGCTATGACTGAGGAGTCTACAGGGTGAGGTCAATACAGAAGCTGCTTTAACCCAACTACACACAGGAGGAGACCTGGGCACACATCATTGGAGTGTGTGAGCTCTGACTGAGGAGTCTACAGGGTGAGGTCAATACAGAAGTTGCTTTAACCCAACTACACACAGGAGGAGACCTGGGCACACATCATTGGAGTGTGTGAGCTGTGACTGAGGAGTCTACAGAATGAGGTCAATACAGAAGCTGCTTTAACCCAACTACACACAGGAGGAGACCTGGGCACACATCATTGGAGTGTGTGAGCTCTGACTGAGGAGTCTACAGGGCGAGGTCAATACAGAAGCTGCTTTAACCCAACTACACACGGGAGGAGACCTGGGCACACATCATTGGAGTGTGTGAGCTGTGACTGAGGAGTCTACAGGCTGAGGTCAATACAGAAAGCTGCTTTAACCCAACTACACACAGGAGGAGACCTGGGCACACATCATTGCAGTGTGTGAGCTGTGACTGAGGAGTCTACAGGGTGAGGTCAATACAGAAGCTGCTTTAACCCAACTACACACAGGAGGAGACCTGGGCACACATCATTGGAGTGTGTGAGCTGTGACTGAGGAGTCTACAGGGCGAGGTCAATACAGAAGCTGCTTTAACCCAACTACACACGGGAGGAGACCTGGGCACACATCATTGGAGTGTGTGAGCTGTGACTGAGGAGTCTACAGGATGAGGTCAATACAGAAAGCTGCTTTAACCCAACTACACACAGGAGGAGACCTGGGCACACATCTATGGAGTGTGTGAGCTCTGACTGAGGAGTCTACAGGGTGAGGTCAATACAGAAGCTGCTTTAACCCAACTACACACAGGAGGAGACCTGGGCACACATCATTGGAGTGTGTGAGCTATGACTGAGGAGTCCACAGGGTGAGGTCAATACAGAAGCTGCTTTAACCCAACTACACACAGGAGGAGACCTGGGCACACATCATTGGAGTGTGTGAGCTGTGACTGAGGAGTCTACAGGGTGAGGTCAATACAGAAGCTGCTTTAACCCAACTACACACAGGAGGAGACCTGGGCACACATCATTGGAGTGTGTGAGCTCTGACTGAGGAGTCTACAGGATGAGGTCAATACAGAAGCTGCTTTAACCCAACTACACACAGGAGGAGACCTGGGCACACATCATTGGAGTGTGTGAGCTCTGACTGAGGAGTCTACAGGATGAGGTCAATACAGAAGCTGCTTTAACCCAACTACACACAGGAGGAGACCTGGGCACAAATCATTGGAGTGTCTGAGCTGTGACTGAGGAGTCTACAGGGTGAGGTCAAGCTGCTTTAACCCATCTACACACAGGAGGAGACCTGGGCACACATCATTGGAGTGTGTGAGCTCTGACTGAGGAGTCTACAGGGTGAGGTCAATACAGAAGCTGCTTTAACCGAACTATTCACAGGAGGAGACCTGGGCACACATCATTGGAGTGTGTGAGCTGTGACTGAGGAGTCTACAGGGTGAGGTCAATACAGAAGCTGCTTTAACCCAACTACACACAGGAGGAGACCTGGGCACACATCATTGGAGTGTGTGAGCTATGACTGAGGAGTCTACAGGGTGAGGTCAATACAGAAGCTGCTTTAACGCAACTACACACAGGAGGAGACCTGGGCACACATCATTGGAGTGTGTGAGCTCTGACTGAGGAGTCTACAGGGTGAGGTCAATACAGAAGCTGCTTTAACCCAACTACACACAGGAGGAGACCTGGGCACACATCATTGGAGTGTGTGAGCTCTGACTGAGGAGTCTACAGGATGAGGTCAATACAGAAAGCTGATTAAACCCAACTACACACAGGAGGAGACCTGGGCACACATCATTGGAGTGTGTGAGCTCTGACTGAGGAGTATACAGGGTGAGGTCAATACAGAAGCTGCTTTAACCCAACTACACACAGGAGGAGACCTGGGCACACATCATTGGAGTGTGTGAGCTGTGACTGAGGAGTCTACAGGGTGAGGTCAATACAGAAGCTGCTTTAACCCAACTACACACAGGAGGAGACCTGGGCAGACATCATTGGAGTGTGTGAGCTCTGACTGAGGAGTCTACAGGATGAGGTCAATACAGAAGCTGCTTTAACCCAACTACACACAGGAGGAGACCTGGGCACACATCATTGGAGTGTGTGAGCTCTGACTGAGGAGTCTACGGGGGGAGGTCAATACAGAAGCTGCTTTAACCCAACTACACACAGGAGGAGACCTGGGCAGACATCATTGGAGTGTGTGAGCTCTGACTGAGGAGTCTACAGGATGAGGTCAATACAGAAGCTGCTTTAACCCAACTACACACAGGAGGAGACCTGGGCACACATCATTGGAGTGTGTGAGCTGTGACTGAGGAGTCTACAGGCTGAGGTCAATACAGAAGCTGCTTTAACCCAACTACACACAGGAGGAGACCTGGGCACACATCATTGCAGTGTGTGAGCTGTGACTGAGGAGTCTACAGGGTTAGGTCAAGCTGCTTTAACCCATCTACACACAGGAGGAGACCTGGGCACACATCATTGGAGTGTGTGAGCTCTGACTGAGGAGTCTACAGGGTGAGGTCAATACAGAAGCTGCTTTAACCGAACTACACACAGGAGGAGACCTGGGCACACATCATTGGAGTGTGTGAGCTGTGACTGAGGAGTCTACAGGGTGAGGTCAATGCAGAAGCTGCTTTAACCCAACTACACACAGGAGGAGACCTGGGCACACATCATTGGAGTGTGTGAGCTATGACTGAGGAGTCTACAGGGTGAGGTCAATACAGAAGCTGCTTTAACCCAACTACACACAGGAGGAGACCTGGGCACACATCATTGGAGTGTGTGAGCTGTGACTGAGGAGTCTACAGGGTGAGGTCAATACAGAAGCTGCTTTAACCCAACTACACACAGGAGGAGACCTGGGCACACATCATTGGAGTGTGTGAGCTATGACTAAGGAGTCTACAGGGTGAGGTCAATACAGAAGCTGCTTTAACCCAACTACACACAGGAGGAGACCTGGGCACACATCATTGGAGTGTGTGAGCTGTGACTGAGGAGTCTACAGGATGAGGTCAATACAGAAGCTGCTTTAACCCAACTACACACAGGAGGAGACCTGGGCACAAATCATTGGAGTGTGTGAGCTGTGACTGAGGAGTCCACAGGGTGAGGTCAATACAGAAGCTGCTTTAACCCAACTACACACAGGAGGAGACCTGGGCACACATCATTGGAGTGTGTGAGCTATGACTGAGGAGTCTACAGGATGAGGTCAATACAGAAGCTGCTTTAACCCAACTACACACAGGAGGAGACCTGGGCACACATCATTGGAGTGTGTGAGCTATGACTGAGGAGTCTACAGGCTGAGGTCAATACAGAAGCTGCTTTAACCCAACTACACACAGGAGGAGACCTGGGCACACATCATTGGAGTGTGTGAGCTCTGACTGAGGAGTCTACAGGGCGAGGTCAATACAGAAGTTGCTTTAACCCAACTACACACAGGAGGAGACCTGGGCACACATCATTGGAGTGTGTGAGCTGTGACTGAGGAGTCTACAGGATGAGGTCAATACAGAAGCTGCTTTAACCCAACTACACACAGGAGGAGACCTGGGCACACATCATTGGAGTGTGTGAGCTGTGACTGAGGAGTCTACAGGGCGAGGTCAATACAGAAGCTGCTTTAACCCAACTACACACGGGAGGAGACCTGGGCACACATCATTGGAGTGTGTGAGCTGTGACTGAGGAGTCTACAGGATGAGGTCAATACAGAAAGCTGCTTTAACCCAACTACACACAGGAGGAGACCTGGGCACACATCTATGGAGTGTGTGAGCTCTGACTGAGGAGTCTACAGGGTGAGGTCAATACAGAAGCTGCTTTAACCCAACTACACACAGGAGGAGACCTGGGCACACATCATTGGAGTGTGTGAGCTATGACTGAGGAGTCCACAGGGTGAGGTCAATACAGAAGCTGCTTTAACCCAACTACACACAGGAGGAGACCTGGGCACACATCATTGGAGTGTGTGAGCTGTGACTGAGGAGTCTACAGGGTGAGGTCAATACAGAAGCTGCTTTAACCCAACTACACACAGGAGGAGACCTGGGCACACATCATTCGAGTGTGTGAGCTCTGACTGAGGAGTCTACAGGATGAGGTCAATACAGAAGCTGCTTTAACCCAACTACACACAGGAGGAGACCTGGGCACACATCATTGGAGTGTGTGAGCTCTGACTGAGGAGTCTACAGGATGAGGTCAATACAGAAGCTGCTTTAACCCAACTACACACAGGAGGAGACCTGGGCACACATCATTGGAGTGTGTGAGCTCTGACTGAGGAGTCTACAGGGTGAGGTCAATACAGAACCTGCTTTAACCCAACTACACACAGGAGGAGACCTGGGCACACATCATTGGAGTGAGTGAGCTGTGACTGAGGAGTCTACAGGGTGAGGTCAATACAGAACCTGCTTTAACCCAACTACACACAGGAGGAGACCTGGGCACACATCATTGGAGTGAGTGAGCTGTGACTGAGGAGTCTACAGGGTGAGGTCAATGCAGAAGCTGCTTCAACCCAACTACACACAGGAGGAGACCTGGGCACACATCATTGGAGTGTGTGAGCTCTGACTGAGGAGTCTACAGGGTGAGGTCAATACAGAACCTGCTTTAACCCAACTACACACAGGAGGAGACCTGGGCACACATCATTGGAGTGAGTGAGCTGTGACTGAGGAGTCTACAGGGTGAGGTCAATACAGAACCTGCTTTAACCCAACTACACACAGGAGGAGACCTGGGCACACATCATTGGAGTGAGTGAGCTGTGACTGAGGAGTCTACAGGGTGAGGTCAATGCAGAAGCTGCTTCAACCCAACTACACACAGGAGGAGACCTGGGCACACATCATTGGAGTGTGTGAGCTCTGACTGAGGAGTCTACAGGATGAGGTCAATACAGAAAGCTGCTTTAACCCAACTACACACAGGAGGAGACCTGGGCACACATCATTGGAGTGTGTGAGCTGTGACTGAGGAGTCTACAGGGTGAGGTCAATACAGAAGCTGCTTTAACCCAACTACACACAGGAGGAGACCTCGGCACACATCATTGGAGTGTGTGAGCTCTGACCGAGGAGTCTACAGGGTGAGGTCAATACAGAAGCTGCTTCAACCCAACTACACACAGGAGGAGACCTGGGCACACATCATTGGAGTGTGTGAGCTCTGACCGAGGAGTCTACAGGGTGAGGTCAATACAGAAGCTGCTTTAACCCAACTACACACAGGAGGAGACCTGGGCAGACATCATTGGAGTGTGTGAGCTCTGACCGAGGAGTCTACAGGGTGAGGTCAATACAGAAGCTGCTTTAACCCAACTACACACAGGAGGAGACCTGGGCAGACATCATTGGAGTGTGTGAGCTCTGACTGAGGAGTCTACAGGATGAGGTCAATACAGAAGCTGCTTTAACCCAACTACACACAGGAGGAGACCTGGGCACACATCATTGGAGTGTGTGAGCTATGACTGAGGAGTCTACAGGGTGAGGTCAATACAGAAGCTGCTTTAACCCAACTACACACAGGAGGAGACCTGGGCACACATCATTGGAGTGTGTGAGCTCTGACTGAGGAGTCTACAGGGCGAGGTCCATACAGAAGCTGCTTTAACCCAACTACACACAGGAGGAGACCTGGGCACACATCATTGGAGTGTGTGAGCTCTGACTGAGGAGTCTACAGGATGAGGTCAATACAGAAGCTGCTTTAACCCAACTACACACAGGAGGAGACCTGGGCAGACATCATTGGAGTGTGTGAGCTGTGACTGAGGAGTCTACAGGGCGAGGTCAATACAGAAGCTGCTTTAACCCAACTACACACAGGAGGAGACCTGGGCACACATCATTGGAGTGTGTGAGCTCTGACTGAGGAGTCTACAGGCTGAGGTCAATACAGAAGCTGCTTTAACCCAACTACACACAGGAGGAGACCTGGGCACACATCATTGGAGTGTGTGAGCTGTGACTGAGGAGTCTACAGGCTGAGGTCAATACAGAAAGCTGCTTTACCCTAACTACACACAGGAGGAGACCTGGGCACACATCATTGGAGTGTGTGAGCTCTGACTGAGGAGTCTACAGGGTGAGGTCAATACAGAAGCTGCTTTAACCCAACGACACACAGGAGGAGACCTGGGCACACATCATTGGAGTGTGTGAGCTCTGACTGAGGAGTCTACAGTGTGAGGTCAATACAGAAGCTGCTTTAACCCAACTACACACAGGAGGAGACCTGGGCACACATCATTGGAGTGTGTGAGCTCTGACTGAGGAGTCTACAGGGTGAGGTCAATACAGAAGCTGCTTTAACCCAACTACACACAGGAGGAGACCTGGGCACACATCATTGGAGTGTGTGAGCTGTGACTGAGGAGTCTACAGGGTGAGGTCAATACAGAAGCTGCTTTAACCCAACGACACACAGGAGGAGACCTGGGCACACATCATTGGAGTGTGTGAGCTCTGACTGAGGAGTCTACAGGGTGAGGTCAATACAGAAACACATCATTGGAGTGTGTGAGCTCTGACTGAGGAGTCTACAGGGTGAGGTCAATACAGAAGCTGCTTGAACCCAACTACACACAGGAGGAGACCTGGGCACACATCATTGGAGTGTGTGAGCTATGACTGAGGAGTCTACAGGGTGAGGTCAATACAGAAGCTGCTTTAACCCAACTACACACAGGAGGAGACCTGGGCACACATCATTGGAGTGTGTGAGCTCTGACTGAGGAGTCTACAGGGTGAGGTCAACACAGAAGCTGCTTTAACCCAACTACACACAGGAGGAGACCTGGGCAGACATCATTGGAGTGTGTGAGCTATGACTGAGGAGTCTACAGGGTGAGGTCAATACAGAAGCTGCTTTAACCCAACTACACACAGGAGGAGACCTGGGCACACATCATTGGAGTGTGTGAGCTATGACTGAGGAGTCTACAGGGTGAGGTCAATACAGAAGCTGCTTTAACCCAACTACACACAGGAGGAGACCTGGGCACACATCATTGGAGTGTGTGAGCTGTGACTGAGGAGTCCACAGGGTGAGGTCAATACAGAAGCTGCTTTAACCCAACTACACACAGGAGGAGACCTGGGCACACATCATTGGAGTGTGTGAGCTGTGACTGAGGAGTCTACAGGATGAGGTCAATACAGAAGCTGCTTTAACCCAACTACACACAGGAGGAGACCTGGGCACACATCATTGGAGTGTGTGAGCTCTGACTGAGGAGTGTACAGGCTGAGGTCAATACAGAAGCTGCTTTAACCCAACTACACACAGGAGGAGACCTGGGCACACATCATTGGAGTGTGTGAGCTATGACTGAGGAGTCTACAGGGTGAGGTCAATACAGAAGCTGCTTTAACCCAACTACACACAGGAGGAGACCTGGGCACACATCATTGGAGTGTGTGAGCTCTGACTGAGGAGTGTACAGGCTGAGGTCAATACAGAAGCTGCTTTAACCCAACTACACACAGGAGGAGACCTGGGCACACATCATTGGAGTGTGTGAGCTATGACTGAGGAGTCTACAGGGTGAGGTCAATACAGAAGCTGCTTTAACCCAACTACACACAGGAGGAGACCTGGGCACACATCATTGGAGTGTGTGAGCTCTGACTGAGGAGTCTACAGGGTGAGGTCAATACAGAAGTTGCTTTAACCCAACTACACACAGGAGGAGACCTGGGCACACATCATTGGAGTGTGTGAGCTGTGACTGAGGAGTCTACAGAATGAGGTCAATACAGAAGCTGCTTTAACCCAACTACACACAGGAGGAGACCTGGGCACACATCATTGGAGTGTGTGAGCTCTGACTGAGGAGTCTACAGGGCGAGGTCAATACAGAAGCTGCTTTAACCCAACTACACACGGGAGGAGACCTGGGCACACATCATTGGAGTGTGTGAGCTGTGACTGAGGAGTCTACAGGCTGAGGTCAATACAGAAAGCTGCTTTAACCCAACTACACACAGGAGGAGACCTGGGCACACATCATTGCAGTGTGTGAGCTGTGACTGAGGAGTCTACAGGGTGAGGTCAATACAGAAGCTGCTTTAACCCAACTACACACAGGAGGAGACCTGGGCACACATCATTGGAGTGTGTGAGCTGTGACTGAGGAGTCTACAGGGCGAGGTCAATACAGAAGCTGCTTTAACCCAACTACACACGGGAGGAGACCTGGGCACACATCATTGGAGTGTGTGAGCTGTGACTGAGGAGTCTACAGGATGAGGTCAATACAGAAAGCTGCTTTAACCCAACTACACACAGGAGGAGACCTGGGCACACATCTATGGAGTGTGTGAGCTCTGACTGAGGAGTCTACAGGGTGAGGTCAATACAGAAGCTGCTTTAACCCAACTACACACAGGAGGAGACCTGGGCACACATCATTGGAGTGTGTGAGCTATGACTGAGGAGTCCACAGGGTGAGGTCAATACAGAAGCTGCTTTAACCCAACTACACACAGGAGGAGACCTGGGCACACATCATTGGAGTGTGTGAGCTGTGACTGAGGAGTCTACAGGGTGAGGTCAATACAGAAGCTGCTTTAACCCAACTACACACAGGAGGAGACCTGGGCACACATCATTGGAGTGTGTGAGCTCTGACTGAGGAGTCTACAGGATGAGGTCAATACAGAAGCTGCTTTAACCCAACTACACACAGGAGGAGACCTGGGCACACATCATTGGAGTGTGTGAGCTCTGACTGAGGAGTCTACAGGATGAGGTCAATACAGAAGCTGCTTTAACCCAACTACACACAGGAGGAGACCTGGGCACACATCATTGGAGTGTGTGAGCTCTGACTGAGGAGTCTACAGGGTGAGGTCAATACAGAACCTGCTTTAACCCAACTACACACAGGAGGAGACCTGGGCACACATCATTGGAGTGAGTGAGCTGTGACTGAGGAGTCTACAGGGTGAGGTCAATACAGAACCTGCTTTAACCCAACTACACACAGGAGGAGACCTGGGCACACATCATTGGAGTGAGTGAGCTGTGACTGAGGAGTCTACAGGGTGAGGTCAATGCAGAAGCTGCTTCAACCCAACTACACACAGGAGGAGACCTGGGCACACATCATTGGAGTGTGTGAGCTCTGACTGAGGAGTCTACAGGGTGAGGTCAATACAGAACCTGCTTTAACCCAACTACACACAGGAGGAGACCTGGGCACACATCATTGGAGTGAGTGAGCTGTGACTGAGGAGTCTACAGGGTGAGGTCAATACAGAACCTGCTTTAACCCAACTACACACAGGAGGAGACCTGGGCACACATCATTGGAGTGAGTGAGCTGTGACTGAGGAGTCTACAGGGTGAGGTCAATGCAGAAGCTGCTTCAACCCAACTACACACAGGAGGAGACCTGGGCACACATCATTGGAGTGTGTGAGCTCTGACTGAGGAGTCTACAGGATGAGGTCAATACAGAAAGCTGCTTTAACCCAACTACACACAGGAGGAGACCTGGGCACACATCATTGGAGTGTGTGAGCTGTGACTGAGGAGTCTACAGGGTGAGGTCAATACAGAAGCTGCTTTAACCCAACTACACACAGGAGGAGACCTCGGCACACATCATTGGAGTGTGTGAGCTCTGACCGAGGAGTCTACAGGGTGAGGTCAATACAGAAGCTGCTTCAACCCAACTACACACAGGAGGAGACCTGGGCACACATCATTGGAGTGTGTGAGCTCTGACCGAGGAGTCTACAGGGTGAGGTCAATACAGAAGCTGCTTTAACCCAACTACACACAGGAGGAGACCTGGGCAGACATCATTGGAGTGTGTGAGCTCTGACCGAGGAGTCTACAGGGTGAGGTCAATACAGAAGCTGCTTTAACCCAACTACACACAGGAGGAGACCTGGGCAGACATCATTGGAGTGTGTGAGCTCTGACTGAGGAGTCTACAGGATGAGGTCAATACAGAAGCTGCTTTAACCCAACTACACACAGGAGGAGACCTGGGCACACATCATTGGAGTGTGTGAGCTATGACTGAGGAGTCTACAGGGTGAGGTCAATACAGAAGCTGCTTTAACCCAACTACACACAGGAGGAGACCTGGGCACACATCATTGGAGTGTGTGAGCTCTGACTGAGGAGTCTACAGGGCGAGGTCCATACAGAAGCTGCTTTAACCCAACTACACACAGGAGGAGACCTGGGCACACATCATTGGAGTGTGTGAGCTCTGACTGAGGAGTCTACAGGATGAGGTCAATACAGAAGCTGCTTTAACCCAACTACACACAGGAGGAGACCTGGGCAGACATCATTGGAGTGTGTGAGCTGTGACTGAGGAGTCTACAGGGCGAGGTCAATACAGAAGCTGCTTTAACCCAACTACACACAGGAGGAGACCTGGGCACACATCATTGGAGTGTGTGAGCTCTGACTGAGGAGTCTACAGGCTGAGGTCAATACAGAAGCTGCTTTAACCCAACTACACACAGGAGGAGACCTGGGCACACATCATTGGAGTGTGTGAGCTGTGACTGAGGAGTCTACAGGCTGAGGTCAATACAGAAAGCTGCTTTACCCTAACTACACACAGGAGGAGACCTGGGCACACATCATTGGAGTGTGTGAGCTCTGACTGAGGAGTCTACAGGGTGAGGTCAATACAGAAGCTGCTTTAACCCAACGACACACAGGAGGAGACCTGGGCACACATCATTGGAGTGTGTGAGCTCTGACTGAGGAGTCTACAGTGTGAGGTCAATACAGAAGCTGCTTTAACCCAACTACACACAGGAGGAGACCTGGGCACACATCATTGGAGTGTGTGAGCTCGGACTGAGGAGTCTACAGGGTGAGGTCAATACAGAAGCTGCTTTAACCCAACTACACACAGGAGGAGACCTGGGCACACATCATTGGAGTGTGTGAGCTGTGACTGAGGAGTCTACAGGGTGAGGTCAATACAGAAGCTGCTTTAACCCAACGACACACAGGAGGAGACCTGGGCACACATCATTGGAGTGTGTGAGCTCTGACTGAGGAGTCTACAGGGTGAGGTCAATACAGAAACACATCATTGGAGTGTGTGAGCTCTGACTGAGGAGTCTACAGGGTGAGGTCAATACAGAAGCTGCTTGAACCCAACTACACACAGGAGGAGACCTGGGCACACATCATTGGAGTGTGTGAGCTATGACTGAGGAGTCTACAGGGTGAGGTCAATACAGAAGCTGCTTTAACCCAACTACACACAGGAGGAGACCTGGGCACACATCATTGGAGTGTGTGAGCTGTGACTGAGGAGTCTACAGGATGAGGTCAATACAGAAGCTGCTTTAACCCAACTACACACAGGAGGAGACCTGGGCACACATCATTGGAGTCTGTGAGCTCTGACTGAGGAGTCTACAGGGTGAGGTCAAGCTGCTTTAACCCATCTACACACAGGAGGAGACCTGGGCACACATCATTGGAGTGTGTGAGCTGTGACTGAGGAGTCTACAGGGTGAGGTCACTACAGAAGCTGCTTTAACCCAACTACACACAGGAGGAGACCTGGGCACACATCATTGGAGTGTGTGAGCTCTGACTGAGGAGTCTACAGGGTGAGGTCAATACAGAAGCTGCTTTAACCCAACTACACACAGGAGGAGACCTGGGCACACATCATTGGAGTGTGTGAGCTATGACTGAGGAGTCTACAGGTTGAGGTCAATACAGAAGCTGCTTTAACCCAACTACACACAGGAGGAGACCTGGGCACACATCATTGGAGTGTGTGAGCTGTGACTGAGGAGTCTACAGGGTGAGGTCAATACAGAAGCTGCTTTAACCCAACTACACACAGGAGGAGACCTGGGCACACATCATTGGAGTGTGTGAGCTGTGACTGAGGAGTCTACAGGCTGAGGTCAATACAGAAGCTGCTTTAACCCAACTACACACAGGAGGAGACCTGGGCACACATCATTGGAGTGTGTGAGCTCTGACTGAGGAGTCTACAGGGTGAGGTCAATACAGAAGCTGCTTTAACCCAACTACACACAGGAGGAGACCTGAGTACACATCATTGGAGTGTGTGAGCTGTGACTGAGGAGTCTACAGGATGAGGTCAATACAGAACCTGATTTAACCAAACTACACACAGGAGGAGACCTGGGCACACATCATTGGAGTGTGTGAGCTCTGACTGAGGAGTCTACAGTGTGAGGTCAATACAGAAGCTGCTTTAACCCAACTACACACAGGAGGAGACCTGGGCACACATCATTGGAGTGTGTGAGCTCTGACTGAGGAGTCTACAGGCTGAGGTCAATACAGAAGCTGCTTTAACCCAACTACACACAGGAGGAGACCTGGCCACACATCATTGGAGTGTGTGAGCTCTGACTGAGGAGTCTACAGGATGAGGTCAATACAGAAGCTGCTTTAACCCAACGACACACAGGAGGAGACCTGGGCACACATCATTGGAGTGTGTGAGCTCTGGCTGAGGAGTGTACAGGATGAGGTCAATACAGAAAGCTGCTTTAACCCAACTACACACAGGAGGAGACCTGGGCACACATCATTGGAGTGTGTGAGCTATGACTGAGGAGTCTACAGGGTGAGGTCAATACAGAAGCTGCTTTAACCCAACTACACACAGGAGGAGACCTGGGCACACATCATTGGAGTGTGTGAGCTCTGACTGAGGAGTCTACAGGCTGAGGTCAATACAGAAGCTGCTTTAACCCAACTACACACAGGAGGAGACCTGGGCACACATCATTGGAGTGTGTGAGCTCTGACTGAGGAGTCTACAGGATGAGGTCAATACATAACCTGCTTTAACCCAACTACACACAGGAGGAGACCTGGGCACACATCATTGGAGTGTGTGAGCTGTGACTGCGGAGTCTACAGGGTGAGGTCAATACAGAAGCTGCTTTAACCCAACTACACACAGGAGGAGACCTGGGCACACATCATTGGAGTGTGTGAGCTATGACTGAGGAGTCTACAGGGTGAGGTCAATACAGAAGCTGCTTTAACCCAACTACACACAGGAGGAGACCTGGGCACACATCATTGGAGTGTGTGAGCTATGACTGAGGAGTCTACAGGGTGAGGTCAATACAGAAGCTGCTTTAACCGAACTACACACAGGAGGAGACCTGGGCACACATCATTGGAGTGTGTGAGCTGTGACTGAGGAGTCTACAGGGCGAGGTCAATACAGAAGCTGCTTTAACCCAACTACACACAGGAGGAGACCTGGGCACACATCATTGGAGTGTGTGAGCTCTGACTGAGGAGTCTACAGGCTGAGGTCAATACAGAAGCTGCTTTAACCCAACTACACACAGGAGGAGACCTGGGCACACATCATTGGAGTGTGTGAGCTGTGACCGAGGAGTCTACAGGGTGAGGTCAATGCAGAAGCTGCTTTAACCCAACTACACACAGGAGGAGACCTGGGCACACATCATTGGAGTGTGTGAGCTATGACTGAGGAGTCTACAGGGTGAGGTCAATACAGAAGCTGCTTTAACCCAACTACACACAGGAGGAGACCTGGGCACACCTCATTGGAGTGTGTGAGCTGTGACTGAGGAGTCTACAGGGCGAGGTCAATACAGAAGCTGCTTTAACCCAACTACACACAGGAGGAGACCTGGGCACACATCATTGGAGTGTGTGAGCTGTGACTGAGGAGTCTACAGGGCGAGGTCAATACAGAAGCTGCTTTAACCCAACTACACACAGGAGGAGACCTGGGCACACATCATTGGAGTGTGTGAGCTCTGACTGAGGAGTCTACAGGGTGAGGTCAATACAGAAGCTGCTTTAACCCAACTACACACAGGAGGAGACCTGGGCACACATCATTGGAGTGTGTGAGCTGTGACTGAGGCGTCTACAGGATGAGGTCAATACAGAAGCTGCTTTAACCCAACTACACACAGGAGGAGACCTGGGCACACATCATTGGAGTGTGTGAGCTCTGACTGAGGAGTCTACAGTGTGAGGTCAATACAGAAGCTGCTTTAACCCAACTACACACAGGAGGAGACCTGGGCACAAATCATTGGAGTGTCTGAGCTGTGACTGAGGAGTCTACAGGGTGAGGTCAAGCTGCTTTAACCCAACTACACACGGGAGGAGACCTGGGCACACATCATTGGAGTGTGTGAGCTATGACTGAGGAGTCTACAGGGTGAGGTCAATACAGAAGCTGCTTTAACCCAACTACACACAGGAGGAGACCTGGGCACACATCATTGGAGTGTGTGAGCTCTGACTGAGGAGTCTACAGGGTGAGGTCAATACAGAAGCTGCTTTAACCCAACTACACACGGGAGGAGACCTGGGCACACATCATTGGAGTGTGTGAGCTATGACTGAGGAGTCTACAGGCTGAGGTCAATACAGAAAGCTGCTTTAACCCAACTACACACAGGAGGAGACCTGGGCACACATCATTGGAGTGTGTGAGCTCTGACCGAGGAGTCTACAGGCTGAGGTCAATACAGAAGCTGCTTTAACCCAACTACACACAGGAGGAGAACTGGGCACACATCATTGGAGTGTGTGAGCTGTGACTGAGGAGTCTACAGGGTGAGGTCAATACAGAAGCTGCTTTAACCCAACTACACACAGGAGGAGACCTGGGCACACATCATTGGAGTGTGTGAGCTGTGACTGAGGCGTCTACAGGATGAGGTCAATACAGAAGCTGCTTTAACCCAACTACACACAGGAGGAGACCTGGGCACACATCATTGGAGTGTGTGAGCTCTGACTGAGGAGTCTACAGGGTGAGGTCAATACAGAAGCTGCTTTAACCCAACTACACACAGGAGGAGACCTGGGCACACATCATTGGAGTGTGTGAGCTGTGACTGAGGCGTCTACAGTATGAGGTCAATACAGAAGCTGCTTTAACCCAACTACACACAGGAGTAGACCTGGGCACACATCATTGGAGTGTGTGAGCTCTGACTGAGGAGTCTACAGTGTGAGGTCAATACAGAAGCTGCTTTAACCCAACTACACACAGGAGGAGACCTGGGCACACATCATTGGAGTGTGTGAGCTCTGACTGAGGAGTCTACAGGGTGAGGTCAATACAGAAGCTGCTTTAACCCAACTACACACAGGAGGAGACCTGGGCACACATCATTGGAGTGTGTGAGCTGTGACTGAGGAGTCTACAGGGTGAGGTCAATACAGAAAGCTGCTTTAACCCAACTACACACAGGAGGAGACCTGGGCACACATCATTGGAGTGTGTGAGCTATGACTGAGGAGTCTACAGTGTGAGGTCAATACAGAAGCTGCTTTAACCCAACTACACACAGGAGGAGACCTGGGCACACATCATTGGAGTGTGTGAGCTCTGACTGAGGAGTCTACAGGGTGAGGTCAATACAGAAGCTGCTTTAACCCAACTACACACGGGAGGAGACCTGGGCACACATCATTGGAGTGTGTGAGCTATGACTGAGGAGTCTACAGGCTGAGGTCAATACAGAAAGCTGCTTTAACCCAACTACACACAGGAGGAGACCTGGGCACACATCATTGGAGTGTGTGAGCTCTGACTGAGGAGTCTACAGGGTGAGGTCAATACAGAAGCTGCTTTAACCCAACTACACACGGGAGGAGACCTGGGCACACATCATTGGAGTGTGTGAGCTATGACTGAGGAGTCTACAGGCTGAGGTCAATACAGAAAGCTGCTTTAACCCAACTACACACAGGAGGAGACCTGGGCACACATCATTGGAGTGTGTGAGCTCTGACCGAGGAGTCTACAGGCTGAGGTCAATACAGAAGCTGCTTTAACCCAACTACACACAGGAGGAGACCTGGGCACACATCATTGGAGTGTGTGAGCTCTGACTGAGGAGTCTACAGGGTGAGGTCAATACAGAAGCTGCTTTAACCCAACTACACACAGGAGGAGACCTGGGCACACATCATTGGAGTGTGTGAGCTCTGACTAAGGAGTCTACAGGCTGAGGTCAATACAGAAGCTGCTTTAACCCAACTACACACAGGAGGAGAACTGGGCACACATCATTGGAGTGTGTGAGCTGTGACTGAGGAGTCTACAGGGTGAGGTCAATACAGAAGCTGCTTTAACCCAACTACACACAGGAGGAGACCTGGGCACACATCATTGAAGTGTGTGAGCTATGACTGAGGAGTCTACAGGGTGAGGTCAATACAGAAAGCTGCTTTAACCCAACTACACACAGGAGGAGACTTGGGCACAAATCATTGGAGTGAGTGAGCTCTGACTGAGGAGTCTACAGGGTGAGGTCAAGCTGCTTTAACCCAACTACACACAGGAGGAGACCTGGGCACACATCATTGGAGTGTGTGAGCTCTGACTGAGGAGTCTACAGGATGAGGTCAATACAGAAGCTGCTTTAACCCAACTACACACAGGAGGAGACCTGGGCACAAATCATTGGAGTGAGTGAGCTCTGACTGAGGAGTCTACAGGGTGAGGTCAAGCTGCTTTAACCCAACTACACACAGGAGGAGACCTGGGCACAAATCATTGGAGTGAGTGAGCTCTGACTGAGGAGTCTACAGGGTGAGGTCAATACAGAAGCTGCTTTAACCCAACTACACACAGGAGGAGACCTGGGCACACATCATTGGAGTGTGTGAGCTCTGACTGAGGAGTCTACAGGGTGAGGTCAATACAGAAGCTGCTTTAACCCAACTACACACAGGAGGAGACCTGGGCACACATCATTGGAGTGTGTGAGCTGTGACTGAGGAGTCTACAGGATGAGGTCAATACAGAAGCTGCTTTAACCCAACTACACACAGGAGGAGACCTGGGCACACATCATTGGAGTGTGTGAGCTCTGACTGAGGAGTCTACAGGGTGAGGTCAACACAGAAGCTGCTTTAACCCAACTACACACAGGAGGAGACCTGGGCACACATCATTGGAGTGTGTGAGCTGTGACTGAGGAGTCTACAGGGTGAGGTCAATACAGAAGCTGCTTTAACCCATCTACACACAGGAGGAGACCAGGGCACACATCATTGGAGTGTGTGAGCTGTGACTGAGGAGTCTACAGGGTGAGGTCAATACAGAAAGCTGCTTTAACCCAACGATACACAGGAGGAGACCTGGGCACACCTCATTGGAGTGTGTGAGCTCTGACCGAGGAGTCTACAGGGTGAGGTCAATACAGAAGCTGCTTTAACCCAACTACACACAGGAGGAGACCTGGGCACACATCATTGGAGTGTGTGAGCTCTGACCGAGGAGTCTACAGGGTGAGGTCAATACAGAAGCTGCTTTAACCCAACTACACACAGGAGGAGACCTGGGCAGACATCATTGGAGTGTGTGAGCTGTGACTGAGGAGTCTACAGGGCGAGGTCAATACAGAAGCTGCTTTAACCCAACTACACACAGGAGGAGACCTGGGCACACATCATTGGAGTGTGTGAGCTGTGACTGAGGAGTCTACAGGGTGAGGTCAATACAGAAGCTGCTTTAACCCAACTACACACAGGAGGAGACCTGGCCACACATCATTGGAGTGTGTGAGCTCTGACTGAGGAGTCTACAGGATGAGGTCAATACAGAAGCTGCTTTAACCCAACTACACACAGGAGGAGACCTGAGTACACATCATTGGAGTGTGTGAGCTCTGACTGAGGAGTCTACAGGATGAGGTCAATACAGAAGCTGCTTTAACCCAACTACACACAGGAGGAGACCTGGGCACACATCATTGGAGTGTGTGAGCTATGACTGAGGAGTCTACAGGGTGAGGTCAATACAGAAGCTGCTTTAACCCAACGACACACAGGAGGGGACCTGGGCACACATCATTGGAGTGTGTGAGCTGTGACTGAGGAGTCTACAGGCTGAGGTCAATACAGAAGCTGCTTTAACCCAACTACACACAGGAGGAGACCTGGGCACACATCATTGGAGTGTGTGAGCTATGACTGAGGAGTCTACAGGGTGAGGTCAATACAGAAGCTGCTTTAACCCAACGACACACAGGAGGGGACCTGGTCACACATCATTGGAGTGTGTGAGCTGTGACTGAGGAGTCTACAGGCTGAGGTCAATACAGAAGCTGCTTTAACCCAACTACACACAGGAGGAGACCTGGGCACACATCATTGGAGTGTGTGAGCTGTGACTGAGGCGTCTACAGGATGAGGTCAATACAGAAGCTGCTTTAACCCAACTACACACAGGAGGAGACCTGGGCACACATCATTGGAGTGTGTGAGCTCTGACCGAGGAGTCTACAGGGTGAGGTCAATACAGAAGCTGCTTTAACCCAACTACACACAGGAGGAGACCTGGGCACACATCATTGGAGTGTGTGAGCTCTGACTGAGGAGTCTACAGGGTGAGGTCAATACAGAAGCTGCTTTAACCCAACTACACACAGGAGGAGACCTGGGCACACATCATTGGAGTGTGTGAGCTATGACTGAGGAGTCCACAGGGTGAGGTCAATACAGAAGCTGCTTTAACCCAACTACACACAGGAGGAGACCTCGGCACACATCATTGGAGTGTGTGAGCTATGACTGAGGAGTCTACAGGGTGAGGTCAACACAGAAGCTGCTTTAACCCAACTACACACAGGAGGAGACCTGAGTACACATCATTGGAGTGTGTGAGCTGTGACTGAGGAGTCCACAGGGTGAGGTCAATACAGAAGCTGCTTTAACCCAACTACACACAGGAGGAGACCTGGGCACACATCATTGGAGTGTGCGAGCTCTGACTGAGGAGTCCACAGGATGAGGTCAATACAGAAAGCTGCTTTAACCCAACTACACACAGGAGGAGACCTGGGCACACATCATTGGAGTCTGTGAGCTCTGACTGAGGAGTCTACAGGGTGAGGTCAATACAGAAAGCTGCTTTAACCCAACTACACACAGGAGGAGACCTGGGCACACATCATTGGAGTGTGGGAGCTGTGACTGAGGAGTCTACAGGGTGAGGTCAATACAGAAGCTGCTTTAACCCAACTACACACAGGAGGAGACCTAGGCACACATCATTGGAGTGTGTGAGCTCTGACCGAGGAGTCTACAGGGTGAGGTCAATACAGAAGCTGCTTTAACCCAACTACACACAGGAGGAGACCTGGGCACACATCATTGGAGTGTGTGAGCTCTGACTGAGGAGTGTACAGGGTGAGGTCAATACAGAAGCTGCTTTAACCCAACTACACACAGGAGGGGACCTGGGCACACATCATTGGAGTGTGTGAGCTCTGACTGAGGAGTCTACAGGATGAGGTCAATACAGAAGCTGCTTTAACCCAACTACACACAGGAGGAGACCTGGGCACACATCATTGGAGTGTGTGAGCTCTGACCGAGGAGTCTACAGGCTGAGGTCAATACAGAAGCTGTTTTAACCCAACTACACACAGGAGGAGACCTGGGCACACATCATTGGAGTGTGTGAGCTGTGACTGAGGAGTCTACAGGATGAGGTCAATACAGAAGCTGCTTTAACCTAACTACACACAGGAGGAGACCTGGGCACACATCATTGGAGTGTGTGAGCTCTGACTGAGGAGTCTACAGGCTGAGGTCAATACAGAAGCTGCTTTAACCCAACTACACACAGGAGGAGACCTGGCTACACATCATTGGAGTGTGTGAGCTGTGACTGAGGAGTCTACAGGATGAGGTCAATACAGAAGCTGCTTTAACCCAACTACACACAGGAGGAGACCTGGGCACACATCATTGGAGTGTGTGAGCTATGACTGAGGAGTCTACAGGATGAGGTCAATACAGAAGCTGCTTTAACCCAACTACACACAGGAGGAGACCTGGGCACACATCATTGGAGTGTGTGACCTCTGACTGAGGAGTCTACAGGGTGAGGTCAATACAGAAGCTGCTTTAACCCAACTACACACAGGAGGAGACCTGGGCACACATCATTGGAGTGTGTGAGCTCTGACTGAGGAGTCTACAGGCTGAGGTCAATACAGAAGCTGCTTTAACCCAACTACACACAGGAGGAGACCTGGGCACACATCATTGGTGTGTGTGAGCTCTGACCGAGGAGTCTACAGGGTGAGGTCAATACAGAAGCTGCTTTAACCCAACTACACACAGGAGGAGACCTGGGCACACATCATTGGAGTGTGTGAGCTCTGACTGAGGAGTCTACAGGATGAGGTCAATACAGAAGCTGCTTTAACCCAACTACACACAGGAGGAGACCTGGGCACACATCATTGGATTGTGTGAGCTCTGACTGAGGAGTCTACAGGGTGAGGTCAATACAGAAGCTGCTTTAACCCAACTACACACAGGAGGAGACCTGGGCACACATCATTGGAGTGTGTGAGCTGTGACTGAGAGGGTGAGGTCAATACAGAAGCTGCTTTAACCCAACTACACACAGGAGGAGACCTCGGCACACATCATTGGAGTGTGTGAGCTGTGACTGAGGAGTCTACAGGGTGAGGTCAATACAGAAGCTGCTTTAACCCAACTACACACAGGAGGAGACCTGGGCACACATCATTGGAGTGTGTGAGCTCTGACTGAGGAGTATGCTGGATGAGGTCAATACAGAAAGCTGCTTTAACCCAACTACACACAGGAGGAGACCTGGGCACACATCATTGGAGTGTGTGAGCTATGACTGAGGAGTCTACAGGGTGAGGTCAATACAGAAGCTGCTTTAACCCAACTACACACAGGAGGAGACCTGGGCACACATCATTGGATTGTGTGAGCTCTGACTGAGGAGTCTACAGGGTGAGGTCAATACAGAAGCTGCTTTAACCCAACTACACACAGGAGGAGACCTGGGCACACATCATTGGAGTGTGTGAGCTGTGACTGAGAGGGTGAGGTCAATACAGAAGCTGCTTTAACCCAACTACACACAGGAGGAGACCTCGGCACACATCATTGGAGTGTGTGAGCTATGACTGAGGAGTCTACAGGGTGAGGTCAATACAGAAGCTGCTTTAACCCAACTACACACAGGAGGAGACCTGGGCACACATCATTGGAGTGTGTGAGCTCTGACTGAGGAGTCTACAGGGTGAGGTCAATACAGAAGCTGCTTTAACCCAACGACACACAGGAGGGGACCTGGGCACACATCATTGGAGTGTGTGAGCTGTGACTGAGGAGTCTACAGGCTGAGGTCAATACAGAAGCTGCTTTAACCCAACTACACACAGGAGGAGACCTGGGCACACATCATTGGAGTGTGTGAGCTGTGACTGAGGCGTCTACAGGATGAGGTCAATACAGAAGCTGCTTTAACCCAACTACACACAGGAGGAGACCTGGGCACACATCATTGGAGTGTGTGAGCTCTGACTGAGGAGTCTACAGGGTGAGGTCAATACAGAAGCTGCTTTAACCCAACTACACACAGGAGGAGACCTGGGCACACATCATTGGAGTGTGTGAGCTCTGACTGAGGAGTCTACAGGATGAGGTCAATACAGAAAGCTGCTTTAACCCAACTACACACAGGAGGAGACCTGGGCACACATCATTGGAGTGTGTGAGCTATGACTGAGGAGTCTACAGGGTGAGGTCAATACAGAAGCTGCTTTAACCCAACTACACACAGGAGGAGACCTGGGCACACATCATTGGAGTGTGTGAGCTCTGACTGAGGAGTCTACAGGGTGAGGTCAATACAGAAGCTGCTTTAACCCAACTACACACAGGAGGAGACCTGGGCACACATCATTGGAGTGTGTGAGCTGTGACTGAGGAGTCTACAGGGTGAGGTCAATACAGAAGCTGCTTTAACCCAACTACACACAGGAGGAGACCTGAGCACACATCATTGGAGTGTGTGAGCTCTGACTCGGGAGTCTACAGGCTGAGGTCAATACAGAAGCTGCTTTAACCCAACTACACACAGGAGGAGACCTGAGTACACATCATTGGAGTGTGTGAGCTATGACTGAGGAGTCTACAGGGTGAGGTCAATACAGAAGCTGCTTTAACCCAACTACACACAGGAGGAGACCTGGGCACACATCATTGGAGTGTGTGAGCTGTGACTGAGGAGTCTACAGGGTGAGGTCAATACAGAAGCTGCTTTAACCCAACGACACACAGGAGGGGACCTGGGCACACATCATTGGAGTGTGTGAGCTGTGACTGAGGAGTCTACAGGCTGAGGTCAATACAGAAGCTGCTTTAACCCAACTACACACAGGAGGAGACCTGGGCACACATCATTGGAGTGTGTGAGCTGTGACTGAGGCGTCTACAGGGTGAGGTCAATACAGAAGCTGCTTTAACCCAACTACACACAGGAGGAGACCTGGGCACACCTCATTGGAGTGTGCGAGCTCTGACTGAGGAGTCCACAGGATGAGGTCAATACAGAAAGCTGCTTTAACCCAACTACACACAGGAGGAGACCTGGGCACACATCATTGGAGTGTGTGAGCTGTGACTGAGGCGTCTACAGGGTGAGGTCAATACAGAAGCTGCTTTAACCCAACTACACACAGGAGGAGACCTGGGCACACCTCATTGGAGTGTGCGAGCTCTGACTGAGGAGTCCACAGGATGAGGTCAATACAGAAAGCTGCTTTAACCCAACTACACACAGGAGGAGAGCTGGGCACATATCATTGGAGTGTGTGAGCTGTGACTGAGGCGTCTACAGGGTGAGGTCAATACAGAAGCTGCTTTAACCCAACTACACACAGGAGGAGACCTGGGCACACCTCATTGGAGTGTGCGAGCTCTGACTGAGGAGTCCACAGGATGAGGTCAATACAGAAAGCTGCTTTAACCCAACTACACACAGGAGGAGACCTGGGCACACATCATTGGAGTGTGTGAGCTATGACTGAGGAGTCTACAGAATGAGGTCAATACAGAAGCTGCTTTAACCCAACTACACACAGGAGGAGACCTGGGCACACATCATTGGAGTGTGGGAGCTCTGACCGAGGAGTCTACAGGGCGAGGTCAATACAGAAGCTGTTTTAACCCAACTACACACAGGAGGAGACCTGAGTACACATCATTGGAGTGTGTGAGCTCTGACTCAGGAGTCTACAGGATGAGGTCAATACAGAAGCTGTTTTAACCCAACTACACACAGGAGGAGACCTGGGCACACATCATTGGAGTGTGTGAGCTGTGACTGAGGAGTCTACAGGCTGAGGTCAATACAGAAGCTGTTTTAACCCAACTACACACAGGAGGAGACCTGGGCACACATCATTGGAGTGTGTGAGCTGTGACTGAGGAGTCTACAGGCTGAGGTCAATACAGAAAGCTGCTTTAACCCAACTACACACAGGAGGAGACCTGGGCACACATCATTGGAGTGTGTGAGCTATGACTGAGGAGTCTACAGTGTGAGGTCAATACAGAAGCTGCTTTAACCCAACTACACACAGGAGGAGACCTGGTCACACATCATTGGAGTGTGTGAGCTGTGACTGAGGAGTCTACAGGGTGAGGTCAATACAGAAGCTGCTTTAACCCAACTACACACAGGAGGAGACCTGGGCACACATCATTGGAGTGTGCGAGCTCTGACTGAGGAGTCCACAGGATGAGGTCAATACAGAAGCTGCTTTAACCCAACTACACACAGGAGGAGACTTGGGCACACATCATTGGAGTGTGTGAGCTATGACTGAGGAGTCTACAGGCTGAGGTCAATACAGAAAGCTGCTTTAACCCAACTACACACAGGAGGAGACCTCGGCACACATCATTGGAGTGTGTGAGCTATGACTGAGGAGTCTACAGGGTGAGGTCAACACAGAAGCTGCTTTAACCCAACTACACACAGGAGGAGACCTGGGCACACATCATTGAAGTGTGTGAGCTGTGACTGAGGAGTCTACAGGGTGAGGTCAATACAGAAGCTGCTTTAACCCAACTACACACAGGAGGAGACCTGGGCACACATCATTGGAGTGTGTGAGCTGTGACTGAGGCGTCTACAGGCTGAGGTCAATACAGAAGCTGCTTTAACCAAACTACACACAGGAGGAGACCTGGGCAGACATCATTGGAGTGTGTGAGCTCTGACTGAGGAGTCTACAGGATGAGGTCAATACAGAAGCTGCTTTAACCCAACGACACACAGGAGGAGACCTGGGCACACATCATTGGAGTGTGTGAGCTGTGACTGAGGAGTCTACAGTGTGAGGTCAATACAGAAGCTGCTTTAACCCAACTACACACAGGAGGAGACCTGGGCACACATCATTGGAGTGTGTGAGCTCTGACTGAGGAGTCTACAGGGTGAGGTCAATACAGAAGCTGCTTTAACCCAACTACACACAGGAGGAGACTTGGGCACACATCATTGGAGTGTGTGAGCTCTGACTGAGGAGTCTACAGGGTGAGGTCAACACAGAAGCTGCTTTAACCCAACTACACACAGGAGGAGACCTGGGCACACATCATTGAAGTGTGTGAGCTGTGACTGAGGAGTCTACAGGGTGAGGTCAATACAGAAGCTGCTTTAACCCAACTACACACAGGAGGAGACCTGGGCACACATCATTGGAGTGTGTGAGCTGTGACTGAGGCGTCTACAGGCTGAGGTCAATACAGAAGCTGCTTTAACCAAACTACACACAGGAGGAGACCTGGGCAGACATCATTGGAGTGTGTGAGCTCTGACTGAGGAGTCTACAGGATGAGGTCAATACAGAAGCTGCTTTAACCCAACGACACACAGGAGGAGACCTGGGCACACATCATTGGAGTGTGTGAGCTGTGACTGAGGAGTCTACAGTGTGAGGTCAATACAGAAGCTGCTTTAACCCAACTACACACAGGAGGAGACCTGGGCACACATCATTGGAGTGTGTGAGCTCTGACTGAGGAGTCTACAGGGTGAGGTCAATACAGAAGCTGCTTTAACCCAACTACACACAGGAGGAGACCTGGGCACACATCATTGGAGTGTGTGAGCTGTGACTGAGGAGTCTACAGGCTGAGGTCAATACAGAAGCTGCTTTAACCCAACTACACACAGGAGGAGACCTGGGCACACATCATTGGAGTGTGTGAGCTATGACTGAGGAGTCTACAGGATGAGGTCAATACAGAAGCTGCTTTAACCCAACTACACACAGGAGGAGACCTGGGCACACATCATTGGAGTGTGTGAGCTGTGACTGAGGAGTCTACAGGGTGAGGTCAATACAGAAGCTGCTTTAACCCAACTACACACAGGAGGAGACCTGGGCACACATCATTGGAGTGTGTGAGCTGTGACTGAGGAGTCTACAGGCTGAGGTCAATACAGAAAGCTGCTTTACCCTAACTACACACAGGAGGAGACCTGGGCACACATCATTGGAGTGTGTGAGCTCTGACTGAGGAGTGTACAGGATGAGGTCAATACAGAAGCTGCTTTACCCAACTACACACAGGAGGAGACCTGGGCACACATCATTGGAGTGTGTGAGCTCTGACTGAGGAGTCTACAGGGTGAGGTCAATACAGAAGCTGCTTTAACCCAACTACACACAGGAGGAGACCTGGGCACACATCATTGGAGTGTGTGAGCTGTGACTGAGGAGTCTACAGGGTGAGGTCAATACAGAAAGCTGCTTTAACCCAACTACACACAGGAGGAGACCTGGGCACACATAATTGGAGTGTGTGAGCTGTGACTGAGGAGTCTACAGGGTGAGGTCAATACAGAAAGCTGCTTTAACCCAACGATACACAGGAGGAGACCTGGGCACACATCATTGAAGTGTGTGAGCTGTGACTGAGGAGTCTACAGGGTGAGGTCAATACAGAAGCTGCTTTAACCCAACTACACACAGGCGCAGACCTGGGCACACATCATTGGAGTGTGTGAGCTCTGACTGAGGAGTCTACAGGGTGAGGTCAATACAGAAAGCTGCTTTAACCCAACTACACACAGGAGGAGACTTGGGCACAAATCATTGGAGTGAGTGAGCTCTGACTGAGGAGTCTACAGGGTGAGGTCAATACAGAAGCTGCTTTAACCCAACTACACACAGGAGGAGACCTGGGCACACATCATTGGAGTGTGTGAGCTGTGACTGAGGAGTCCACAGGGTGAGGTCAATACAGAAGCTGCTTTAACCCAACTACACACAGGAGGAGACCTGGGCACACATCATTGGAGTGTGTGAGGTCTGACTGAGGAGTCTACAGGGTGAGGTCAATACAGATGGAGTGTGTGAGCTCTGACTGAGGAGTCTACAGGATGAGGTCAATACAGAAAGCTGCTTTAACCCAACTACACACAGGAGGAGACTTGGGCACAAATCATTGGAGTGAGTGAGCTCTGACTGAGGAGTCTACAGGGTGAGGTCAATACAGAAAGCTGCTTTAACCCAACTACACACAGGAGGAGACCTGGGCACACATCATTGGAGTGTGTGAGCTCTGACTGAGGAGTCTACAGGGTGAGGTCAACACAGAAGCTGCTTTAACCCAACTACACACAGGAGGAGACTTGGGCACAAATCATTGGAGTGAGTGAGCTCTGACTGAGGAGTCTACAGGGTGAGGTCAATACAGAAGCTGCTTTAACCCAACTACACACAGGAGGAGACCTGGGCACACATCATTGGAGTGTGTGAGCTGTGACTGAGGAGTCCACAGGGTGAGGTCAATACAGAAGCTGCTTTAACCCAACTACACACAGGAGGAGACCTGGGCACACATCATTGGAGTGTGTGAGCTCTGACTGAGGAGTCTACAGGGCGAGGTCAATACAGAAGCTGCTTTAACCCAACTACACACAGGAGGAGACCTGGGCACACATCATTGGAGTGTGTGAGCTCTGACTGAGGAGTCTACAGGGTGAGGTCAATACAGAAGCTGCTTTAACCCAACTACACACAGGAGGAGACCTGGGCACACATCATTGGAGTGTGTGAGCTCTGACTGAGGAGTCTACAGGATGAGGTCAATACAGAAGCTGCTTTAACCCAACTACACACAGGAGGAGACCTGGGCACACATCATTGGAGTGTGTGAGCTGTGACTGAGGAGTCTACAGGGCGAGGTCAATACAGAAGCTGCTTTAACCCAACGACACACAGGAGGAGACCTGGGCACACATCATTGGAGTGTGTGAGCTGTGACTGAGGAATCTACAGGGCGAGGACAATACAGAAGCTGCTTTAACCCAACTACACACGGGAGGAGACCTGGGCACACATCATTGGAGTGTGTGAGCTGTGACTGAGGAGTCTACAGGATGAGGTCAATACAGAAGCTGCTTTAACCCAACTACACACAGGAGGAGACCTGGGCACACATCATTGGAGTGTGTGAGCTGTGACTGAGGAGTCTACAGGGCGAGGTCAATACAGAAGCTGCTTTAACCCAACGACACACAGGAGGAGACCTGGGCACACATCATTGGAGTGTGTGAGCTGTGACTGAGGAGTCTACAGGGCGAGGACAATACAGAAGCTGCTTTAACCCAACTACACACGGGAGGAGACCTGGGCACACATCATTGGAGTGTGTGAGCTGTGACTGAGGAGTCTACAGGATGAGGTCAATACAGAAGCTGCTTTAACCCAACTACACACAGGAGGAGACCTGGGCACACATCATTGGAGTGTGTGAGCTCTGACTGAGGAGTCTACAGGATGAGGTCAATACAGAAGCTGCTTTAACCCAACTACACACAGGAGGAGACCTGGGCACACATCATTGGAGTGTGTGAGCTGTGACTGAGGAGTCTACAGGGCGAGGTCAATACAGAAGCTGCTTTAACCCAACGACACACAGGAGGAGACCTGGGCACACATCATTGGAGTGTGTGAGCTCTGACTGAGGAGTCTACAGGGTGAGGTCAATACAGAAGCTGCTTTAACCCAACTACACACGGGAGGAGACCTGGGCACACATCATTGGAGTGTGTGAGCTCTGACTGAGGAGTCTACAGGATGAGGTCAATACAGAAGCTGCTTTAACCCAACTACACACAGGAGGAGACCTGGGCACACATCATTGGAGTGTGTGAGCTGTGACTGAGGAGTCTACAGGGCGAGGTCAATACAGAAGCTGCTTTAACCCAACTACACACGGGAGGAGACCTGGGCACACATCATTGGAGTGTGTGAGCTCTGACTGAGGAGTCTACAGGGTGAGGTCAATACAGAAGCTGCTTTAACCCAACTACACACAGGAGGAGACCTGGGCACACATCATTGGAGTGTGTGAGCTCTGACTGAGGAGTCTACAGGATGAGGTCAATACAGAAGCTGCTTTAACCCAACTACACACAGGAGGAGACCTGGGCACACATCATTGGAGTGTGTGAGCTCTGACTGAGGAGTCTACAGGGTGAGGTCAATACAGAAGCTGCTTTAACCCAACTACACACAGGAGGAGACCTGGGCACACATCATTGGAGTGTGTGAGCTATGACTGAGGAGTCTACAGGCTGAGGTCAATACAGAAAGCTGCTTTAACCCAACTACACACAGGAGGAGACCTGGGCACACATCATTGGAGTGTGTGAGCTATGACTGAGGAGTCTACAGGCTGAGGTCAATACAGAAAGCTGCTTTAACCCAACTACACACAGGAGGAGACCTGGGCACACATCATTGGAGTGTGTGAGCTCTGACTGAGGAGTCTACAGGGCGAGGACAATACAGAAGCTGCTTTAACCCAACTACACACAGGAGGGGACCTGGTCACACATCATTGGAGTGTGCGAGCTCTGACTGAGGAGTCTACAGGGCGAGGACAATACAGAAGCTGCTTTAACCCAACTACACACGGGAGGAGACCTGGGCACACATCATTGGAGTGTGTGAGCTGTGACTGAGGAGTCTACAGGATGAGGTCAATACAGAAGCTGCTTTAACCCAACTACACACAGGAGGAGACCTGGGCACACATCATTGGAGTGTGTGAGCTGTGACTGAGGAGTCTACAGGGCGAGGTCAATACAGAAGCTGCTTTAACCCAACTACACACAGGAGGAGACCTGGGCACACATCATTGGAGTGTGTGAGCTCTGACTGAGGAGTCTACAGGGTGAGGTCAATACAGAAGCTGCTTTAACCCAACTACACACAGGAGGAGACCTGGGCACACATCATTGGAGTGTGTGAGCTGTGACTGAGGAGTCTACAGGCTGAGGTCAATACAGAAAGCTGCTTTAACCCAACTACACACAGGAGGAGACCTGGGCACACATCATTGGAGTGTGTGAGCTTTGACTGAGGAGTCTACAGGATGAGGTCAATACAGAAGCTGCTTTAACCCAACTACACACAGGAGGAGACCTGGGCACACATCATTGGAGTGTGTGAGCTCTGACTGAGGAGTCTACAGGGTGAGGTCAATACAGAAGCTGCTTTAACCCAACTACACACAGGAGGAGACCTGGGCACACATCATTGGAGTGTGTGAGCTGTGACTGAGGAGTCTACAGGCTGAGGTCAATACAGAAAGCTGCTTTAACCCAACTACACACAGGAGGAGACCTGGGCACACATCATTGGAGTGTGTGAGCTCTGACTGAGGAGTCTACAGGGTGAGGTCAATACAGAAGCTGCTTTAACGCAACTACACACAGGAGGAGACCTGGGCACACATCATTGGAGTGTGTGAGCGCTGACTGAGGAGTCTACAGGCTGAGGTCAATACAGAAGCTGCTTTAACCCAACTACACACAGGAGGAGACTTGGGCACACATCATTGGAGTGTGTGAGCTCTGACTGAGGAGTCTACAGGGTGAGGTCAATACAGAAGCTGCTTGAACCCAACTACACACAGGAGGAGACCTGGGCACACATCATTGGAGTGTGTGAGCTCTGACTGAGGAGTCTACAGGGTGAGGTCAATACAGAAGCTGCTTGAACCCAACTACACACAGGAGGAGACTCTCCCTCTGGAGCCTCCCGACCTCTAGCGACAGGAGAGAGCGTTGCACCTCCCGCTCCTCCGCCTCGTCCTGCATCACGTGACCCTGTGGGAGCCTCCTCTCATCAGCAACCGAGGAGACCGACCCCCCCAGTTAACTCTCATTTCAACCGATCACGGAGTTTCTTGGACAGAAACTCTCCAAACATTCATAGATGTTCCGCTTCTCACGGCCCCTCGGAGTGCGCGTGATCAGCGAAAAGCAACAATTTGAAGTATGTTATAATTTATAGAATTATTCGCGCAAACACGATAAAATATATAACTTCTTACTGCTAGGGTGACTTTACACCGGTAACGTGTCAGTTACCCTCATGAATACCTGTGTGTGCACAAGTACAGGCGCTCCTTCAACTGTTAAACAGAGGCCTGTATCACCTGCAGTGATGAATCGGGTGTTTGCCGCAGAGGCTTCTGGGTATGCAAATGACCGTGCCTGGCCACGCCCCCTCCAGTGACAGCCAGGCTCCTGCAGCAGCCCCATGGTGACTTTTTGCTCTGGATCCTAAATGCATCATTTCCGTCTCGAGTCGGTTCCAGCAATGGGGGGGGGGGGATACACTATCTTTGCTTCCTTCCTTCTCTGGGCGCCATTTCTGACTCCGATCCATCAGTTACACTTATAATTCAAGGCCCCTCTATGGGGCACTATTGGCTTTGCCAATGATTCGTGTTAAATGACATATAGTACAATGCACTAATAACCCGGGGGCCTTATTTATGAAGGCCTTGCGCCGCCGATGCGTCACTTTTAACATGGGAAAAAGTGACGCACCGGTGGCGCAAGGCCTTCATAAATAAAGGCCCCCGGAATTTCCCTTAAAACGCAGTTTCGTCTCTTTATCATATATCTACGTCATCCAGTGTCACGTGGCGTCTTCCTGAGGGAGGCAGCGCGCGCTCCTCTCCTCCGCGAGGCCCGACCGCCCCCTGGAGGTCTCACGTTTCAACCAATCACGGAGCACTTTACACAGACACCCTTCATAGATGACAACAACTTCCGCTTCTCGCGGCCCCTCGAAGTGCGCGTGACCTGCGCGGAGTGACAGATTATTTATGTTAGCAGACAGATGTTCTGTCCGCGCAGTCACAATAAAAATACAACTTCCCACTGGTAGGGTGACTTTATAACGGTATCGTGCCGTTCACCCTCATGAATGCCTCTGAGTGCACAGCTACAGACGCTCCTTCTCCTATTAAACAAATACCTGTGTCGCCTGTAGTGATGCATCGGGTGTTTGCCGCAGAGGCTTCTGGGTATGCAAATTTCTGGCTGACCACGCCCCCTCTAGTGCGAGCGAGGCTCCTGCAGCAGCGATTTGTCTACATTCTGTCTAGAGCCGGTTTACAGCAATGGGGGGGGGGGGGAGTGGGGGATACACTTCATTACAATCCTTCTCTGGGCGTCATTTCCGCCTCCGATCCAACATTTACATTTGTTATTCAAGATCCCTCTATTGGGCACTGTAAGCTGTGCCAAAGCATAACCCGGAATTTCCCTTAGAAACGTAGTGTGCCTAATTTAGTGTCTGCCTACTAGAGGGTTTATACTCTGCCCCTTCCTTCTTAAATGTCCGCTCTTTATCATATTCAATGCCACAAAGAGCCCTGCATTTAGGATGAGAGTAAAGCAGCATTAGGAGGCGCGCACAGGATTGTGGGTATGCAGATTAGCGGTGACGCGCTGAAGGTTCTTCTGCAGCATCCCGACCTCTACCTCCTTTACTTCTTGCTGCATGAAAGAAGCAACTGCACCTTCGACGTCAGCGGAGGAAGCTGAGGGCATGGGAAACAAACACCTGGCGCTAGGAAACAGTCCAGCTGCTGTCAGTGCTCTCCAGGGGCCTCATTTATGAGGCTGTGCGTCACTTGCGCCACCGCTGCGTCACTTTTTGTGACTCACCAGTGGCGTAAAAAATGCGCCTTGTTGCACCATATTTGTAGATGCGTCACTTTCTAAACCCCTGTGCCACATTATACCTGCACCAGGTGTAATGTATGCAAAGGGGCTTTCCTTTGCACCTGACGAAAATATAACAGGCTTAGAGATGTCACTGCCCTTTCAAGAAGGGTAACAAGGACGTCAGGGCATGACTGAGCCTAATGAACAGTGCCCTCTGCTTTCCTTTGCACCTGACGAATATATAACAGGCTTAGCGACGTCACTGCCCTTTCAAGAAGGGTAACAAGGACGTCAGGGCATGACTGAGCCTAATGAACAGTGCCCTCTGCTTTCCTTTGCACCTGACGAATATATAACAGGCTTAGCGACGTCACTGCCCTTTCAAGAAGGGTAACAAGGACGTCAGGGCATGACTGAGCCTAATGAACAGTGCCCTGTGTTTCCCTTTGTACCTGATGAATATATAACAGGCTTAGCGACGTCACTGCCCTTTAAAGAAGGGTAACAAGGACGTCAGGGCATGACTGAGCCTAATGAACAGTGCCCTGTGCTTTCCTTTGTACCTGATGAATATATAACAGGCTTAGCGACGTCACTGCCCTTTCAAGAAGGGTAGCAAGGACGTCAGGGCATGACTGAGCCTAATGAACAGTGCCCTGTGCTTTCCTTTGAACCTGACGAATATATAACAGGTTTAGCGACGTCACTGCCCTTTAATGAAGGGTAACAAGGACGTCAGGGCATGACTGAGCCTAATGAACAGTGCCCTGTGCTTTCCTTTGTACCTGATGAATATATAACAGGCTTAGCGACGTCACTGCCCTTTAAAGAAGGGTAACAAGGACGTCAGGGCATGACTGAGCCTAATGAACAGTGCCCTCTGCTTTCCTTTGTACCTGACGAATATATAACAGGCTTAGCGACGTCACTGTCCTTTCAAGAAGGGTAACAAGGACGTCAGGGCATGACTGAGCCTAATGAACAGTGCCCTCTGCTTTCCTTTGCACCTGACGAATATATAACAATCTTAGTGATGTCACTGTCCTTTCAAGAAGGGTAACAAGGACGTCAGGGCATGACTGAGCCTAATGAACAGTGCCCTGTGCTTTCCTTTGCATCTGACGAATATATAACAGGCTTAGCGACGTCACTGTCCTTTCAAGAAGGGTAACAAGGACGTCAGGGCATGACTGAGCCTAATGAACAGTGCCCTGTGCTTTCCTTTGTACCTGACGAATATATAACAAGCTTAGCGACGTCACTGCCCTTTCAAGAATGGTCCCAAGGACGTTAGGGCATGACTGAGCCTAATGAACAGTGCCCTGTGCTTTCCTTTGTACCTGACGAATATATAACAGGTTTAGAGACGTCACTGCCCTTTCAAGAAGGGTAACAAGGACGTCAGGGCATGACTGAGCCTAATGAACAGTGCCCTCTGCTTTCCTTTGTACCTGACGAATATATAACAAGCTTAGTGATGTCACTGCCCTTTCAAGAAGGGTAACAAGGACGTCAGGGCATGACTGAGCCTAATGAACAGTGCCCTGTGCTTTCCTTTGTACCTGACGAATATATAACAGGCTTAGCGACGTCACTGTCCTTTCAAGAAGGGTAACAAGGACGTCAGGGCATGACTGAGCCTAATGAACAGTGCGCTGTGCTTTCCTTTGCATCTGACGAATATATAACAGGTTTAGCGACGTCACTGCCCTTTAAAGAAGGGTAACAAGGACGTCAGGGCATGACTGAGCCTAATGAACAGTGCCCTGTGCTTTCCTTTGTACCTGATGAATATATAACAGGCTTAGCGACGTCACTGTCCTTTCAAGAAGGGTAACAAGGACGTCAGGGCATGACTGAGCCTAATGAACAGTGCGCTGTGCTTTCCTTTGCATCTGACGAATATATAACAGGTTTAGCGACGTCACTGCCCTTTAAAGAAGGGTAACAAGGACGTCAGGGCATGACTGAGCCTAATGAACAGTGCCCTGTGCTTTCCTTTGTACCTGATGAATATATAACAGGCTTAGCGACGTCACTGCCCTTTAAAGAAGGGTAACAAGGACGTCAGGGCATGACTGAGCCTAATGAACAGTGCCCTGTGCTTTCCTTTAGTGCCTGATGAATATATAACAGGTTTAGAGATGTCACTGTCCTTTCAAGAAGGGTAACAAGGACGGAAGGGCATGACTGAGCCTAATGAACAGTGCCCTCTGCTTTCCTTTAGTGCCTGATGAATATATAACAGGTTTAGAGACGTCACTGTCCTTTCAAGAAGGGTAACAAGGACGGAAGGGCATGACTGAGCCTAATGAACAGTGCCCTCTGCTTTCCTTTGCACCTGACGAATATATAACAAGCTTAGTGATGTCACTGTCCTTTCAAGAAGGGTAACAAGGACGTCAGAGCATGACTGAGCCTAATGAACAGTGCCATGTGCTTTCCTTTGTACCTGACGAATATATAACAGGTTTAGCGAAGTCACTGTCCTTTAAAGAAGGGTAACAAGGACGTCAGGGCATGACTGAGCCTAATGAACAGTGCCCTATGCTTTCCTTTGTACCTGACGAATATATAACAGGCTTAGTGACGTCACTGCCCTTTAAAGAAGGGTAACAAGGACGTCAGAGCATGACTGAGCCTAATGAACAGTGCCCTGTGCTTTCCTTTGCATCTGACGAATATATAACAGGTTTAGTGACGTCACTGCCCTTTAAAGAAGGGTAACAAGGACGTCAGGGCATGACTGAGCCTAATGAACAGTGCCCTGTGCTTTCCTTTGTACCTGACGAATATATAACAGGTTTAGCGAAGTCACTGTCCTTTAAAGAAGGGTAACAAGGACGTCAGGGCATGACTGAGCCTAATGAACAGTGCCCTGTGCTTTCCTTTGTACCTGATGAATATATAACAGGCTTAGCGACGTCACTGCCCTTTAAAGAAGGGTAACAAGGACGTCAGAGCATGACTGAGCCTAATGAACAGTGCCTTGTGCTTTCCTTTGTACCTGATGAATATATAACAGGCTTAGCGACGTCACTGCCCTTTAAAGAAGGTAACAAGGACGTCAGAGCATGACTGAGCCTAATGAACAGTGCCTTGTGTTTTCCTTTGTACCTGATGAATATATAACAGGCTTAGCGACGTCACTGCCCTTTAAAGAAGGGTAACAAGGACGTCAGGGCATGACTGAGCCTAATGAACAGTGCCCTGTACCACTGTTCCCAATAACGTGCGCGCGTGGGCGCGCGCCCACATCTGTAGTATGAAGCGCGCAGTGCTGTGTGTGGAGCGCGCACACACACAGCACATCAATCAACAACATTTAGCGCGGCTGCTTTTAAAAGCAGGCGGCGCGAAACCGGGTATTTCTTTAATGTGTCCTTTTGTTTAAAGTACTCATGTTAATTGCAGCGCCGTCACAAGCTGCAATTAAAATGAACACTTTAAAAAGAAGCAAGCAATGTGCCCATCACCCTGGAGCTACCCTCTATTATGAAAAGAAATGCAGCAACTCTACAAACACGATGTGTGCTTTTCACGTCGTGTTTGTGGAGTTGCTGCATTTCTTTTCTTAACAGAGCTTGGCTGCAGGGTGATTGTGGGGCTTTGTTAAAGATTTCAGGTTAATCACAGCCCCAAACGAGCACTGTGATTAACCTGAAATCTACTGTCAGTCTTATCGTGAAAAATCAAGGGACGTTTGGTGATACACGAAACACGTGGAATAACAATAAAGGGACGTTTGATGTTACACCAAGAACGTGGAATAACAATAATAAAATGTTTGAACAAGAAGAGTTTGGAACAATTTCTCACTGGGTGTGCGATTGGTGATGGAGCGCCTTGCCGTTTCAATTGTATTTGCATTATGTTAACGTGCTTTGAGGTGAGGCATGTGCCCAGTCTGCACACGAAAGTAGAAAAGCATGGAAGAAAAAACGAAACAAGTTTAAATATGGAAAACACAGAGAAAATTTCGGTGTGCATTCTGCTACCCCCATAACTGCACTTCTGAAGCATTGCCATACCACACTTGCTGTCTTCTCTGACATATCTTTTGTCCTTTTTTTTCTTCCACTCCCCAGCTGCTCTTGCTATCTCCTTCTCTTCTTTTTCTTCTTCCTCATATCAATCCCGCTCCACTTTTACTCACTTTCTCCTTCTCCTCATCCCATTCTTGTCTCCATTTCCCTCTCACTGCCTGTTCTTTGCCTTCTCTCTTACCGGTTTTCCATTCTACATTCTCCCTCCCAGTTCTCCAAAGCCTCTGGCTACCTTTCTTTCTGTCCCTCTCTTACCAATTTCTCCATACCCCTTCCCCATTTTTCGTCTTTGCGCCCTGACTTTTTTCTACTTTGTTCCTCTCTCCCCCTTTCTCTGCCACTAAATCTTATTTCTCATGAGTCTCCTTTCCTTTTCCTTCATGCTATGTTACAATTTTAAAAACACAGACTGTCTGGTGGCCTTTAGGGTCCCGGCTTGGGATACGCTGAGCAAGATAGCGACTAGTATTAAATCTGGCTTGCCTAAAGATCCAGCGCAGGCTAAAGTTTTAAGGGGTAGCACTGAGACTTTGGAGCCATATATCAGACACTTGTTAGAGCTCTCTTTTAGCTCAGGTAGGGTGCCGCAAACATGGAAGGAGGCAGTGGTGCTCCCTTTGAAAAAAAAGCTGAACATCAGTATGGAGCAGTGAAACAACCTGCTCCCCATCTCGCTTTTACCCTACTTCGCCAAGATTGCGGAGAAAGCTGTTAATCAACAACTGACAGCCCATATTGACACTCATAAGCTGCTCCATCCCACGCAATCTGGCTTCCATGCACTCCACTTGACGGAGTCTTCTCTGCTCTTCTCCATGGAGACTCAACGTAGACACGTAGATGAGGGTCAAACGGCGGCACTCATTTTACCTGACGTAAGTGCCTTATTTGATTCTGTAGCGCATCACACTTTGCTGCAGTGTCTGAATAGGGGAGGAGTGGCTGGTAAGGCGTGGGAATGGCTGGAATCCTTTCTTCATGTTCGTAGTTTCCAAGTAGCACAGGGACCATATAGGTTCAAAGCTATAAGCCTGAAGCAAGGGTTCCTTCAATGGTCCAGCCTTAGCCCGACCCTTTTTAATCTTTATGTGGCGCCAGTGGCAGAGATTACCGATAAATATGGGGTGGAAGTAGTGTCATATGCAGATGACACTCATCTGGTTGTGGCTTTGGCACAGCCAGCTGAGAGTGCAGCCAGTAATTTCACCTCTTGTTTACAAGAACTGGCGGTCTGGATGGCTAGCAATGGTCTCCGTTTGAACTGTGATAAAACCGAGGTGCTGATTGTTGGGAAGGCGCCGTCAGTATGGACTTCGGCATGGAGGCCTCAGATGCTTGGCCCTCTACCCTCACCCAGTGAACAAGTCAGGAACCTGGGGGTATGGATTGACTCTAAAACCTTGTTCAAGGACCACACTAGACGAGTTGCAGGCACCTGTTTTGGCATCTTGCAGGGCCTCAGGAAGACTTTGGATCAACAGCTAGGAAACTCTTAGTCCATGCCTTGGTCACTTCGAGGCTTGACTATGGTAAGGCCCTCTATTCGGGAGCAAATGTGAGGTGCATCCAGAGGCTTCAGCGCATACAGAATACGGCAGCTCATCTGGTGTTGATGCTGCCAAAGAGAGCTCCCTCTAAGAAAGCTCTGGAGACGCTACACTAGCTGCCAGTGAAAGAACGGGTGCAGTTCAAAGCCCTATGTGTGAGTCATCGGATCACACAGGGGAAAGGCCCCTGTTATCTCCAGAACCTGCTAACCCTATACAATCCGACCCGGAAATTGAGATCTAGCGGGACGGGACAGGTTAAGGTCCCTAAGATCAGAAGAGCGAGAATGGGAGGGCGCTCGTTTCGCTTTCTGACAGCACAACAATGGAACAGATTACCTCTGACGCTTTGGTTGGAAACCTTAGAGCTGGCTTTTCGTAAAGAGCTGAAAACCTACTTATTCCCTAGTGGGTAGGCCAGAGAGGTTTGTCCGGGGGAATGGGATATACGATGGCAAGGGAGGCTGTGCTAGGCTGGTACTACAGCGCGGGGACACACTAGCCAGTATAACCATGCACTTTATAAGCTCAGTTTACCTACTTACTTACATCCAACTACCTCTGAATATTACATGGAAGCACATTTAGAATTTGGACCAGTGTGCCTCTGCAGTGTCGGTGACCTGGCCAAAAAGGACATGAAAAAGCTGAAATAAATCCAAAGCTGTTCAAATCAGGGGCCCCGGAAATAAGTTTGGCCCTGGCACTCAAAATCCTGAAGATGTCCCTGTGCATTTGTTAAAGTTTTCATGTTAATCGCAGCACCCATCATGAGCTGCAATTAACACGAAAACCTTAACAAATGCACACTATCACCCCGCAGCCCAACCCTATTAAGAAAAGAAATGCAGTAACATAGCTGCCATGGTTTCAAATTGCATTGTGGGATGTTTTCATACTTTCACTGTAATTATTAGTGCCATTTGAACAGGGCCGGCTTTAGTGCTGGTGGCCCTGCTGTGACCGTGTTTGTTGGCGACCCAATGACCACCTCAACCACGGATATTCTCATTACCAACCTTTAACAGTGCCCCTCAAGTCTCCAAAACCCCTCTCTCTTTCATATTTATATTGTTTAATAGCGCCACTCATACCAGTGTAAGGTCTTAAGCACTTTACGTCACATACACATTACACAGAGACACTGAATCATAGTGTGTAAATCAATGTATAGGAAATGTTACATCAGACAGAGGAATAAAATGTCTTTTCTTAACAGAGCTGGGCTGCTAGGGTTTTAAGCAAACGTTTGTAGTGATATTTGGCGCTGCACACACGCGCGCTGTGTTTCCTGGCGCACATAGCCACGGCTGAAGCGCACAGAGACCCTACACTGCCGCACACAGAGGAAAAAAATTAGAGGGAACATCACTCATCACTCACATACCTTCAATCGTGCTTTCTTTAAATAACCAATACCATCAGGTATAGTTTACTCATGTGTCTCCTGTGTCGCTGCTACGCTGTGAATCAGTGGCACCGCTATAATAAGACAGTGTCTAAGAGTATACCAGCGCGCACACTGACGTCTCAGCCTCATCGCCCTCATCCAGACTGACAAATAGCAGATGCAACTGAGAACTCCTGACCCAACCGCTTTACCAATTTACACAACGTATAGTACCTTTGCTCTCACACCGCTGACAGCATGCACCTGGCTCCCAGGCCAGAACATCACCAGAATGAGCACAATCAGATGGTGTAATCAGAGTGAAAAAAAGAGTACATGTATGCCCAAGTGTACGTTTATCCTGGTGAATCGAGCCCATAATACCTGCTCTGTCACCAGCAGTTGTGTAAACAGTGAAGTTTTCTTGACCTCTGGCCAGATGGTGCATAAGTCCTATATGTAACCAGTAGCTGGGTGAATAGTACTGCTTCTTTGCCGTCTGCGCGTCCGCCATCCAGATAGGATTCAATATCTGCCCCTTAGCCAGTGTTTATTATTGATAAGGAGCAGGTCCACAATGCAGACTCTCCTGATACCCAGCAGCCAGGTAAATTGTGAAGTTCTTTGCAGTTTCCACTGCCTCTGGCTAAACCATGCATAACTTCTTATATTTAGCAGGCAGCTGGGTAAAAACTTACATTTATTGCTGTTTGCACAGTGCTTGTAAATAATGAAGCTTGTTTGCTATTTGCAGAGCCACCAGTATAAGTGTAAATAATCTCTGCTGTTCGTACAGTTGGCAGATGAATACCAGAGAAAATTAAATACACACCACTTATAGACAAGCATTGAAAACGCAACAGGTCTCGCCTTTGATTAAGTTAAAGCCATTTGCTTTGCTAATGGAACAGTATAGCAAAGCAAATGGCTTTAACTTAATGAAAGGCGAGACCTATTGCATTTTTAATGCTTGTTCTTTCTATGTTTTAGGTGAGGTTATTTTACTAAGACGTGGTTTTTCATTTCCGTGGGCGGTGACATGTGATGTAAGCCGCTTGTTTACCGGTGTCAGGCGCAATAGTTTTGGGAGCGTAGCTGAGTGCGGAGAGTGATTATTTTTTCTGAAGGAAATTAGTTTATCCGCGCGCCTCAGAAGTGCTGTCCTACAAGAGTAAACAAAACTAAAAGGAACCAGGAACATGCAGAAATGAAGCCTAAACCGCAGAAAATCAAAACGCTTATGACAGACTAAGTTTGACAGTCAAAAGGTGAAAGTATGTCAGAGCTCAGATTAACTATTCAGAGGGGTGTGGCTGCAGAGTGCAGATGTAACGAAGACACGACACCCACCTGGGTCTCTCCTTGGTTATATGAGGCTATAACCATCAAAGCCACTGGAATTATGTGGCAGTGAAGGGAAACTTATGTGGCATTCTTGAGTAAATTGTGCAGCAAGAAAAGACAAATTATGCGGCGCATTTTGTGACCGTATTAGTTCATTATTTTATCATTTTTACACGTGTTAACACTGTGTGGCCATTGGTTGCACATCATTATTACCAGTCTAACACCCAAATTTATAGCAATAAGCAACATAAAGGTGACCAGTGAAGCTTTGCAAGGATCCTTCCGCTGCGTAGTAGCACGTACTGCTATGTTTATAGGAACTTTTGAACCATTTGAGCTCAAACTTTTTTTTGTTAAAATTTGCAGGGGATGGAATATATGGCAAATGCAGCAAATCTATAACTGTGGAAAACACGTCTTCATGTTCAAGGTCAAAATGTGCAGAAAGGACTTATAGAGCGAAACGCACATTGAACCGCCACTCGAGGGCACGAAAGGCACTTTTTGAGAAGGTCGAAGGTCTGGATGGAACAGTTCTAGAACCTCGCAGTAGGGTAAGTGCACCTCAAACGTGAGAGGAGTCACATTCCACAGGCAGATGTCCGCACCTTTCCAGACTGGGCCTTATGGAGAGATAATCAACACTTCTATTGAGACTGAACAGGGTGGGAGTCTCGAGATGCTCACCGCAGACTGGAGGCCATCTCCAGCACAGTATCACCACTAGTGAGAGGCCAAACCCCACTGGAGGTAGGTTGCCAGAGCGCCTTTTAAAAGTGCCCGGTTTGGGAAATATTTTGGGTCATTGTATACAGAAGGAGCTGTAGTGATGCTCCTGCGTAGTGTCTTTTAACGCCAACGCTGGCAGCAACACTCTGGCACGAGCTGGTACTGTGCCCCCCTGTTACTTTCTATTTCCGGTCACCTCCTGACAGGGACTTCTAACAGAAATGATTTTTTTTTCGAGTTCATGGTAATTGTAATCTTAAAATAAAATCGGTGGAAGTGGATGGGAGAACATGATGGTGGCTGGTCAGTTTGGAGCAGCTTTGCGTCTGCATTAATGTAGCATGTCAAACTTCTGATTAGATATTGCGGCGCCTTTGGTGGCCACCCTACTGCACCAGAGATAGGAGCTTCAACTTCAGTTTACATGGATGGAGACTGCCGCATGTTTGTACTTAAAAGGTTGCTATCTATGTTCCGAAATAATTAAATTGGCTATAGAGATAAGACAGTTCTGTGCGGCCTGAGAAAGTGGTTTTTGTGGCAGAACGAGCTGGCTACAAAATGTTTAAACGTAATAAAAGTACACTTTTCTCAAAATGCTTCCTATAAAGACTTCGTTCTTTGTAGGAGGCACCATTTATGAGAGCACGGTTACAGCAGACAGATGAGGAAATATTGAAACGGCTGATTTAGATCACACCTGGACGGTTTCACAGAAGCTCGTGGTTAACTGGTGAAGTAGCAGACAGATTACTTAGTGGTCAAACCAGGTGCCTGTCACACAACTCTCACACTTCAGGGCAGTCTGCAAGAATAGTGCGCGCGGCTCGTTCATTGAACTAAAGTTGTGAAATGCAATCAATCCCTGTGTATGTATTTTATGTTTATCTTTGCTCAAAGCAAGTGTGCGGCGCTTGTGCTCAAAGGTGGTCCCATGTGCAGTTTGCTCCCCTCTGGCCCAGTCACATATGCCGCCGGGAGTGGGGAGTGCAGGGATCTTGCAGGAGGGGGGACTCTCTGGTCCTACTCACTCCAGACACTTAAGAGCCCTGCACCCCCGGGTTGTAAAGAGGCCGGGAGGGGCGAGTCGCGGGCCGTGATCCGTATGACTCATCCTCCCTCCAGAGACTCAAGAGCTGTGCCCCTGGGCTGTGCCCTCATAGCCTACACCCCTCCTCTCTCCCCTAGCCCGTGCCCCCTGGGCTGTGCCCTCATAGCCTGCACCTCTCTACCCTAGCCCTGCCTCTGTCCACCGGCCTCCGAGCCGCAGCTCTGCGCTCTGAGTGCTGAGCCCCTCCAGGCCAGGGGTGGCTGCTGGGGATTCCAGGAGGACCCGCTGCCTCTCACACTTCCTTCCATCTCCTCCAGCCTAGACTGACAGCCAAAGCCCAGACTGACAACCACAGCCCAGACTGACAACCACAGCCCAGACTGACAACCACAGCCCAGACTGACAGCCACAGCCCAGACTGACAACCACAGCCCAGACTGACAGCCAAAGCCCAGACTGACAACCACAGCCCAGACTGACAACCACAGCCCAGACTGACAACCACAGCCCAGACTGACAGCCACAGCCCAGACTGACAACCACAGCCCAGACTGACAGCCACAGCCCAGACTGACAACCACAGCCCAGACTGGCAACCACAGCCCAGCCTGACAGCCACTGCCCAGACTGACAGCCACTGCCCAGACTGACAGCCACAGCCCAGACTGACAACCACATCCCAGACTGACAACCACAGCCCAGACTGACAACCATAGCCCAGACAGACAGCCACAGCCTAGACTGACAACCACAGCCCAGACTGACAACCACAGCCCAGACTGACAACCACAGCCCTGACATAGGCTTGATTTAAACGTGGCCTCACCCTTTGTAAAATGTCACAAGAACTGTAACAGTGCCTCAGCTGTTTTGGGCAAAGAATGAATGCAGTTTTGACTCCCGTGATGTCCAGGCCACGACACGCAGCTCGGTGATCTCCTTACCCTCAAAGACAATGGTCACCATTGCACAGAACAGAACTACCTGGCGTCGCACTGCCCAACAGCCAGCTACAAGCTGAGGAGTACAAGTAAAACAAGCGCAAGTCAACCACGAGTTTACTTTCACATCATGCAGACTGTCACATCTAAACCCCCAGGTCTTTACATGCGCCAATGCTTGTTTCCCATATGAGACCCTGTCTCCATGGACTGCGAGCGTCTTAGAACACCCATGTCTGTGTCTTTACCGGCGCCAATGCTTGTTTCCCTGATTGAGCCTGGAGGCTGCAATTCCGTCAGCGGCCACCAGAGGGCGCTCCTCACCTGCTGATGAATCCTCTTCCAGGTCAGCGGCGGCAGAGACAGCACCAGCAGCGGTGGTGACATCACTTCCTATCTCTCCCCCTGTGTGGAGCCTGCTGCAGAGGAGGAAGGAGCCCTGTCTGTCTGCGCAGTTACCTTCATCTTCAGACCCTCACAGACCCCAGATCTACCCCCTCCACCCCCCCCAGAAGGAGGAGAGAGCCTGGACATGTCTGCACAGATCTCGGCTCAGGTAGGAGATTGTCAGCACCTTCTGCTGTGTTTGTAGAAATAGACTGAACAATCCTGTAGGGAATCTCTGCAGGAGCCGGGCTGAGCTGGGCCCTTCTATCCGGGGGCCCCTGGGGCTTAGCTGGCCTCTTCTCTGCGGGGGGGGGCCTGGGGCTGAGCTGGGTCCTTCTTTCCGGGGACCCCTGGGGCTGAGCTGGGCTCTTCTATCCGGGGGCTCTGGGGCTGAGCTGGGCTCTTCTATCCGGGGGGGGGGGGGGCTGGGGCTGAGCTGGGTTCTTCTATCTGGGGGCCCCTGGGGGCTGAGCTGGGCTCTTCTATCCAGGACCCCTGGGGCTGAGCTGGGCTCTTCTATCCGGGGCCCCTGGGGCTGAGATGGGCTCTTCTATCCCGGGCCTTGGGGCTGAGTTGGGCTCTTCTATCCTGGGGCCCTGGGGCTGAGCTGGGCTCTTCTATCCGGGGGGCCCTGGGGCTGAGCTGGGCTCTTCTATCCAGGGGCCCCTGGGGCTGAGCTGGGCTCTTCTATCGGGGCCCATGGGGCTGTGCTGAGTTCTTCTATCCAGGGCCCCTGGTGCTGAGCTGGGCTCTTCTATCTGGGGCCCCTGGAGCTGAGCTGGCTCTTCTATCTGAGGGCCCCTGGGGCTGAGCTGGGCTCTTCTACCTGGGGGCCCCTGGGGCTGAGCTGGGCTCTTCTATCCGTGGCCCCTGATGCTGAGCTGGGCCCTTCTATCCAGGGGCCCTGGGGCAGAGCTGGGCTCTTCTATTTGGGGGCCCCTGGGGCTGAGCTGGGCTCTTCTAGCCAGGTGCCCCTGGGGCTGAGCTGGACTCTTCTATCTGGGGCCCCTGGGGCTGAACTCTTCTATCTGGGGCCCCTGGGGCTGAGCTGGGCTCTTCTATCCAGGGGCCCCTGGGGCTGAGCAGGGCTCTTCTATCCGGGCCCCTGGGGCTGAGCTGGGCTCTTCTATCCGGGGGCCCCTGGGGCTGAGCTGGGCTCTTCTATCCAGGGCCCCTGGGGATGAGCTGGGCTCTTCTCTCCAGGGCCCCTGGGGCTGAGCTGGGCTCTTCTATCCGGGGGCCCCTGGGGCTTAGCTGGCCTCTTCTATGCGGGGGGGGGCCTGGGGCTGAGCTGGGTCCTTCTTTCCGGGGACCCCTGGGGCTGAGCTGGGCTCTTCTATCCGGGGGCTCTGGGGCTGAGCTGGGCTCTTCTATCCTGGGGCTGAGCTGGGTTCTTCTATCTGGGGGCCCCTGGGGGCTGAGCTGGGCTCTTCTATCCAGGACCCCTGGGGCTGAGCTGGGCTCTTCTATCCGGGCCCCTGGGGCTGAGATGGGCTCTTCTATCCCGGGCCTTGGGGCTGAGTTGGGCTCTTCTATCCTGGGGCCCTGGGGCTGAGCTGGGCTCTTCTATCCGGGGGGCCCTGGGGCTGAGCTGGGCTCTTCTATCCAGGGGCCCCTGGGGCTGAGCTGGGCTCTTCTATCGGGGCCCATGGGGCTGTGCTGAGTTCTTCTATCCAGGGCCCCTGGTGCTGAGCTGGGCTCTTCTATCTGGGGCCCTTGGAGCTGAGCTGGCTCTTCTATCTGAGGGCCCCTGGGGCTGAGCTGGGCTCTTCTACCTGGGGGCCCCTGGGGCTGAGCTGGGCTCTTCTATCCGTGGCCCCTGATGCTGAGCTGGGCCCTTCTATCCAGGGGCCCTGGGGCAGAGCTGGGCTCTTCTATTTGGGGGCCCCTGGGGCTGAGCTGGGCTCTTCTAGCCAGGTGCCCCTGGGGCTGAGCTGGACTCTTCTATCTGGGGCCCCTGGGGCTGAACTCTTCTATCTGGGGCCCCTGGGGCTGAGCTGGGCTCTTCTATCCAGGGGCCCCTGGGGCTGAGCAGGGCTCTTCTATCCGGGCCCCTGGGGCTGAGCTGGGCTCTTCTATCCGGGGCCCCTGGGGATGATCTGGGCTCTTCTCTCCAGGGCCCCTGGGGCTGAGCTGGGCTCTTCTATCCCGGGCCTTGGGACTGAGTTGGGCTCTTCTATCCGGAGCCCCTGGGGCTGAGCTGTGCTCACCTATCCGGGGGCCCCTTGGGCTGAGCTGGGCTCTTCTATCCGGGGCCCCTGGTGCTGAGCTGGGCCCTTCTATCCAGGGGCCCTGGGGCTGAGCAGGGCTCTTCTATCCCGGGGCCCCTGGGGCTGAGCTGGGCTCTTCTAGCCGCGTACCCCTTGGGCTGAGCTGGACTCTTCTATCTGGGGCCCATGGGGCTGAGCTCTTCTTTCCGCGGCCCCTGGGGCTGAGCTGTGCTCTTCTATCTGGGGCCCCTGGGGCTGAGCTGGGCTCTTCTATCTAGGGCCCCTGGGGCTGACCTGGGCTCTTCTATTCGGGGCCCCTTGGGCTGAGCTGGGTTCTTCTATCCGGGGCCCTGGTGCTGAGCTGGGCTCTTCTATCCGGGGGCCCCTGGGGAGATGAGCTGGGCTCTTCTATCTGGGGCCCAGGGGCTGAGCTGGGCTCTTATATTCGGGGGCCCCTGGGGCTGAGCTGGGCTCTTCTATCTGGGGGCCCTGGGGCTGAGCTCGGCTCTTCTATCTGGGGCCCCTCTGGCTGAGCTGAGCTCTTCTATCTGGGGCCCCTGGGGCTGAGCTGGGCTCTTCTATCCGGGGCCCTGGGGCTGAGCTGGACTCTTCTATCCAGGGGCCCCTGGGGGGAGGATCCAGGGCTCTTCTATCCAGGGGCCCCCGGGGTTGAGCTGGCTCTTCTATCTGGGGCCTCTGGGGCTGGGCTTTTCTATCCGGGGGCCCCTGGGGCTGAGCTGAGCTCTTCTATCCGGGGGCACCTGGGGCTGAGTTGGGTTCTTCTATCCGGAGGAGGGGGCGGTGAGGGGGCTCTGGCAGGCTTTCCTTCCTTCCCTCAGGGTTGTCGTGCTTACAGGGTCGGGCGGCACTCTACAGGTTTTTTTTCGGATCATCATTTGTGTTAAAGGGATGGTTTGTGTACGGCATCCTCCTGAACTGTGAGGGATCTGCACACTACACTGCTTTTTATTACTGCAATATGAGATATCTTTACATTCTGCACTGCTTTTACTGCACTATTAGGAATCTGTACACACTGCGCACTATGACAAGTCTGTGTACTGCACTGATTTGTACTACACTATGAGAAATCTCTGAACAGTGCATCTCACTACATTGTGAGGAAGTAGAGCACACTGCTCTGCTTTTTACTGTCCTGTGAAAAATACATGTACTGCATTGCTTTTTACTACACTGACAAATGTGTGCATGCCGCACTGCTTTTTACAATACTATGAGGAATATATGAACACTGCAATGATGTTTATTGCACTATGAGAAACCTGTGTACACTGCACTGTTGAATACTATAGTCTGAAAATAGTATCCACACAAAACTGCTTTTTAATGCACTATTATAAAGCATTGCACACTGCTGTTTACTGCACTTACAAAAAATCTGTGCATTTAGCACGTCTGCTTCCTACACTATGAGAAATCAGTGTACGCTATACTGCTTTTTCCTATACTCGGAGAAATCAATGCGCAATGCACTTCTGTTTACTGCATTCTGAGATCTCTGTACACTATAAGCTGTTTTTAGGTCGAGCTAGAGTTGCGCATGCGTAGCATGCAGTCTAGCTCGACAACTATTGTTTTCCGTTTTCCTGGGAATCTGAGACAGCGTTCGGCCACGCGCCTTTGCTGTCTCAGATTTGTCCTCGTGATCGCGCTTTTCCTGCTGGCTGTTTGCTGTGTGTGCGCTGTTTCGCTTTCGGGTTTGTGTTTCTCAAGACGTGTAGGGCTGGGTGCAGACAGACACTTGCGTACACCCCCCTCCACGGTCATCGGGCTCTTTTAACACACACACACGCATGCATACACACGCATACACACACACGTGCACACACAGACCCACGCGCGCTCACATCCCCCTCACACCCCACTCACCAGGTTCTTGTTGCGTGTCCCTCGGCAGCCAGCGGGTCATTCTTGTTAACAGGCGGGGGCCGCGGGGCTCTCCACGAGCACGGGAGCCCCGCTAGCTGAGACGCAAATCTTCCGGTGGGCACATCAGCACGGATCCTGTCTGCTTCCTGTATTTGTCCGGCCCCACCCCCGTCCCAACAAAGGTTGCCTGGCTTCCTGTTGAAGCCGGGCTGCGGCGGTGAGTTTGCTTGTTTAGTATTGTCGTGAAAACTCAACGATTTTATACTATGTCAACATCACCTTTACTTGTACAGGGTACGTTCGCCTTTGGATTTCTTGCAAGTGAAATTTACGATGTTTATTGATAGCCAACTAAATGCCGCGCATTTTATGTACCTGTTCCCAGGATGTCCAACATTAGTCTGCTGAGCCACCATACTTCGTACAGCGTTGTCTTGTGATCCTCAACATGCACCATTGATCACAGCTGTTAAAATATGTTGCTTCCGAGTTTTTTGTTTTTTTTTACAGTTTTTTTACATAGCTCGAACTTGACTCGAAGGATCAGAGCACTTTACACCTGCCCAGTTGCACTTGTTAGAGAATTGCAATAGAAACGGGAGGAAAGAGATTATTACAGCCTTGTGCCGCGCACCATCTGCCTATGCTCCTGTCCCTCTTACCTGTTCCTCTTAAACCATTGGATTTCTAGCCATGGGAGACGCCTCTTTGGGGATGGAGAACTGCATCTCGATGAGAGGTAGGGTTGCTGGCAGGGGTTCATAGGCAGAGACACCTACTGCTACAAGGCTGGTGTGAGGCAGGCAGTCTCTCCAGCCTTGAAAACACTTTGATCAGCCTCCAGCCTCCTAAGAAATCCCCCGGTCCACTGCAGTCTAAAAACGGCCTTCCCTCATTCCTTCTGGCACTTTGTATATTATGTCATTGATAAAGAGAATATTTTCCCCTTTGTATTGTGACATAGTTTTTGAGTTGCACTGCTTATACAATCTGTGCATCCATTCAACAACACCTAGTTCAAATATGTTCTCTCAATGTTTCAAGCTTTATTACAAAGGTAACAAAAAGATGTTAATATTTCACTTCTGTTCTTGGATTTTCATCACAATAGAATACACTGAACATAATCTTCACAGAAGTTATTAACAAAACTTTATGATATTGCCATTTTAAATTACAATAACTTTTATTTAAGTATTAACCCCTTCCATGCGTCGGACGGCCGGCGGCCGTCCAACGTCACGGTGGGCGTGTGCGGAGGATGGCCGGGGGCCGTCCGAACCACGCCCATGCCATAAATCACCCGAACCGTGGCGGAATTTTCGCCGCGGTCAAGGGGTTAATTATTGAAAAATAATTTAAAGCCATTGTTATTTGTAATATCAATACATGTAAGTGACGTAAATACAACACATATTACATTACAAATGCTATAGGTGTCACATTTACAAAAGTTATAACTATTGGCATTGTAAATGACAAAGCTATTAATTTCGATATTTTCAAAAACAAAACGTAAATAAAAAATGTGTCATTTACAATACCAATAGCTCAAACTTTCCTAATGCGAGACCTATTGCATTGCAAATGCTTGTTTACTTTACTATATAAAACATCTGTGCGTACTGTGCTGCTTTTTACTGCTCTCTGGGAAATGCTGCATGTTACTTTGCATTTCACTGCACACGGAGGTATTTACAGCTTAATCTTTAATTCTGTGCACACTGCATGACTTTTAATACTGTATGAGAAATCTATGTGAACCGTACTACTTTTTACTACACTGTGAGACATCTTTGCACACTGGACTACTTTTACTACACTATGAGGACTATGTTCACAATGGACAGCTTTGTACTGCACTACAGGGGGGCATTCATTGTGAAAATGTGTACACTGCACTGATGTTTACTGCACTAAGAGAGATGGATTATCACTGCACTGCTTTATACTGCACTGTGAGGAATCTTTGCCACCACACTTCTTTACCTGCACGCTTGGGAGAAATTTACATTCTCATTGTTGCTGAGATTGGACTCACGCACCCATCGACGCGCAGGCCGCGCCTGGGTGTGTCTGACCAGAAAGAGGCACTTCTGCCTTCTACTCTGACAAGGAGAGTGTGCGTTTCTCCTGCTCTGCCGCGGTCAGCAGCCCCCTCATTTCTTCCTCTTCTTCCCTCTCTCTGTCTCTGTCTCGCTCTTCCTTAGTTGCTGAATGAAAGCGTGACTTCAAGAAACGACGCTTACCCTCTCTTTCCTCTAGTTTCCTTCATTTGTTCACCTGTGAAAGGGACCCAAAAGAGAAACACTTTTGCCGGAAATGTCGTCTAGTTCTCAAATTTTTCTATTCCAAAGTGCAGCCTCGGGATGGAAAGAAAAAAGTAAAGCAAAACAGAGGGGTCGAAAAGTGGCCAGATTGTTTTTTTTCACACCTAAACACATTAGCGCCACTTCACGGAGTTTGCCAGTGAAACAATACTTTTGTTTTCTCGTCTTTCTGTTGGTGCGTGGAATGGAAAATGTTTAATGCAATCCTTAACGACTGTTTAGTTTATAAAATGTGTACCACAGCTCTGTCTTCGGAGATGTGGTCTTTTTAAATCATACTATTTATGTTTTGGAAGGATGTAAGGATATAAGCAATGGACATTGAAACGGGTCCCTTCCAGACCCTGTGTTTACTTTTCAGGCAAAAACACTCTTTGATTTCTAAATAGTGAGTGTAAAAGTGTTGAGGTAACCATGTTGTTTCTGTTTATATTACACATGCTTTACTTAATCTTGCATTCCCTATAAGTGTTTGCTTTTCCAGGAGGTTATTACTTTTCTTTTTTCAGGAAGCATATTGCTCTTGTCTAGTGCATAATTTGAAATGAGTCGCATCCAGGTGCTTATAGCGGGGCACAATTGGGTTGTGGGTAAAGGCAGTGCAAGTTTTTTCTCAGTGGGGCAGTATGGTGTTCAGTGGGGGTGAGAATTTGGCTCTATGGCCAGAGATGCCGAATTTGGAACTGGTGAACCAGGTTCAGCATTCACTACCAGACCACCAGACCATTCTCTTTAGGGAGCATATTCCCATGCTAGACCTTAGAAGGCCCGCTGGACCTTAGAATCCCTAGTGTCTTAGCACCAGTAGGTGGACCTTAGAAGTGGCTGGTATGGGTTAACCTTAAAGGTTACCACAATCCATACCGAAGTTCACCTCCAGTCTTGCAGGCAGGTCTATGAAGCAGCACACCCTATAGCGACAGTGACTTTGGCACTGAGGTCACAGGACCCTTGAGGCCAGTCCACCTCACCCATTGCTGCATCCATTGGCATTGTTTCAGCAGTGGTAGTGCAACTCGTCAAAAATCGACAATGCAGGATTTGCACCCACACCAAACTAAGTTTGCAAACTTCAGGGTCTCTGCTTCAGGCACAAGCACTTTTAACATCTGCTTTTGCATTAGGGTTTGTGTATCATTTAATCCACACTAACAAGAACTTCAATTGTTGGGTACATCAAACTCTCTCATTTCTACTTAGGCATATCTGTCTACTTGGGTAACATAGCTTAAAAACATTGACAAAGTCAATAGCTCTGGTTAATCACTTATAAGGTCCCAAAGGTTTATTTTCAAGGTTATTTAGCGCTAGCTCCACCGAGGGTATCAGAGCACTTTACATTTGCAAGGTTATAAACAAGAAAGCAACAATTGTTATGAGCGAAACAAATTCTACAGGTTGGTCTGACAGAGCAAAAAGAAAAATTTAGAGTACGTAGTGAGATGAGTGAGTAGAAGGTAAACAAAAACCAATTAAAAGAACAAGAATGTCATTATTGATAACAATTTTACAGTATACCAAGGAGGGCTCAGCAGACTTGGTAGGGTGTGAGAGAATATAGGAAGGCGAAAAGGGGAGGGATTGAGAAAAGAATGGGTTGGTAAGGGAGGAGAGAGGGGTGTGGAGGGTGTCATGAGAGGGGTGTGTGAGTGCGATAGGTAGGCGGAGTTGCCTGAGTAAGGAGGAGGGAAAGTAGTCAGAAAGGAGAGCAGGGAATTAATTTCCTCAATATTTAGTGAGAAAGTGTATTTTAAGGTCTCTTTTGAAGCTGGTGAGACCTATTGGCTAAGCCAGTACTTGTTAATACATGTAAGTTACCCCTAAGGTTGTCCCTGGATAGCCCCAAGAGCTGGGTGCAGTATTTAAAAAGTTGGGCATGTACTTTTATGTTTTACGTGTCCTGGCAGTGAAAAGCTCTTACATTTGTTTTTTACTACAGCGATAACATTGGAGTTACCGTGTTACATTTTAGAAGTGTAATTTCCTAATGGTAAGAGATATTTGGTTTAAGTTTGGTGTCTCTGGAATCCTGAATTAAAATCCTAACTCATGTTGATGTCGAATTTTAAATTACAATTCTGAAAATGCCACTTATAGAAAGTTACCTTACAAAATAATGGGGTTGCCCCTTGTCCATCAGAACCTGGTTATTTAATTATATTGGCTACAATGTGTTCAGTTGGGTGTTGCAATTGCTTTGCGTGAAAAGTTAGTTCTAGAATATGTCACCAATGTATGCAGATCAATATGTGGCCTGGAAAATTAAGGAAACAAAATGCACAACGCAGATAGAGTGTGACCCTATCTGGGATGTGGAAATATTTTACAAATCTAGTTGTCCAAGGGACAATAAGCTACAGAAATCTACTATCATTGCACATAAATCAATTTGCCTGGCCTACTTCATAAATCAATTATACGGGCTTCCAAAAAAATGTACCTCTTATGTGTAGTGCGGACTATGACAATATTGACTTTACACAGTGAAGCTTTCGCTTGAGGAAAAAAAGTTCTATAAAATGACATGGTGTCCACTGTACTGGAAAATCTGTATCATATATTTACACAGTATACATTTTCATAAGGTATTGCAAAGCAATAAAATGCAGTAACAAACATTTCAAACCCAAGCTGGTATTTACAAAACATCTGTGATCCAGCCGTAAGTCAGAAATGGACATGCATGTTTGAGTGTATCTCAAGTACAGCTCTGTTTTCTCCGGCAATGTGAAGGTTAGCTTTTCTAATAGATCAGACAAGAGCAGGGGTGCGAGTACTCCTTTCTTAGGAGACAGTTCTGAAGATTTCATTAAGACTTACTGCAAAGTATCATCTCACAAGGTGTGCAGGATTCTCATTTGAATAACTGACATTGCAATACATAATGGCCATAAGGAAAACTCATTGGTGTACCCCAGCCTGACCTCACTGTGGGGCAAGCAGCGGGGTAGATAGGTTTATGACTGAGGTATCGCAGTCTTACCAGCAGTCCCAAACTGAACTTACTGTGATACTTGGTGATGAGTTTATAGGATCGTCAACGAACAAGACCTCATTTTATTTTACAGACGCACAAAAAGGGCGATAAAACTACCCAAAGGAGAGTGCTAGGTGAGAGTCTTAGAGGGCTTGATTAGACCCCAGAGCCATTTTCTTGGCCTGTGCTAGCGAGGCACAACTGATACAAGAACAAGTTGTGTAGCAATGCTCAAGTATGAAATGGCTACACTCGTGATTAGCCGGTATCAGGGCTAAGGAAGGGAAATTCTTATCAATCTTGTCTTTTCCTAGCAGGCTTTTGATGTTCCTTGGTACAAACTGTAAGGAATTCTGTCTATGGAAATGTGTTTATATGTTTATGATACACCGCTGGATGAATCCTGCATTGTCAGTATGAACATGGTATCGGAAAATATGGCATTGCCATCAAAACGGTTGTGGTTGGAGCCGCGAGGTTTCACCGCTAATACTTACCACAGTGCTGTGACAGAATTAGACTTCGGCAGTAACTTTAACACAATGGGTCATATGCATGAACACATTTTCCCATAGACACAGAATGGGCAAAACCATTTAATGCATCTGGCCCAATGATTCCATCTTGAGTGGTCAGTATTTGTCATAATAGTCATCCTTCCGTGATGGCTATGTGCTTTGTAAGAAAATACAGATCACTGTCCTCAACCATCTATGTCAGACAGAAACCAAAGGTGCCTCTCGATCAGAACATCAAATGTTTTACTTAATACGGTTTAGAGTATGGTTTGGCCCAATTACTTCTCACTTACCAGTAAGGTGTTAAAAAATGGATCCTCAAGACTGGCTTTTCCTAACTCATGCACACTGTGGTTAAGGTAGGAGCCAATGAATGCATGCAGAAGGCGACTGGCAGGACATATCTCCAAGCAAAAAAAGCACAAATAGTCTAATTAATAAAATCACGCTGAAGCTGCTTAACATGCTCAAAAGAATCCCCGGCTGAAGAGCTATTTACCGGATGCTGGGGCATGTTACTGAGCTGGGTGCAGGGTAGGCGTATGAGAAACAAACATACACAGTGGCCTGTGTATCGGTTTTACATTGAGCTGTGCACACATGCTTTAGCCTTTTGTCCCAGATGGTCATCCACGAGACAGGTGATGAGGTTACTTGGCGGAAGTGTGCCACTTTACTTGGTGGAAGTGTGCCACTTTACTTGGCGGAAGTGTGCCACTTTACTTGGTGGAAGTGTGCCACTTTACGCAAGAGAGGAAGACAGCATGGGCAGCTGTAAGAAAGGGTGGTAGGTTGAGTCATAGGGAGATAATATGGGGAGAGGTGGAGATAGGGAATAGTGGGAATGTTAGGGCAAATACAAGAAGAGAAGTTACACAGGAAAGTAGCTTTGGGGGAGAGAAAGTAATCTACACTCACACACTTGCCCACCGTTTAGCATGAGGTGACATCAGTTTCCAACATCTAAAAAACTGAAAGCATCTTTCGTCTGAGTCAAGTGCATTTCAAACTGTGGTGGTGTCTGACCATGGACAGCAGCTAAAAACAAGTTTAACAACACTTCAGGAATCCATCAAAGCCTGTGGCTTAATCTAGGGAGGGTAAATGCAAGTGATTGTCTGATTCTTCCATTACAGCACATTATCCCACCATGCTTTGAGAGAGAGAGTGAGAGAGAGAGAAACACACACACACACACACACACACACACACACATGCACACACGTACACACACTCACACACACCCCTCCCCCCCACTTTTTAATCATTAAATGTATGGCTTACACAAGGAGCCCCTTGTTACTGATGGGTTCTGCAGGGAGCTAGTGTTACCTTTGGGATGGGGGTGGGAGTTACTGAGTGAGCCTTTGGTAGTCTAGAATTTGTGAATGGAGCCAGGGATTCTCGGCTAGAGATGGTTTAGGTGTCACAGTGGAAGCCGCTGATGGCTTCGCGGTTACATGTGGAGCTACTGTTAGGTCGGTGGTTCGAGAAGAGGGAGGGATGATTGAGAGTTGAGTTATAGATTTAGACATGACGAGGGAGCTAGACTGTGAACCAAAAGAATAGCAGCGGGCTTCGGAGGGGGGAGAAGAGATGTGAGTTTGGGTCCTGGAGGCTTGGTAGTGAGGTTACACTGTCAGCAAGGTAAGGATTTATTTGAGTGCAATAACAAGGAAAGGGTTGGACATGGCAAGAGATGGTTCAGGAGGTTGCTGTGGAGCTAGAAAAGATATGAATATTGTATGTGGCTAAAAGTGTTGGGTTCCTTAGGCACGGCATGGGCTCGTTTTGATGCCTTTTTGGTTTCAAACCAGAGTTTATGGTTACTGTAAAGCACTCTATATAAAAAGCATTCATGTTATCCTACATAGTGCCTCTACTCATAGCACTCTAATATGTGTTGTTTCTATATTTAGTTGCCCCTTACAAGACCTTCTGCTTGTATTTCCGTGCTTTGCAGACAGTATGTTTTGAGCAGATGAATAACTTCACTGCTGCCTGCATCGAGGTTAAATCTTGCGATTTGAGGTCCTCTCTAAATGTTACAACCTTTGTGAGGTGTCGTTGATTGAGCACATTAGAGGCAGCAGACTAAGAAGCCCAATCAAAGTCCAAGGAAAGACTGTGAGACACAGGGAGGTGTTTAAAGTCTGAAAACAAAGCTTGTCTAAGCTTTACTGATGTGCGGGACTCCAGGGCCCTGTTAATCTATCAACATCAGGCCAGAAGAGTAACAGGGCACCTTCAGACTCACCACACTCCCTCCTCAAGTTCTATGTGACCACTGTTAAGAAGCCAATTGTATGCCCTGCATTAAAAAGGGTCTCAATCCTTTTTACATTTCTTCATTAATGGTATATCTGAGGTAAACTTTCCTGATGTTGACCTAGTGTTGGCATACAATACATCATGCTAGTGAAGTTATACTCTGTTGGCTAGGTTAGCAGCTGTTAAATTTAAGCACCAAACTTCTAACATTGCTCAACTTAGCTACAGTGTGTGATCTTTGGCAAATGTTCAGAAAACTGTTTGCACTTGGATAAAGGCTTCCCCCTTTCCCAGGCAACTGTACATTGACATATTAAGTGTTTTATTGATTAGGAGCACACCACCACTTTGTTTAAAACAGTATTAAAATCAAGATTACAGAGACCGAAAGGTACTCAGATTAGGTCCCAGTGAGTGCCAGTGGGGCCGCTATCGTGTAAGGAGGAAGAATTACCATGTAGTAGATATCGGCAACAGAGGTTTCTTGCGCTCTCAAACGGTGAGCGTTTCATGTCCCACTATGTCTCAGACGCATTTCCTTGGGCATTATAAACCAAGTATTCATGATAATACATTTTATCCCACAGGGATCTCTGCTTTTTAGAATAATTTCCCTAGTTGGAAGATATCAGTCTCAATACTGGTTGATGCCTTGCTATGGGCTCCAGCCTATCCTGGAGGAACCCTGTTCCCACATAATCTGGTTACAGCTAGGTGAGTCAATTTGGAGTCCTCCATATGTTTTTGAATTAATTTTATTGGATAACACACACCATTCTTGAATGAGGCTTTCTTTCCCCCGTACAGGCTTTAGTTAATTTACTAGTCCTGAGGAAAACCTGCCGTGATTTGTATACACTAACACACCAGGGTCGAAACATCGACGACATCTTATTGGTCCATGATCGTGGTCAACCATCGCTAATGAAATGAATGATGAGATAGGGTGTATGTTGAGCCAGTTGACACAATAAGGATAGACATTTCTTTATTTGTTTCATGTGCATTTTTTTGTGTTGTATCAAGCATTTTTGCATGTTGTGTCATCAGTCACATTGTTCGATATTTGTGTGTCCGTGACAGCCATATATAAAGAAAATTGTGTATGTTATTTGAGTATATGATTTGGAATATACAAAATATTTATTAGTTATTCATGTGTTGTCTAGATTATTATTGATTGTACCATGGGTGTGTTAAATATTGGTTTAATATAGGGCCACATTCGATCTATGTTGTGTATATTGTTTAAATAATTTTTGAGACCATATATTGATCTGCATACATTGGTGATATATTCTAGACACCATCTTTTCACACTAAGGAATTGCGACATACAACAGAACAGCTTTATCCCTTTATAGAAAGTTTGCATTTTCCTGCCCTAGCCATTTGGTGCCTGCAACCTGTCTCTGGTCACATGACTGGGTGAAGTTGGCAGTGGGGCTTTCTGTATTCCTCCTACACAGTCACAAATAATGGGAGCGAACGTTTGACTGGATGGGCCATCGCTAGCAGGATGGGAGGAAGCAGCTGGGCCCAGCCTCACTTACACCTGAATAGGTTGTATCCTGTGTGCACACAAAGGTCTGCATACTCCCTAAAGTTTAGTGTGGAGCCACAGTAGGAAAAACAGGGCATCTGTGTACTTCAAGGGCAAGCGTCATGAAGCTTCTTCCCACTTCAAAGGTGTGTGTATAAAAGAACCATCTCTGATACCACTCCTTCAGTATGCTTCTGAACCTGTGGATACTGTGCCAGGAAGAAGGGCTGCTGTGCTGCTGAAGGTCTGCCTCTCTGCTGGACTCCTGCATATCTGTGCATACCTGTTGCCTACTGCCCTCTTGCCTGAGTAGGAAGGACTGGACCTGCATTGCTTGAACCCAGAACCCAGAGTGTCTCCAACGGCTGGTTGGCTGTCCTCCTGAACTGAAGCCTCGGGGACATAACATGCTTTCAACAACCCAACCTTGCATCTGCACTTGGACTCTACCGTCTGCGATTCTTTCCTGCCAAGTTCTGTCAACCAAGTCCAGGACACTTCAAAGTGGGCCTAAGGTACTCTGCTAGCCTCTGTGGATCCAGAAGAACCAACACATTTCTGCTGTGCGGCTCAAACCCAAGCGGAGCCAACCCATCACTGCACTACATGGATCGGAACCGCTGCAAAAAAACTGCATCGAAGCCTGAGACTGCATCAGAACGGCCGCTGTGTGACACATCCCCTACACAGGCCCTCACATCCCCCACCGACGGCAGCCTCAGCGATGGACTCCGCATTGCAGCCCCACAGCTCCTCTGAACTGATACAGCTCACCAACTGCGCAGCACATCTCCGACTTGGACTTCGCATTGCAAGCCGTCATTGATGATGACGCAACAGAACCTCACAGTGCAGGCACGCCACATCTCCGTTCCGATGCACCGCCTCAGCTGCACGACTCATGTTCTACGCGGATCCACAGAAGGCTCCGCAAAGTGGATTTAAGGTACTCTGTTCAGCAAGCATAACTGGTCCCTGTAGCCGACACATACTCTGTAGCGGTCAGCCTGAACATGTTACTGTGTCCCGATCTGCCGTGACCAGATAGCTTCAGCAAGTACTTTACTCTTTTGGCGCCATTTACTCTAAACACTTTAATGTTCAATATCTCCAGTTCTACTAATTCGATTTTTGTCATGCTTTATTACATTTAGCTTTATTTGTATAAGCTGGTGTAGGATCTTTTTGTGTGGTGTTTTCACTGTTTTTCTAACAACCCCCCACTGTCTGATTATGGCATGAAGCTGTTGTTTTCCTTTGCAACTCGGCAGTTATTTTCCAATTACCTGGCCGCATCCCTAGTCGCTGGTCTGTTCTGTATGTGACCTTTGTATCCTCACAGTAGGCCATCAAAGAGGTATCTAAATATATCTCTGTTCCAACTTTTTAATGAGGCTTTGCTGGATCAGTGCCCCACCATGATCCATTCCCCACTATGCTGCCTCTACAGAAATGGACACTGCCAGTACACATTTAAGCAATTTATGCTTTTGAGTCAGTAGATGGCTACTAATGTTTAGACGGCCCTGCCAGTTGTACTCCAGTTCTGTTAAAGACATTAAACGGGGCTGGCTCAGTCAGGAGTACTCTCTTCAACCCACCATCGTAGTTACCGTCCATGCATACCCTCATAATTGCATAATCAATACATCCTTTGGAATTAAGCCCCTTCTTACGGAGAACATGGGCCTTTCTTATCAAAATCAATCAAATATTTCTGAATAAGACAGATATAGAACTGGAATGAATTATTGGAGTTTAGAGTATAAAGATCATTAATTTTAAAGAAAACAATAAGTCTGACCTTTCAGGCTGGTGTTGCTCAATGCGTTCAGCGTCTGAGAGCTGCTGCCTTCGACCACACATCGTGTTGCTTATCATCTGCTGTATCTCTTGTAGTTTGTTCAGTTTTCACAGGCAACAGGGAAACTAGTGCTACGTGCCACAAATTAACTTACCCAGAAACATTGTAAGACTGCCATAAAGTTAGATGCAAAGCTAAAGTGCATACTTCTTTGGCCCTGTATGCTGGTTAGTGCACCATGTCCCTCATGTAACTAACCCATCAACATCACCCTCCAATGTGGCACCATCAGTTTATCTGCTCTTCTGACAACACCATTTACCTTGGACAACTGTATTTATTCATGCTGCTCAATTTATCTGCCATTCTTAGCTAAGCACAAAGGATACATTTGTTTTGTTTTTCTCAACTAATCAGCACATTGGACGTCCACAACCATTGGGCCTCAGCAATTGCTAAACCTCAAATAGATTACCCGCTTGCCAAAATCATTTAATCAATACCATTTTCACCTTCGGTAATCCGCATTATAAGTTTCCAGACCAGGTACATTACACCATAAAATAAAAAGTATCAATGAACCAATGCCATACAGCATATTGTAGGAGCAGGTAATGAAGCCAGCCAGATCCATGTACACAAATATTCGATGAATGCCACAACACTGTGAGCTACAGCCTACTGCCTTAGGTCTTCTGTCCATCTCTTACTCCAAGTGCTGTTCTCGTTTAAAACAAATCTTGACTATATGCAGCTACAGAAAGCTGTAACTACGCAAGTGTTCTTTCTTTACTAATTTACTCTACGAACACTGGTAAATCAACACATTTTCTGAAATAAATAAGTTGTGACATGTTCAACTGAACGTTTATTGAAATATCTGTTTATAGTGAAATAACCTTGATAAGTTTCAAAGATGGTACAGCAGAGATGTTTTTATGGCCAGTTAAATATTGTGCATGCAAATTCCATTATCTTTCCATGTAGTAATTTTAATTTTTTTACATTCAACAGACAAAAACCCTTGAATGCACAAAATGTTTATGAATAAAGAAGAGAATGATGTTAATCTGCAAAAACAGCCAGAGTAAATAAGCTCCAATATTAAAGAAATCCTTCACGTCCGAGACAGAGGACCCCGAGCATAAACTAACAGATCCTGGAAGAAGCAGTCAAGGGCAGTTCAGTGGATGTAAGAGTCTGAGCTGTGCACCTCCACGCAACAAGACGAAGAAAAGAACTCTAGAGAATTAAGGCAAACTACCTCCTGTAGACAAGTCCAATAACAGCATTTTATCATGAGATCTGTAGGATGTGGTTACAGCAATGCTTTGCTGTCCACAATTATAACAACCCACCTTTCAGTGCTGTAGGTGTACTGCAAACACATTCTAACTAAACAACCAGAGAAAAGCACAATGGAGTGGAGCCAGACAACTGAAGGGTGAAGGAAAGACAAGTTCTACTGTCTACAATACAAACTTTTTCCCAATTTGTTGTGACCAGTAGGATGATTAATCTTTATCCACAAGCACGCAACACCATTATTGAATCTAAAGACACAATCAGCCACTAAGAAGGGCATTTAGTGATAATTGTACTTTGTTAAATCCGAAAGAACATTTCTGAAATATCACACACTTGCAAGGAATGTGAGACTAACGCAAGTGCTTTATCAACCATGTTGGCCCATCCGGAAAAGCAGTCATAGGATGAAGAAAAATATATACCTGATCCAAAGAAAGAAAAATATTACACATCCAGCGAAAGCTTTAGTTTGTCATCACTACTAAAGTGCCGTCAGCAAACGCACACCGAGGAAAAATCATTCAACTGCAGTGAATGTGTGAAGAGCTTCATTCAATTATCAGGCCTACAAAGACATTTACAAAAACACGCAAGGGGAAAATCTTACCATTGCAATGCATGCGGAAGGAGTTTTAGTGACTCCTCAAAGCTAAGGATTCATCAGAGAATGCACACAGGGGAAAAACCATTCAAGTGCAATGAATGTGAGAAGAGTTTTAGTAGGTTATCAACCCTAAAACAGCATCAGAGAACACACACCGGGGAAAAGCCATATCACTGCAATGAATGTGGAAGTAGTTTTAGTCAATCGTCAACATTAAGGAAACATCAGCGAATACACACAGGAGAAAAACCTTTCATATGCATTGAATGTTTGAAGAGCTTTAGTCAGTTATCACACCTACAAAGCCATCAACGAAAACACACAGGGGAAAAACCATATCATTGCAGTGAATGTGGAAGTAGTTTTACTGAATCGGCAAAACTCAGGATTCATCAGCGGACACACACAGAGGAAAAACCATTTAAATGCACTGATTGTGGTTGTAGTTTTAGAGAATCCACAACATTAATAAATCATATGCGAACACACACAGAGGAAAAACCATACCATTGCAATGAATGTGGAAGCCGTTTTAGGAACTCCTCATATCTCAGGATTCATCAGAGAACGCACACAGGGGAAAAGCCATACAAGTGCAGTGAATGTGTGAAGTGCTTTCGTCGGTTATCATACCTACAAAGCCATCAGCGAACACACACAGGGGAGAAGCCATTCAAGTGCAATGAATGTGAGAAAAGTTTTAGTCAATTGACAAACCTAAAACAGCATCAGAGAACTCACACTGGGGAAAAACCATATCAGTGCAGTGAATGTGGAAGTAGTTTCAGTAACTTATCAACATTAAGATATCATCAGCGAACACACACCGGGGAAAAGCCATTCAAATGCAGTGAATGTGAGAAGAGCTTTAGTCAATCGGCACACCTAAAACAGCATGAGAGAACTCACACTGGGGAAAGACCATATCAGTGCAGTGAATGTGGACGTAGTTTTAGTAAATCTTCTACATTGATGACTCATCAGCAAACACATACAGAGGAAAAGCCAAGTGCAGTCAATGTGAGAGGACCTTTTGTCAACTATCAAACCTACAAAGACATCAGTGAATACACACAGAGGAAAACCCACTCAAGTTCAGCTAATGCTTGAAGAGCTTTTGCTGATTTTCACATCTACAAAGCACCAGTGTTTGCACACAGGAAAAACTATTCAAGTGCAGTGAATGTGTGAAGAGCTTTAGTTAGTCATCTCTACTACATAGGCCTTCAGCAAACACACCCAAGGGAAAAACATTCAAGTACATTGAACAAGTGAAGACCTTTTTCTGATTATCACCCCTTTAATCCTTTGAATACCATAAGCAAAAACTCACCTTAATGAAACGAGCATGGAAGTAATCCTAGAGGTGCAGCAAAAACGCAAACATTTAAGGCCATCAACATCCTGTCTGTGAACATACTCAGGAATAAAAAATTGCAGTCCTTTTGAGATAAAGGAATTACTCAAAATAATAAAATTATATGGAATCTTCGAATACCAGATTATAAAAAGTTGGTGGTAAAAGACTGGATTGGTAAGAAAGAAGAAAAAACAGATATTTGTAAAATTATAAAAGTGTCTGTTCTCAGCGATTGTTCATTTCTTTAAACCTAGGAAAAAAATACAAAATACCAGCAAAACATACTGGGAGACGAGCACAATGTGAACTAAAATAAAATACCCATTGTTTGTTTTATTTATTTAGGTATAGTTAGAAATAAAAACATCCAAGTACATCTGATCATCCAATAAT